>NC_143258.1:81921611-82546611 GCF_984573655.1 Nuphar pumila
CTAAATAATGAATCCAGTGATCAAGGTGATGACTTGTTTGATTTACTGGATGATGATGAGCAGTTAGGCAATGAACCAACTGTGGAACAGTTTGGTAATGAACCAACTGTGGAACAGTTAGGCAATGAACCAACTGGTTTTGATCCCTCTACTTCTCAAAGATTGAGTGATCATAAAAGGTCTAAAGCTCCTCCATCCTATTTGGATGATTATTATGTATATTTGTCTGAGGAGCTATGCTACTCTGTAGACCTGGATGAAATGACCAATAACTTGACATATTCTGATGCAATAAAATCACATGAAGCATCAGAATGGAAGAAAGCCATGGATGAGGAAATAGAATCTATTGAAAAGAATAAGGTCTGGGAATTGACCGATCTTCCTGAAGGGAGAAAACTTGTTGGATGCAAGTGAGTTCTAAAGAAAAAATACAAATCTGATGGAACTATGGAAAAATTTAAGGCTAGACTGGTGGCTAAAGGTTTCTCCCAAAAAGAGGGAATTGATTACACTGAAACCTATTCACCAGAGGCTAAGTTTGCATCCATAAGGATAATTTTGTTTATAACGGCTTTCTTCGATCTTGACGTATGGTAAATGGATGTAAAAACTGCCTTCTTGAATGATGACTTAAAAGAAACCATTTATATGGTTCAGCTAGAGGGGTATGTCACAGATAATGACAAAGTATACAAGTTGAAAAAATCCTTGTACGGACTTAAACAATCACCAAGACAGTGGTATTTGGCTTTTCATAAAGCAATAACCAAGATTGGATATGTAGCCAATCAGTTAGATCACTGTGTTTATGTTTGAAAAAGTGAAAGTCATTTTTGCATTCTATCGTTATACGTAGATGATATATTATTGATCGGGAATAATAATGAAATGATAGCCAACTCTAAAAGTTGGTTGTATACTAACTTTGAAATGAAAGATATGGATGAAACTTCATATATTCTAGGCATTAAAATTACCCAAGACAGAAAATCAAGAATTCTCAGCTTAAGTCAAGAAAGATACATTGACTATATCCTAAAGAAATATAGAATGCATGACTCAAAACCCATTGGTACTCCTGTCGCCAAAGGAGTGAATCTGAGTAAAAGTGACTGCCCAGGAGAAGGCCAACAAAAATTGGACGTGCCATATGCGCAAGCTATTGGAAACTTAATGTATCTTATGTTGTGTACAAGACCTGATATAAGCTTTGTTGTTGGTCTTGTAAGTCGATACCAAAGTAATCCTAGTTGGCCTCACTGAAAATCAGTAAAAAGAATATTCCGATACTTAAAAGGTTCTAAAGGCTTGCAACTGAGCTTTCAAGCTGACAACCTTGATTTGATTGGATATTCTGATGTTGACTTTGCAGGATGCAAAGATGATAGCAAATTTACCTCTGGGTACATCTTCCTCTTTGGAGGAGGAGTTATTGCGTGGTCCTGTAAGAAACAGGGTTGTGTGGCTCAACATACTCAAGAGGCTGAGTATATCGCGTGTAATGCAACCGTGACATTTACAGTATGGATCAGTAGGTTCATAAGTGATTTAAAGCTAAATCTAGAAGTTGAACCTGTACAATTATTTTGTGATAATCAAGCTGCCATTTTCTTAATGAAAAGTGAAGCTAATAGCTCAAAGAGCAAGCATATAATGGTAAAATACCATTACATATATGACATGATTGAGCGAAATGAGATAATTATTGATTATCTATCGACATCAGACATGGTAGCTGATCCTCTTACAAAAGGAATCCCCGAGGATCTATTTTCAAAACATGTTGCTCATATAGGTTTAAGATATTTATGATTACGATGAAAATCCTTAAAAGGGAAAAACCGTAATCTCCAGTGGGAAACCCACAAAAATGGGAGCAAGCCCAACAGTTTTATGGCCAAGTGGGAGCTGATGGACTATGTGGCCATAAACCGCATAGTTCGGCCTCATCCACGAACAAGGGCCCGTTCGTGGATGTACCTGGACCGTTTTCTAAAACCTTGGTCCATCGAGATTCTCTCCCAGTTGGCACAACTGCTCGCCGAGATTGAGGAAATCCAAGAGAGTAAGAAGTCTATAAAAAGGCTAGCTCGGCATATAGAAACGACACCAAAAAAGGAAACTCTCTTGAAGCAAACCTCAAAAGCCATCCACCTTCTTTCTCCCTATTTCCGCTGTTTTCTTCCTTGCTGTTTGTGCATGCTGTGATCGAGAGCTCCCACCATCTTTCAAAGGCCAACAAATAACAACACAATAAAACAAAGGATTGAAAAGACTAGCCTCCATCAGTTAAATCCTTTACATGTCTAATTGAGTCTTCAAACCATACCAACCATTCATATCAGTTGGGATTCTTTGCTTCCAACTATTCTAAATGTCTTGGCAGAACGCTTACAAAGCATTCCCCTAAAAGCCCTATGGATCCTAGAATCCTATGTCTCATCATGCATCTTAATACTGGGCGAGCAGAGCGTACCCTTTGTTGTTGGGGCAAAAAAATGGAATCCAAGTAGGTATGTTGTTGTATTGTAGTCGGTTGGGGGGTCAACTCAGTGCTCTTCTCTGATGAAAGACTTGGAAAATATAGCTAATCAGAATGCCATGCAGGATTTTCATTTTTTCATAAACATTGCTCGTGCAATGGGCAGGAAGGAGGATCCACCTTCAGTAACAGTGCCCTAACTACCAAGATCCTACCACCCCTTCTACATGCCCCAAATCATGCATTCTATTCTGCATTTCTGGCCGATGGCATGGAAGATCAAAAGAAACTCCACGCTATGAAGTTAATTTTGGTATACCCTGACAATCGAAGAATCCCAATCGACGAATTAAGTGTTAATCAATTATTAGAGGTTAAAAATCAAACATTCCACGGATGGATCTAAAAGCAAAAAACTTCTTAAGCTCCGAATTTCACATTAGATGCTGATAGTTGCTCATCCAGAAAACACACAACTCCAATTTCAAAACGTAATTCGCAGTAAAACGATCAAAATTTCATCATCAATCCCAAAAAACTAGAGCTTTGAACTGTATTTTCGTTGATCATCCCAAAAATTAGGACCTTTAACTGCAAATTTCATTCATCACCCAAAAAATTAGGGTTTTGAACCGTTTCTAACAATCGAACAGACATTATTATCCAAAGATACAACATTCGAACAATTTATTGTGCGAAATTGGGATAGTCCGATTCAAAAAAATCCCAAATTTTAAGAGGAATTAAGCTACACATCGAAATATAAGAGTGGAAAAGAAGGAAAAAATTACAGATTTTTCTTTTAATCGACACGGAGCGATGACAAACCTAGGGTTTGGGGGCTCCTGAGCTGATCCAGCTGCTTCCTCCCCCTCCGGAGCAGGTACTCGATGTAGAGGAAGTCCTTCCGGTCGACGGACGACGAGTTCCGCCGGAACTCCGCCGAGACGATGGCCTCGATCCTCCGCCGCTCCTCGGCGCCCTTCGACCTCGCCGCCCGCATGAACCCCCGGTAGAGGCTGAGCACCTGCTTCTGCATGCCGGAGAGCTTCGCCATCGCCGGAGAAGGAAGGAAGAAAACGAAACCACACACCATCTCTGTTGTAGGATTTTAGCCCGCACACCAGCCTTCCTCGGATCGCATTGAATTCACATGAATACGAAGAAAGGACACGGAAGCCATTGTGTAATTTATTATTAGAGCTAAACTATACAAGGAGACACGACACGAAGGTAAGTTGGAGTGTCCTTTCGGCTTAAAATCCCAAACACTTATGATTTCAAAAGTCTATTTTTACTAAAAATACAAGGACAACGCCTATGGGCCAAGCCTACCCCAGTCATGAGCTGGGTTTGGGCCAAGGTTTTAGGCTTGAGCCCGCCGAAATACGGCCTGTTATATACGTGAATCGGACCTGAGTTATTTATTAAGTTTTTAATAATATAAAAATTTTAAAAATCAACTATTGCATAGTAACACGGTGACTATTACTATTTACTTAATTAGTTAGGTTAATTTTATGAAAACTAAAAAGATAATTAGTTGAGTTGTCATGTTTTTATAAAAAAAATTTCTTCCTCTCGCCCCCCAAATAATTTTTTTATTCTCTTTTTTTTTATCTTATTTTTTTTCTTCTTCCTTTTCCTTTTACTCCTCCACTTAGTTGTCAAAGGCAGAGCCTAGGCGGCCTAGCCGAGAGGGGTAGACTCTCTGTCTGATGCGCAGTTATACATATATATGTTTTCTTTATAATTGTATATAATTATGTATATTAATATATCATAAACATATATTATAAATTTTCAATATTATGTGTTTATATATATATATATATGTACTTAATTCATATATAATCTATAAGCGTATGAGTTATCTATTTAATTGTTTTTATGTAATATAATTGCTTTACAGTATAAGACATATTATTATTTGTCTATTGGGTATTGTTGATTGATTGATTTTATGTTGTATATTACTTTTTACAAATGAATTTGGGTTGGACTGAATCTGATCCGACCAGCTTCACTTTTGGCCCATTGGATTAATGAGTGAGGTCATGAGCTGCTCTTCAAACTAGAGCTTGTTAAGAACCAGGCTAAAACCCAGTCTTGGCTGGACTATATCTAGACCGAGCTCTAAACGGGTTTGGGCCAGCCCGATGCCCATCCCTATATAAAACAATCGGTTTGGATCAGCACTTTTTATGCTCATACTTGAAAATTCGGATTCAAAGTCGGGTACCAGATACAAACCCGACTCATCAACAACCCTAATCTGGATCTAACTTGGTCTCGAGCTTGGTGATGAACTTGAGCTAAAGGAGCCCAGCCTGTTTAGCTTGTGAAAAATGAAATTTTGTTCACATTATGAAGTGAAAACAATAGGAGTCCCAACCTGCCTAAGATGTGGGTTTTGTAACAAATAAAAGGGTTCAACAGATGGGGATCTGGATCTGAACCGAACAGTACTGAACCTGCTTACAAAGCATGCAACAGATAGGGATGGGCCCACCTTTGGTTATCCAGTACCATGTCATGAGCTGGGACTGATGCACCGTGTCACGGGGGATGACACTAATGTTCATGCCCCCCTAAAAGGACATGGCCCTATATATATATATATATATATATATATATATATATATATATATGGTCCTGTAATAGGTTATTAAGATTAAAGCTCCTGCACAACCTGGATTTGGTCCTAATGTGCATGCCCAACCGGATATTGAAAACCCTACATTTGATGGCATGCCTATGTAAAAGCCTAGGCTTGACCAAGTTGATAGGGGAGTAACGTTTAGGGCCAACAAAAAGGAGAGGTGACTGTGGGAATCACCAAGGATAGAGTTTTCCCACAGCCTCTACTCTCAGTGATGTCTTTTGGTTAGTTGAATCGCATTGAATGAGAGAGTGATTCTCATATGACCCCAAATCTCATGCTCAACCAAACATAAAAAGGTGGATGGTGTGAGAAACCGAATCAAATAAGCTGTGAGATTTGAAATATCACATTAAATGTGTGATTTCAAATCAAATCACACCATCCATAACAGGTTAAAATGTGAACTGCAACATCTCTCTATATGTTTTTTTGAGATTCCATTAACAAATTAACATGAGGATTGGTATCACATAAGATTCTAAATTACATGATTTTGAATCTCATGAGATTTATTTTCGCTTTTGAAAAACACAACCAAACATACTCTTTATGCCTATACTTTTTACACTTATGGCCACATAATTCCAACCTATTGTTTATGTCATGGCACATAATAATTCATGGTAGGAGTCGACATGGTGGTGATGCATGGAAAATTCTATGTTAAACACGATTGGTTGATGATGATACATTCTTTTTGTTAATTAGACTTATAAAAATTAATATCATTGCACATTTATTAAAAGATGACTTGCGATAACAAGTTAAAGGGATATCATGAGTTCAAAACCCATGGGTGCACGATTTTTACACTAATGAGTTTGCCAGTGAGTGAGGTGGTTTTCTACCAGTATTAAAGAGCAAATATTCATTAATAGGAACTTGTTCAGAATTGTGCTGTGAGTGCTGTCCAGAATTTAATTTACAGAAGGTCTCTTTTAACTATGAAGAATTTTTGTAGTATTAAGTATGACATTGATACCCCGGGTGCTTTCTCCTTGTAAAATATATATAAAAAAAAGTATGACCTTGATAAACATTTAAAGTTTTCAATATACACCTCATCTCCTACATGCTCATCCTTATCTCCACGGAACACACAAAAAAAAAACATTGGATATCTCCTAGAATTTGAAGCAAATAGCAAGGAAGGGATATTAAAAAGTAGAAGATTTATTTTGCAAAACTCACTTTAAAATCCAGCAAAATAATCACCTTAAAAAAGCATGTACAATAAGACGTAAAAAAAAAGTAAGTAGAATCAGGAAAGACTGAGGCTATTGCAGTTAATACCAGGATAAATTGGGAATCACATGGCACACAACGTGAGTTCCCAGTTTATCCCACTTATATGGACATATAGACACATTGGATAATCTCCACAGAGAATCAATCGAAACCATCAAATTGTTCCTGTGAATTTAACATATTTTCTTATAGAAGCAGAAAATATACTTCTGCTACCAAGAAAGGTGGTGATAAGGTAAACAGTCAATTTCTTGTGCCCCTACTTTGACTAGATGGCACTGCATGATTTGATGTAAAAAGAAGCTTTTGGTGATTGACAGCGAATAATGCCCAAGACGTTTCCAACATAAAGCACTTGAAAAACATATATTTTATTACAAATCACTCCATATGAAGTATGTTAGGTATCAAAATAATGAATAGTGATTATCAAATTGGCATTTTGATTAACATGCACGTGTTTCATCAAGATAACTACTAAAGTCTTCTAATAAAGTACACATGTCTTTGCTTTCTAGAGAAGATTTTCTTGGACCACACTAATAAAACAGTCTGCTGGGCCTTTTCAACACATTGATGCAGAAATTTTGACTCAGACACAAAAACGTGCACTTTCTGCTATCCACCTCTATAGACTCGAGCAATGGTACAAGTCTGTCTTCATTGGTATTGACAATCTAAACGTCCTTGCATAGTAGTGCAGTAAACGAACTGTGAGCGATTGTTTTTTCACCATCTTCGAAACTGAATTTTATGGTATATTGAAGGTGCAGAAACAAAGTAGTGTAGTAAACCAACCATGCTATAAGCGCATCTGTACGAGTACCACCATATGGTATCATGGTGCAAAACCACAATAAATTTTTTATACATTAGTGACCTGGTTCCCAGAGAGGGTTCTTTCATCATTAAAAAAAAATACATTAGTAACAAGAGGGTGCTTTAAAATCACTAATACATACCTAGTAGAAGCAATAATTTTTGGTAGTTCTTGAGCTTTTTTATTGATCAAACCTTATAGATGTTATATACATGTATTTTTTTAATTAGTAGAAAAAAAGTTTTGGATCTATGACCATGATGTACATGTAGGTTTTCAGGATCTTAACAGCAATTTTTCATAATTTAAAAGTCCTAATTTTATGTGCAAAACATATAATCCAACTTCCAAGGCATGTTTTCTATCCAACCATGCAGAATACATGTATGAGACATGATTGAGAAGATGCATCCTACTCCCAGAGAGAGAGAGAGAGAGAGAGAGAGAGAGAGAGAGAGAGAGAGAGAGAGAGCCGAAAGAGGATCAACATTATCACTCATGAAGATCAACAAAATGTTGAACCCATGAACCCAACAAAATAGAAAACAAAACTAAAATATAGAAAAACAAAAGCAAAAGGAAAAGAAAAAGAAACTACAGCCAGCTAGCAACAAACAACAAAAACAAGCTCAACCAGGATCCTCTGGATAAGAAGGAACCACCGTTGTTCAGACGGAAGGAGAGGTCTCTAAGATGCATACGTAGAATCGCGTATACATCAACCAAGATTTTATGGACAAGATTGTTAAGGATGACCGGAATTTGACGGAAAGTAGCATCATTGCGAGAGAGAGATTTTCATTTAGGTAGTGCTGTACAAATGCGCCTTTTATTCTATCTTTGAAGAGCAGATATGAAAGAGACTATCCTTGAAACTTAGCGTAGACTTTCTTTGAAGAGCAGATATGTGCAGAACGTGCCGTGAGCAAATTTCAATTTCTGATTTGCTTTAGACAATGGTAATATATATATAAAGCACAACATGGTGGTTTCTGCTTATTCAATTGGGTTGTACCATCTCATTAATGCCACTTATCAAAAAATATGCGATTGTGCATCAAGACAACAACAAACATGGTGGTTGCATTTCATTTCATGATCAGGATTCCCACGCAGCTCAGAGAAAAGCAAGGACGGGTGGCACTTGGTTGCCATGGTTACAAAAAATAAATCATCCTGGCCCAAGAATGAGATCACCATGATGTATATATTCTATACTAGTATGGCGTCCAAAAAATATTACAAATATCGGCAGTATTTTAAGAAATATCTTAATTTCATCATGATATATTCGAAAAATCTTGATAAAACATTATATTTTCATAACGCCGATTATTTTCAGGATATTTTATTTTTATCATGATATTAAGAAGTTTTTTTTTTTATATTTTGTTTTTTCATATATACATATATATGCCGGTGGATGTTTGTACCTTCATGGGTAAGGAACCCGCTTGTGAAAACCTGTAATATTTTTTGCACATCTGACCCTTCATATGTGATAGAAAACAACCTTTGGATCATGTATTTGCAACGTGTATGTGGGATTTTTCAAGAGTAAAAAATTCAACAGCCTATTATTTATCGACTTTTCAACCATAAAAAAGTTATGTTTTTACATAAAAAAAAAAACATGATTCAAAAGTGCATTCCTATTATTTTGACCATGCTGAACCATCCATGGGGTTGGATTTGCTCAAAACAAGCTTCTGTTATAAGCAATGTTGTATCGGCCCTGAATCATTGGGCCACCGATTCAGCTGTATCCGCCGATACTGATACTCAAATGAATTATTTGGTATCGGCCAGAAAATAATAAAAAAATATTGTGTCAATCATAGTGTAACACGTGTTAAAACCATTAAAAATATTAAAATAATAATAAAAAATAATTTTTAGTACATTTTTCATTTATTTAAAGATAACCGATTCAAGGGTGAAGCTTATAGATTTTCTGCTGATACAATGTGTATATAACATTGGTTATGAGTTTCAATAGGAGATTCCTTACCTACGAGGGTACTCAATTACTAATTGCTCTCTCGACACACATATATACTTATATAGGGAGGGGGATCCAACCAAAAGAAGGTCCAAAATACCCAGTCGATGAGATGGGCAAGCATTGGAGAAGGCAAACGGTCTCATCATTGTTGGTTGTAAAGGAAGCATTGGAGAACGACCATTTTCCGTAGTTATACCCTGACCAACCATAAACCTAGAGTGGATCAACAGCACAAGCCAGAGATAATGAATTTTTTTTGTCATGGAATCGGATCTTGATTCTTGGATATTGAACTTTGAAGTTCTAGACAATTTCCAATTAAAATCAATTGATTATAGCACATGAGATCCTGCACAGGCTATTTGTGGTACAAGATATTCAACCCAATCATACAGATCCACAGCTTGGATTCCGTAATCCTGGTTCCTAAATCCATTTAAGATGTGAATCACTTTCTTCATGACCTGATCCAAAAGTCAAAAAGTCCAAACTGTATGAGCTACGCCAATAAGACCCAGGCATAACCTGGCTCAAATAAGCCAGGCCTGTTTCAGGTCCATGTGAAATATATTTCAGTAGAGCGTGGCCTGAGACCAACCCGCAGGTCCAATGCGGCTGACTCGAACCTGATAAGACCCGGGCTCTGCCTGAAGCCGATAAGGGTAGAATCAGGTTACTGACAGGAAAGTTTGGGTCTTGGCTTAGTTGGGATCTGGTAGGCATCGGGTGAGTGACAGGCAGTTCGGACACCCTTATCTGGGTCTGGCCCTTGTTGGATTGACATCGCCAGACCGGGGCCTAATTCTCAATCCGACTTTTAGTTGTATTTGCTGGTGGGACTATGTTAGACCCGACCCGATCTATATAGGATCACCAATAAAGAAGGCAACAATCCAACGATTATATTTTATATTTGTCACAAGGAAAGTTAGGAAACAGAAAAGCAAAAAAGGAAAAAAAAAGTAGGTGGACGAAAACGTAATATTGTGAAGAGGCAGGGCCTGTTCTGTAGGGATGCCCGAAACCGGGAATCTCCGGTAACGCAACCGAGAAAACGACGTGGGGGCTTTTGGGGAAGCTGACGAAAGCGCCAGAGGTTGTCGGTGAGATTCTGGGAGACAACCCCGGCAGGTGAACGACAGCTGCCGGTGGAAAGGAAGTCCTTTCCATATCTCATTTTCCGGCAACCCTGTCCCCTGACAGAATATTTCCATTTTACCTGCGCACGCGTGGGTTTCCCAGCAATTTTTCAATAATAAAAAAAGAAGAGAGAGAGGCCCACCCGGATCCGATTTTTTTTTTGACAGAACCCGCATCCGGAATTCGCAACCAGGCTGGGGTCGAATATGGGTTGAGTCATATTTGATCCGATATGTGATCCAATTTTTATGATAGCGAAGGATGGATCCAGTTAGAGGTCCGGATTCAGTTTGGATCTATGAGAGTCCCCGTGGTACAGAATCTGCTAAAGAAATGAGAAAAGTCTTAAAGGTTTTCATGTGGAAAAAGTAAAACAAGTCGGGTCAAAGCCAGATTTTTTATATGAACCTGTCCATGTTTATTAATCCAAATCTAAGTTAAAACTGGTTAGGTCAGATTACATTTGCTCTGAATTTCAATATATATATATATATACTATCTGGATCTGGCAATATGGGTTAGCTCCAGTTCTAGTTCTACCGGGTTACAACAACAAATTTTAATTCTTAAAGCAGGCTGAGGCAGGGTGTTAAATCAACGTCACAAATGTCGATATCCGGAAAACCTCTGCAAGGAAAATCTAGCAATAATTGCAAATTTTTGCTTTTTCAGAAATACTTAATAAAAAAACAGTTATAGTTTATAAAATATCAAAAAGATATGAACAAATATCTAAAACTAAAAAACTTAAAAATACTATTTAAACACATTATCCTCACAGTTATATCATGATATTTTCAAAATAGGTGATATTCTGAATTTTGAGGGTAATATCTTCTTTCTGATAATATTAAAACAATGTCAGACGTTTACTATATAGAGTTTACTATCAAATGGATCTGATTTTATCAGTGACCCGAAACTCATAAACATGCAGAGAGAGAGAGAGAGAGATTGTTAAAAGGAATGATTTCCCTGAAACAGGAGACAGGAAATGAATTAATGTCTTTCACGTGAATTCTTTTAGGGGTTTGACTTAGAAATGATGGACCCATCCATCTTTATCCTCATCCTTAGTCCATGACCAATAAACACAGGCGGTCAGGAGTATCAACGGGTCGGGCCCAACCCGTACCAAACCCTATAGGGTCAGGGTTTCGTAATAAATAAGAAGGTCCAATTAAAATCCGGGTCGGACTCGAAGGGTCCAATTAATATATGGAGTTGGGTATGGTTTGTGAAATTTCATACCAGACCCAGGCTCAACCCGAGTTCCGACTAAGATCCGCAAATTTTCAATGTAAAAAAGATAAAAAAAATATTTTACTGGGTATGGTTCATGTAATTCTTATAGGATCCAAGTATGATTTCTCTTATGGTGGGTCCGATTGGACCCGAGTCCAGAGCCGACAATATCTCAATTCAGGTCTGGGTTTGGTTCCACCTAAGTCCAAATCAAACCCGACCCGTTGACACCCTTATTAAAATATGTTTTTTGATTATTTTAAAATACTTGTCCTTGCGCCCTTTTTCTTATGCCTCGAGCATGCATCGTATCCGACTAACATGTTTACTATTTTCTATTGGATTTGAATTTATATCTGAACCCAGTTGATTGTGAAGGGCTGATAATTCTAACAGGATCTGGTTTTAGATATTTCAGACCCGATGTAGCCATGGCCAATTATGTAGGATTATTAAATCCTACCGGGTGAAACTCTACTCTCATCCGGTCAATTGGGTTGGATTCGAGCCTAAGTCCGACCCATATGTGTGTGCTAGATGCTTACATGGTTGCATTTGTTAGGACATCCAACCTAGTTATATCCATTTGGTCAGACCCAGCATGTTAATCGACTTCCAGCTTTGATTAATTTGTTAAACAGTATGGTCTCTTATGGTGATTTTGGAAACCTGAAACCGATAAAGAACCAAATGGATCTGCATCTGATGAAAATTAGACTACAAATTGGTTATATTTCAAACCTATAATATTCCACAAGGGTAGGGAGCCAATTGCATCTTGTCAAGGGTCTTCTATTTTGGATCTTAGATCAAATCCAGTTATATTATATCTGATTGGATTGGATTTTGGTCAACACCTAAATCCAACAGATTTTGAACCACTACAACCCTATCCAGCCATTACGGTTCCCAAATCTACCAAATAACAAGCACTCAGGCTTGGGTTCGGGTTGTATCAGGCTGAGGCAATGAGAGCCATTTTACTTGAAAATATGTCTAAAATACTTGAATAGGGTCAGGTCCTGTTGGATATCCGATCAAAATATATTTGGATCAGTTCTTTTATGCCCATTTCCATAAATTCAGGTTTACCCAACATAGATGTGATCCATTGTCTGCCCTAGGCACAGACGACAAACATATTGGGCAGGCTCCAGAAGCATCCAGAGCATGCTTGGATCTGGACCTGATTCCAATGTTTACGACCCAAATCCATGTATGGCATATATCTTTGTGTACAATTTAACGGTGAAAAAGGGATTTAACCTAAATATGTGGTAGTTGGCTTATGCCAGATTCTAATCCAGATTTACCTACTTGGATCGAATAAGACTTGGTTTTAAACCAACCCAATTTCTCTTTTTTCTGATAAATGGGGAAGCCACCTTACCAACGTCTGGTAGGAGCTGCTACTGCACGTCACCTTGTGTTGGGACATTGCAGGTTCAAATCCCAATGGTTTGGTTGTGTAACTGGTAGTGGTCTGTCTAACACCAGGTTGCCTATAAAAAAAAAATGGGAAAACCACCTTGCTCGTGAGCTCATTATTGAAAAAACTTCTGGTACACTTAGGGGGTGTTTGTGTACGGCAATCCATGCGGAGCGTTCTTCCACGGTAAAAAAAAATCGGACAGCTCCCCATGGGAAGCGATTCCATGGAAAGAGGGTGGTTCCATTGATTTTGGGGCTCTCTTTTCGCGAGGAATGCCATGGTGGGACCACAAAAACGACTGCATTTTCACCAAAACCCCAGTATTTCCGTGGCATGCAAACACACTCTTAGATTTGGCCTTGTGATAAAGAACAGACACCCTTGGATTTATAAATTTCAATCCTTTGTCCAAAATTTTAAGAAAAAGTTAGTAGTTGACCCACGGCACATTCTAAAGCATTGACGATTATGAAGCATACAAATATGCTAATCATATAATTGTTGAAAAAATAAGCCTTTTTAATGTTCCATGAAGCATATAATTGTGGCCTACACACCAATAGTATTTTACGCTACACTTGGCATGTCCGATTTGCATCCCACTTTTGAGAGTCCAATTTGCGTCCTAGTCCTACTCCTACTCTCTCTCTCTCTCTCTCTCTCTCTCTCTCTCTATATATATATATATATATATATATATATATATATATATATATATATATATATATATATATATATAGAGAGAGAGAGAGAGAGAGAGAGAGAGAGCTCATTTGATTTCACATTTGGCCATTTTAACAATCCGAAGACTTGAAAAAGCGAGATTAGTTATCCAAAAAACTGTTTTGTTTGTGTCTGCTTGGGTCCTAGGACTCTAACATTAAGTTCTCAAGTTTGTTTGTTGCGCCACAATTGCTCCGCTTATCTTGCAGGGAAAGCTTGCGAATATCACCAAATTGACGGGTCATGAGTCCCAAACCTATCCCACAAGGTCGAAGCTGACTGTAGTTGATAGTAGGCTTGGAGACATCGAGGGTTTTACCCAACCGGAGGCATGTCAATGTGCGGTAGTGGATTAGACCAAAGAAAAAAGTGTTGGGTTTTCCTCCTTATGGGACCTATCTATCTTGAAAATGGATTGTCTGATAACTGATCATTTATGGCATAATTAGTAGTTCGATGCACATTCATTATCGCGACAGAATTCTCAAGCACGACGCTTGATCTTCTCGTGGACGATTTGGAGTATTCGCTGGATAGCGATTTGTAGGAGTCTTCACAGCTGAATGACAATTCAGTTGTTCAGAGTTTTGAGGATCAACGATTTGTTGATGGCGATTTGTAGTTAATTAGTGCTTTAAGTTGTATAACGATTTATTTCAGTATTCGCTGGATAGCGATTTGTTTCAATATTTGCTGGATAGCGATTTGTTTCAATATCCACTAGATAGCGATTTAATGTAGTACTCGCTGAATAGCGATTCAGGTGCATTGTAAGTTGTGCAAGACGTTTAGTCTTTCACATTAAATACGGGTTTCATCCTCTATTTAAGGGATGGATGAGAGAGAGAAAGCGAGAGCTGAAAAAGTAGGAAAGAGTGTGAGATACACTTTTAGAGCACCGAAAGGGTGTGAAGAGAACAAAAGCGAGAAGTGTTGCTACACTTCTTTCAGGAGAGCTTCGTAAAGCTGGTTTTTCAGAGCATTTGTTCTTTGTTCTTCAGTGAGGTATATCCTCTTTGTTATTTTCGTTACACCTTTGTGTGTTTGTAAGGCTTATGCCTTTTGGCTACTCTGTAACTCTATTTGAAGATAGTAGAAGGTGCTGACCTATCAGTTGTTGTAGACGTACCTCAGTTTGCGAGGGAACCACGTAAATCTTTGTGTGCTGCTTTTGTTTCCGTTGTTAGTTTACCTTTCTTCCAGTGTCATCGTTGTATTGCCTCCATCGATTCATACTTATGGGAAAGCTAATTTTTTTTTCAACATCTGGTATCAGAGCTTTGGTTTCTCTAGTCTCAGTTCGTTATATTTGTGTGTGAAGTCATGGAGAACAACGTCAGTCGTATGATCAGTTTGAATGGAACAAACTGGATGACCTAGAAAACAAAAATGAAAGACCTTTTGGTTTGTAAAAATTTGGATGGACCTATAGAGGGTGATAGCGGCAAACCAGAAGAGATGAAAGATGATGAATGAGAAAAGCTAGACCAAAAGGCGATCAATTTCATTCGACAATTGATAGATGATAGTGTCTTTCATTATGTATCAACAGAAACTTTGGCGCATGAACTTTGGACCAAACTAGAAAGTCTTTATAATAGAAAGACGACAATGAATAAAGCCTTTCTATTCCGAAAGCTTGTGAACCTCAAATATAAAGAGGACAGCTATATTGCAGAACATCTAAATGAGATCAAAAGCACTGTGAATCAGTTGGCCACAATGAAAATTGCTTTTGATGATGAGTTGCAAGCCTTGTTGCTCCTTAGTTTCCTTTCTGAGAGTTGAGAAACCTTGGTGGTCACAGTTAGTAACTCTGTACCTGATGGAACGGTAACGATGAGTCAAGTTACCAGTAGTCTGCTGAATGAAGAAACTAGGAGAAAATCATCAGGTCCTTCCCTCTCCAAGGCACTTGTGATTGAAAATCGGGAGAGAAGGAGTAAGAGCAAGACTCCGCACTATCGTGACAAATCCAGAAGTCACTCACACTCGAGTTCAAAGAAAGACATCGAGTGTTATTATTGCCACAAGAAAGGGCACATGAAGCGGGAGTGTAGGAATCTCAAGTTCAAGGGGCAAAACAAAGAGAAAAACTTAGAAGAAAAGCAAAGTGTCACAACCGCAGTCATAGATAGAGAGCTCATGGTTATCTGTGATGGTACTAGCATCAATTTGATCGGTCAAGAGACTGATTGAGTAATTGATTCTAGAGCTTCATTTCATGTTACCTCGCGGGCTGATTTCTTCACTTCTTATTCGCAAGGTGATTTCGGGAATATCCGAATAAGAAATGAAGATGTGTCAAAGATTGTCAGCATAGGTGACATTTGCTTGAAAATAAACGTTGGTTGCAAATTGTTGCTCAAAGATGTTAGGCATGTACCAGACATCCGACTAAATCTAATCTCTGTCAGAAAGTTGGCTGATGAAGGCTACAACAACACCTTCAGTGATAAAAGGCGAAAGCTAACCAAAGGCTTCTTGGTGGTAGTGAGAGAAACAAAGACATGTTCCCTCTACACTTTGCAAGCAAAGATCTGCAAGAGTGTTGTGAATGCTGTGGAGAATGGCTCGTCCACAGAGTTATGGCATAAAAGGCTCAAGCATATGAGCGATAAGGGGATGCAAGTCTTGGTTAAGAAAGAGCTCCTAGCAGGAGCTGAAGGTATATCCTTATAAGAACCATGTGTTTATTGCTTCCATGATAAACAAAATAGGGTTTCTTTCCATAGAAGTATTGCATCTAAAAAATTTTATGTTCTAGATCTTGTACATTCTGATGTGTGTGGACCTTTAAAGGTTAAGACACTTGGTGATGCATTATATTTTTTGACTTTCATAGATGATCACTCTAAAAAAGTATGGGCTTATACACTGAGAACTAAAGACCAAGTTCTAGATGTATTCAAGCATTTTCAAGCTATGGCTGAAAGAGAAACTGGTAGATAGTTGAAATGTGTTCACTCAGATAATGATGGTGAATACATTGGGCTATTTGATCAGTATTGCATCAATCATGGCATCGAGCACAAAAGGACCGTAAGGATGACACCTCAACAGAACGGGGTTGCTAAGAGACTGAATCACACCATTCTTGAGAGAGTCAGATGTTTGTTGTCACACTCTAAGTTGCCAAGATCCTTTTGGGGTAAGGCAATAAGGACAACAATTGATATTATCAACTTGTCTCATTCTTTTCCACTAAATGGAGATGTTGTAGAGAAAGTTTGGAAAGAAAAATAAGCTTCCTATGGTCACTTAAGAGTGTTCGGCTGCAGAGCATTTATTCATATTCCAAAGAAAGAGATGTTCAAGTTTGATCCAAAGGCCAAGCAGCACATATTTCTTGGCTATGGCCATAAAGAATTTGGCTACAGACTATATGACCCTGTTGATAAGAAGGTAGTCAGAAGTTAAGATGTTGTCTTCTTTGAAGATCAGACCATTGAAGACATTGGTAAGTTTGAGCCATCAGAGTCCAGTACAGGAGATCTTGTTGATTTAGATCCCCTTGATGCACTGCCTGTTCATGATTTCGTGGAGGAGATGTCACCTTCTCATAATGATTTCGTGGAGGAGATGTCAAGCTGAAGTTAGAGCTGAGTGAGACCTTTGCCATGAAGGATTTAGGTCCAACAGAGCAGATTCTTGGGATGAGAATCATTTGTGACAGATCACATGAGCTGATTTGGCTATCTCAAGTGAATTATATCAAAAAGGTTCTTGAGAAGTTCATCATGGATAAATCAAAGTCTGTTAATTATCCTCTTGCAGGACATTTCAAACTTAGTTCAATTCAATGTCCTGCAAATGATGAAGAATATAAATAGAGATGCAAAAAATTCCCTATGCTTCAGTAGTAGGTTCTTTGATATATGCTATGGTCTGTACTTGATCAGACATAGCTCATGTTGTTGTTAGTCGATTTTTATCAAATCCAGGGAAAGAACACTGGGCAACAGTAAAATGGATTCTAAGGTATCTTCAGGGCACTTTGAAGATGAGTCTGTGTTTTGAAAATGGTGAACCTATTCTCGATGGGTTCATAGATTCCGATATGGCTGGTGATGTTGATAGTAGAAAATCTACTTCTGGGTATTTGATTACTTTTGCAGGGAGAGCAGTTGCATGACAGTCAAAATTAAAGAAATGTGTAGCTCTCTCCACCACAAAAGTTGCGTTCATCGTTATTACAGAAGCAAGTAAGGAATTATTGTGGTTGAAGAAATTCTTGCAAGAGTTGGGCTTGAAGCAAGAAATGTATGTTCTTCACTGTGATAGCAGAGTGCAATTCACTTGAGTAAGAATTCCTCATTTCATTCAAGATCAAAACATATTGATGTTCGATACCACTGGATTTGAGATGTCTTGAATGACAAATTGCTGCAACTTGAGAAAGTTCACACTGATGATAATACATCAGATATGTTGACTAAGACATTACCCAAGGATAAGCTTGAGAAGTGTCGATCTCTAGCAGGTATGGTAGAAGCCTCCTCATAAGTTGAGAAGGGGGAGAATTATTGGGTTTCCCTCCTTATGAGACCCATCTATCTTGGAAATGGATCGTCTGATAACTAATCATTTATGGCATCATCAGTAGTTCGATGCACATTCATTATCGTGGCAGAATTCCCATGCATGATGCTTGATCTTCTCAAAGACGATTTGGAGTATTCGTTGGATAGCGATTTGTAGGAGTCCTCACAGCTGAATGACGATTCAGCTATTCAGAGTTTTGAGGATCAACGATTTGTCTATGAAGATTTATGGTTAGTGCTTTAAGTTGCATAGCGATTTGTTTCTGTATTCACTGGATAGCGATTTGTTTCAATATTTGCTGGATAGCGATTTGTTTCAATATTCGCTGGATAGTGATTTGTAGTACTCATTGAATAACGATTTGTAAGGCGATTCAGGCACATTGTAAGTTGTGCATGACATTTAGTCTTCCGCATTAAATGTGGGTCTCGTCTTCTATTTAAGGGATGGATGAGAGAGAAAGCGAGAGCTGGAAAGGCAGGAAAGAGTGTGAGATACACTTTTAGAGCACTAAAAGGGTGTGAAGAGAATAAAAGCCAGAAGTGTTGCTATAATTTTTTCAGGACAACTTCGTGAGGCTGGTTCTTTAGAGCATTTGTTTTTTGTTCTTTAGTGAGGTATATCATATTTGTTATTTTCGTTACACCTTTGTGTATTTGTAATGCTTATGCCTTTTGGCCACTCTGTAACTCTTTTTTAAGATAGTGGAAGGTGCTGACCTATCAGTCATCGTGGACGTACCTCAGTTTGAGAGTAAACCACGTAAATCTTTGTGTGCTGCTTTTGTTTCTGCTATTGCTTTACCTTTCTTTCACTGTCATCGTTGTATTGCCTCCATTGATTCATACTTGTGGGAAAGCCAATTTTTTTTCGAACAAAAAAGCAATCTTTGCTTAGTGAACCCAAGAATAGACAGAAGTTTTTAGTCACTTTAATACATTCATTTTGTACCAACTTATTGCCCAAGAGGGATCCAACTACATTTTAATTTTGCAAGAGCTTTCTCCACCCTATACATTGACACTTACAAATTCACAAAATGATATGTGGGTCATGGAAGTTTTGAAACATTCAATACATAGGCTAATGAGATAAGATCAATTGCAATTGTTGGTATCAATAAATAGATCTTAATGACTCCCACAACTCTCAAATCTAAATTGACTTTGACTAGGTATCATATTTTGGTTGTTATAATGGCCATCAATGTCAGGCCTTCTTGGTTAAAAAATGAGGTTATTGCAATTGGCATTCAATGAAAGCATAATTAACTATTTAATTTAAGTATATGTGTTTTTCTCTTGGGGCAAGGGGTAAGTCCATAGAGTTTTAGGCTTGTCCTACAGGAGAAGTTAGTGCAAGTAACCTTGTGTTAGGACGTTGCAAGTTTGAATCTCAATGGTATATGGTTGTATAACGGGTAGGGATGACAGCGGACCAGGACGAAAGCAGGGGACAAGGTCTCCACCCTTGCCCCCATCACAAAATTCTGCCCTTCATCCCCGCATGGGTTTTCATTTTAACATCCATCCCCGCCTCCATTCTTGTTTCATGTCCTCCATCCCCGGTCCAAATGGGGCGAAGCGAAACCCGGTTTCTCTCCGATCCACTGCCATCCTTAAAGGTATTGTAGTTATTTTACTAAGAGGGATCCAGGGCAGGGGAAAGCTTACGCCCAGCCCAGCCCAGCCCAGCCCAGCCCCGCCTCCATTCTGCATGGGTTTTGAATTTAACCTTCATCCCCATTTCATGTCCTCCATCCTCGGGGGCAAGGGGAGCCCCATTTTCCCGGGTTCACTGCCATCCCTAATAAGTGGTAGGGTCTGCCTAGCCCCAGTATTATTTGTCGCAAAAAAAAAAAACATACATCTCACGAATCTCAGTTGATTCGTGAAATTGTTCGCATTCAATGATTACTTTTGTAAGTGCAATGAATATGTTCACGTTTCTAAAGTTTTGTGATCTACCAAACTCTCAATTTCAAAGTTTTGACTCTTTACATATGTAGGTGCCACCATGATGATGATCACCATCATCATCAAACACCCTAACATGAAGGACCAGATCATCTCAATTGTTGGTCTTGTGAAATCTTAATCAAAAGAATCAATAACATCATGATTTTCAGTTTGTAAACCAGACATCCTTGGATCACTTTCTGATTTATGACATACTGTTGCCGTTGTTACCATCATCTTCATCACGAACCCTTCTCAATCTAAAAGAGGTCATCCTATCGCAACATGGGCATCGTTTCCATAAAAAAAAAGGAAAGTAAAACACAGATCTTGAAAACCATCCAAAAACCCCATTGTATTCCGTTAAAAGTTAAACCCCCCACGTTGGGAACCAAGCCTTATTTATTACAACAAAAAAAGGAGAACGGAACATATTAGGCCCTTTTTGTAGTTCTTTGAAGTGTTTTATGATAGATTTGAACAGTGTTTAACATGTTTGATTTAGTGGAAATCGACCTTTGGATCATGTTTTTTTGGCAAAAAAATATATTTTTATGAACCGAGAAAAATTGATGCTTTTACTATTGATTTTGGATCACCGAAAAAGCTGGTACACAAGTCAGATTCAGGTGATCCAAAAGACAGTTCTCACTAAACAAAACCTATAGATCACATCTATTGTGTTAGATGTGAGAAAAAAATACCTAAAACTAAGATTTGAGGAGCCTAACGGGGTATAACGAAAAAACGAGGCAGAACGAGCGCATGAAACACAAAAAAAAATCCAATTTTCAGCACAACTCGATAAATGAAATTCCGGATTGCGAGAATAAATCGATAGAGGAAACCCAATTAGAAAAAACAAAAACTTCACAAGAGGAAAACGAAAAACCAATAACAGAGTCTGGCATAGGTTTTCGTTTTCCACGAAGTAGTGTCTACAAGCAATCTCCGTCGGTCACGCGTAAGAAAATATGGCACAAAATAATGTCTTTTTTCCTTCTTTCTTTCGAGAAAAAAAAAATCCTACAAAGATGCTGGGATTTACAGAGGGAAGTAGGTGGTTTATGGTCACCGGGAAAAAACGAGATTCCGTCAAATTCCGGCAGAGAGAGAGAGAGAGAGAGAGAGAGAGAGAGATGGCCTTGTCCTCTCTGCGAAAGCCCGGATTCCGGACGGAACAAGCCCGTCGTCGCAGTCAGAATCTACTGATCAATAGAGAGAGAGAGAGAGACGGCAGATCGCCGAAGTCAGGTCTGGGCCGCCGTCGAGAGGAGGTTGGCGAGCGCGCTCATAACCTTCACCTGCATCTCCAACGCCGCGATGTAGTCAGTTGCCTCCTCCAGAAGAGCCGGAGCGGCGAGCTTCCGGCCGCCCGGGATCAGCCTCCCAAGCGTCCTCAGTCGGTCGCCAACCCCGAAATCCTCCTTCCAGCCGCGGTTCCTCTTCGCCGGAGTCCGGCGTGCCTCTGATGCCGCCGAAGGAGAGGGCGATGGCTCCATCCTCGCCGCCCTCTGGCTGACCGAGACCCGCCGGACCTTCCGCCACAGGAACCGCCCCTGGCGGAGACGAGACCGCGCCAGGATCGCCCGGCTCCACCGTGACCGGCCCTTAGCGGCAATGGCGAGGGCGGAATCGGCCGCCTCCTTGACGGCGAGAGACCGCGAGACTCCTGCCGCCGGAGCAGCGCCCCTTCCGGCGGTTCGGAGCGCCCTCAGAAGCGTCCTGGTGTAGCTACTCTGCTCCGGACCCGATCTCCACTGAGAACTCTCCGCCGCTCCTTCGCCATCTCCGTCCACATTCGGCTCGTCTTCTGCCGGCTTCGGTGGAGCCAGGTCACCAGAAAAGTTTTCCGACATAATTTCCGGTGGTCTCCGGCGCGCGCGAGAGAGAGAGAGAGAGCGAGAGAGAGAGAGAGAGAGAATCTAAGCGTGGCTTCGAAAGCAATAAACCGTGACGGATTGGGATATTTATAGTCTCAGACCCGACGGGGCGCCGTTTGGTTCGAGATCCACAATGTCGGTACTACTCTTATACTTTTTGATAAATGACGGACGTCCCCCTTGATATCCGGGCAAACCACGAGTTTGATTTTTTAAATGTCCAAATTGGCTTCCTCATAGAACGCTATTACAATAATGCCCTTTCTTGTTTTCCCTAAATCATTCTGTTTATTTTTCAAAATTGTTTGGCTTTTTTTTTTTAAAGTCTTGACAGAAAAGAAAAAACAGCGATTTTCTTTTTCTTTTACCAAAAGGTACAAACATAACAATTTTGGCAATTTCAATATTTTTCTAATTTTAAAATTTCTTATTTATCAAGATGTTGAAAACTTACTTTTCAACAGTACCAAAAATAAATTTGTATGCCACATCCATGCCCCCTAGAACCTAATATATATATATATATATATATATATATATATATATATACACCAAAATGTGTAGGTGCATGATCAGTTTTGAACATGACCAGAACGAACTCACACTGAGCGTCCATCGCATGGTAAAAATAATGACGCGATGGAAGCTCAGCTCAAGTTCATTTTGGTCATGTTTGAAAGTGATCATGCACCTACACACTACTCTATATATATTATAAAATATACATAAAAAAAAAAGAAAACCCAAATCCCCTAGAGTTCAACCATACCCTAAGCCATTGCTCTATCCTTTCCAATATTTGTTTCTTCAGTACGTGTTTTAAATTTACAAAGAAATAAAACTCCCTTTAAAAAAACTAAAGGGAAGGCTACTGCAGTCATTTAAATAAAAGTAGGTGACCCACCGCAGTCACATGCATCCCACATTAAGATGATGGCCGTCTCTTCTCTCACTGACGCAATCTGGGCCCTTCCTTCTTCCCACTATTGTTTTTAAATAATACATTAAATTATAATTTAATATTTTAATAGAATTAAAGGGTGGGGAAGTTGGAGGAGAGCAGGTAAGGAATGCTGGTCGATCGGCATTGGCTAACAAATTTCACCGTTTAATTAATTAAAAAGGTAAAAGATGAAATTCGCGGATTGGGGCGGTGCTCTGTGGGGGAGCCCTCACTCACAAGAAACAACAATTTGGCCTTATAAAATGACCAAAATACATTTCACATGTAATGCTTGTAGATTTGAATGATGGAAAGGGTTTTTTTATTTTTTTATTTTTAAGAAAAATTTTCAATGCATAGATTGGCAAAAGGAATTTGTGCATGATCATAGATGGACGATCACCACAAAATTCTTATCCTTCCTGGCCCTAAGATTGACGGTCTACATTCAATTAGTATTGCTATTGGTGAGATGCACGAAAATTCAAGGGTATGTCATCACTCCGCGGCCAAGTTTTTGAACTCCAAAGTTTCTTTTTGGCCAAGTTCGCCAACTCTAGATAAAGTTAATGTCTAAATATGATACAAACCTGAAATCCTTGGTATCGGTAGAAACACAAAAAAAAAAAAACTGATTTTGAAACTAATATGAAACTCGTTCCTAAGAATACAGGAAACCAATTTCTCATATAAGCCAAACCAGTACCAAACTTGGTTTCATCTATAAATGCATATGAAACTCATTATAATAATATATAAAATCAATTTATTATATAAGTAAAATCAATACTAAACTTAGTTTAAATGTAAGATATGAGATAACAGAACTTTCACAACTCCCTCTTACACTTTTTTTTATATGCGTGGATCTATCTTATTTTCATTGAAACCATTAGCAAACTTCTTTCATTTTCATTGAGATAAAAGTTTATTTCTTTCTCTTTTAATCTAAATATGATTTTTGTACTTTTTATATCAATTTCATGATTGAAATTTGAGAAGACATACAAGAGATCATCCTCATACTTGCATATACTTTTCATAAATTCATACAATCATCCCTTACATCATTAGCATGAGATTGTGTTATTTTTCTTTTTTCAGTTATTGTTTAAAAATATATTACTTTTTAAATGTTGATTGGGGCATTGGCCCATTGTTATAGCTACACTTAGTAAAACTAATAACTTTAAAATGATTAATTATATTTAGACATGTACAACAATAAAATTAATGTAACATATATTAATTTTATTGGTGCTTATAATGAGAGGGTAAGCGGTTCTTCTACCTCCATACAAAATTATTTAAAGTATGAAATGTTACTTCTTTCCAACTACGAAGATAGGAGGATTGACTGCCACTGCAGCCGTGGGGTAGTATGCACGTACTTCAGTTGAGCGAAGTCTGATATATCATGTTAGAGGTGTTGTGATCTCTCTTTCAATATTGGTCACTTCTCACCCAACATTGTTAATGGTGCATCGTTACGTTAATAAGTCATAAATTATATGAATATACTCCTGAGTCATCTCACTGATGCGGGAGATTGATTTGTGTTAGTACTCACGAATTCTAAATACCGAAATAATTATGAATTGTAGATTTAGTTTAAGAAAAGAGATGTCTATTGTACATCAACTACCCATGGCCTGTTGATCATGATGATCTCATAATAAGTATTATTGTTAGGCTTCCAATGAATGAGTATGGTCCTTTCATAACCTCGGCTTGTTTATGAATTTAGGTGATGGTCGATTCTCCCAGCTTGTTTATAAAAAAGAAAAAAGAAAATCTATCATTCTAACTGCAACAAAAAAAAACAATCAAAATATAACTACAAAAGAACCTACAACACTTAATTGAAGATATTGGTGGGGCTCCGCTTGTCTGGTAGAAGCAGCTAGTCCAAGTCACCTTGGGACGTTGCAAGTTCTAATCCCAATGGTATAATTGTATAACTGGTAGGGGTCTGCCTAAACCCCAACTTACCTTTCAAAAAAAAAAGTAAAGACAATGGTAGTAGAACCATGCTTATGAGTGCGACATGGGGTGCCCAAGGAGAAAGATGTGAGAGGAGACATAACCTATCATGGGCAATTTCTATGAGTAAGCCAAAGCAGCAGAGGGCTGGACTACGGCCGCCAAGCTTTACACTGTCAACCAGGTTAACCTAGCTCAGCAAGGTATCCAGCACAGCACAACTCCCTACTCGATTCGGGTTTCACAAAAGAGACGATCAGGCGCAATGTGATTGCACACTTTTACTGCCCTGCTACACCTGATCATCAGTCATCTTTGGGATACTGTGAGGCCCAACAGCAGATGGTAGCTGATCAGGTGCTGCAGCACACATAAGATGTGCAATAACATTGCACCTGATCTGCGCTGGTTTCCAGTGTCATAGAGCAAAAAAAAAAGGATCGTGGTTATGGGAAAAACCGTCTTAATTGATATGCACAATAATTGATGTACATAAAGCTTAGTCACATGAAAAGGGAAGATAGGGTTTAGGCAATATCATACACACAAAATCAGAGGCTATAATTTGGTCAATTAGACAAAATAAGAGCTCCATGGATACATATCATCTGTGGAGCCATGTATAAAGGACATATCTTAAGTGAATTTCGGATGTTTCCTCTGTGTTTCTATTGTCATGACCAGGCTGATCACATAGACACTATGATTGGTGCATTATTTTGGTGGTGGTGGTGGAGGTCCTTTTCTCCATTGTTTTATCTATGGCTTTTGTCTCTTAACATCCTTACCAACTAAAAGTAATAGTGCCCTACATCCCCCTATTTCTCCTCTTATCTTTTTGACCTCTCAATAGATGATGGTCTTATGCATATTGCTTCTTCCTGCCTTGTGCATGTTGGGACTACTTTATGTTAGGTTTCTATTTAAGCGCACCACTCTTTGTCCCTTAATCTCATAATGCAATGCCGCCCTTCCCTTTCTCTGTCTATCACTAGTTCCTTTTTGATCGTTCCACATTCATGTCTTCTGCGAAATGGTTTGTCTTTTTTCCATTACATTCTTAAGCAACTTTGTCTGGTTATACGAGTTTCTCTCTCTCTCTCTCTCTCTCTCTCTCTCTCTCTCTCTCTCTCTCTCTCTCTCTCTCTGTATATATATATATATATATCAACCAAATATGTTTGCATGTGTGAATCAAGATTTTCATAGTTTTTTTTTTCAAATCTAATCTTGCATATGCATTCAGCTAAGTCCATTTGCTGGGAATTGACTGTTGGATCATAGTAATCGGGATCAAGAAAGTCATTGATTTTCAATTCTTAAAAGGTCCTTCTTATACCTCGTAACTGGATGATCCAAGAGTCTATTTCTATAAAACCAAGTGTCTAGATCAAATCTATATGGTGAAAATTTTAAAATAAAAAGTGAAAAAAAACTATAAAAAAATTGGTTTATACTAATAAACATATTTTAGTTACCCTATACACATAGGTGTATGTTCTCTCTATGTCTATATATGTGTGTGAGAGAGAGAAGGTGGTAGCTGCTAACTACTTTTCTAGCTAACCGCTATGCTAACCAGGCTTTTGAAGGGTTTTTCTCATGTATTACTTAAATATGACCATACAAATATGTTTGCCACAGTCGACTAAAAATGACTTTTGGATTATGTTTTTTCGATGAAAAACATGTTATATTAAGTCTTAAATATTTAGAAAAATCTTAAGCCATTGATTTTTTAAGCCGTGAATATTTAGAAAAAACTTAAACCATTGATTTTTTAAACCTTATAAAAACATACCTGTGTATCGGTATTGGATGATCCAATAGTCGATTCTTTAAAATTAAGCATGTAGAACACATTTGTACCGTCAAATTTAAGAAAACATAGAAAAACCCGTTTAAAGCCCGGTTATCTAAAAAAGTGGTTAGCAGCTACTACCTTCTCTCTCTCTCTCTCTCTCTCTCTCTCTCTATATATATATATATATATATATATATATATCAATTTTTTCATTCCATTTGGATTGCTTTGAAGGAAGAAAAGACAAAAAAAATCTTCTAGATTCTTCAACAATTTCTGATATCTAATGAACCTTTTAGTGTCTATGCATATGCAGGTATTTCATCTTGACTTGTGGGCTGATAGTCCATTCTACCATCCCACTAGGCTGTGGGCCATTTAGTCAGTGGATGGCAAAACCCTAGTTAGGAAGGCCTAATCTTATTGGAGTTTATCAATTTGTTATTCTACTGACTTATTATGTCCACTCAAGTTGAGGACTAAAGCCATAGATGTCGCTCTCCTGGATTAAAAAAACATATCATTATGTTAATTGTGAACATGATAAGGTGATTATGTCATTAGAGAAAAAGGAAAAAAAATATGATGTAAACGTTCCAAATTTCTTCATTTATTGCATGTAGAAGCCAGCTTATTAGTTATCTTAGTATTATATAACATAATAAAGTGATAAAAGTAATCAGGAAACCACATCCTTTGCCTTTTCTAGTTGTAAACTTATATTATAATAAAAATTGAATATCATTATGAAAGTAAATTAGGGTGGATTACGAGAGAAGTTTAAGACATTTGTTTGTCTTTATTTCTTGTTTCCCTGCAAATTATAGGGACAAGCATTTAAAATGACAAAATAAAAACTGCTAAATTCTTGTGAGAAATTGAAAAGTTTCAAAATTCTAATGTTTTATTGGAAAAAATAAAAAAGTTTAAAAATAAGGATATATATGAAAGAAAAAACTGAACTTTTTTTTGCTAAAAATAGTTGATAAAAATTCATGATGTTTTTCTGTTTAAATTGTCAGCATAAAATATCATATTTTTGGATTTATTTTCAAAATATATAGCTGATATTTGTCACATAGACTACAACAAATTGTAAACCCTAGAACACCATGAGGACCCTAAACACCTAGCAGGGTGGATCAGAAGGCATTTAAGATATATATATATATATATATATATATATATATATATATATATATATATATATATATATATATATATATATATATATATATATATATATATATATATATATGCACAAAGAGCAAAGAAAGTGAAGATGGGAAGGTGTATTTAATCTTTTCCTTTCTCTTTGAATGCTTTGACATGTTCTATATTTGACATTCCATTTACATGTGGGATGAAAACATGGCCTGCATTATTTCCATTCGTAGTACTCTATGACCCCACGTGATGTGCTTCCCCTCAAATGACTAACGCAATGAAGGAAGCTGGTCATCTTCAAATATAGAGAATACCAATATATAACAATAATGAAAAGCAAGCCACGGGTTTGTGAGTTTATGTCCTTTCTATTTATCTATTTTTAAACAGGAAAGGCATCCGTAATACACGTATCATTGTGCATCATCTGCTGGCTCTTACATAATAGAAATGTACATAACCTTGAGAAAGGGAGATGGGGCCTGCATCTTTGTACACTGCTCTTTTAGATGCAAACATTGCTCCCCCGTGAGGAAGAAAAGAGAATATAAACATACCATCTCTCTCTCTCTCTCTCTCTCTCTCTCTCTCTCTCTATATATATATATATATATATATATATATATATATATATATATATATATTTGTTGTTAGTGAAGATATGAAACTATTGAGCTGGATATCATATGTACAAAATGTATTACCGTATAGATGTGTTCAAGATGGATTTTATGCTAAGTTTAAACTTTTGATTGTGTTTTTAATTTTGAGAGAGTTTTGAGTAATAAAGTTTTGATATATTGTGAGCCATCAATCACATGATAGTATTGCATGGGCTCGGTCATGATTAGTTGTGCACCTATAGAATATGAAATTAAGAGATGAGCGGATACTCAGTGTATATTGCTAGAAGATGCATGAGATATAGTAAGCAAATTAAGAAACATCAATGAAACACCCCGATCTGGATTTCGAGTTCGTGGGTATTATTTTTTTTTAAATGCCAAAATAGTGCACAAAAGCATGGCATGATTTTTTTAATAAATAATCATTAATTAATAACAATAAAACAAATCTCACATAATAGAATTAAGCCGCTAAGACTACATCATCTAAATAAGACATCACCTATCGAAGTTCAATAAATAAAAGAAAAATAAGATAACTGCTATACTGAAAGAAGAAACCATGTATATCTTAAAGAAGACTAACAACATCTCTCTAAACCTTGTCTCACGAAGTCACCTGAAACCTAGAATTGTAATTATTAAAGCGGGTGAACCTAAAACTTAGAAAAGAATAAATTAAAAGTAAATTAAACTCAGTTTTACAACTATAGTGGGTTCTAAACCCTTAGTCTTATTTTAGTTTTTGATCATGCAATATATACATTTTTGTGTCTTTTAAATCACTTAGTTTTTTACTCATTTTTTACAAGTTAGCATTTTCTCAATGCTAACCACTATCTATTTTGGGTAATAGCCTACTATGGGCATAGCAACCCATGTAAAATATCTCAATTCTATAATGTTAGATAGACTATGAACCACATTCGCTCTGTCCACTATAGTGTAGGACCCTCGGTAGAAAATAGACAACTTAGTAAGTAAAGTTATATATGCTCCAAGATTCATGGCTCATGCTATATCCTAATCATAATCTTGAGTCCGAAATCTAGATAAAAGTATAATTCTCTAAGACATACATAATATACATCTCATGCATTGTCACATTAACTCTTTCTCAAGTTCACAGTCACGGTATCTTGACAAGTGTTCTCAAGGGACATTCTCAATTAAGCATTCTTAAGGGGCAATCCTAGGGTTTTGGTATTCATTAATTTTCTAAACATGCTGAGATGTAGTATCTTTATATCAATAAATTTCAAGGGTCTTGACAGTGATGACTCTCACAATGACGGTAATCAAGTGGTCATTTTCACCCGTCACCTTCAGACAATTTATGAGGTTAAGTTTAGCACGCTAAGGTATTTCAAAGTCACAATAACACGACTTTAACTAGTATGAGACTCAAAATCTCATCTCAAAGACTTTGTTCTCATGCATGTATTTTTAAGTCCTTTATAATCTTAAATATGCATTTTATCTAAAATACAATATATAATTCAATACATGCAGCTCATGCCAAAAATTCATAAATACATGAAATCATTTATGGCACCAAGGCTAATTCATATACATTCATTCTATTTCTTATAATCATAAGAAATGTGCATTCCTAATATGTAATTGCAAACTCATTAGAATACGGCTGTAATATCAAGTAAACATGATTTTATGTAGTCTATTTAACAAAATACTTTTGCATACAATAAATTATTAACTAAAAATGCTTATAATTTCTCTTACCTTGAATACAAATGCTAAACTCTAGTCTACAGTCGAGTCTCTCATAGCAATAATAATATGATATAATCATCACACAATTATGTTCATATTAATAAATAGACATTCTCTATAGTTATTAAAATTACTAAAATACCCCTTTTAAGGTGGTCTGTTTGATATCAATTTTTGCACTTATTGTTTGTTTAAAACCATAAGACAAAAAGATTCCTCTCTGCTCCACGAATCTAACACATCAAATCTCATTCAATTTCAAGTACAAGGTGTGAAGTTGTGATCATTTGACTAATTAGATGTTAAGTCATACTTACAAAGGTAATTTGGTTATTTCAACTCACTAAGATCTGATCTGACTCAGCTTAAGTCAGACTAGGCTCGGTTTGAGTTTAGTACACTGAGTTTGCTAAATCTAGTCTGAACCCAACTGGGTTTGGGTTTAGATCCAACTGAACTCTCTAAGTCCCTTAACTAGGATGTTGACAACCCTTATCAATTGCTAGCATTCGAGGTGAAGGGGCGTGACCCCTCTCCAAACCTCCTCATTCTCAAGCAAAGGTCACTAGCAACTACCTTCCCCTCTCTTTCTCTTTAAACACATTGACAGCCATGACTATGGGCCTCTCTCACAAAATAGAAAAACAACAAGGGAATGGGGGGTCGTTACATGTCAATGGTAGGTCCTTCTATTGGTGGTGGCCCTCCTCTCTATCTAGCTCTCAATCTCTCTTTCTCTCTCTGATTTGGTGGGAATAGGGAGGCGCACGGGGAGGGCTCTTACGGTAGGTGGGGAAAACTCCCCGCCTCCTAAATCATGGAGAGAGGGAGGTTTATCTTTGTGCCCTCCTACAAAAGAGAGGGGGAGGCAGTTCTTCATTTTGAGGAACCGACTTTTTTCTCCTTCCTTTAATTTTTTTTTTATGTTTATCCTTGTTAGGCTTGATTGGGTTCGAGCCCACCCAACTTGATCGGGCTGGGTCTTACAATGAATGAGAAGGAAGAAGAGATAAGGGCTAAGGAATTCATATGAGAAGACCAAGGTATGGATAAGATCTAATTGCTTAAGTGGGAATGAGAAAGGTAGATGCAACCTTTCATGTCAAGCCCCAAGGGGGGATTGGGGTATAGTAGGGTTGGGCCTTAACTGCTAGACTGGCAGTCAAAGTTCGATTCCCATGAGTGTTGCATCTCCTTGCAAGCCATTGCCTAGCATAGGCCCCGGGGATGGAGTCCTAGCCTTGGAGTTTTGTGCTGCCGACATGACGACCATAGGTATCGCATGCGGAGCCAGCGCAACCAGGTCTTGGTGCCTGCCGTGGGTTTCTTTGGTTATAAAAAAAAACAATCTATCATGTCATGCACCCTACTGATTTTGAGATGGGCCCTACATCCAACTAATCGAACCAACTTCCCCAAGTGCAACTGTTTTGGCTTATTTTTCCATTTTTTGACTGCCCTAGAATTTTGCTATGTATGCTAGCAAGGACTTAGTGGCCAGGTGGCTGATTGGTGAACTTGTTGACTATTGATTTTTAAACCTACAACGATCCTGAAATGTGCCTGACTCGATCTCTAAAACTAAACCTACTAAAATTGAATGCAAAGCGTGGTGCTTGTGTCAGAAGTGCTAAACCTATAGTTGGCCCTTGGATCACTCAAATCCAATGGTTCCACAAACAAGATTGCTTCAGCAAACAATGCAACTCATTTTGCATGGTCTTTCACGTGCATACGTGCGCGCGCTCACACACACACACACACATTCTTTCCCAATCAAATTTCCCTTACATATTTCTCTGTCACAAATATCAGCCATATACTTTTCTCATGATATTTTTTGAAAGTTTGTTACAGTCGTCCCACAAGAACGTCTTATATTTGCCTGTTCATTTTATTGCTTTTTTGTTTGATATTGACGTGATAAACATTGCTAACCTCGAGGGTTTTCAGAGTTCCTAACTCTCAAGTAATAAACACATTTTCCTATTTTTTTATTGGAACCCTTCAAATGTGATATACATGTTTGGCTTAGCAGGGACTGGCCTTTAGATCATGTTTTTCAAGCTTGTAGGTAAATTATTTTAGAGATAGAAAAATCACCAAGTTTTTGCTCTTAAAAAAACACATATTTTTGCAGTGAAAGAGCATGATCTGAGAGTTGATCCCCACTAAACTGATCATGTTGAATGCATTTATAGTCAGTTTGAATAAAACCTTTACTCAGCTAAAGGGTTCGGTCATGTCAAGGATATCAATATTATTAATTTCTTTCTTTACACACACATATAACTATCATTTTTCATTATATATATATATATTAAGTAGGTGATAGCTGCCGACTACTTTTTAAGCTTACCTCCAGCCTACGAAAGCTTTCGAAGGGGTTTTTGCATATTTTCTTAAATAAAATAATACATGTGTTCTACATGCTTTACTTTATAATAAACAACTTTTGGATCGCCTGATTCCAACATCCAAGTAAGTTTTTATAAGGTTAAAAAAAATCGACAGTTTGAATTTTTTTAATATTTATATTTTTATAAAAAAACATGATTCAAGTATCTTTAGCTACTAAATGTGTTCTCATATTCTAGTGACTCTCTCTCTATATATATAATACGTGTATATATGACATTAAAGACTAAGTTGTTAGACGTTAAGTCAAACTATTGCGATCAGTAGCTGCATGTTATCAAGAAGTATCCCCCTTCAATGGCGGTCACTACCATCACTAAAGGTGATTTTTCAAAGAATTTGCGGCAGTTAAGGACTATTACAAATTCATTTTTTTTTTTGCGTTAGATCAATGCAGGATGCATGTTCGAACGATTGCGCATTCAATATATATATATATATATATATATATATATATATATATATATATATATATATATATATATATATATATATATATATATAGAGAGAGAGAGAGAGAGAGAGAGAGAGAGAGAGAGAGAGAGAGAGAGAGAGAGTTCTACTACCGCATTTAAAGCTTGTCCAAAGGGGGGACGAAAATTTCCTTAGAATTCCGCGAATAGTAAAGGGGAGTGGTGGGTCCACCCATTTTCAATGTGAAAGAGTTGAGAGGACACTGTGTGCATGCTTTTGACCTTGAGTGCTTCTCATGTGCGCTTCACAACAAACGAACAAGACAGGCCAGCACGTGCGCACATGGTGTGGGGGTGGGGGTGGTAGGCAGACTGGACTGGGCTGGACTGTACCCTCTTTCATTCATCAATCACCCTATGCCATCTTTCGTTACCCTTTTTGACACTATCATTTACACACCCAAACCCATGACCCCTTCACATTTTGCGTTTGCATTTGAATATGAAATTATGGATAATGTTTGTTAAAACTTAGGGTTTAGGTTTTGATTTACATTTGAATATTTAAAAAGGTCTTAAGGCTTTTGTACATTTTTTAAAGTTAGCATTTAGGTTTTATTTTGATTTTTTTAATACAATTAATATTTAATTATATATTTTTGTATTTTTGATCAACATTAAACATAATTCTGCTTGCTTGATTTTAGTTAGAATTTTGAGGGTTTAGTTTTTTTATTTCAACTAGCCTATTATGAAGGATGTTTATTAGGATTGAAGTTTTTTAGTTAGTTTTTTTAAATAACATGAATGTTTAATTAAATTTTAGGATTGTTTGCAAATAGAATTTAGTTAATTAGTTTTTTTTGTTATGATTGAGATTTTTTAGTTAGTTTTTTAATAGCATGAATATTTAATTAGATTTTTATTTGGTTTTTAAACAAGATAAATATTTAATTAAGTATGTTTGTATCTTTTAATTAACAATAAACATGATTCTACATACTTAATTTTAGTTAGGATTTTAGGTCATTTTTTATAATTATCTTATGTAAGAATGACATTTGTTAGGAGTTCATATTCTGATTTTTTTTTTGTAAAATAGCCAAAATGTTTAGTTATAGTTTATGGTTTTAAATTTTTTTCAATTACTATTAGGCATGAATCCATTACTACTCAATAATAAATACTTGATTTTGATTAAAATATTAAGAGTTTTTTTTTGTTAGCATAGACATAGACATTGTCAATTAGCATAAATTCATCAACCAATAATGAAAGGTATGTACCTGTTTTTTTTTAAATAACACATTTGTGGCCAACTTAGGTTAAATTATTGGCTCCGCCACTCCTCATGGGTAAGGAACATCTAGTTGTAACTCATAATAAAAGGTTGTTTCAACCAAATATAACCCTGCAGATATGTTCGGGTTCAACATGGTCAAAATAGTAAGAATTGACTCTTAGACCAATTTTTTTAATATAAAAATACAATTTTATGAAGGTTAAACATTTAGTAATATTATAGGACATTGATTTTTCAACTGCAAAAACTTGCATATTCTAACATGAACCAAGCACTGATTGCTGCTACTCTAAACTTGTAGATCATATCTGAAGGGCAGTAGCGGATCCAGGATTTTGCTTAATTAATGGGGGCAAAAAAAATATATAAAACAAAAATTTCAAAACTTGCGAATGACTAAGATACTTGTGCTTAAAGGGGGCAAAAATTTTCAAAACTAAAATTGTTGTGCTTAAAAAGGGGCAAAAAAAAATAAAATATAAAACTAAAATTTCAAAACTTGTGAATGACTAAGATACTTGTGCTTAAAGTGGGGCAAAAAAAAATCGAACCTAAAATTTTTGTGCTTAAAAGGGGGCAAAAATTTTCAAAACTATTTTTTTTTCAAAAATTCAACCTAATAGCTGTGATCATGGTGATTGATTTACTAGAAATCGATACTTGGATCGTGCATTTTGGATAAAATAAATGGTATTTGGAGCCTTAATTTTATGAAAATTGTAGGTCATTGTTTTTTTAAACCTTATAAAAACCTATTCATGCATTGGAATCAAATGTTCCAAGAACTGATTCCTATGATAACAATTATATAGATCACATGTGTACGGTCAACATTTTGAATGTTGTATCATATATATATATATATATATATATATATATATATATATATATATATATATATAGAGAGAGAGAGAGAGAGAGAGAGAGAGAATATGATAATGTTTGGTACTAAATAAAGAATAGAGCCACCCAGCCAAAAATAGGTCCAAAATCTGCTACTTAGTGGATGATTTTTTGTTGTGTTTTTTTTAATCATTTTTCTAACAAAAAAGAAACTTTTGGATTGAGTGGTTCAATGGTGTCTCATACTCTATGTTGTTTGAGGACTGCAAGTTAGATGTCATCATAGTAATCGTTTACTTTCTAAAATACATTAATGGCCACAAAAAATTGACTGGATGGCCCATTCAACATTTAATTAGTTTGGATGGTCCATGGACTGGATTGATTAATTTAGTCTTGTTGCTTGGGTTTCCTTTAAGATGAAAGGTCAGTGAACAGCTGCAATTCAACCACAAGCGTGCTTGAATGGTGCTCAAGAGAAAATTGTTACTATAAGGGTCAATTTTGCACCAACACACATGCAACATGCTTAAAGAGACCCACCATGGGTGTGGGTCCAATGCAAGTAATCTGTGGTGCCACACTCATTTATCAGACGACACTTGGAACGACTCATATCTTGGATTGTCTTCATCAAACATTAGGTGATGCGGCACATCACTAAGCATGAAATGGACCCGTGCTACATCGGTCCATGGGTCTAGTCTTACCTAACCAAACTTGATGTCAACCCGATAGCATTAGGGTCAAGACCTATTAAGATAGGTTTGATTAACTATTAGGTATGACCCACAAAGGCTCCACTCCCCTGGCTAGTTGGGTTGGCTTAAGGCATTCAAACTGAAGGATAAAGGGCAACAATAATTCAATCCGTACGGTGTGCATCTCTTGCTGCAAGGCTAAAGTGATTAGAAGACCTACCCAGTGGGTGAGTTGGAAGTTTAATGTTCACTACGAGGGTTGATCGCAAAAGAGATGGTTAAGGTCATGAATCCTTTTCGTTCATTAATGGAAAAATGAAAAAAAAAAAAGATCTAATGTGTTTTTTTTTAAAGGCAAGCTGGGGTTAAGCGGACCCCTACCAGAACAACAGCAGCTCCATGTGGCAGAGGGATTCGATCCTGGCCCATAAGATTTGAGTAATAGATGGATTCTAGTTTGCTTAATTTGAAACTATCTAAATCATGTTCAAGTCAGGCCTTAAATGTAATTAAGATCCATACTTTTTTTGCATTTAGAACTTTTCATTTTCTTTTAGGATAGGCAAATTGATGAGATAGCCCCGTGAGTTTCGAGCCTAAGACCCCTTGGTTATGATAGTGCAACCTGACCATCTAGCTATCTCAATAGACCTCACATTTAAAGTGTTTTAAAGAGATTAGATTGAGTTTGGTTCTTGCCTAAGCCAGGTTTCATTGGGCCTAGACCTGCACTCACCCATTGACAGACCTAACCAATTTAGGTACAATATGGATCCATAATGACGATGATGTGGCACATCGATGGCTAGACATGGCATTTAGGGTCAAGGCCCACTGAGAAACAAGCACTCAGAGGCGATGACGTGGAGCAAGTTTTGATGACGTGGCTAAATGGATGCAACAATGAAAGGGTTGGAGGGCTGAGGTGGCCTTCGCCAACTTGGCAAGGGGACAGAACCCTAATTGATAAAATACCATAAGAGTGACTTTCCAAGTACAAAGAGATACCATGGACACAGAGGGTGGGAGTGGGACCCACCCGTGAAAGGGAAGGGAGTGGGGCCCAAGTTTGGAGGGTGACACAAGGGGTTGGATTATTAGGGCTTAGGGTTGGGGGTCAATAATTGGGAAGGGAATCTTGCTCATGATCCCCACCCCCACCTTAGGGCAAACGTGGCATCTGGAGATTAGCTGGAACGTGAGGTTTCACGGCGTCAGACATGGCCTGTCCCATAACGGAAGTGCAAGGTGGGGTGGCGTGCTCACGATGACGTGGCCAAATGCAGTTGGCCCGTTTGTGTAGAGAAAGACGGGGCTGAGTAGGCCGCTTCGATGACGTGGCTAGCTACGATGGAGCTTGCTTGCCACGTTGGCAATTTAAAATGCTTCATTTTTTGCTCTTTTTAATTTAATATTCTTGAGAGGTGTCCTTTTTTCTTACTTGGGAGTAGGGGTGTCAATGGGTCTGGTTTACCCGGACCAAACCCTATAGGGTCCGGTTATGGTGATAAATAAGAAGACCCGGGTCTGGGTCCGAAGGCCCGATTAATATATGGATCCAGGCATAGTTTGTGAAATTTTATACCAGACCCAGGCCCGACCCCAGTTATGATTAAGGCCCTCAATTTTTCAATGTAAAAATGATAAAAAATTTATTTTACCGGGTATGGTCCAGTTCTAGTTCATGTAGTTCTTATCGGGTCAGGGTATGGTTTCTCTTATAGTGGACCCGATACCATACCCAAAAATTGGGCCCAAGTCTTGTTCCACCTGGGTCCGAACCAAACCTGATCCGTTGACACCCCTACTTGGGAGCTATGGATGTAAAACACTGAACAATATATATGGGTTTGGGTCAGATATTTATTGACCCGAATCCATTTATATGGATCCAGCAAAAGAGATTTGAATCTAATAAGTTAATAAAGTAGATTTGGTTTATGTTTTTAAATTTGAAAACGGGTCTGAAACCAACCAGACCTGACTTCGATCACACATGCAATTAGGATAAATAGCTAACCGAATCTGAGTTTGATACAAGATTTCTTCATCCGATTAGGCCTGGTCCATTATATCTGACCCAATTCAGGCCTGTCTTACCTGATTGCATCCCTACATGAGACTAGAAATAGGACCATCTTGAACTCTGACCTTTTAGATTGGTGTCCTTAGTGTTGGGGTTTGAGGGCAGTGAATAATATGGATATGATGGAAACGCCAACCTAGATCCATTTTCAAGGACATAGCCTGATATGTATTATGGGTGGTTATGGACATGTCAAGGATGCCCAATTGGGTATGGACCTTGTAGTGCCTAGTAAAATTCAACTTGGAACTTAGACCAAATATATCCAGCTCAAAGTTTTATATCCATATCAGTCGTCTGGACAAAATGGTTAAATGCACATATGGAGCATGATATGGACTTATCTAGTCAGTTGTGAACTTAGGTTGCATTGATGTAAATACACTTGTGACTTGTCCATGACATATGAATCTATGCATGCACCTCACTTTAGATGAACGTGGATATGGATCTACCTGGATCCAACCCATACCCAGTCTGATTACGGCCACGTCTCATTTTTGGATTTCATGAGAAGACATTATTGTGCTGTTTAAGTGTCTGCAGGATTCCAACTCCCCGGCGAGCCAGGGGTAAGCCTATTGAGTTTTATGCTGCTGGCAGCCTGAGCCAGCGTGACTAGGTCTATGATCCTGGGGTAGTTTCTCTGAGTAAAAAAAAAAAAAAAAGGTTGATGTAGATATTTTTCAAATGCCATGATTTTATCATGATATGCTGAAAAGCGATAAAATCGCGATGGTATTGTGATAGTTTCTTTTTTATTCATTATTTTTTTTAATATAGTGATTTTTTAAAGATAATATATCTATATTTATGCTTTTTGTTTTCTATTCCATAATTCTTAAATTTTGTCTATATATATGCTGATATTTCCCAAAGATGTTTTAGAAAGTTATGTTCTTAATTTTGTGAAAGATGTTTCCTTGCTGAGAAAATCCCAATAGGGGAATATGGTAATTGGTGGCATTGATGTAAGGGCTGGTAAATGAACCAAGCTTCTCATAAATGAGCTCCTTTTGGCTCAGAAATAATAAATTACATGAAAAAATCATTAGGAAAAATGGATTAATTCTTAAAATTACGAGCAGGCAGGTCTAACCACACAGGACCCAGACATGCATGACCAAAGGGCCTATCAATCATGTCCGAACCATGACCCACAATAGGCTTGAAAGATGAGAAAATTAAGCCCTAAATCAAGAGGGTATGAGGGACCTCATTTGCTATTACTAATTAGGCTGGGTGTGCAGTAATATATGAAACACAGTTGAGAACAAAGAGCAAAACCAACCCCATTCTCATTTTATATGGAAACCAGTGGGGACTACAGCAATGATGATATATATATGAGAAGCATTGATGATGAGCAGCATGTACTTTGAATGCCAGGTCATGTTAATATATATGTGGTTACATGATTGAGATGGAAAATTGGTGCCCCCACAACATGAGTTTCTTATTTATGGGATTAATTGACTTGCCCAAGTTGGACAAAAGCAACAGTTGAACCTTTCAAAATTGAAGTACTCACATATCCAAAGACAACCCAATTGATCAAAGTAAAAATTTGGGGCCTTGAACTTATAGTTTTTGTTTTCCATTTATTACATTGAAAAATTGTATTTGGGATCAGATACCTATTCACACTGGTCTTAACCTACTGTACTTATGATCGCTATCCTGACGGCCTAAAAATCCATGGTGCCACCCTAACCACAAGGAGTTCCTGCTTCGCCTTGCAGAAGAGAGCACCGATATGGGTATTCGAACTCAGGATAAGAGAAGACATCCCTATATCCACAAGCCGAGACCGCGAGGTGATCCTTGGCATCAGGCATTGAACTTGTAGCTTGAGCCGGTTTCTATTAGTGCCAACCTTAAGTCCGCAAAGATCAGAACCTGGCTTTGAAGCTCCCTCCGGAACTTGAGATCATATTCACAAATGTTGGTGGTATTATCGCGATTTTGTTGCAATAAGTTCATGGAACATAAGAATAACCACAAAATCATGGTAATTTGAACTTATTACATACTTTCATTAACCGAAATTTATTTTGTATGGATGCCATCTGATCTAAACGATCGGATGGCGAGTGCATTCATTAAGGGGTCTTTAGCGGCAGAGACAACTACCGCTAAATCTTTGAAGCCTTTAGCAGAAGTGGTGACCGCTGCTAGTTGTTGATGTTGGCTCTACTAATTTCAACACTTTTTTTTGTATCTCCAAACCTAATCGTTGAAAATCCACCTCACTCACTTGTGAGCTAGTTGATGCAAAAACGGTAGGTCCCCATTGGTGGCTAGGGAGTATTACCCAGCTTCAGCCTCGCGGCAAGGGGGGTGATGTGCACCCACCATGGGTTTCAAACTCGTGACATCCTTTCTGCTTGGTGAGTTCACACGTCAACCCTGCCAGATGACCCGACCCCTCATGAGCGTCTATTTTCCTTCTATATCTTCACATTTGCTATGTCTTTTTTATCTTACCACTAGTCCTAGAATTTTTTGTTTTGAATCAATTAGGAGAAAAATTCATGAGATTTTTGTAGACCAGAAAAATCCCAAAGACCAAATTTTTTTACCATAATTGATATTATTGTGACCAAGAACTTAACCTTTGTACTGAAGTTCATGAACTTAGGCACCTTTAGAATGATTCCACACATAAGTTAGAATTCGGATTCCTTTGGGATACTTTTGGATTCGGACAGAAGACCCGATTTTTTTATTTGAACACGTAAGTTGCCACCAATTTTCATTTTGGGGAGTCAGCTTTCTCATCTCAGCAGATGGGACAACAAAGAAAGAATGGAGTGAGGAAGTTTTTCGTCGATATGCCAAACAAATGTATCCTTTTTCCAAGGGAAACGATTCCTTTTCTATACCATCGTGTCCCGCTTGTTTGGCAGTCTCCTCTTTCCAGTGGAAACGTTTCTTTAAAAAAAAAATAAAAGAAACGTTTCACATTCTCATTTTTCAGACGTTCAACATGCCCCACAATACTAGTTTTCATCACCCACTCTTTTAGTTTAACATGAGGACCAAAGAGAAAATTATCTTTGATTATCTCCCATGTTGATATGCCATATTAGTCCAGTTTATGACGTGGTTTCAAGCATATCATACCATATAATATCATGTTGTAAATCAGATTTTCATATAACATGATATAGAAATAAAACATTTGATTCAAATTGTAACAGGGTTCAAGCATATCATATACGGTTTGAAACCAAAATCCAGACAAGATCAATAGATCAAACATATGCATTGAACAAAATAAAAACAACAAAGAAAGCATGTTATTATTCTGCAAAAGGCTAAGGCGTATAAAAATACTCTCCTTAGATAAGATTCGCCCCCACATACGGTGCAAAAAGGTATGGCGTCCTTCTCCCATGAAACAGTAGCATCGACGATCTGAATCAGTGCACTCCGATGGTAGATCATCCTTTGAAGACAACCTTAGCGAACGGCTGATGCAAAACTTCTCTTTCTGGGGAACACCCACGGGGAAAACAAAAACAAGAGAGATAGAGCAGGGAGAGAGAAAACATGAATGTGAGGGTCACTTGCGTCTGTCTGTATTCATTTCTCTTATCCTTTTATTTAATCCAAATAAAAACAATAATGCAGGACAAAAAAAAATTGGACTTAGAATGGATATGGCTCTAAAGGGCCAATTACCCGAGCCCGGCCCAGCTCGGCTCAGCGTGGCAGGCGGGCGCACGTGTGTGTGTGTGGTAGGCATCCCATTTTCTTGTTCTTTGAAAGAAATGTTAGAATCTCCATGTAGGTTATAAAGCTCACAACCTTTTTGAGATTCTTCAATATGGGACTATTCCACATCATCAAAGTCTAAAAGTCGTCCATAAAGGAGTGGTCCCCAATTGTTTTCTTTATTTGAATTACCTCCTCATCTTTTCCTACATTTCCCTCACAAATTCAAAGAATAAAAAGAGAAGGAAACAAAGATGCAAGATGGAGTAATCTGCAACAGGACATATCATGCTTTCAGTAATGGTACCTTTCGGTTTGAACCACTACCTTAGTTGACTAACTTTACCCTCACGAGAATGAAGTAAACTAAAGTCTTAAACTTGAATCTTTGGTGTAGGAGTGTCCATTAGCAACAACACGATAAAGGTTCTGATTGTAATCTTTAGGGGTGGCACATTAAAAGTCATGTGTCTGAATCCTGTTTCATGAGTGACTTCAAGAATAACCCAATTTCTTAAACTGCGGCCACACAGTCATACTCACATAGGTGGGCTTCTCCAGAGATGCACTGCTAACAACTCGCCTAGAAGGCTTTGAACCCATTCAAAGTTTTAAATCTTCCTTAACTTGCAGCTACAACACATTTTTAAAGTAATCAGGGGAAAAGACACAGATACATAGTATCACACTAAGAAGATGCTATCCAGTTCACCGTACAACTTGTTATTACCACATTGAACTTACTTTGAGATCTCCACTCAGATAGTTTGGGTTGCCACTTTAGATGAACTACTGATGAGTTTCTGTCTCATCCCCTCTCTGAATTTCAAGACTAATGACTTATCTAGTCCTTTTGTTAATAGATCAGTTGTGTTCTCTTTGGATCCAACATAGTCCACAACAACCACTAACTGAGACACCAGTTCTCTTACAGATTTTATTTCGACTTGGATGTGTCTTCTCTATTTTTTATTATATTTTATGCTTTTGATCTTTGCAATTGTGGTCATATTGTCACAATGCATAGATATTGTAGGAATTGGTTTGCTCATTAAATGAAGTTTCTCTAGAAGTCCATTTAACCATTCAACTTTCATTCTTGTGATATCTAAAGCACAAAGCTCAACCTCAAGAGTAGACCGTGACAAAATGGTATGCTTTACGATCTTCAGGCGACTGCGCCGCCACCCAAGGTAAATATATACCCTGTTACGCCATAACTCCTAGAGTTCATGGCTATCCAGCTTGCATCACTATATCCCTCAAGAACGACAAAGAATCTCTTATAATGCAAACTCAAGAAAATAGTTCCTTTCAAGTATCTAAGTACCATATCCAATGCCTTCCAATGAGTGTGATTTGGACAACTTGTGTATCTACTTATTTTTGTCACTGAGAATGAAATATTCGGTCTCGTAAAATTTGTAAAATACATTAAACTTCTAATAATCTGAGAATACCTTAATTGAGACACAGGAACACCAGTCATATTCTTATAAAGGAGAGTAGAATGATCATACGGAGTTGCTACAGATCTTCCTTGGTTATAGTCAAATTTCTTGAGTATTTTCTCAACAAAATGAGATTGAGAAATAGCTATTCCATCAGCTGAACGAGTCAGCATTGAGCCTAAGATCACCTTAGCAATTCTCATATCCTTCTTATCAAATTTACTACTAAGAAATGACTTTGTCTCATTCACAATTCTCATATTAGAACCAAACAATAGAATATCATCTACATATATGCATAAAATGATACATGCATCACTTTTAACTTTGCAATAAACACATTTATCAGATTCATTGACAACAAAGCCAAATGATAAAATAACTTTATCAAACTTCTCATGCCATTGTTTAGGGGCTTGTTTTAGTTCATATAATGACTTAACAAGTCTACAAACTTTATTTTCATTACCAGAAGTCACAAAATCCTCAGGTTGATCCATATAGATCTCTTCTTCAAGATCACCATGCAAAAAGACAATCTTCACGTTTATTTGATGGACCAAAAGATCTTAATTGAAGGTCAGTGCAATAAGCACCTTAATTGTGGTCATCCGAGTAACCGGAGAATAGGTGTCAAAATAATATATTCCTTTCTTTTGTTTAAACCACTTGGCAACCAGTCTAGCCTTGTACTTATCAATGAATTCATCTGGTTTTAACTTCTTCTTAAAGATCCATTTGCACCCAATAATGGAGCTACCATGAGGGAGATCAACCAGTTCTCAAGTGCCATTAGAGACAATGGGGTCCATTTCACTCTTTATGGCTTCTTTTCAATGCCTTACTTCAGGTGAAGCTATTGCATCTCGAAAAGTGGGAGGATCATCCTCAATAAGGTAAGTGATATAATCACTTCCCAAATCTTTGGTAATTCGCAGTCTCTTACTTCTTCTTGGTTCAACCACTTTCTTGAACTCATTTGGTTTAGAGTGGAAACAAGATAGCTCAACCCCCACATCTGTCATCATTTTCACATATTTGGGAATGGAACCAGAAGTTGAAGGTATATCTAAAGAAGAAAGATTCTGAGGTATACTAACTTTTATGAGAAATATATCTCCAAAGAATGTAGCTTCTCGAAGCTCAATAATAGAGTTTACATCTATGCCAAATAACTCAGACAAAATTACTAAAAACTTATAGGCAAAGTTGTTCTCTACATATCCCAAAAAGACAACATCTACGATTTCAGGACCCAGCTTCTTTCTGTTGTGCTCTAGGACAAGAATCTTTGCAAGACACCCCCACACTTTTAGGTATTTTAAGCTAAATTTCCTATTTCTCCAGAGTTCAAATGGGCTACTATCCTTATGCTTATAGGAAACACTATTCAGAATATGACAAGTCGTATTCAGAGCATCCCCCACATATAGGTATATAATTTGGAACTCCCAAGTAAAGTATTTATCATGTCAGTTAGGATTCTATTCTTTATTTCTGCAATCCCATTAGATTGAGGATAATATGGAGCGGTGAACTCATGAACTGTGCCAACGAATTTGTAATATTCATCAAGTTTCTTAGACGTATATTCTTCTTCTCTATCAGACCTCAATCTTTTAAGTTTTCTACCAGTTTATGTTTCTGATTCATTCTTAAAAATAAGAAACTTATCAAAAGCTTCATCTTTTGATTTTAGTAGATACACATAACAATATTTAGTGTCATTATCTATAAAAGTGATAAAGTACTTTTTATGATTTCTAGTTAACACTCCATTAAATTCGCAGATATCTGTGTGCACCATATCTAATATTTTAAAATCTCTAACAATCGTATATAATAGTTTCCTACATTGTTTTGCTTGCACACAAATTTCACACTTTTTAGTTTTATCTATGGAATGCTCAAGAATCATCTTTAAGTTCATCTTGCATTTTAAAGAATTAAAATTTATATGACCCAATCTATTATGCCACAAATCAGATGATTCTATATTGTAAGCAACATTAGACAATGTATCAAAAGAAATATCATTCTCTAACTTATTACTACGAACATGTTCAACACGAAGTTTAAATAAACCATCATATAAATGCTCCTTGCCAATAAATGTTTCAGAATGTAAAATAACAACTTTATTATATTTAAAATTAAATTCATAACCCTCTCTAACTAGACATGAACCACTTAAAATATTCCTTCTAACTACAGGCATATGGTGTAACTCCATGTAGGTTATAAAGCCCACAACCTCTTTGAGATTCTTCAATATAGGACTATTCCATATTATCAAAGTCTAAAAGCACTCCATAAATGAATAGTCCCCAATTGTTTTATTTATTTGAATTACCTCCTTATCTCTTCCTACATCCAACATTCCCCCACAAATTCAAAGAATGAAAAGAGGAGGAAACAAAGATGCAAGATGGAGTAATCTGCAACAAGACATATCATGCCTTCAGTAATGATACCTTTCGGTTTGAACCACTACCTTAGTTCACTAACTTTACCCCCACGGAAACAAAGTGAACTAAAGTCTTAAACTTGAACATTTGGTGTAGGAGTGTCCATTAGCACCAACACGATAAAGGTTCTGGTTGTAATCTTTAGGGGCGACACATTAAAAGTCATGCACCCAAATCCTGTTTCATGAGTGACTTCAAGAATAACCCAATTTCTTAGACTGCTGTCACACAGTCACACTCACATAGGTGGCTTCTTCAGAGATGCACTGTTAACAACTCGCCTAGAAGGCTTTGAACCTATTCAGAGTTTTAACGCTTCCTTGACTTGCAACTACAATATCTTTCTAGAGTAATCAGAGGAAAAGCCACATATACATAGTATCACATTAAGAAGATGCTATCCAGCTCATTGTATAGCTTGTTATTACCACATTGAACCTATTTTGTGGGATCTCCACTCAGATAGGTTGAGTTGCCACTGTAGATGAACTACTGATGGGTTTCAGTCCCATCTCCTCTCTGGATTTCAGGACTAATGACTTATCTAGTTCTTTTGTTAATGGATCAGCTGTGTTCTCTTTGGATCCAATATAGTCCACAACAACCACTAACTGAGACACCAGTTCCCTTACAAATTTTATTTTGACTTGGATGTGTCTTATCTGTTTTTTATTATATTTTGTGCTTTTGATCTTTGTAATTGTGGCCATATTGTCACAATGCAGAAATATTACACGAATTGGTTTGCTCATTAAAGAAAGTTACTCTAGAAGTCTCTTTAATCCTTCAGCTTTCATTCCCGTGATATATAAAGCACAAAGCTTAGCTTCAAAAGTAGAGCGTGACAAGATAGTCTGCTTTACTGATCTCCAAGCGACTGCGCCGCCACCCAAGGTAAATGTATACCCTGTTACGTCAAAATTCCTATAGTTCATGACTATCTAGCTCGCATCACTATATCCCTCATGAACGACAGGGAATCTATTGTAATGCAAACTCAAGAAAATAGTTCCTTTCAGGTACCTAAGTACCTTGTCCAATGCCTTCCAATGAGTGTGATTTAGATAACTTATGTATCTACTTATTTTTTGTCACCGAGGATGAAATATTCAGTCTCGTGCAATTTAAAAGATGCATTAAACTTTCAATAATCTGGGAATACCTTAATTGAGACATAGGAACATGAGTCGTATTATTATAAAGAAAAGCTGAAGGATCATACAGAGTTGCTACAGATCTTCCTTGGTTATAGCCAAATTTCTTGAGTATTTTTTCAACAAAATGAGATTGAGAAATATCTATTCCATCAGCTGAATGAGTCAGTTTTAAGCCTAAGATCACATTGTCAATTCTTGTATCCTTCAAATCAAATTTACTACTAAGAAACGACTTCGTCTCATTCACAATTACCATATTAAAATCAAACAATAGAATATCATCTACATACAAGCATAAAATGATACATGCATCACTTTTAACTTTACAACAAATACATTTATCAGATTCATTGACAACAAAGCCAAATGATAAAATAACTTTATCAAATTTCTCATGTCATTGTTTACGAGGTTGTTCTAGTCCATATAATGACTTAACAAGTCTACAAACTTTATTTTCATTACCAGGAGCTACAAAACCCTCAGGTTGATCCATATAGATCTCTTCTTCAAGATTGTCATACAAAAAGATAGTCTTTATATCTATTTGATGGACCGAGAGATCATAAATGGAGGTCAGTGCAATAAGAACCCTAATTGTGGCCATCCACGTAACCGGAGAATATGTGTCAAAATAATCTATTCCTTCCATTTGTTTGAACCCCTTGGCAACCAGTCTAGCCTTATACTTATCAATGGATCCATCTATTTTTAACTTCATCTTAAATATCCATTTGCACCCAATGGTGGAGCTACCACGAGGGAGGTCAACCAGTTCCAAAGTGTCATTAGAGACAGTGGAGTCCATTTCACTCTTTATGGCTTCTTTCCAATGCCTTGCTTCAGATGAAGCGACCCATTACAAATTACGAAGTAACGTGACCCGATAACAAAATTTCTCTTATCCCTTTATTTAATCCAAATAAAAATAATAATGCGAAACAAAAAAACATTGGACTTATAATGGATATGACCCTAAAGGGCCAATTACCCGAACCCGAACCTGAAATCAGACCCGAACCGGCGCGGCGCGTGCACGCGCGTGTGTGGTAGGCATCCCATTCCCTTGTTCTTTGGAACAAGTGTTAAAATCTCCATGTAAGTTATAAAGCCCACAACCTTTTGAGATTCTTCAATATGGGACTATTTCACATCATCAAAGTCCAAAAGCAATCCATATATAAAGGAGTGGTCCTCAATTGTTTTCTTTATTTGAATTACCTCCTCATCTCTTCCTACATCCAACATATGTGTGTATCTAACTAGATGGATCGAGGTTTGGTTCTTACTTTGCTATACTCGAACTTGCTTTAAAGTTAGCATCTTGGAAAACCAGGTCAAACTCATACTAACCAAGAGTCCCCACATTGCATTCTTCAAAGTGTGAAGCGTCCTCAATGGATCGTCGTCTTTAGATCCAAATATTTCTAACTTGGCCTGGTGAACATAATCCCAACTATGAGATTCCAACTTTAGAGTCTGACAAACTTGTAATCAAGTACCACTAAATTTTATTACAAATACCATAACTGATCGTAAAGTAGAAAATAAAACAAATATGGTCATTTTACTGTTTTCTTGACAGTTTTGCTCTTTTATTTGGTTGAAATCATGGTCTTTTATTTTTTTAGGAGACAACTTACATGGTGACTGATTTTTATGAGCGACAATTTATGTGGTGCCTGATTTTTTCAAGCAACACTTACATCACAAATATTTTTTTCAGCCACAACTTGAACAAGTGGTTTGACCATGGCGTATAACTTTCTTATTTTCAAGGCAATATGGCACCTAATTTTTTTCAAGTGACGACTTAAACAATTGGTTTGACCAAGGCATCTAACTTTTTAGGCGATTAAAGGGCAAAACCATAAAAAAATTCTAAGTGACCAGATTTGTGATATATTCAGTAGTGAATTGGCCATTTTTTGACATATTTCTTTAGTCTGGGCCAAAACAGAAAATGGTGCCAAAATTGAGTGCCATCTAAGTCATTGTCAATTATTTAAAATATCCCGTGTGTTCCGTTGTGGAATTCAAAATTTATTCCATGGAACTCAATCCTGCTTTGTCTAATGGAACCCATAGTATTTAAAATGTTTTATGTAGAACTGTAAGCAGTTTAGTTGGATTCATTTCAGATGTACCCTTTACTGAATCGGGTATTGGCTGTTCGGATTTGGATTCTGATAGAAAAAGGCAGTACCATGTCTGCATTTTTACAGGTAATTGAATTCAGATATCTGCTGGATTCAGATGGAAAATTCCCAGCCCAATCTGAATCCCAATTATTAATTCGACTCAGTTTGCTTTTTACCAAATCTGACTAATCAAAGTCGGATTCAGGTCAGGTATCAGATAACATCCAATCCATTGAAATCCCAATGTCATATAGTTTGAAAAGGTTTGTTACAACTTGTTAATAAATATCAATATGGTTAATTTATGATGTATGAAACGTATTCATATGGCATAATTCAAAAAGAAAATCAAGAAAATGTCAAAAAATAGCTAGGTTGTTTCCACCCAGAAGTATAAATCACATTAGTTTCAGCATCATCATTATTATTATTATTAATTTGTAGATGAGACCTCATGAATGTTTTTTATTCGAGAGGATACCTCATGGATGTTATCTGCAAGGTTTGTTTAGTAGAAAATGAATTTTGAGAACCACATGATTGTGACATATAGCAGGGTTTTTTAAGGGCTTCAAAAACTAATGGCCCATAATGCACCAAAAATTCACAATTTAAAAAAAAAACATATTTTTAGATCGAGATAGCACAATACAAGGTTTGATTCTAACAAACAAAACGTGCTGAAAACATTTATGTGATCAGACTGAGTCAATAAAGCTTGAACCAGTATTTTCTGCCCTAATGGTTTGTCTTCATTAGTACCAAATATTAACTCATATATACATGCATGCAAAGAATGTTACACGTAGAGATGTACGTGCATATGTGCAAGTGTGTTGGTTGAATATATTATATATGTAGCTTAAGGGTTGCCATGTCCAGGATGTGACAACCATTGTGTCTAAGAAAATAATTGAGGCTATGAACTCTTCATCCAGGCTGGGGAGAAACCCTTCTTGCTTGTTCCTGTAAAAACCTCATATCAGATAAAAGGTTTACTAATTCACCAGGTTTGACTCCAATGAGTGTCAGATCAACCCGGATCCACATCTATAATCTTTGGTTTAGACTTAGCTTTGGGTATGGCTTAACCAAAAACAATCACAAGTTTTTACTTGACTGTCCCCTATTTTAAACCATCTAAGTTACCTTCTCCATGAGTAGGTGGAAAGAACCCCACTAAAATGTACCATATCCAACTTTATGGGCAAAGAAGAAAAGAAAATTAAATATTGTCCCAAGTTGGCAGCAATTTTTATACAAAATAAAGAGGGGCTGGTCCAGTTGGGTAAGACAAAAATCCAATATGTATGATCACATCCTGCCTGAAAATACATTGTGTTTCTTTTTCAGATCTGATATCTGAACTCATTAATGTGTCTAGAATATGTTCCAAACCGAGCAGTATGGGTAGCCAAATTTGCTGTGTCTAGCGGGAGCCCAGCTCCTTTTCAGCTCAAAATATGTACAAGGGTAGGTATGATTTAAAGAAAATGTGGAAGGTATAATAAAACATTCATCTGAATGTGGTTTAGAAAAGGAAAAGACAAAAAGGTTGGATTAAAACAAATTCTAGCACATAGGAACAAGCACGAGAAACCAAAAAATTTGGAGGTGAGGTGTTTAGGCGATCATGCATATGCATCTAGTGTTGAAGGATACTTCAATATTAATAGAAGTTTAGTATGGCAAATTTAATATGTTTATATTTCCCGAATTTTCAAATGCAATAAAAAAAAACCACTCTGCAGGATAAGATAATAGGAAAGAGACACATACCAAACTGAAATTGAGTGAATTAAGTTATTTAATTCCCATAGACACAGGGGGGAAGCATGCATGCTATATATGTGTTATAAGAAAGTATAAGCCAAAGGGTGCTCATTGCATGCATTCATTAAATGGATTTCCAACTCCCACAATGGAGAATCTCATTAAAGTGTATTGATGATGAAAGCATGCAAACAAGGTGAGAAGGGTGAGAAAGCTCCTCAGTGCGATTCCCTAGGGAAAAACCACATGAAAGAAACTTTAGCATAGGATCTTTTTTGTGTTCTGCTTAGCTTGAAGAACTTAAAGGAATCAATCAATATATCATTCAAATCTAAAGAGTCATGTAAATGTTCCTTTTTTCCTTTTTCTTTTGGAATACCAACAGATTTATTGCGCCTGGAAACAATTCTTGTAATGGTTGTCTTTAATAAACCATAGCAAGTAATTTAAGAGACCGTATGGCATTGGGCAGACATGATACCACAATCAATTTCAGATAGAACATTAAAAGAACCTTCGTTGGCCAAGTTAATTAGTACTCGATTGCACTTTCCCTAAAAGAAATGGGCTTTACTAGAGAGTACAATACTATCATTGGTACAAAACCTAAGCTCATTTATAAGGTAAAGATTTGATATCATTGGCAGTAACATGCTATACAGGAGGTCACATTTATAGTTGTTATCCACTTAATCAGATACTACAACTGTATTTTACCATAGCTTTTTTACACTAGAGAACATGCTCTTAATCAAGTTACTGTGGCATATAAAAGACTTGTTTTAGAAAATTTTGGTGCATTGTGGGCCATTGGTGTTTAATTACATATGTAAAATCTAATCTGTGAAGCACTCGATAAATCATTAGAAAATCTGTGTTTTTCACTAGATAGTGTGGTACTATCACTAGCTTCAGTTCTAATCAAACCTATATGCGTGTTAACACACACATAATTAAAGGAAAACCCTGAAGCTTACTATACAAAAGGTTCGTGAGGAATATGAAGCTCGGAAACTTAACCAAGCCAAGCTCAAACTAAGTTGGCTGGCCGTGCCTGAGCCTAGGTTGAGCTCTCCCATATCCATAACATTATGTGAAAACTTATTTCTAGAAAGGTCTTATTCTGATACATTTGTGATAAAGCATCACTAATTTTCTTTTCTTTTCTTTTCTTTTTTGTTTTGATAGACAAATTTGGAGATAACCCCATGGGATTCGAGCAGGATACCCCTCAGTTACGACCTATAGTGAAACCTAATCATCCAGCTATCTCATTGGACCGAAAAACCACTAACACAATACACATTCAGAGCAGAACTTCTATATAATTGTCTATAGTCTACATAGTACTCAGGGTTACTTACTTTTCACTTCAATCATGAATTCCCCATGTTTGCACTCTGCAAGCACTTTAATGTGCACATGCATGTGAAGCTTAAGCCCTTGTGATAAATGGACAAAGAGTGCCTGTTGCATTTGTACTTACATTATTCTTTTGTTTACACGGGAAAAAGATTGTCATTTTCTTTGGTTACCAATTTGCTTGTTTGGAAAGAAAATGATACATTTCCAGTTTGGATTGTCAGCATGGCACTTTTCCATGAAAACCAATGTAATTAAAACATGAACGCTTGGTCTTTTTTCCTAGAGAAAATTCCATTATCCTGATATTTCAAAAATAGTCTCATATTTTCTTAAAAGACCTGAAACTAATTTCATGGTTAAGATTCATATAGGATATAGTGTTTCCTGCATATATTATTATGCAATAGAGGCAGTACGTCTAGTAGCTTTATTGTACATAACTCATGGTTAACCTTGGTTGCTCCCACTTAGGTCCTATTTGACAGTTTTAGTGAAAGGTTAGGTTTTGAAATGTCTTTTTAAAAAATGTGAGTCTCCCTTTGCTATATCAGTCGAGAAGTGGGACTATAATGAAATTTCCCCATTTTTTGCCTTTGCTTGGTCCGCGTACTTTTAGTTCTACCTCCATTTGTCATTTGAAAATTTCCCTGTGCTGTTCAAATTCTTGCCTCCATGGTAAATCCTTCAAGACTTTTTCCTCATAGCTTTCTATGGTACCAACTTGACCTCTCAGGCCTTGCATGATTGATTCATGTGATGCAATATGTTGATTGACATAACAGGACCAACTTGATTGACCTACACATGGTTTGATGGTGCTTTGTGCTTCTTTAGTTTGATTGTAAAAAGTGTGCCAAACCACTCACTTTTAAGTGTAAGCTGGCTATTGCTTTATGTTCTAGTAATGTTAATTGAGTTCTCGCTGGCATGTGTGTCAGGCAGATGACAATTATCCAAGGATGTTTTTGGTTCGACTAGGGTCCTAACCTCAAGGGTCTGGATTAAGGATTAAGGATCCTTAGTTTTTTAGTCCGAGCCTGTCCTCTCATCAAACCTTAAAACCATTGATTCAAGACTTGGTAGGGATTTCATATTAAGATTTGAGATGATCTAGTTCGCTTGAAGGCTATGGTTTCATGCCAAATCTGACCATGAGCGGCAGGCCTGCGGATAACTGGGAGTGTTTCAATGCATTCATGAGTAAAGAGGGTTCAAATATTCATATATATGAAAAATATTAGCTGCATTCTAGAGTACTTTATTCTTTAGCTAAACTCATAGTGGAAAGTTTCATTTGATCAATTTGACCCCTGCAGATGCATTCAGCATGGTCCATCTACTAGGTAATGTACTTTTGATTGAGTGGTCACGACATAAAATCAATCATGAAATTTTCACATATTATAGACTACTGTATTTTAAAGCCGTTAGGCTGCTTATACAGTGTGATCAAACAATCTAGAATATGTTTTTTACTAAACAACCACATATATCATCTGTAAAGCTTGCACAAAAAACAATCAAGAAAATGGAACAGAACAAGGTGATAGAGGGTGCATATATATATAATTGATGCTCTTTCATGTTGGTGCATTACTGTAGTCAAAGAAAAACCATAATTTTTTTTTCCGAATCTACTAGTGAACTTTGATCAAATTCATCTAGCTAGGTCTGGGCTAGTATATGTGTACAGATGGGCCTGCGAAATTCCCGATTGGTTCCCCACCAGCTAGACTGACCCAAGTGGTATTGTTGCCTCCTGCAAATTGGTACAATGGCTTATTTCTTTAATGTCGACGAGGGATTGAAATCTACAAGGTAAGGATGCTAGGGCGTGGTGATTTGAAGTAGAAGGCCTAATTCCTTCTGCATTCTGCAAATACAGTATCACTCTGGATGATAGAAATTGATGTTTGGTCAATGCATCTCATGCACTCTTTTGATACAACCCAAACTCAAGATAAAATATAAACGCCTCAGCTTCTTCTTCTCAAAAAGAAAATCTGAAAAGCCACCCTCCCTCCCTCTCTCTCTCTCTCTCTCTCTCTCTCTCTCTCTCTCTCTCAATTGCCTGCCAGCTATTACTTTTTATTTCTCCAGGTTGTATTCGGCCGACTTAGGCGTCGGGGGTGTCATCGGCGATATGGGCTATAAGCGGTTGGCGGCAAACCAATCTGTTTCTTTGCAGGTTAGATTCACTGAAGTGGAGATTTCGAATGCTATTAACGAACTATTGGGATGGAAGGCACCAGACCTTGATGGTTTTCACATCGACTTCTTTAAAGCATTTTGGTCAAGTGTTAAAACTGACCTGCTTCACTTGTTCGATGAATTCTATCGTAATGCGAGGTTGCTTAAACCATATCATGTGACAGTCATCTCTTTGATTCCTAAGAGGCAAGGGGCGTCAGACATATCCAACTTCAGGCCGATTTCGGTGATGGGTGCTCTGTATCGCATTATATCTAAGGTGTTGGCTAATTGATTGCGCACTGTCATTGATCAACTTGTTTCTCCGAACCAGGGTGCTTTTATTCCAGGTCAAAGTTTGCAAGGATCTTTTATTTGTGCAACTGAGCTTCTTCACTCTTTACAGTCGACTGGATCACCGCACTTCATGCTAAAATTGGATTTTCACAAGGCTTATGACAGTCTGGCATGGGATTTTCTGATTGAATCTCTAACAAATATGGGGTTTGGCAGCCGGTTTATAGCATGGGTTAAGGATTTGGTCACAAAATCCGTATCATTAGTTTGCATCAATGGAATGAGAGGGGAAGAATTCAAGTTGGCTAGAGGTGTACGACAGGGTTGTCCTCTAGCACCTATCCTTTTTAATATCGCGGTAGATGGTTTACCTATTCTCATGAAAAGGGCAGAAGAAACAGGCTTCTTGGAATCCTTGGGCATTCCTGGTTTTGTTGGTCACACAATTCAATATGCAGACGATACTTTAATTTTTGGACATGCGAATGTTAATCAAATGTCCAGGTTGTGCTTCATTATTAAAGTCTTCGCTGCAATTTCAGGCCTTCGCCTGAACGAGAGTAAGTGAGCTCTGGTCTTACTCAATGCTGACCCTCTTCTCCAATCGGCTGCTGCAAGGATCTTCAACTGCCCAATATCCGACCTTCCTGTCAATTTCTTGGGTCTATCGTTGCACTCTCGGCAGCCAGCAGGAACTTCTACTTGGAGGTCTACCATAGAGCGGGTGCAAGGGAGATTGCAGGCTTGGAAGGCTCGATATTTATCCTTTGCGGGACGAGTGATGCTCATTCTCCATGTTTTAGCCAGATTACCAGAGTTTCGAATGAGCATGTCTATTATACCGACGATAGTAGAGCAGACGATTAACCGCTTGCTTTCGCACTTCCTTTGGTCTGGGAATGTGTCGCACAAAAAGTATCCGCTTGTTTCTTAGCAACAGATCGTTCTCCCGAGGCAGCGAGGCGGCTTGGAGATTCCAGCTCTGAGAAAGAGGAGCATCGTTTTAGTCTTGAAGTGGGCTTGGGAAGCTTCCACATCTCAATCTTCTTGGGCTACGTTTGTTAGGCAAAAATATGGTAGTCTACATGAATCCCTTCTTTCCACACCAAGTTCAGTGTGTCACTCGTCCCTCTGGCTGGAGTGGCGGAAGACACTTCGATCCTTCAGTGGCAGAGATCTTAGGTCGGTCCATGGCCTACCGTGGCTTCACTGGGCTATGGCGAGCGGAGATAGGTTCTTCATTAAGCAAGTTTACCATTCCTTGTTGCCGTCAGGGATGGACTGGTTTCCCAGTGATTGTATGTGGGGTAAGGGGCCAGCTCTAAGGGCAAAAGCTTTGGCGTGACTTGTGGCTCTGGATCGTGTTCAAACCCAAATTAATGACAGGAAACAGGGGATTCAATTTCCAAGCATGTGTGTTCTTTGCGAGAAGGCTGTAGAGGACACGACTCACCTATTTTGGCTCTGCCCGGTCGTTCTAGACTTATTTTTTCAAACTTGGGGTGCGCCACCTGTTCAAACTCATCCGTGCTCCGTTATTCGGGACCTCTTGCTTGGTCCCAGGATTGTACGACACAAAAAAATGGAGATTATTGTGGCGGGTTTGGTTGCTTTCAGCATGGTGGGTCATATGGACCGAAAGAAACAACATCTTTTTCAGGGGCATCAAATTCGATTTCGAAAGGCTTCGGCAACGGGTCATGTCTGATGTGTATCTGGCTCTTAAGTTACATAGTAGGGGGGAGGGGCTGATCGGCTTGTACTCTGATCTATGCACAATCACCATCTAGATTGTGGTTGCTTTGCTCTTATGTTTCTCTTTTGTCGCTCGCATCCAATATTCTGTTGGATGTATTTTGGTAATGTTGAATGGTGAATGCTCTCTCTCTCTCTCGGTTTTTTGCCAACGGTCATTTATGGACTTTAATGAAAGTCTAAACCAAAGCAACTCTCTCTCTCTCTCTCTCTCTCTCTCTCTCTCTCTCTCTCTCTCTCTCTCAGTAGTAGGATTTTTTGTCCGTCGCTTGTGATGAAAGTCTAAACAATTAGGGATGTCAACGGGTAGAATGTAACCCTAATCTGAATCTGATTAGGTCATATTCAGTAATGTTAGATCCGACCCTACCCGTTGACATCCCTATAAACAATACTGAAAGTCTAAAGAGTTTAATTTTTCATTGAAATCCGAATTTGAATCCGATTAAACGTAAATACCCGGTTTTAAACTAGTCGGATCTGGATTCGGTTTAATCTTTCGATCGACCCGACCCATTGACATTCCTGTAAACAATACCAAACCAACCCCATCTCTCTCTCTCTCTTCGGCAGCATGTGTCGAAGTAAGCAACGTGCAATCTTGGGAGTGGTGGTGGTGGTGGTACTATGTTACACAGTTGCATGTGCGCACGTGGTTGCATCGTGGTGGACAACCACAAGGGGTCCACGTGCGTGGCTTCTACCACATTCACAATATAAAATGAAGTCCCCAAAGAAAAAAGAAAAGGAAAAAAAAAGGTACAATGCACCACCTGGGTGTTGAGGCTTTGTCAAAAACTTAATGAGATTAATCTATTGCTTGACCTTAACATTGGAAGGGTACCCCCACCCACTCAGTCCTCCCCTAAAAGACATCAATTTGCCATGCTGTTCCCTGCAAGAGACGTGTGTGTCATCCACTGTCCCTACAAAACCCTCTTCCCTAACGCCCCAATAAACAAAACAAATATAAAAACAACATTTGGATATTGTCATCATGGAGGTCACGGCTCGAGGTGATTCTTCATGCACTCCATGTGATAACTCCTTAACTCTTCCTCCTCTTCTTACTCTTCTCATTCATTTAGTTCTCTCTCTCTCTCTCTCTCTCTCTCTCTCTCTCTTTTCTGTAAATGATTTTCTTCTTCTCTCTTATATGTCATATCCTTTCTTCCATTTACCAACAATGACCCCCCCTCATGCAGCTTATATATGCTTGTTGCATAGTCTTTAACCAACAATAATAGACCAATGGACCCTAGGTCAGACCATGAACATAATCTTAATCTTGGTTGGTTCAGTCTAAGTGCAGCTCACTGATTGTCAATGCTCAAGCAAAAAAATACTAGGCTAATCCTAACACTAAGGATATAAAACATCATGGTTGGCAAACTTGGAACCTGGTCTCGTATTGGCTAAGCTTGACCTAGTGGCTAGGCTGGGATGACTCAGTCATTCACACTGAAGCATGGCAATCAACAGAATTTCTATGTTTGTGTGTGTGTGTCAGCCTAAAATGGTTAAAAGATATTCAAAATAAATTAAGACTAAGAACCCTTGTTTCAATTTATATATAAAAATAAAATATAACCTTTGAATCATGTTTAAGTTAACTAGGATTGACTCTAACATGTGACTGTCAAAAACCCCAAGCAAATTATGCATCATATGTTTTGATGAGACTCGGCCAAGAGTCTTGGTTAATTTGTGATCGAAATCGAACAATTTATTATAAAAAATTGGTCGAGTCGGGGGAAAAAACATGTTAACCTTAGTTTAATTTTGAATTACTAGGTGCCCGATACATGATAACCCAGCCAAGTCAAGGATTAAAGTGGCAAGTTTGCCAACCATGCAAAAGCTCACATAAGTTCCTAATTGTCTATATGTTCATGAACCGTGTGAAACTTGACCAAGTTCATGAACTACAACATTTCAGATATTTGTAGAAAATTTGTTGTTCATGAACTTTATCATGTTTAATTTGTAGTGGAAACACTGGAGGTCATGAACTTGGTAACCTTGTGCGTGATGTCTAAAGGCAATGTTGATGAGGGCTTTGCTGGAATTTTAGGCCCTTAATTGGGCTTAGCCATCATGGCCAAGGCATGGACTCTTCCGCCGGATTTTGTTCCCTCACTGAGTAGACTGTGGTCCTCTCTCAGTGAAAATGTTGTGGGGTTGATGAAGTTGGTCAAGTTTCATATGGTGCCAAAATGTACCTTTGAAGAACTTATTGCCCAAACTCTTTCCTTGAATCGTGACTCTTGAGCAATTAAGCTCCTTCATCCTACTCTTTCCAACCATGCATCCAAGTCTGGTAGCTTAGCCAAGACATGCTGCAACTTTGTTTGGTAGGAATTGAACAGAACTTTCCCTACCCTACAAACTAGTGAGTCCCAGCTAGTTATTTTGTTTGGGACAAAATGACCTAAGGAAAGGGACTCAATTATTGGCAGAAAGTTAACCCTCTTAAATTTGATTCACAAGATAAGTTCTCCCCCCAGCACAACTCATTATCACCACCTTTAGAAGCCTTGTCCCACCAACATAAGACTCATCATAGCTCAATGGAACGTGGCTATCTATATATATCATGGATAATTTTTTGTCCATGAAAACCATCAATGGATATAGAGGTCATTCTCTAATAGAACTAGAACATACCCCATAATTCATGTTTCTTCACCATAAATACTTATTGTTTCTCACTTTTTTCCTGTACAGCTGGAATGCCAAGACTTGCACGTTAAAGCAATTCCACATCTGTGATTCTTTCCATTCTGTAGAGAGAGGTGGAGAGAGAGAGGTTCCATAACCAGAAAAGGAAAACACCATGGTAAGTGTTACAAAATAAAAATACCTCATTGGTTTAGGTTGAAATCTCATCATAAACATAAACCAAAAGAAAATAAAAACAAGAAGAAAAGGAAAGAGCAGAGAAACCAAGAAGAAAAATAACGGATTGCTCTCTCTCTCTCTCTCTCTCTCTCTCTTTGATGGCAACACTTGAAAAAGATGATGATGAATCAAACAAAAGGCTTCATAGCTAGGCTAACATGGCTCTTTATTCTTGTTCTTCTTCGTCTTCTCCTCCTCATCCACCGATTCAAAGAAGCTTGCTAGAGCCTTCATGGCCGTGACCTGCCCTTGGAGGGCCATTATGTAATCTGCAGTCTCCTCAAAGAGCCTCTCCAAACCCATGGCTTGCCCTCCAGGGACCAACCTCTTCAATGCCTTCACCTTCTTCTCAACGCCATCTTCCTCACTCAAAAGACTTCCTTTCAAGAGAGACCTGTCTTTTCTACTCGTGGAAGAGGCCATGGAGTAGTGCTTTTTATTCCTCCTCATGAGCATCCTGAGCCTTCTTGCCTTCTTGGTTTGGAGCTTGAGCCTGAGGGCTTTACACCAATGGTACCCATTTGAGGGCTGGACAACAAGGCCAAAGTCAGCAGCCATCTTGATCATCTTCCCCCTCTGCACCACACTGCTGCTGCTGCTGCTGCTCCTGTCTGGTGTTTCTCCCAAGGCAGGCAGGAGACATTGCAGGTATGAGATTGTGTTTCTTGCAGAGATGGCTCCTCTTTCATCCATTGTAGAAATGAGAAGGTATAGAGAGAGAAAGTAGAGAGAGGTTGAGAATGGGAGGAGGGAGGCAGTGGGTTTGCTTAAATCATTGTGGGGGTGTGGGGTTTGTCCCAGAAATGTCATGCCAACCAGGCACTGGGGCCCACCTTGATTTTTTATTTTTGGCTTCATAGGCTATTTTTTTCAAAAAAAAATATGATTTTCTTTACTAGACACTTCCCTGACAATTCCCCCCTGCCGTCAGATACACAGGATCTGGCTCATATGGGGCACCTGGCTCGGCTCAACCATGCTAGCATGGAGCCAAGCTTGGTCTTATAATTAGCTCAAGTATGGTTGGTGCTCCAAGTTTCCTCAGATTCTTTAGTTTCCCATATGTTTAATGCTTCCATAATATAAATTACTATGGTATTTATGATAGAGATATCTTTGACATGTTTGTTTTTACTAGTAAAATGCAAAAAAAAAAAACTGTGAGCTCATATCGTGAGTACGAAACCCACTAGGAGCGTCCCTTGCCGCAAGGTAAGGTCGAAGCTGGGTGTGCTTTTCAGTGAGCAAGGCAAATCCCAAAGGTTTTTACTAAAATGGAAGACTGCCAATGTAAACTCAATGATTCGGAGTTTTCTTTGTTTAGCAAAAAAAAAAAAATGATGCTAACCATATATAGCTTGATCATAAAGTTTTAGACTACAACAGTAAAGTATCCCAACCAAGCTAACCAACTACACTTGAAGCGAGTTACTGCTCATCATTGAATAGGGGATCTTGGCTCATTTTCGTTCCAACATTGAGCCGAGACCAGCCAGATGAATGAGAAGGAAAGGGCGAGGGGTTATCACCATCCAACCCAACGGAACGCACATGCCCTCACATGATCACTTAATGCCTGACAATTCATGTGATGACGCAGTCAAGCCCGGGCCTACCCTACTCACACACGTGGAAGGTTGCTAGACACCCATCTTGTCCAGAGGGCCCACGTGGCTCAAGTTACCTGTACATGTATTGCCCGAGCCTCAGCCGTGGGCGACGCTCACGAGGTGCTTGTGATTTCGGAGGGTAGGCTCGGCTCAGTAGGCAGGGCTGGCCCGATCTCTTTGCCCAGTTAAGTGATCTTTTGCCGACTGTGACCAGAAAACATGGATTCGCATGTTGGCCATGTTACTCTCTTTCTCTCTCTCTCTCTATATATATATATATAAAGAGAAAGACTAAACCATGTAAACTTTATTTTGAGTCAATAGAACCTACTCCTGCTCTAAATTTTTTTTTCTCATTCTCTTCTTTCCTTTTTACTCTCTCACTGGTGCACTGAACAACCTTCCTTCTTTCTTCTCTCTCTCTTTTTCCCTATTGCTCGTAGAAGAGCAAAAGAGGCTTAAGTGCCACCCAATCATTGGTCGGATACAATCCTTTTGACGTGGTTCGTGATTAGTTTTACATGGCCAAGTGAGAAATGTTGGTCATTTTGGATGTAAGAAGAGATGAGTAAATAATTTAAAAAAGAAAGTAATTTGGAGATCACTTTCTTTATTAAGTTCTTTTTGGACTTTGATGATGTGGAATAGTTTCATATTGAAGAATCTCAAAAAGGTTTGGAGTTTATAACCTACGTGGAGATTCTATCACTTGTTCTAAAGAACAAAAGGATATGATAGTTACTACACACACGCGTCTGCCCGCCGTGTCGGGTACGGGTAATTGGTCCTTTAGGGCCATATCCATTATGTAAGTCCAATGTTTTTTTGTCCCGCATTAATTATTTTATTTAGATTAAATAAAAAAAAGAAAAATGGATAACAGATCATTCTGTTGACGGATCATGTCACTTCGTAACACCGATAACAGATCTCTTTCACATTTTAGTACACATTCAGGGATTATAAAACGTGGTTAGAGGACTGCGGTAACATAGACAGATGCTAGTGACTCTCGAATTTTATTTTCTTTCTCTCTGCTCTCTCTTGCTTCCTGTAGGTATTTCTTGGAAAGGAGAATTCTGCAGCAGTCGTTCACAGAGGTTGTCTTTGAAGGGTGATCTACCATCCAAGTGCACCGATCCAAATCGTTGAGGCTATTGTATCCTGGGAGAAGAACGTCGAACTATTTTTGCACCGTATGTGGGGGTGAATCTTCTCTAAGGAGAGTATTTTTATACGCCTTAACCTATTACAGAATATTAACATGATTCTATTGTTGTTCTTATTTTGTTCTATGCATATATTTGATCTGTTATTCTCGTCTGGATTTTGGTTTAAAACTGAACATGACATGCTTGAACCCTGCTACAGTTTAAATCAATTGTTTTACATGCATATCATGTTGTATTGTAATTTGATTTGCATTATGATACTGTTTTTTATTCCAACAATCTTAAAGAAGATTCTTAGCATGTCGATTTCATCTAGTTTTATACCGAAAGTAGACATCTCCAGTATGCCTGAAAAATTTGTGGGTCAGAATTTCAAGCGCTGACAACAACGCATGAAAATCTGGTTCACGACTATAGGCTTGTTATTTGTTCTAGAGTTCGAATGTCCTTCGATTTTTTATACTGATCATAATCTCGTCGTTGTTACTGCAGTTGTAGAGTGGAAAGAGAAGGATAATATATGTCGTGGTTGCATTCTGTTGGCTCTGTCTAACACTTTATTCGACGTATACAATTCATCGTCTACCACTGCTAAAGCCCTATGGGATCAACTTGACAAAAAGTACAATACCGAAGACCAAGGTCTTGAGAAGTACTCGGTTGCCAAGTTTTTGAAATATCAGATGGTTGACAGCAAGTCGGTCACTGAACAAGCACATGAGTTTCTGTTATTACTTCATAGTTTGGCTGAGGCTAATATGAAACTTTCTTAGAAGTTTCAAGTCATGACTATCGTGAAAAAAATTCTTAAGTCATGGGTAGACTTTGACATGTCTCTCAAGCACCGTAGAGAAAAGATCTCCCTAGATGATCTTATGGTAGCTATAGCCATTGAGGAAGAGCATAGGAGTCAGAAACAAGTTGTGATGCCAACTGAACAGCCTAAAGTGAATATGATGACCGAATCATTTAAAGGCAAGGGTCAAAAAGTTAAACCTGCAATGAAAAACCAATTCAAACCAAAGGCCAAAATCTAGAAAAAAATAAAGAACAAACTTTGTTGGAACTGTGGACAGGTTAGGCACTGGGCCAAGGAATGTCCTTCAAAGAAGGCTAAGGCTCATGGGACCATAGATGGTACTCCTCAAGTCAATATGGTGATTAAGGTCATTGGGATTAGTGATGGGTATATTTCTGTTAACCCTCAAATCTATCATGTTTATGAGCCAATTGAGTGGTTTGTTGACACTGGGGCTAATGTGCACATTTGTGCTGATAAGTCTGTCATTGTCTCTTACCAGGCTACTGCAGGCAGATCCGTGACTATGGGCAATTCCATGACTGCAAAGGTGTTGGGGATTGAATGCGTGAACATGAAGTTTCCTTCAGAACAAGTTCTATCTCTACACAGAATGCATCATGTGCCTGTAGTTAGAGAGAATATTTTAAGTGGTTCATGTCTAGTTAGAGAGGGTTATGAGTTTAACTTTAAATGTAATAAAGTTGTTATTTTACATTCTGAAACATTTATTGGCAAGGGGTATTTAGATGTTGGTTTGTTTAAACTTTGTGTTGAACATGTTTGTAGTAATAAATTAGAGAATGATATTTCTTTTGATTCATTATCTAATGTTGCTTACAATATAAAATCATTTGATTTTTGGCATTATAAATTAAGTCATGTGAATTTTAATTCTATAAAACACATGATGAACTTGAAAATGATTCCTGAACATTCCATAAATAAAACTAAAAAGTGTGAAATTTGTTTGCAAGCAAAATAATGTAGAAAACTATTTCATACGATTGTTAGAGATTCTGAAATATTGGATTTGGTGCACACAAATATTTGTGACTTTAATGAAGTGTTAACTAGAAATCATAAAAAAGTATTTTATCACTTTTATAGATAATGACACTAAATATTATTATGTGTATCTGCTAAAATCAAAAGATGAAGCTTTTGATATGTTTCTTATTTTTAAGAATAAAGCAGAAACACAAACTGGTATAAAACTTAAAAGATTGAGGTCTGATAGAGGAGGAGAATATATGTCTAACAAACTTGATAAATATTGTCAATCTATTGGCATAGTTTATGAGTTTATTGCTCTATATTCTCCTCAATCTAATGGATTGCAGAAAGAAAGAATAGAACCCTAACTGACGTGATAAATGCTCTACTTGGGAGTTCTGGATTACCTACCTATATGTGAAAGGATGCTCTGAATACGGCTTGTCATATTCTGAATAGAGTTTCCCAGAAGCATAAGATAATAGCCCATTTGAACTCTAGAGAAATAGAAAATCTAGCTTAAAATACCTCAATGTGTGGAGATGCCTTGTAAAGGTTCTTGTCACAGAGCACAACAGGAAGAAACTAGGTCTTAAAATTGTAGATGTTGTCTTATTGAGTTATGTAGAGAACCACTACGCCTATAAGTTCTTAGTAATTAAGTCTTAGATATCTGGCATAGATGTAAACTCTATTGTTGAGCTTTAAGAAGCTATATTCTTTGAGGATGCATTTCTCATGAAAGTTTGTGTACCTTAGAATCTTTTTTCTTTAGATGTACCTTCAACTTTTGGTTCCATTTTCACACATGTGGAAAGGATGACAGATGTGGAGGTTGAGCCATCTTGTTTTCACTCTTATCCAAATGAATTCGAAGAAGTGGTTGAACCAAGAAGGAGCAATAGACCATGAATTACCAAGGATTCGGGAAGTGATTATATCACTTACCTTATCGAGGATAATCCTCCCACTTTTCGAGATACAATGGCTTCACTTGAAGCAAGGCATTAGAAAGAAGCCATAAAGAGTGAAATGAATTCCATTATCTCTAATGACACTTAAGAACTAGTTAACCTCTCTCATGGTAGCTCTACTATTGGGTGCAAATAGATCTTTAAGAAGAAGTTAAAACCAAATTGATCCATTGATAAGTACAAGGCTAGACTGATTGCCAAGGGGTTCAAACAAAAGGAAGGAATATATTATTTTGACACATATTCTTCGGTTATATGGATGACCATAATTAGGGTGCTTATTGTACTGGCTTTTATCTATGATCTCTCGGTCTATCAAATGGACGTGAAGACCGCCTTTTTATATGGTGATCTTGAATAAGATATCTATATGGATCAACCTCAGGGTTTTGTGGCTTCTGGTAATGAAAATAAAGTTTGTAGACTTGTTAAGTCATTATATGGACTAAAACAAGCCTGTAAACAATGGCATAAAAAATTTGATAAAGTTATTTTATCATTTGGCTTTGTTGTTAATGAATCTGATAAATGTGTTTATTGCAAAGTTAAAAGTGATGCATGTATCATTTTATGCTTGTATGTAAATGACATTCTCTTGCTTGGTTTCAATATGAGAATTATGAATGAGACGAAGTCGTTTCTTAGTAGTAGATTTGATATGAAGGATATGGTTATTGCAAATGTGATCTTAGGCTTAAAATTGACTCATTCAGCTGATGGAATAACTATTTCTTAATCTCACTTTGTTGAGAAAGTAGTTGAGAAATTTGGCTATGACAAAGAAAGATCTGTAGCAACTCCATATAACCCTTCTACTCCTCTTTATAAGAATATAACTTATGTTCCTGTGTCTCAATTAAGGTATTCTCATATTATTGAAAGTTTGATGTATCTTGCGAATTGCACGAGACCGAATATTTCATTCTCTGTGACAAAATTAAGTAGATACACAAGTTGTCCAAATCACACTCATTGAAAGGCATTGGACAGGGTACTTAGGTACCTGAAATAAACTATTTTCTTGAGTTTGCATTACAAGAAATTCTCTATCGTTCTTGATGGATATAGTGATGTGAGCTAGATAGCCATGAACTCTGAGAGTTATGACGTAACAGGGTATGTATTTACCTTGGGTGGCGAAGTAGTCGGCTGGAGATCAGTAAAGCAGACCATCTTGTCACAGTCTACTTTTGAGGCTGAGCTCTGTGTTTTAGATATTAAAGGAATAAAAGCTGAATGGTTAAAGGGACTTCTAGAGGAACTTTCTTTAACGAGCAAACAAATTCCTTCAATATCTGTGTATTGTGACAATATGACCATAATAGCAAAGATCAAAAGCACAAAATATAATAAAAAATAGAGAAGATACATCTAAGTCAGAATAAAATCTATAAGAGAATTGTTGTCTTAGTTAGCGGTTATTGTGAACTATGTTGAATCCAAAGAGAACACAGTTGATACATTAACGAAAGGACTAGATAAGTCATAAGTCTTGAAATCTAGAGAGGAGATGAGACTGAAACCCATCAGTAGTTCATCTGCAGTGGCAACCCAACTTATCTGTGTGGAGATCTCACAAAGTAGATTCAATGTGATAATAACAAGATGTAGGGTGAACTGGATAGCACCTTCTTAATGTGATACTACGTATCTGTGTCTTTTCTCCTGATTACTCTAGAAAAATGATGTAGCTGTAAGTAAAGAAAGAGTGAAAACTCTAAATGGGTTCAAAGCCTTCTAGGCGAGATGTTAGCAGTGCATCTCTTGAGAAGCCCACCTATGTGAGTGTGACTTTGTGGCCGCAATTTAAGGAATTGGGTTATTCCTGAAGTTACTCATAAAACAAGATTCGAACGCATGACCATTAACATGTCGCCCCTAAAGATTACAACCAAAACCTTTATCATGTTGTTGCTAATGGATACTCCTACACCAAAGGTTCAAGTTCAAGACTTTAGTTCACTTCATTCCTGTGGGGGTAAAGTTAGTCAACTAAGGTAGTGGTTCAAACCGGAAGGTACCATTACTAAAAGCATGATTTGTTCTGCTTCAGAATACTTCATCTTGCATCTTTGTTTCCTCCTATTTTCGTTTTTTGAGTTTGTGGGGAAATGTTGGATGTAAGAAGAGATGAGTAAATAATTCAAAGAAGAAAGCAATTTGGAGACCACTCCCTTTATGGAGTTCTTTTTGGACTTTGATGATGTGGAATAGTCTCATATTGAAGAATCCCAAATAAGTTATGGGGTTTATAACCTACATGGAGATTCTATCACTTATTCCAAAGAACAAAGGGATGGGATAGTTACCATACAAATATGCGTGCACGCCCACCGCACCGTGACGAGCTGAGTTGAGCCGGGCTGGGCCGGGTCTGGGTTCGGGTCCAGGTTTGGGTCCGAGTAATTAGCTATTTAGGGCCATATCCATTATCTAAGTCCAATATTCTTTTTGTCCTGCATTAATTGTTTTATATGGATTAAATAAAGAAAAAAAGAGAAATGGATAATGAATCGTTCTGTTGATGGGTCACGTCACTTTGTAACACCAGTAAAAGATCACTTCTACGTTTTAGTACCCGTTCAGGGATTATAAGACGTGGTTAGAGGGTTGCGGTTACATAGACATATGCTAGTTACTTTCAAATTTTGTTTTCTCTCTCTTGCTTCCCTGTGGGTGTTTCTCGAAAAGGAGAGTTCTACAACAGTCATTCATAGAGGTTGTCTTCAAAGGGTAATCTACCATCAGAGTGCACCAATCCAGATCGTCGAGGCTATTGTATCCTGGGGGAAGAACGTCGAACTCTTTTTGCACCGTGTGTGGGGGTGAATCTTCTCTAAGGGGAGTATTTTTATACATCTTAGCCTATTACAGAATATTAACATGATTCTATTATTGTTTTTATTTTGTTCTATGCATATGTTTGATTTGTTATTCTCGTCTAGATTTTGGTTTAAAACTGAACATGACTTGCTTAAACCCTGTTACGGTTTGAATCAATTGTTTTACATGCATATCATATTATATTGTAATATGATTTTATACAGTTTTTTATTCCAACAGGTCATACATGACCATAGTGGTCATGTTTCACGCAAAATTTCATGCATTGATAAGCGAGGTGAGCCCACTCTCGCTCTAATGCATGAAACTGCCTGGTAGAGACCCTTATTGAAATGAAGTACATTTGAATGTACTTTATTTGGATAAGCTTCACGATAAAACTGTTTACCGATTTTCTCTCTCAGTAAGTCCCAAATGAGCTGGGTAATGATTACCCAGAAGGTTGAAAATCGTCAACCTCAATCTCTCCCTTAAAAGGAGAGGGCTTACTCAGAATATACATACAAATCCGAGAAAGCAGACCCCATCTGATAGGCAACTAATATATAATTTAATTTTATTATCTAGAAAATATTACTGTAATTTTTTTAGTTAAAGAACAAATTTGTAATAAGTAGTTTATTGGAGTATGCATTATAGTTTGTACGGTAGGTTGAACGATAATCTAAGAGAGTGCACCTAATATGTCCATATCTTCTCTCTGGAATTCACACTTTCCTCTTGTTTCATCTTCTCATTGTCGTCTTATCTGTGTGAAAAAGGTTGCTTAAATGTTAAATTGCAATGCTAAATTTTGTGCTCATACTTCTCTTACATGAAGTTCGAATTGTTTGAAACATTAGCTATGTAGGCCTTCCTTTTTCTATTTGACCATCCTGAACCGGACATCCCACAAAGTTGGAGCTAAGAAAAGTTCCATATAGACTTGAGATCATCCGCATGACCTTCCTTGTGAAGTATATGCCATGTTTGATATCTTTTGTTCCCTTCTCTCTCTTTTTTTTTACGACCTTATCTCATTGTTGTTCTTCCTGTCGTCTGCATGCATCAAGTACTCCAATCCTTCAGTGGTATCAGAGCTCAGGTTCTTGCTGCGTGAAGAGACTCATCCACAACCTTCTATCGCAACTCAAGTTCGTCGATCATCAGTGTTGTAGATCACTGCTCGGGGACATCGTTCATCATTTATAGTTCAGATGAACATCGAAAATCAAAACAAGAATCAAAAGAAAGGTTAATACCTCTTCTTTGAAAAAAATCCCTATACGGACTCAAGCAATCACCACGTCAGTGATACTTAAAGTTTCATAAGGCAATTACGTTATTAAGTTTTGTGGTAAATAAATTTTACTACTGTGTTTATGTCTGAAAAAGTGAGAGTAAATTTGTTATTCTCTTACTATACGTGGATGACATTCTTTTGACTAGAAACGATAACGATATGATTGTCAAAACAAGTCATGGTTAAATTCTCAGTTCGAGATGAAAGACATGAGAGAAGCATCATATGTTCTTGGAATTAAAATCACTCGAGATAGAAATTTTAAACTTTTAAGCTTGTGTCAAGAAAAGTATATAAATCATATACTCAAGAAATTAAAAATAAGTGATTGTTGTTAGAACAAATGTTGTAAAATGTATCTAATTGAGTAAGAATGATAGTCTTAGTAATAGATAAGAAATAATGAATGTCTCCCTTATACACAAGTTGTTGAAAACTTGATGTATGTTATACTATGCACAAAACCTGATATCAACTTTGTTATTGGCCTTGTTAGTCGCTACCAAAGTAATCCTGGTTGGCCTCATAGACAAGCAATAAAAAGAATATTTTGATATTTAAAAGAGACTATAAACTTGAAATTATGTTTTCAAGTTGATACTTTAGAATTAACTGGGTATTTTGATGCTTACTTTGCAGGCAACAAAGATGATGGTAATTCCTCTTTGAAGGAGGAGCAATTTTCTGGTCTTATAAGAAACAAGGCTATGTAGCTTAGCATACTTAGAAAGCAGAATATATTGCATACAATGTTGCTGCCACATTTGTCATTTGGATAAGTTGCTTCATTAATTATTTGAAGCGAAATATAACCAACAGGTCAATCCAAATTTGTTGTGATAACCAAACTGTCATCTCTTTTATGAAGAGTGGAACAGACAATTTTAAAAGTAAATATATAATAGTAAAATACCATTATATTCATGATATAATTGAAATAAATGAAATTAAAGTAAGTTATTTACCTACATCTGATATGATTAATGATCCTTTAATAAATGGCATATCAGAGAAAATGTTCTTGAAACATGTATCTTGTATGTGAATAAGATATGTCTGATAAGACATATGGCTAGATGAGTAACTAAAATATATAACTCATTCCTAGAATATTGATGCAAGTGAAATGCCTTAATAGTGAGACGTAAAATCATGCATCATGACTAGTTTCACATGGCCAAGTGGGAGATGCATGATGCGTTAAGAAGAGAGGTGAGTCCACTCTCTCTCCAACACATGAAACTGCCCAATAGAGGGCTTTAGCCAAATGAAGCACATTTGAACATACTCAATTTAGATAAACTTCACGGTGAAACTTTTTATCGATTTTCTCTCTTCAGAGAGAAAATTGGTAAGTCCCACATGAGTTGGGTAACAACTACTCAAGAGGGTGAAAACTGTCTGCCTCAATCTCTCCCTTAAAAGATGAAGAGGGCTTACTCAGAATATACACGCAAATATGAGAAAGTAGACCTCCTCCTAAAAAAGGCTTGTTACGATCTTACCTTATTATTGATCTTTCTGTCATCTGCACACATCAGATACTTTGATCCTTCATGGTTCTAGTGGTCGGGTAGGCCATCCACCATGCCCCTTCCTTTGCTAGGGGGTTCTGGTGGCCGAGCAAAAGTTGTTGCAGGTGGTTTTGGTGGCCAGGAAGGTTATCCAGGGAAGAGGTGGAGGAAGGGTCAACAAGGAGGAGGTGATGGGAGGGGAAAGGAAAAAAAAGTAGAAATAAGGAGAAAAGGGTTTACACATTATCATGTTGGTGCTGTTTCAAAATAGTTTACACTTTACATATTCTAGTTTCTGTATCTATATATCTATATATATTGTATGACTATATTAACATGGCAAGGTGACAAGTCTGGTTGGGGTGACTTGTGATTGTTACCAAGTTCACTAAGTTGACAGGATGTCACAAGTTCAAAACCCACGGGTGGTTCTGATCAACACACTTGTGATTTTTTCATGATTTAATTTACAACAAGACATTTCCTCACTGAAAAAAATAGAATTTCTAAGGTTAGTAACACCCCCATGCGTGCATGCATGCATGCATGTCATGTAAGGGTGTGAAAAGGTCAGATTTAATCAAACTGAGTGGGTTCAGACCCAAATCTGACTCCAAGGTGTTGATACTGAGTCTGAACCTCAGACTGACCAGACCTACCATAGGAAAGTCATATTCAGGTCTCATAATGATTGCCTAAGTCAGGCCCGATCCATACCTAGTAAAATAATATTTGTTAAGTTTTCTAAAGCGCGAAAAACTGCAGATCTTATTAGAAATTTGGGTTGAAACCAGGTGCGGTACGAAATTTCATAAACCATATCTGGTAGACCCTAAGGGTATGTTTGATGGTTTGTATAAGGTTGAAGGAAACAAACAAAAAAGATGGGAACTGAACATTGGTTTTGTTCATTACGTAACAACAGTATGACAATGTGCGGACAACTTGAACAGTCATGGATAATGGGTCGAATCCAAATATGAACATATGTTTAAAATCATACTAAGTTTCAAACCATAAGCAAACCCTATGCTATATAAGCTTATATTAGACAATAATCATGATTGTGAGAGAACGATTCTCATCTTGGGCCCAAGCAAAACATGCTCTTAATAAGCAAAACTAAACCAAGTGAGACGAGTTTCTTCAAAGATATCGAGTAAAGATTCTCAGAGAGACCACAACTTAGTCTCACCACCAAAATGAACCTACACATTAACTCTATTTTGCCCCAACTTTGCTGTTGTGAAATTCTTAAAGACCAGAAGGAAAAGAAAAAAAAGGACGAGCAAAGAAATTCTCTAAAAGAAAAAGCAAGAAGAAAAATAAATTGAAAAAGTAAACAGATAAGCATAGATCTTCACAGATGAAAGCTCAATTCCAACCAACTTCTTCTCCATCAATTTTGATTCGACGATTCACCACGTTTGATTTGATGATCAATTTTGCATAAAAACCTTATACCAACACCCAAAAAAATAAAAAAAAATAAAAAACTAGCTTCTTTACGAATAACTTAAGGGCCCTAACTCTTATCTTTCGAAAGTTCCCTTTTCAATACACAAAACCGCCTGTTAGGGTTCAAAAAAGAAAGGGGAAAGAGAAAAACGATGAAGAAAACAAAAAAAACTCAGGCGTTCTGAAATTCAAAAAGCATCCAAAAGCGATTCTAAACAAGCAAAAAAAAATCATGTGATTCCTCTCTTACTGATCGAACTAGACGAAAAGGAAGAAGGCAAACAAAGCAATCAGCTAAATGACAAAAATCTTTTCAAAGAAAAAGAACGAAGAAGTGGCCGGGCGGCCTCGCCTCCACCAACCACCGCCCCTTCACCAGCTGCCTCCTAGAGAAAGCTCGTCCCTCGGCCTTGCTGCCACCTCTTCGCCGGCCGCCGCTGAGAGAGAGAGAGAGAGCACCGCCCCTCTGGCCGCAACACAGGAGAGGAGAGAGAAAGAGACAGCTCTGAGAGAGAGAGAGTGTGTATCGGGCGTTGCGTGCGAGAGATGAACCGGTGCGCCCGCCAATGATTTTATTAGGAAATAGGTAGATCTCACCCTCTTTGTTGACACAGAGTTGATCTAAGCGCTTTGAGCAAAATATCATTAAAATTTTAATTTAATAAAAAAAAACAAATATATACAAAGGACAAAAAGAAAAAAAAAATCAGGTGATATTTATCGTTTTAAATGGCTGGGAAAATATCGCATTTTTTCAACTTTTTTTTCCAGAAAAATACTAATATTAATTTCTTACTGCAATCTGCATCTCCAAAAGCAAGGATTTGTTAATTTGAAAAGTTTAATGGAGCATTTTATCATTATAATTTGTCAACCTTTTTTTTCTTATTGGTTTGTCCTGATGAAGATGAACAAGACGAATTGACAAAGTCATGACTTTTGAAGAACTCGCATGACCAAAGCACGTTGTGAGAGACTCGACTCGGAAGTCAGTAGCTCCCGAGTCATCCCGTTTGACTCGGTTGGGGTTGATGGGTTCCAGATCACTAGGTCAAGCCTTAGGTCAAGTCCTTGAAATGAAGGAACCTCGATCGTTCCTTGGACAAGAATGGGTCCACGTCTCGATGCATAGATTGAGCCCACCGAGCCATCTCCATAGTGACACAAGGAAAATAAATCAATTTATCGGCTTGTACTTATCGGCAGATTTTAAAAATTTGTAAATTTCTTGTGTTTTATTGGTAAAATCTGACTAGTTAATAAAATTTATTATTAACATTTTATAAATAAATTAAAAATCAAACTATCATTTCTTTTGGCCATGACTTTTAATTAAGGATCCATGTATTTTTCATGCATTTTCTTTTAATGATAAAAATCATGATATTGTCAATATATCCTCAATATATGAAACATTTATACATCTGACAAAATATTTTCCACCATATGTGAAAAATATTGTCAATATTTAAAGCATGGGCTTTGCTCCAATAAATCGTTAGCATAGCCATCATGAATCATGCACTCAAATCTAGTTATGAATTGAAAAATATTTAGAAAATTCATTTAGAAGTTAGAAAATATGTTAAAGCCAGGAAAATATAATATCACAATTGTGACACTGAAATTTAAAAGTGAAAAAAGCACACTACTAGAACCTTCTTCTACTAGAACCTTCTTGATTGGTCAAGTCCTTACACGACATATATAAACCCACTCCCTTGCAATCTTGGCATACATCAACATATCAGGATATCAGGATGGAACCAGCCATAGTCACAAATCTCGTTAATTTTCTGGAAAATATTGATGAAAGAAAACTCGTGATATTAAAAAAAAAAAGCTTTAAAAAAATCATGAAAAAATATTGTTATCTATAAATGTGCAAGAATACATACTGGATATATAAATAAAAACAAAAAGTATAAATAATACAAAAAAAAAAAAAACAGAAAACTGTTTTGATTTTGTTAATATGTTAAAAACAAACCAGAAATATTTTGAAAAAATCATTCCTTTTCGTGTAATATTACCTTTCAAAAATATTACATGAAATGACAACATTTTCAAAATATAGGTGATAATTGTGACTTTTTTTTTTTTTGCATGATTCAAGGGAAAAACCCCTATGGCCGACTGCACACTGGTTAGTAAAACCCTTGAGGTCCCCCTTCTCTATAGGGAAGGAAGTACCCTTAGCTGCTTCGACCTTATAGTAAAGGATGCCTGCCACCTATGGGTTTCAAACTTGTGACATCCCGACAATTTGGTGACATTCACAAGTAGTCCCTACCAGATGAGTGGAGCCCTTGTGGGTCCATATAATTGTAGACTATTGAAGAGAGAGAGAGAGAGAGGACCAATAGAAACATACCGAGAGTGGCAGAGGAGGATCAGTTGTTAAGGGTCCAGCCCTGGTTCCTTGTGTAAGAGACATGTCTTGCGGGTGTCTTTGTGGTCTACCCTATATTTTAATCAACAATAATGTGGGGGAGGGGGGGACCAAGGTCTATGGTTGCAAATAAAATAATGTGATCATGCATTTTGATTTTTTCTTTTTCAAATCATTGAAAATGGCAATCAGCACATGCTCGGCCAAACCAGAAAGGAGATCCTGATCTGATGATTCATGAACCAGAAGGTCAACGGGTCGGGTTTGGTTCGGACCCATGATCTCTCTCTCTCTCTCTTAGTTACAAACTCACAGCAATCCCCATTTTCTGGTTCACGGCCCAAACCATATTCTGACATAACTGAGTCATCATGATTTAAGTGATATGACAGACAAGGGATAAAAAGAAGGGTCTTTCTTGGTTCAAATGGTCTTATGTCAGCACAACCCTACCTTTGCGTGTGTGTGTGAGAGAGAGACTCATTAATGTGACGAAGTTTATCATTAGCTATGTAAGATAAAAAAAAAATGGGTTTATATAATGCTAAATTTATATATTAACATTAACAACATTTAAAACGATCAAAATACAGTTAAACTAAAAACGTAATATGTCTTAATTAAATAAAATGTGCAAAAACTAGGTTTGGGAAAAAAAATAGTTTTGGCTTAAAATTGGGTTTTGGAAACTTGATTTACTGAAAACCAGGATTTAGAGACACTTGAATGACCCAAAACCGGAAAAACTACAATTTGGGTGTTCAAAACTCGAAAAGGTAAACTTAAAAAATAAAAAAATAAAAAATGGCTCCCTATTTCTCGGTTATCCATCGATCAGAAAATGACCAGGTTGCTGGTACTGATCATGTCGGCCAATACTGTGCCCGACCATTTTTCAGCTGATGGTTAGTGCTAAACAACTCAAAAATGAAAACAAAAGAAGAAAAACAGAAAAAGAAAAGAAAAAATGAGATTTTACACCATTAACTTCATTTTCGGTGGAGTGTTTAAGAGATTGATTATGAAAAACAAAAGTGAACTTTTATCCAAAAATAACATTAACTTTTTTAGAAATGCTACTTATTTTAAAAGTATTTTGGTCATTTCAATTAGTTAGATATTATTAATTAACAAAATATAAAAAAATTAACATTATTATAAAAATAGAAGCAAAGGTATCAAGAGCAAAAAAATTGGATGATTTGTAACTTTATTTTAATTGAGAATGTAATTAAAAATTGTAGGGCATTTGCATAAAGTTTTCATAAAAAAAGGAAGTCTTACCTACATGGTACATTGAATTTTTTTTTAAATTTAATTACCATTTTTAACTGCTCTATCTCTTTCCTCACATCTTTCGCTCCCCTTATTTAATCACGTAACAGGAAAAACTTTCTTTCTCACTCTCTCCAAAACGTCTATCACTTCTTAATACGCATAAAATGAGGTCTCTGATAGGGATGGCAGTGGATCGGGAAAAAATGGGGCTCCGCCTAGCCCCGTTTGGACCGGGGATGGAGGACATGAAACGGAGATGGAGGCTGGGATGAAGGTTAAACTCAAAACCCGTGCGGGCGGGGATGAAGGCGAGGATGAACTTACGCTTTTCTCAGCCCTGCCCCGCCCCGTGCCCATCTTCAATCTTCGCCTTGCCCCGTCCCCCATTCTTCTTTAGGGATGGCAGTGGACCAAAGAAAAATGGGGCCCCACCTTGCATCGCCCCATTTAGACTGGGGATGGAGGACATGAAACGCGAATGGAGGCAAGAATGGAGGTTAAAATCAAAACCCGTGCGAGGATGGAGGGCAGAATTTTGAGATGGGATGGGGGTGGAGACCTTATCCCCCACCCTCGCCCTGCAAACCCTTAGATCTCTTTCTCTCATTGGCCATAAAAAGAAAAACGTTTATGCATGGGGTTAGTCATTCCCAAAAATAATTGTCAAGCACTTAGGTTGTTTAGCAATTTAGGGTTGTAATCGGTCAGGTTTGGGTCAGGTCTAATCAAACCCAATTCCAAATTGGGTCTAAAAGTTGGACCGAAATCCAACTCAATTTAATTCAGGTTCGGAAGTTGTGGACTCATATAGGTTAACAGGTTTGGGTATGTATCAGGTCGGGTCTTCAATATACATGTTTTTTAATTGGGTCTATGAATTAGACCCTAGCACAATCCATCTTGATTAGAGTCTGGGTTCGATATGTTTATCATTCAAATTATTTTTACTTTTAATCTTGATAAATGTATTTGATATAGACCTTTTTTACCATTTGATTTTATAAGGCCGATTATCTAATAAGCCCAAAGAGAATACACTGACCTTTTAAACAAATTCACCTTCTAGTTTCAGCATTAGGATAGTGAACAAATGTGTGTGTGTGTGTGTGTGTGTGTGTGTGTGTGTGAGAGAGAGAGAGAGAGAGAGAGAGAGAGAGAGAGAGAGGGTGAAGGGGTGACCATTCATATAGTTGGTTTTGCTATATGAAGGTCGTTACTAAAGTTCCCAGATTTACTATCAAATACAACCACAGTAACCTAAATAGTTAGAAAAAAAAAAATTGAAATAAAATCTATTATCTAGGAAAAGCAAGAAAATAATAATGCAAGAAGTAACAGTAATTGACTAAAACTCAATAGTCAAATCTAGTATAGATCTGAATGCATGCATCCTATCAAAATGGATCTGAATCTTCATTACTGTAATTGGATCTCTGATTTGGGTAGGGTCCTGCTCGTGGTATGCATCAGTTTTGCACAAGCATGCATTCGGCTACCAGTACACAATGATGTCGAATAGAACTCAAAGTTGGTTTTCTAGAGAGTTTACCATTGGGTGTTATGGAATTATACTCACTTCAACATACATTAATGCCAGATTGAACTTGTACTATCACTTCACGGTTTTGAACCATTTAAATGTATATGTAAATTGAATTATGATAAGTAGACAGAAGGAGAATATATGCCATCATGCTTTGATAAGTGAAAACTAAGAGGCCTCCCAATGAACAGGTTAAAAAAACAATATTGGAAACGTTGCAGAAAACCTTATCAAAGGTACAGAAAGAAACAATGCAAGGCCCGGAACAATTGGGTGTTAACCAGATATTTTATCTTTTTTTGTAGAAATATGTGCAAGACCAACCTTGAAAAATAAGGGAAATAATGTGAGGCAATAATTATATACTTTCAAACTCACCATAGGAATCCACACATTGCCTTGCAAGTTGCAAGATCATATGAGGCAAGAGTACTTCCTCTTAAGTTTAAATTTCTAAACTAAGCTAAAGCAACATTCCTTTCATCAAGATTATTTGAAACAGAACTCTCCATAGGGACATGTACCTATATTTCAACATGGATTATGTGACCCTTTTTCACTAGATACTGCCATAAGGAAATCTCAATTATATTCCACCAAGGAATTGATCTTAAGTGGATCAACTTTCCCTTCTAAAATAACACACCGAGCTCAAGCCTCCGGGCCAACTGATTTGAGCTAAGTTGCATACTCTTCAACACACTATTTTTTCTAACATATAAATCAATTCAACAGCAGATTGAAAAGACCCCACTTAAGTGAATTGAGTCAATGAATTCTCTAAACATTAGTACTTTCTCCAATGCAAAAAGAAACAGGGAAGGATGTAAACCCCCTCGGGCGACGGAGGGGATAAACATTGAAAAAAGAGGGGGGGGGGGGGGGGGGGGGGGTTGAGGGTTTTCCTCATACTCACTCGAGCAAGAGGAAGCTGAGAGAGGGTGACAAAGAGAGTGAGAGAGGAGCACTTACCGGCGACGATGGCAGTTTGGTGAGTACCTCCTCTCTTTCTCCTTCATCTTCTTCTTATTTCCTTTTTCGGGTGAGTGAGGGCCGGCAGCCATGGCTGCCGACGATTTACAGAGGAAACAGAAAAAAAAATATAGAGATGGAAAAGAGAGAGAAAGAGAGGGAGGGTCGGTCGGCCGACGCTGGTGGGTGATCCCTCTATTGCAGGGAGGGTTGGCCAGCACCGGATGTCGATTCGTACCCTCTTGGATATAGAGGAGAGGGTCGGCCGGTGGCCGCTCCCCTCTCTGTAAATGAAAGGGCCCCTTTTGTTTTTTTTTTAAAGACAGACCGAGGGTCGGTCTGGGTCGCACTCAGACCGCACCCAAGGTCGGATCAACAACAAAAAAAAGGGACTAAGTTGGTCTGGGTGTGACCCAGACCGAATCGGGTCGGTTTGGGTCGCACCCAGACCGAGACAAATCAGGTTAAAAAAAATGTGTTGGTTGAATCGGTTCGGGTTGAACCAGTTCATACCAAACCAGGTCTAGCTGAATCGATTTATATGGGTCGGTTCAGACCAGACCAATCTGAACTGAACCGGTTTGGACAAACTCGATTCAAACCGAACCGATTCAAGTGGAATCTATTCAAACTGAGTCGGGTCTAAGCTGAACCGGTTTGGATAAACTCGAATTAGGCCAAACCAGTTTGATCTAACTAGATCTAGGTTCTCGGTTTGGATCGATTTCGACCTGTTCTGGATCCAGACTTACTATTCTGGACCTGATTGGATCAATCCTAGATCCATATCAGTACTAGGTCTAGATCAGACTATTCTGGATCCAGTTAGACAGTTTTGGATCCAGTCAGACCATTCTGGATCCATATGAGTAATGAATTTAAATCCAAGTAGACAGGGTTGGATCCAGATCAGAAATGAATCCGGATCAAATCGTAAGATAGTCTCAAATAGTACCAAATTTCGAAATAACCATAATATCCTTTTAGGTACCCGAGATCCATTTTGATAAAATGGACATAACTTTGCACCTTGAAGTCAGAATTGAGTGAGGTTTGGCGCGTTGGACTTGTATCGTAAAAAGAAATCTACTAGTCCATGAAATTTAGTCAATATAGTGATGAGAAATTGAGGGTTCATGAATAAATTCAGAAAAGGGTATTTTGATAATTTAGTAATAATGTGTGAAGTTTTGTGCATTAATATGAACATATTGTGTAACCAGATCATATTGTTAGAGCTTCGTGAGGCTCAATTTTGAGAAGAGCATAAATTCGTCTTCAAGATAAGGGATATTATAAGTAATTTTAAAAGTGAATAAACATTTTACATTGCATGTTATTGTCATTTTGTGTATTAATATGAGTAGCATGATTGCTTTCGAGTGATACCCTGACATGCATAAAAATTGTCTTGCTTAACATTATGAGTTAATTTTATACATGTGGTTGTGATATCTATGTTAGTTGTGGCGTGTCCTGCGTGACTGAAAGAGATTGTATTTGTGATTGCATATCTAAATATTCATTAATATCATGCATTGTGATGAGAGTATGTTAGATTAAACTCTCATATAGTCTATTCATGTTGTATGAATAGATGTGTTGAGATCAGCATGCATAACCCTTTAAATTCCGAAAGTGGCGACCTGTGGCAAGGGTTACCTGATTTGCGGTCAGAGTGCAGCCATCATAGAGAGTCGGCCGCCGGTGATTTAACGATGTAAAGACCTACATCTTTGCATGCTTAGTGAGAGATGTGTGAGTCCTAAAGTCACCATGAGATTTTAAAATGAGATTCATTGTGAAGAGTTCACAACATCACTCGTGAGAGAACGAGTGTATGACAAGTTTGAGAATATGGTTTAATGAGTTGACTTAGTTATGACTTAGGGTTTCACTCACACCGGGTTGAAACTCTGAAGGACCAGGGATGGTTGATAACTATCATGGTTAGTATATAACATAAATTATACTAAGATTGAGAGCTTGACCTCCCGGCTAGCTACCGGTGAAGTTCCCGTGGTGGTTCACTGCAGTGCCTGGTGGTTCGTGGACCACTGAGAGTGTATGGTTCTTTGTCTGACCAACATGTAGAATTGAGGTATTCTACGGGGTTGCTACGCCCATAGACGGCTATGACCGGTATAGTCGTCCTAGTGATAATTATTTTGAGAGAGTATTGAGAAAGTTAATGAGGGTAATTAAAATATATCAACTTGTGTGGTGTGTCAAAAATTAACCTAAGACTAGAAGCTTAGAGCCCACTACCGTTGTAAGTTTAAGTATTTATTTGCTTATAATCATTTCTTACTGGGTTGTAGATTCACCCCCAATATTTAATTACAACTATAGGTTCCAAACATATTAACATAAACAGAACGTGAGCAGCTTCTTCGTCATTAGTACAGTACTTGATAGATTTTATTTCATTGTCATTGAATAAAGATGTAATTGTTTTTCTTTGTTATGAATGATGAACATTGAAAAAAAAAAGTTGATTATGAGAATAATTTGTTTTTTTTAGCCACGTTTTTTCTATGTGAACTTTGAACTATTTTCCTCTGGAAAGTAATACCAACCGAACTCAAACTCTTGAGGTCCCAGATCAAGGTGTTACATAGAAAGATTTTCTTTAACCAGATCACAACGTGGAACAACAAACTTAAAATTTTCTCATAATTGTACATCTGACCACATACTCGGAACCTGTGTTGTAGTAACTTTTGAGCAAGTAATCTTCCAAGGTCACAGACTCACAGTAAAAAAAGGCTTGAGGCTTGCTTTATTTCACCACTTGCGAAATCTATGATGATCTGTTACACCAAGAGTTTCCACAGTGGGACATCATATATAGATAAATTTTGTTTTAGAATGGAACTTGAAAAATGTGAGACTACACATATACTTGTCTAATGAGCTTTAAAACTTCATTGTTTTCCCTTATTTGCAAGGTACCATGATGCTTGAGAAAACATGAAATATCTACTGCAAACTGTAGTAACATATAGTTGATGAATCGCCTCTTTTCCTGAAAAGTTCACAAAAGTTATGCTTATTTCCTGTCATATAGATAGATCTTGAGAAGATGAGTTCAATTATGCTAGTTAAAACGGAACTGCCTTTTATTTTTCATCATGGATACTGGATAGTGCCCAGAAGGCCTCAGGGTTTTGGTGTATGAAAATTTGCTGTACTAGTTCTAATCCAGTACGCAATGCTAGAGATATCAAAGCAACACTCTGATTTAGAAACTCAATTAAAATTTCATTACCTATGTAATGAAACTCCTTAATCACTTGGGGATAGACAAAGTAGCTGCTAAACAGAATCTTGGAACGTTCATGACTTGAATCTATGAAATTTCCTCTGATTTGCGTATGTGTTTGCTTGCTAATCTACCTCACCATGTTGTCAAATTTTTTCCTTGAGTAAGGCCTAAGATAGATAAAGTTTGTTCAAAATCATAAATGGTCCATGGAATGAATGAACCTGCTTTTACCTTTAGGCATTTGTGAAAAATAAGTTTATGGCACTGCAGATACCCTTTGTTCCACAAACAGGGCTCCAAAAACTCATAGTATATCCATATCAAGTATAAGCAGAATCTAGAAGTGCATGAGGAAAAATATGGTATGAGTTGACCAGGGATCAATATCATTTAGCTTTCTATATTTGACTTGGTTCAACTGTAAAAGGTTCCAGTTGAATTTAGCTCAGTGAAACTCAATTAGTTCACTAAAGAAGCCCACAAGGGCTCTGCTCATCTGCTAGGGGTGACTAGTGAATGTCACCAAGTTGACGGGATGTCATAAGTTCAAAATCCCCGGGTGGCATCCATTGTTGTAACGTCGAAGCTGGGTGTATTCCCCCGTGGGCAGGGGGGACCCAGCCTTGATTATCCCCAAAAGAAAAAAAGGAAATAGTTCACTAGAGAATCAAGATGGCTTAGTCTGAGAGCAGCTGGTCTGGTCCAGTCTTAGTTAAGTTCATTAACCTCAGCTAGTTTCCAGCATAGTCACAAATCTTGTTTTTATGATTTTATAGGCAAAAAAATGTCACAATAAATTTTAAAAAATGTTTTGGAAAAAATATCAGTATATTTAAAAATACAAAATTATATAAAGATAAATATTACATTAATAATGTGGCAATATCAGGATAAAAATGTGATATTTTCAAGATAGATGATGTTTTGAGAACATTCAGGATTATTGTATCCGTTTTAGAACATCTCACGATAAAATATTGAGATTTTCAAAAAACAAAAAATCGCAAGATTTTCGAAAAACAGATAGAATTCAGAAAAGAACAATATTTTGTGAGTTGTAACTACGGTTTCAAGTGCAAAAGTCTCTATGCTTTGTCTAGATCAGGACAGGACGAGCCAGCCCATTGCACCCCTAGTCAAGATGGTTGAGGTTGAAAGGAGAAATGTGAACATCTTATATGGCTTCCCTTCATTGCAATAAGACAGCGAGCTACTAAACATTCTTGATGATATTCTCCAAACTTTTTAAGAAACAAAATCAAATGCTACCATATTGTGTTGCATCAGCGGCACTATTTGACACTCCTTTTGAAAAAAAATATTAACAAAAAAAATTTGTTGGCATGAGACCTAAGGGTGTCAACGGGTCCCGTTTGGTTCGGACTCAAATAGAATCAGACTTGGATCAGATTTTCAAGTATGGTATTGGGTCCGGGCCCGGGTCTAATCAGGTCCACTATAAGAAAAACCATACCCAGACCCTATAAGAACTACGTGAACCAAACCCGGACCATACCCATTTAAACCATATTTATTATCATTTTTACATTGAAAATTTGTGGGTCTTAATTGGAACTCGGGTCAGGTATAAAATTTTACAAACTATACCTGGGTCCATGAATTAATCGGACGTTTGGGTCTGGACCCGAGTCTTAATCGGGTCTTCTTATTTATCACCATACCCGAACCCAATAGGGTCTGGTTCCGGTGGGGTCCGGGTAAATCAGGCCCGTTGACACCCCTAATTAGGCCTGACCTTCTACTAGAATGTGTTGGTGCGTTGCTAGGGCTGGTAAACGAGTCGAACATGACGTGTTCAAGTTCGTCTCATTTATTAATGAATTGTTACCGTGACTCAACTCGTGTTCATGTTTACCCAAGCCAAACTCGGCTTGTTACTGGATGAGACGAGCCCAACACACGAGCTGGCTTGTTTAAAAATTTCTATGCTATTAATACATGGAATATTTTTTTTTATATATTATACTTAAAATATATATGTTTTATGTATTACACTTAATATTTTATAATATATATCAGATCTGAATCCGAAACAGTCGGATTAAGCAAGACCAAATCTAAGCCAGATACAGACCCAATAGCATTCTCGTATCCAAGAGTGAATCCAAATCTGAGTCTAAATTGAAGCCCAAAAATATCCAGCCTGATTATATGTATTATGCTTGATTTTTAAGATAAATGCTCCAGTTGGGTTCATATTCTGTATAAGGCTCTCCGCATTTCTGACTCCATATCTGATTATCTTCCATCATATAACATCCGACCCGAGTCCAACCTTTTTAGGTCCTTAAGCCGGAGCATTAGGGACATAAACAGTTTGGATTTGGATCAGATGTGGTCAATAACATATCCAACTAATCGGATGCTGCCTAAACGGATCTGAATTTGGATTCGGGTTCTCATGGTCAAAAACTCATACCAAATCCACCTTTTTACATGTAATCGGATTCAGATATCCATCAAATCCGCATAGGTGTCAGATTCGGTAACAAAAAATAAAAATCATCTGCATTCAATTATAATCAGATTTGGTTTCAGTCTGACTAAAAAAAGTCAGAGTTGGTCGGATACCGGATAAAATCCGATCTCATTGAGCATGGAGAACCTAATAAAAACTATGAGAGGGTTGTGTATGTTCGCCCCCGATGATTCACTGAATCCCACGTCCGTGTTCGGGGGATCGAATGAGCGCCACGTAGTCATGCACATGGGGCTCGTATTCCCGTGTATGTTGACATAACTTTGCATCGGACTCTGGTGCTGTTGCAAAGACTTAATCACCCTTACTTGCTTTTCTTGCCCTGAAATGACGGTTCGAGGAAATGACAAAAATATCCTCCATTCAAAAGTTGTGAAACGACGGGTGGGGAAAAGGACAAAAAAGTCCTCATTCCAGAAAGTTTGATGTTAACCATTTAAAGTGGAGACGTTCGCCTGCGCCATCTGCTGTAACAGTGCTCCCATTATCAACGTTCCAGTGTTACAAAACATTCCAGTGTCTTCTCTTCATTACTGCTGTCGTTAGGCATCATGGAAGAAAGCAATGATTCACAAACATTCCAACCAGTGCCATTAAGGCACAGTGAGTAGCTTTTCATCTCATCATGCTATTGATGAAGAAGGCATGTCGTCTTGTGTGCCATTAAGGCATTGTTTGGTTATTGCAGGTAGATCTTGTTATTAAGAAGGTTGGAAACTTATCGATATTTGTAAGACGCTGGGACCTGTTGACAAGAACGCTTGTTTGCAGATGCTAGGAAGGGCCTCTACCCCATCAGGTATCCTACAGTCACTCATCATATGCATTGTATCTCAAACCGCTGTATTAGTAACAGACTCTCGTTTTTGTGAGATACATTTTTGTTAGTTAATATCGATTTGTTTGCTATTATGTTCAAGTTCTTCCTTATCGATTTGTAATTTATTGTGCGATATATTTATCGACCTTTTAGATAGTATGTTTTTGTATCGTTGAGTTATAAGTTATAAAAACTGAACTGCCGTATCGATTTTCAATATCTGACAAATCGTTATACATATCGTTTTGTAAGATATTATATGTTTTGTAATATGTATTTGTAAGATATTTGTACACAGACTTTGAAAACGTTTGGGTGCAGAAACACATCTTGACACGCATGGCGGGGCGATTTTCGCATGCATATTGTTGCTCTCTCAGCGACTTCTATTGAACTCGCTTTAGAGCCTCGTGGATATTATGAGAGCGTTATCGTCAACACACATGTACGACATGTTTATTTTATTGGCATGGTAAGCGACACGTCGATGCTCAGCACAAGCAAACATCAAACCACACTTGCTTTGATACTTTCATTCATTAAATCGTTGCTTTAACTTGCGTAACCCTAGTGGTATCCGTTCTTATATGCATCCTGATTAAATCATAGTAAACCTATGCCGCTTGCTAACAGAAATTGATATATTGCTTACAAAACATTCCACTGTCTTCTTTTATTTGTCGTTGTTGTTAGGCATTAAGGAAGAAAGCAATGATGCACAAACATTCCAACCAGTTCCATCAAGGCGGCGTGAGTAGCTTCCCAGCATCATGCTATCGATGAAGAAGGCATGTCGTCTTGTGTGTCATTAAGGCTTTGTTTGGTTATTGCAGGTAGATCTTGTTCTTACGAAGGTTGGAAACTTATCGATATTTGTAAGACGCTGGGACCTGTTGACAGAAATGCTTGTTTGCAGATGCTAGGAAGGGCCTCTACCCCATCAGGTATCCTACATTCACTCATCATATGCATTGTATCTCAAACCGCTGTATTAGTAACAAACTCTCATTTTTGTGAGATAATATCGACTTGTTTGCCATGTTACTGCAAACACAGATTGATATATTGCTTAAAACATTATTGAGCTTATCATCAGGTTGTAATAAAGACGATGTAGCTCAATCAATAGAAAGATCTGGAGAATTGAATATCTATGCTTATGACCCAACTGAAGAATTGAACATCTGCACTAACGATGCACATGAAAAGAAGGGTGCAGGCATTAGACCCACTATTGACTTGAATGTTCCAGTGGAAGAAATGCAATTCAATGATGAGGTAGACTACCATGACAGCGCACATAATAAAAGTATATGCACCAGGAATGTACACGGAAGTACACCTGACTTCAATGTTCCAGGAGAAGAAATGCAATTCAATAATGATTCTGAATTTGATGTCAGTACACTTAATAAAACCGTAGGAACTGGGAATGTACATGGAATTTCACTTGACTATGTTCCTGTAGAAGGAATGCATTTTAATAACGAAGAAGATGCATATAAATTTTACAATGATTATGCCTTAAAAGTTGGCTTCAGTGTGAGAAGGTTTTCTTGGTCAAAAAATGCACAGGGTGTCTTGGTTAGAAAGACATATGTCTGTTCCAAGCAAGGTTGGAAGAAATCAATGGGAAATCCAACTAGGAGCACGCCAGAATCAAGATGTGGATGTCAGGCGAGATTGGTTTTGAGAAGACATCCGAATGAGAAATTTGTCGTGCGTACTTTAATCAGTGATCATAATCATGATTTATCTGCATCATTTATAACTCCTATGCTAAGGTCACATCGTAAAGTAATTGTAGCTCATGCTGCAATGGCTGAAATAGCCGATAGCGCCGGCATTGCACCAAGGAAGACATACAATTTGTTTACCCGCATTGATGGTGGTCGCGAAAATGTGCCATTCACACCTTTGGATCTTAGAAACCACTTGAGCAGGAAGATGACAGATAACATGAAGAACGAAGAAATATGTTGTTTGGTTCGTTACTTACAGAATAAATCAAGTAATGAACATGGTTTCTTTAGTGCAATGCAAGTGGACGCAGATGGATATGCCGTGAATATGTTTTGGTCAGATTCAAGGTCTAGATTAGATTATGAATGCTTCAATGATGTGCTTGTGTTTGATACTACAGTAAAGATTAACACTGAACAGTGGCCATTTGCGCAGTTTGTGGGAGTGAACCATCACGCACAGAGTTGTATATTAGGCGGTGCTTTTGTGTATGACCAGACCAAGGAAACCTTTGAGTGGTTGTTCAGAGTATTTACACAGGCAATGAACGGGAAGCATCCTGAAACTGTACTTACAGATGGTGATCACGCAATTGCGGCTACAGTGCTTCATGTGTGACCAGATGCACATCATCGCCTGTGTTTGTGGCATATCTTTCAAAATGCAGCAAAGAACATAGGACACATATTTAATCAGAATACAGGGTTTGACAAACATTTTACAAGGTGTGTACTTCATAGCGTAGATGAGGTCACCTCTAAGTCAGATTGAGACAAAATGATTAAGACATACGTCCTTGCTGACTGTCTGTGGTTACAAAATTTATATGCAGAAAAAGAGAAGTGGGCATTGGCATATGGAAGACAATACTTTTGTGCAGGTATGATAAGCACACAAAGAGTCGAATCTATGCATGCTACGCTGAAGAAAACCCTGTATTCATGTTTAACAATGTTTCATTTCATGGAACAATATGAATTATTTGTAGACGGTCTAAGACAGAATGAGCTTGAACAAGACGTGAAATGCTTCAATACACGACCTCTAACTTTTGGCATGAAAATATTGATGCAACCTGCAGCTCTGTATACACTAACTGTATTTGAATGGATCAAGAAAGAGGTGTTGCATGTCATGAATTGCAGAATAGAAGAACTGGTGCAAACCGAGAATATGCACAAATACCATATTTTTTGTCAGGGCGAAAAGCATCAGGAAAGGCAAGAAGCGCATGTCACGTACAATGTCGACAACGGAAGGGTAGAATGTTCGTGCAAAATGTATGAATTCAAAGGTATCCTATGCTGACATGCATTAAAGGCACTCAATCAAGAGAAGATACAAAAAATACCTGAGTCTTACATAATGCGAAGATTGAAATGCTCGTTATGGACAATGCGAGTAAATCTGTTGTTGACGAGAAGTGCCACATAGCCTCCCGTTACCAACAACTGTGTAGGTCATTCATGCATGTTGCTGATTTGGCATCGAGAAGCGAAGAAGGCTATGCATGTGTGAGAAAAGCTGCAACGGAGTTACTTGAAAAAGTGGAGTTAATTCACATTAAGTCTGTTGCAGCGAATGAATACCAGCCGAAGATAATGGGATCGAACAACGTAGGTCAAAATCATGTCTCGCTTGACACTCCCGAGAAGTTGCGCTGAAGCGTAAACATTATCTTCAACAAGTCAGTAGTGAACGTTGTTGATTATGATGGACATATTCATGAAGCGCAGGGTATCAAAAGAAAACCTGCCTCTGATCGCAGTCGTCGGTGGGCAAAGGGTGCACTAGAATTGGTTAGCAAGAAAAGGACTAAGAAACAACCAACCTGTAATAAAAAACAACAAAGCCCTTCAAATGAACAGGTATGTAAAACATTATATTGCTTCCCATTGCGTGAAGCTTGTCAAATAGCTAACTCGTGTAATGTCCATCATGCAGCAATACCCTGCAGAAGTACCGGCAAACGTTCAAACCTACATTCCTCCCGACCAGATTTCCGGCAACGATCGCTACAGTTTTACAAGGCTTTTGGTATGTAATCGATGTTGCGAGGAGGTACACATTTCTTGTAAAACATAATTCAGTGTCTAATATTTTCTGTTTCATGACAGGCTACGATGCAGTCGACAGATAGGTTTGGGACACAGGAATCTCGTGTGGGCTATTAACTTAGTTGTCATGCCTCTTTGCATGACCCGATCTCCATAATGCCGAATTTTTTGAGAGTTTATAGTCATTTTTCATTGACGACTTGCGGTTCGTGGTTGAATTTGTTCAAATCGATAGATAGCGGGTTTTTGCTTCTGCAGGAAGGCGAATGATGACATCACTGTATGGCGATTTGTGGTTATCGTTGAATAGCGATATGTGGCATCGCAGCGTAGAACGTTGTTGATTATTGTTGGACTGTCAATCTTAGCGTGATGCGAAGGATTGTTCAAGTATGCTGCGATGTGTGGCATCACAGCGTAGGACTGTCAATCACTGTGCTGTGATGTGACAGATCGCTATTCAACGATAACCACAAATCGCCATACACCTCTAGTCAACTTCTTCTCCAGCAAATCTTTCGCGTTCCCGACACCTCCACTTGCCTTTTGAAATCATTATTGTTATCTTGTGAAAAGTTGTATCCATATATTATAAATAAAAGGCTACTCAATGTGTATTTTCCAACGGATACCCATAAATGTTTGAGTTGTCGTACAGTATTCATTGATCATGTTGGTTGAGCAGTACATCTTTTAGGTCATAAATAGTCGCACAAGCACTGGAAGATGTGTTTGTCTTCTACTTCGTGAACCAGCAACAACCAAACCAACGGTTCCTTCATAAACCTGGAGATCCGCCCTCGAACATAGAAAAATATAGTCGGTGAGGCAGACAAAGACAGCTACACGACCAACAATGGCGAATCCTGGGTATATTGTCTACACATAGTCTACATGTTAAACAAAATCCGTCTCTTTCAAGCGTTTTTTGCGATTTGTTTTTGTGTACTATATAATGTAATTTAAATATCGGTCGTTGCAATGTCCGCATTCATTTCAGTCGAACATCCACCGACGAAGTTGGGCGAAAACTTAGTCAATCACTCCTGGAGGACATCAACCGAATGCGCAGTGAATTCGCACAATGCAACATGATCAGTAATTTTGTTAGTATGAAACTAGTAGTAGTTGTCTATAAACGTAAGCCATGTGTACGTATGATCAATACAACACCATATTTGCTGCAAACAGACTATATCCGATTTCGTAAATTATATTAAAAGCAACGCACCAAGCCAGACTGTGAGCGTCGTCAACCCATATTTCATGGTATATCGGTTGTATTTTATGTTGCTTTTCATTATTGATTTAGTCCAATTGATTCGTATGTTAACGTTGGTGTTAGCAATGTTTCTTTCGGTTTGCAGACTATATTACGCCGTTTGCCATACTCCAGTGGATTTCAAGACGGCAAACCTTATTGGGTTAACTGTAATCACTGCAGAGACCTTATGACAAGTGAAAAGGTAAGCAAACAAACCTACAGTGCAATATTACAGCGTGACAGTGGTAACAACATTTTTTCGATCTATTTGCAGATACTGATTCCTACACTCTGGCAGTCTGAAAAGCATTGGGTCTTATACGTGATGGATTTACGCGAAAAACAACTATGGTGTTATAATTCGTTGGAAGTTGACAGTGGTTTACGGCTAGACATTTCCCATCTCGTAAGATTCCATCTATATGAGTATCGCGTAGTGTACTGGGGTCATGAATTTACTTTCGGTCGCATTATTCTCAGATCGGTTTCCTCATAGCCATTTTAGGAATCGATGTCAGCGAGTGGATCTATCGCACGGCATACCATGCTCCTTTACAAGATAATGGCGTTGATTGCGGCGTATTTGTAATGAAGTACATTGAAGCGATATACAATGGTGCAGAACCCTGTTTCGACGCTGTATGCCATTCCTTGGCCTCTGTTATTGGCAATTAAGGGCATGTCTATTGCTTCTAGTTTACAATCTGTTTTTGCAGGTTGATATACTCGGATTCCGCGAAGAACTCTGCAAAAAGTTGACGTCCTTTCTAATTTCGGAGGAGAAACTGACGGAGGCGAGGATCTAAAAGGCTTGTAATTGATAAAAGATGTGCGCTCAACCCGCGGGATTGACAGTCGCAGGGTGAGACTACGATGTGTGCAATGAACAAAGACTTCTAATGATCGAAATGATAATATTCAACATCGCTATGAAATGTTGTATGCTTAAACATCGCTTTAATGTCGCGTTCTTATTTTACGAATAGTACAAAGCGATACGCTTGGTAGTCTAACGTCAAACTACACTGCTACAACCATGAAAACCTGTGGCAGCATTTGAAAATTGCTTGAATTTTAAACGACGGTTTCTTCAATTATGATCTTACAGACCTATGAAAAAGGTATAAACGGATACGACAACTGCGTCGAAGCCGCCTATGCACTCGATTCAAGAATAAGTCGTGTATGCAGGAATTGTCGATTATGTCGGTTCCTTATTCGCCAAGCAAAGTGGAACTGTGTGTTGTGTCATTCAAATATTAATGAAACGTCCTATCACCCTCCGTCAGTTTTCGAGTATATACGTCAGTTTCATTAAACCAAAAGCAAATCTTAAATAAAAAAGCACTCCGCATTAATGAAAACAATGTCATGCCAGAGGGCTATTCTGAATGGTAGTCAATGCGATTGGACCGAATCTTTGGGTCTCAAATAAATCCACAAGTACGTCTAAAGAAATCGCCTTAGGTGTACATTACCGTCGGTTCATTAATACAGCGATTTCTAAGAACAAACCTTTCTTATTGATAAGTTCACGTAATGCGATATTTAGAAATATCTTTCGCTAGAGAAAAATATGCTGGTCGTACTTGTGCTGGTCGAAAGCACCAGCAACCCAACACAATATGCTGGTCGAAACAGAGAAAAACTACAGAAAATGGGTTACCGCCTGAACTAGGAACCCAAATCTATCATCAAAATTGCACATAAACACCCAAATAGCCCTTCAAATCAGTCCCAATCTATCACACACCAAAAAATGACCAGATTACAATTGATTTGGGCAAAAAAACCCACCGATAGCATCACAATCACAAACTTTTTGCATTCAGGGTACTGTTCATCAGTTTTTTCAGAAAATACAAGAAAATTCACTAAAATTTGAGATTTCATCCGACCATTAAAATTCTTGATTCATTCAATCACAAAAATCAAGAGCTAATGGAATCCAACATCAATCGACCAAAAGTTTAAGACTTCAAGGTTGGTACGGACGTCAGCTGTGGAGAACACAAACTGAGGTGGGTCCCAGCACGACCGATGCAGATGAAGCTTCTTTCTTTCACCGATCTTCAACAAAGCACCCTTTCATTTTCAATAGAGCTCTGATACCATATTGAAATCGGGAAACCAGCAAGAACAAAAGGAGAAGAGAGGAGAATAGAGGAGAATAAAGAGGGAAGACAACTTAAGCTTTATTAGCAAAAAACCCTGAAAAGGTTACAACATATAGGGGCCGACCCTCTTTTACACTACATGACAAAAATTTAGATACCCACTAATACCTTGAAACATTACAGTTATACACTACATGACTTGGCGGAGCTCCTGCTGGTCACCCTCAGCGCGACTGTACCTACTGGGTTACTGTCGAGGAGGACGGCGAGAACAGTGATGGAGGGCCTCGTTAGGTTGTACAGACAGAGCAATCGATAGATTTCACTTTATACTATTCTGTCTGCCGTTCGTTTTAAACTCAATCAATTTTTTGCATATTTCGTCGCGTATTACCGGAATATGTTCCTGCAACAAAACAGGTAATGTAAAATCCAATATATAACAGGAATACCCAATAACATCGGATACGAAGCTCATACAGCGTGGAAACAAGGTTGTTCTCCATTGTATATTGATTCAATATGCTTCATTACGAATATGCCACAATCGACCCCATTACTTTGTAACGGAGCATCGTCAGCACAGAGCAACATCCACTCACCAATGTCGACACCCATTTGCCCGTTAAGGAATCCCGCATGTGAAAAAGGGATAATATATTACAGTCCGGTCCACCTCGAATAGCTACTTCACCTTTGGGTACAAGCTTACCAAATGCATAGCATCGCGTTCTACGCCACTGTGGCAGTCCAATGAGTTGTAGCATCATAGTTGTTTTAGCTGAAAATTCATCTCGTATAGGACCCAATGGTCTGGATGTTGCCAGGGTGTAGGAAGTAAAATCTGCGAATCGATAAAATCATTTTTCGTTCCAGAGACTTAGCGTGATGGGGATGTTACGAATAAACCTTGGATAAGAGGTTTGTTCACTTACCTTTCCAAATTTCGAAATGTCTATGCACTCATCATCGTTGTTCCAACAAGGTAGTGCATCTTCGAATCCTATGCCGTATGGCTTTCGCCGGACGTACATCTGTTGCACGAAATAGCAAGGTTTAACCACCAAGAAACGTGAGTACGTCATGAAAGCAAACAGAACAACAGCGGCACAGACATACCATGAAATACGGGCTGATGATGCGTACTGTATTGCTCGTTGGGTTGCTCTGAATGTAATTGACAAAATCATACATTGTCTGGTTGCACAGAGTTACGAACTTCAGAACAAGCAAACCGATGACCTAGAAATTGATAGTGGACAAATACTTATAAAATTACTGATAGTGTTCCCATCTGCAAATTCATCTTGCATATGCTCGATGTCATCTACGAACTCGTCAGGGCGTTGCCGCCCACCCGAGACTGTGGATGTTGCACTGAGTGCACCATGAGCGTGGTATTCAGGATTGGACATTGAAATTATTGTCTACAGTAAACAACACTAGTCCAAGTACGACATGAAAAGCCAAATGTTCACTAAACCGCTCAGGCGTTTCAAAGAATATACCTCTTAAGCGCTAGTCCTGGTACTGTGGATGTGGTTGTCTTCTTGTTCAGAGCCGTGCGTGGCCATTTTGCTGCCATTGTCCACTCCATTGGCAACGTGCCTGGTCGTTTAGCTCCCATCCTCCTATCCGTTTGCTCTGTGCCTAGTCGTTTTTCTCCCCTCGTCCACTCCTCTGGCGCTGTGCCTGGTCGTTTTGCTACCATCGTCCTCTCCGTTGCCGCCGTGCCCGGTCGTAGTGCTCCCATCATCTTTGGCGTCGTGCCGGGTCGTATTGCTCCACTAGTCCTCTTCTTGTCCGCCATGGCTGGTCGTACTGCTCTGATTGTCCCCTTCTTCGGCGCCATGCCTGGACGGAGATATCGATGGCACCTTTGCAACGGAGATACTGAAACGCCGTCCTCACCTACAAAGGTAAAGTCCTTTAACGTGCAGCCATTTTTTGAAAACAGCCCGCTAATTAATTGATTGCGTTTAAAAAAAATATAAATACGGCTTTTCGCATGCCGCCTTTTTTTGATAACCGCTCCAAATTAAATGCTTGCGTTCGAAGTATTCAAAAATACGTCTTTCCATGCCGCTCATTAAGTTTTAAATATTCAAAAATACGTTTCCCACGTGTGATCATGCATATATGTTTCCTAAGGTTGTCAAAAAAAATTCATAGTGATCCAATCATGCATATATTTTTTCAAAGGCTATCAAAAAAAATTCAATCATGCATATATATGTTCTAAGGCTGCAAAAAAAAATCACAATGATGCAATCAAGCATATATGTGTTCCAAGGCTCTCAAAAAAAATTCACTATGATTCAATCATGCATATGTGTTCTGAGGTTATAAAAAAAAGTTCATTAAGAATCAAACATGCATATATGTGTTCTAAGTTTGACAAAAAATTCATAGTGATTCAATCATGCATATGTGTTCTAAGGCTGTAAAAAAAAGTTCATTTAGAATCAATCATGCATATATGTGTTCTAAGTTTGACAAAAAAAATTCATAGTGATTTAATCATGCATATATGTGTTCTAAGGCTGTTAAAAATTTTTTTTAGTGATTCGATCATGCATATATGTGTTCCAAGGCTTTCAAAAAAAATTCAATCTTGCACATATGTATTCTAAGGCCCTAAAAAAAATCATAGTGATTCAATCTTGCATATATATGTTCGTAGGTTGTAAAAAAAAACTCATAGTGATTCAATCATGCATATGTGTTGTAAGTCGGTCAAAAAAAAATTATGTTGATTCAATCATGCATATATGGGTTGTAATGTTGCCAAATAATTTCATAGTGACTCAATCATGCATATATGTGTTCTAACGTTGTCAATATTTTTTTATATTGATTCAATCATGAATATATGTGTTCTAAGCTTGTCAAAAAACATTATAGTGATTCACTCATGCATATATGTGTTCTATTGCTGTCAAAAAAAAATCTTAGACATTGAATCATGCATATATTTGTGATTAAATATATGTGTTCTAAGGTTGTCAAAAAAAATCATAGTAATTCAATCATGCATATATGTGTTCTAAGGCTACAAAAAAAAATTCATAGTGACTCAATCTTGCATATATGTATTCTAAGGCTCTCATAAAAAAAATCATAGTGATTCAATCATGCAAAAAAGTGTTATAAGGTTGTCAAAAAAATATCATAGTGGTTCAATATTGAATATATGTGTTCTGAGGTTGTCAAAAAAAAATAATAGTGATTCAATCATGCATAAATATGTTCTAAGCTTTTCAAAAAAAAATTTATAGTGATTCAATCATGCATATATGTGTTTTACCGCTGTAAAAAAATTTTATAGTGATTTAATTATGCATATATGTGTTCTAAGTTTGTAAAAAAAAATTATAGTGATTAAATCATGCATATATGTGTTCTACGGTTTTCAAAAAAATTCTAGTGATTCAATCTTGCATATATTTGTTCTAATGTTGTCAAAAAAAAATCATAGTGATTCAATCAAGCATATATGTCTTCTAAGGTTGTCAAAAAAAATTCATAGTGATTTAATCAAGCATATATATGTTCTAAGTTTGTCAAAAAAACTTCATAGTGATTCAATCATGCATATATGTGTTCTAATGCTTTCAAATAGAGAAATGACAATAATGATTTGAAAAGGCAAGTAGAGGTGTCGGGAACGCGAAAGATTTGCTGGAGAAGAAGTTGACTGGAGGTGTATGGCGATTTGTGGTTATCGTTGAATAGCGATCTGTGACATCGCAGCACAGTGATTGACAGTTCTACGCTGCGATGCCACACATCGCAGCACACTTGAACAATCCTTCGCATCACGCTAAGATTGACAGTCCAACAATAATCAACAATGTTCTACGCTGCGATGCCACATATCGCTATCCACATGTGATTAGACATTCGAACAATACCCAAAAATCACTATGCTGCGATGCCACAGATCGCTCTCCGACTCAAAGCACGAAGCTAATTAATTGATTGCGTTTAAAAAAAATATAAATACGGCTTTTCGCATGCCGCCTTTTTTTGATAACTGCCGCCAAATTAAATGCTTGCGTTCGAAGTATTCAAAAATACGTCTTTCCATGCCGCTCATTAAGTTTTAAATATTCAAAAATACGTTTTCCACGTGTGATTTGACATTCGAACAATACCCACAAATCACTATGTTGTGATGCCACAGATCGCTCTCTGACTCAAAGCACGAAGTATCCAGCGATGGCAACAAATCCTTTCCTTATCTATTGATTATTTGCATCGCTGTAATCAGCGATAGCAAACAATCGCTGTATTTGTCTTCGCCAATACTTTGTGCGCTATTCTTTCGAGGAGAAGACAAATACAGCGATTGCGAAGACAAAGATCTCTGTAAAAGTAATTTCAATTGTAATCATTGCATTTTTGGAAAAATGAGAAGCTTGACTTTTGAACAAAGATCTACGTTTACAAACAAATATTTTGAACTTGTGCACTCGGATTTATGCTGCGATGCCACAGATCGCTCTCCGACTCAAAGCACGAAGTATCCAGCGATGGCAACAAATCCTTTCCTTATCTATTGATTATTTGCATCGCTGTAATCAGCGATGGCAAACAATCGCTGTATTTGTCTTCGCCAATACTTTGTGCGCTATTCTTTCGAGGACCGACACCCGTAGTATCTAAGGGAGGATTTGCTTACTATGTTATTTTTTTTATGATTATTCAAGATTTTGTTGGATATACTTCCTTAAACATAAGCATGAAGTCTTTGCATCGTTTAAGACATATCATATGATGATTAAAAATCAATTTAATGATAATTTAAAAATCTTTAGAGTTGATTCCGGAGGAAAGTATCTTTCAAATGATTTTAAAAACTATCTTGAAAACCATAGAATAGTTCATCATAGATCTTGTCCAAAAACACCACAACAAAACAGTCTAGCTGAAAGAAAACATAGGTATATTATTGAAACAACTAGAACTTTACTCATTTCTCAAAACATTCCAAAAAGTTTTTGGGCCGAGGCGGCTCTAACATCCGTTTATCTTATAAATCACTTTTCTTCAAAAAATCTAAACAAAACTTCAGCTTTTAAAATTTTATACCAAAAGGAACCCGACTAAAATAGGTTAAGAATATTTGGATGTAAATGTTTTGTCCTTACCGACAAAAATGACAAACTCTCACCAAAAGTCATTCCTTATGCATTTCTTGGATATTCTGAAACTCAAAAAAGATTTAGATGCTATGATGTTAAGAACGACAAACTATATGTTTCACGGAATGTGACTTTCTTAGGAAACGTTAGTGGTTTTGAGAAAGATGAATCCCATAAAGAGAATATGGATTACTCTTTCTTGTTTAAGTTACTATCTAGAAATGATGATATTTTTAGTGATGACGAACTCAATTAGTTTAGTAAAAAAGAAAATATATATAAAGACAATCATCCTTCTTATCAACCTACTAATCCTCCCATAGAGGAAAGTTTATTTATTACCGAGACCCAAAGTCGAAAAGATGTAATAATAAAGAATTAAACAGTAAAAGAATTTCACGTTACCACAACTCATTATACAATTACAACAAATGTATAGCGTGATAAAAATGAAAATCTAGGATTTATTCCGAGTCACTGGACGAATCTGATGAAATTTCATAGACTTGTCTCTCACTTTTTATTGGTGGACCGTCTATCCTGGGTGGCCTCCTCGTTTCGAAACCTTGCCTAAGAAGACTGGTCATCATGTCCACCACTGCATTCAATTGGGTCCCCATAGTGCTTACTTCTGTCCTTAATTTCTTATTCTCCCTCTCAATAAGTTCGAACCTTGCGGAAGAGACAGTCTTCTCTTTTGGAGCAAAAGTTCGGTCTTCCTCGTGATTTGTTACTGATGGACTAGTCATATTAACCAGATCGAGGCGACGTTTTGGTTGTAGAGGCTGGGCTACAACATGAGAAGGGACAGTTGGGAGGCATGGGTTGACAATTTTCTCAATCTTCCGATTTCGCCGCATTGGTTCCCAATAGCTTTCGAAATAGAAGGGATCAAATTGTCGTCCTTCATGAACATACGGTACGGCAGGGAAACCACCTGAGTTCCAATTAAATAATTCGTCCCTGTACCGATCTCTCCAATTCACGTGCCTACCCCCACCATTATTCATCTTCCTTCTCACCTCCAAAGGCTTATTTGGGATAGACTGCCACAAGCCAGATTGTAGGAGAACTCGACTACCTTGCTGCATCTCGGCTTCAAAATTGCAGAATAGCCACAAATCGCGGCCAGACAATCTGGCAGCCTCCGCAACAACGTCTTCATCATCGCCCCCATCTCTATAAGGTCTCCACAAAACCTGTACATTGGTAATTCTTTTTAATAACGAATGACAAATATATTAAAATTTATTTACGCATGATATGGCAACAACGATATGCACTACGTAAGACAATCCTGCAGCGATGTATACTTAAGAATGCTGAACATTACAACGACTTATAATACTCAATGGTAAATGCTGACGCGATTGTAAACAATTTTAGAACGTTTACCTCGTTTAATTGCAGCCCATCTAAAATGGACTTAGCAATATAAACTGCGACGTTTATTCTGGCCCAGCGACCGATCTTTGAAAAACCACAAATCGGAGGGCCACACCGTAGACGCAATGGGATAATATGTTCCAACGCCCAGGCCTAACAAAAAAAATATTATTAGCAACGCCACAGACTGCAATGAGATTTGTCTACAAATACTAAGTATGTAATCAACAAATACCTGAACAAATGGCCAAAATCCGCCAACTGTTTTCGTACCATTACTCGCACGGTGGAGTTGACTGTACAGGTGTGAGAGCATAGCGGCACCCCAGGCATAGTTGTCGACTTCGTCTAAGTCTGCCAGGTACTGCAGCCACATGGAACTTATTCTCAAACCAGAACAATCGAAAAATAATGTAAGAGCAAAAAAATATAGAAGGAAGTCGCGCAACTCTTGGTCAGTTGTTTCAGATGCACAAGTAGCGGAGTGGCATTCCCATTTATTACGAAAAAATGAGACCTTCATTGATGTGGAATTGCTTCCACCAGAAATACATTGACTCCATTCGTCCATCGACATTCCTAGAAGGGCAGTGCAGTTTTCCCTTGCGTTATAGTTTGAATGCCGTAATAGGACAGCACTGCCATCGCACTTAAGGCCAGTGATCCTTGCCACATCTTCTAGAGTCATGGTGATCTCAAAAGAATCAAACTGGAATGTGTTAGTCTTATCATTCCACTTATTTACCAGGTGAGTCATGGTATTCCAGCAAGTTTCAAAATATTGCTGGTCCAAAAGGCCACCGAAGTGCATATTTCGTAGTCGGTCCTTCTGATATGCACTCAGTTGACCATACCAAGACAGAACTACAGGCCATTGACAGCGACCTCCGAGCTTTTCACCTGGTGCTCTACTTCTCCTATGACCTCCCTGTAACACAAAATAACATATTATTTCTACAAATTATAAATTACTTCCATTTGTACTTATAAATACTATTCTACTAACCGCTATAAATAATATCGGTTGCAGACATACTATCGCAGTAATCGCTATAAATATCAATACCTAACACAGTAATCGCTATACCAAAATCGCTAAACATATTATTAAATCTTCGCAGACAGGACGGATATATTTACCTTGGTCGCTATTTTCTGCTGTTCTCACTCCAACCTGGGACTTTCTGGTGGGTCCACTGCCTCGAACTGCCTTTTAATCTCCATCTCTACCGGCTCCACCGTCGCCTTTCTTTCTCTCGCCTTCCTTTCTCTCGCCTTCCTTTTCTCATCCTCCTTCTGCTTCCTTTCTCTGTCCCTATTCTCCTCCTCCTCCTTCTGCTTCCTTTCTCTCTCCTTTTTCGCCTGCTCCTTCTGATTCCTTTCTCTCTCACGTTTATCCTTCTCCTTCCTTTCTCTCTCCCTTTTCTCCTCCTCCTCCTTCTCCTTCCTTTCTCTCTCCCTTTTCTCCTCCTCCTCCTTCTGCTTCCTTTCTCTCTGCCTTTTCTCCTCCTCCTTCTCCTTCCTTTCTCTCTCCATTTTCTCCTCCTCCTCCTTCTGCTTCCTTTCTCTCTGCCTTTTCTCATCCTCCTTCTCCTTCCTTTCTCTCTCCCTTTTCTCCTCCTGCATCCTTTCTCTCTCCTTTTTCGCATCCTCCTCCTTCTCCTTCCTTTCTCTCTCCTTTATCTCCTCCTCCTTCTCCTTCCTTTCTCTCTCCTTTATCTCCTCCTCCTTCTGCTTCCTTTGTCTCTCCCTTTTCGCCTCTTCCTCCTGCTTCTTCCTTTCCCTTTCATTTTCTTCCTCCTCCTTCTCCTTCAGCCGCCTTTCTTTCTCCTTGATTTCTTGTTTCCTTCTTTGCAGCAGTTCTTCCACCTGCTTCTTCCTTTCCCTTTCTTTTTCTTCCTCCTTCTCCTTCTGCCGCCTTTCTTTCTCTTGCAGTTGTTGTTTCCTTCTTTCCTGTAATTCTTCCTCCTGCTTCTTTCTTTCTCTTTCCTTCTCTACCTCCTCCTCCTTCTCCTTCCGTTGCCTTTCCTTCTTTCCTCATTCTCCTTCTGCTGCCTTTGCATTTCCTTAGCTTCCTCGAACTCCAACTCCCTCCTTCGCCTTTCCTTTTCTTCCTCAAACTGAGGAATATTTTGTTCCTTCTCTTCCTCCTCCTTATTCATTTGCCTTCGCCTCTCCTTCGCCTCCTTGTGTCGCATTGCTCTACTCTTCAAGTTTCTCCTATGAGCCTCCGCCATCATATTGCTAATATCCCTTTCCCACTCCTCCGCCTTCTTCTTCCTCTTTTCCATCTGCTGTGCGTTAATCCTCCGCCTTCTATTTATATTCTCATCAATATTTCTGGCCTTTGCCTTCTCCACAATCTTTCTTTTGATGATTATCCACAATCATCAAAAGAAAGATTGCCCAAGCTAAGAGTCTTGAGAGAGTAGAGGAGGGCCTCACCACCCACCGAATAACAAAAAATACAACGACTCAACTTCAAGTGCAGTAAGGACCCAGAGTCGAATAAATTTAGAGGCAGCTCATCAGTAAGGACCCACAATAGTCAATGTGCAGGTCAGTCGGTGCTTGATGGAGCAATGTAGGATCTTCTGATGGATGTGCACAGAAGCAGAAATAGAAGGGAGAGAGAGCGAGAGAGGGTTGATGAGCCCCTGGACCCCCCTCCTGTAAGGGCAAAAGGCCATGAACACGCTGGGAGGAGCCCTCAGACCCCCCTTCTGTAAGGGTAAAAGCTCTGAATCAGACACCATAACTCTTCAAGTTGAATGATGCTACCCACACTGGGAGGAGCTCTCAGACCCCCCTTTCTGTAAGGGTAAAAACTCTAAATCAGACTCCACAACTCTTCAAGTTGAATGATGCTACCCACGCTGAGAGGAGCCCCCAAACCCTCCTCCTGTAAGGGTAAAAACTCTGAATCAGGCTCCATAACAGTAAATGTGCAGGTCAGTCGGTGCTTGATGGAGCAATGTATGATCTTCTAATGGATGTGCACAAAAGCAGAAATAGAAGGGAGAGAGAGAGAGTGAGTGTTGAATGATGCTACCCACGCTGGGATGAGCCCCCAAACCCTCCTCCTGTAAGGGTAAAAACTTTGAATCAGGCTCCACAACAGTCAATGTGCAGGTCAGTCGGTGCTTGATGGAGCAATGTATGATCTTCTAATGGATGTGCACAGAAGCAAAAATAGAAGGGAGAGAGAGAGAGTAAGAGGGTTGATGTTCATGGCCTCCTCCAGGGGAGATTTCTTTTTCGGATAATCCTCCAGTGCAGAGACTGGGTCTTAAATAATCATCTTCGGGGCACTTAAGTCTTTACAACCACTCCTTTTCAAGAACCGTCATTTTTTTTTTGCACCAATGGAGGAGAGGGTACTTAAGTCTTTGCAATCGCATCAAACTCCAACGCTAATTAATGCTGACAAACATGGGGATACGAGACGCAAATGCTTACATACGTGGTGCTCTTTGGGACCCCCGATCATGAGATGTAGCTAACTGTCCTGTTCCGGGGGGGGGAACATATAACCTGCTTCGAAAAACTATGAATCTAAAATTCCACATCCCAATAAATCGTATCCAACTCCACTTGTGAGACCCCATATCGGCTTGATGTTCACATTAGACAAGGAGTAACCCACAAAAGATACGAAGACTACGAAACCGTCCCTCCCTGAACCCCAAAACCCTACCTCTCTCTCTCTCTCGCTCTGCGAATCGATCGGCCGATCTCCGGCAGCAGCGATGGGTTCGTTCGACATCGCGGCGGTGCCGTACAACAAGGACGGGTGGGGGCCACCGGAGGCGGCGATGGATGGCCACCACCTCCAGCACACCCCCTACGCCCCCTTCTCCAAGGCGGAGAAGCTCGGCCGGATCGCCGACTGGACCCGCAACCCCTTCCCCTCCCGCCCGTCCGGCGCCGCCCGCGGCGATGCCTCCGTCTTCGACCTCGCCTTCGGCGACGACTCCCTCTCCGCCGACGACTCCTCCTTCCGCCTCGTCGATGGCCGTCCCCCGCCGCGCCCCCCGCGCTTCGGCCCGCGATGGCGCTTCCAGCAGCAGCGCCAGCTTCCCCAGCGCAAGGACGAGGAGGTGGAGGCGCGGCTCCGCGATGCCGAGAAGGAACGCCAGCGCCGCGACCGCCTCTACAACCAGAGACGCGCTGGCCCGTCGCAGCGCCGCGAGGCCGCCGCCTTCAAGCCCTCCGTCGACATCCAGCCCGAATGGACGATGCTGGACCAGATCCCTTTCTCCACCTTCTCCAAGCTGAGCTACGGCGTCGGCGAGCCGGAGGACCTCGTCGCCTGCGGCGCCGTCGAGTTCTACGACCGCGCCTTCGATCGGGTGAACCCGAAGAGCGAGCGGAAGCTGGAGAGGTTCAAGAACAGGACCTTCTTCAAGGTGACCACCACCGACGACCCCGTCATCCGGCGCCTCGCCAACGAGGACAAGGCCACCGTCTTCGCCACCGAAACGATCCTCGCCGCGCTCATGTGCGCCCCCCGGTCGGTCTACTCGTGGGACATCGTCGTGCAGAGGGTCGGCAACAAGCTCTTCTTCGACAAGCGGGACGGATCGCAGCTTGACCTGCTTCCCGTCAATGAGACCTCCCAGGTACGCCATTTCTAGGGTTATAGTTAAAATTAATCCCAATTTGGTTCAATTCTCCTGAAATTAACACCTTATTTTGATTGCAATGATCGATTCCTTTTCATTCACACATTCAGAACAGTGTTTCATGCATCAAAATGATGATTTTTGGTGTTCTTTTTTATTCTTTTAGCTCTTTTTTCTGTTTGATTTGTTCAATTCTTGCGTGAAAGATGATGGTTTTGCCTCATTCTGTTGTTCTTTAAATAACAAGCAACGCTTAGCACAATTACCATCATTGTTGTTAGTTCTGCTGTGACAAATGTTGTTCCTGTTAACCCGCGAAAATGGGTTCCTGGAAATTCACGTTTAGGGGGTGTTTTGATTCACCCGTTTATTCTGAAAGTTGGGATATTTCAGTGTTCTCCCTCATGCAACATCCTAGCTTACCACCGTATTTCTGGTTCTCAATAATGTGGTTTCCTAATTTATTTCCCAATTTATTCTGGTTTTCTGGATAAGTGGGTGCAATCCAAACAACTCCCATAAGCACACTAAGATGCCGTGACATATACAAAAATGGTTTTTTTGTTTGGTTTCTTATGATAATTAATGATTTTGCATACTTCAACTGGTAGGCTGGTAGCCATTTTAGTTGTTATTTATGTGTTGGAAGCGCCAAAAAATTCTTCCAAATCTTGTTATTTTGTCTTTGCATTGTATTGTCATTGAAATTTGCAATGCTGTTAATTGTGAGACTGGTTGTTAATTCCTTGGTACATCCTTTATAACTGCTGAAAATGGTTGTTAAAAACAGGTTTCATGTCTGATCAATATACCATAAAGATCTTGTTGCTCCTTTCTTCTTTGTTCTTTAATTGTTTTCACAATTTAACGTGTTTGCTTTAGGCATTATTTAGTTGTAGTCAATGAGTAAAATATTGATTATGTAACTCCATTAGATAGTGTTCATGTAATGTTGCCTTTAACAATCTTTGCAGGAGCCCCTCCCAGAAGCAAAGGAAGATATCAACTCTGCCTACTCTCTGAGTGTTGAGGCTGCCTATGTGAACCAGAATTTCTCTCAGCAGGTGCTGGTGCGTGATGGGAACCGGATTGCTTTTCAGGAACCAAACCCATTTGTCAGTGAGGGCGAGGAGCCAGCATCTGTTGCCTATAGATACCGGCGGTGGAAGCTTGATGAGAACACCTCGCTTGTTGCTCGTTGTGAGGTCCATGGTGCCATGACAGATACCAAGGGTGGGAGATCACTGCTTACAATTAATGCACTCAATGAGTTTGATCCAAAGTACTCTGGGGTTGATTGGAGGCAGAAGCTTGAAACGCAACGTGGAGCTGTCCTTGCTACCGAACTCAAGAACAACACTAACAAGCTTGCCCGATGGACTGCACAGGCGCTGCTTGCAGGTGCTGATGTGATGAAGCTCGGCTATGTCTCGAGGTTGCATCCTCGGGACCACTTCAACCATGTCATCCTCAGCATGCAGGGTTACAAGCCAAGGGAATTTGCTATGCAGATCAATTTGAATACTTCAAACATGTGGGGGATTGTCAAATCAATTGTTGATCTCTGCTTGAAGCTTAATGAAGGGAAGTATGTGCTTGTGAAGGATCCATCGAAGCCACAGGTGAGGCTATATGAGGTGCCTGCAGATGCATTCGAAAACGATTATGTTGAAGAGCCATTGCCTGACGAGGAGCAATTGCAGCCGCCCACAGAGGAAGAAGGTGCTGCAGCTGCTGCAGTCGCTGCTAGTGGAGATGTGGAAGAGAAGGATGCCGATGTTTAATTTTGCAATAAGCCCCCTATCCTATCGCTTTTCTTGGGTTTATTTTGCCCGCCGTTTTTTCTTTACAGCTCTTTATTTTTACTGTAACTGGGACCTATTGCAATTTGATGATGGCAACGATGAGGAACACTATAGTTAGGGGCCATTAGAGCATCCGAAGTAATTTCCTGTATGAGGGATAAGTTGATGTGTTAACGATCGTCGTTACTTCGCTTATTTGTATTATGAAAACCCAGCTATATTACATTCTATAATGTTTTTTAACTGTACTGCTCGGATTGTTAGCTGCATCTGTTGATTCTGCTTTCTTACGAGTGTGTTTCTTTTGGACTTGTGTGACTTCTGTTGGCTGTGGTGGTTCTCTGTTGTGTTTGCTTATATATTTTTTTGATAGGCGTGTTTGCTTATATATGAGAACAAATTTGACTCGGGGGAATGGGAGACGATGGAACGATGAGGGCTTCCGGAAACGCAGCTTGCTACGGTGAGCCTCCTGGAGCTCAGCCAATGGCCTTGAGCATGCCGGAAACTCGTCAAGACACACCCAGATTCGATAGCCACTTTTGTCCGTCTGTCGGGATGGATCAGGGGAAAATCACTGTTCACCTCTCCATCAGGGATCAATCATATCAAACGCCAGGCAATAAGGAACTCAAGAGCTATGCTGACACGGTAAGGGCTGGGACTGGCTCTACGGAGGATGGAAAGGGAACTTGTAGTCGTTAATGGTGTAGCAGCCGGAAAGATATGGTGGAAGGCAGCAGGGGGCGTCAAATTCAGTTTTGGATTTTTAACGTGTAGTCTACTGGCGCCAGGCGCTGAATATGGAGCAGGAACGTGTTCCAGAGCTGCTGCTTTTCCACCAACTGTAGCAGTCAGAGAGGAGCTCTTCGATGATGACTGTATATTGAGGGACGTATAGGACACAATCAAGCTCAAGATTGCGTCCACGGCGTGTTCGCCAATCCTGGCCGAGATGAAACAAAGGAGATGACGCCTTAAAAATGGACAAGGGGCTGCTTCTGGAGGGATGGATGGTGATGCATTGGACCCGCAGGATTTTATACCCAACTATGCTAATCAACCATAAAAATAAAGGAATAAGTAGAAAAAATGTATAAAAATAACTAAAAACAAGAAAATAATTAAATTCAATATCTCAGTTAACTTGACTTTTTGACTGCACATCTACATAGATCCTTTCATCTATAAATAAATGAGATTTTTTTTTAATTCTAATCCAAATAAATTTTTTAATTTGCTAACCCTCTAAAAGATAAAACTTATTTTAATCTAATAAAATCTGGATATTGAATCTAATGTATAATTCAATATCTATTACAAATGAATCAAATGTATGATAAAAAAAATTAAAATATAAATTGGATCCAAATAGATTTTTATGGACCCAAATCTTCTACTTCACTCTTGTACCATTTTTCTTAGGTTGGAGAAAAACTTGCCGTCAAGTTTAGATCTTACTTGCCGTCGGAGTAGGTGGCTCATATCTGATGAGCATGTGGTGGTAGATGGTGGAACGAGCGACGTCATATGCAGTGGTTCATTCTAGTTGGGACACCAATAGTTGGAGATTTCAGAGAGACCTGAGTTCCCGCTGATATGGTACAAGCGGTCTTTTATTCTTGTAAAACTCTTGTAGTTTATTTTTACTCGTTACATCTTGGGTTATTATAAATATGTATGTTGTAACCCCACGATGGGTGTGAAGAGAAGAATAATAACAATCGCTCATTCTCGTTGACGTAGGCATATTGCCGAACCATGTAAATCCCTATTTTTCTTGCTGATTATATTTCGTAGATTCATCGCATAGTTGCACTCTCATTCAACAACTGGTATCAGAGCACATATGACAATGTATGGGGTTTCATCTGCGAGATTCGATCTGGTTAAGTTCGATGGAATTGATAATTTCATATTATGGCAGAGAAGAGTGAAGGACCTTTTGGTGCAGCAGGGCATGGTGAAGGCATTATGCGAAAAAAAATTGAAAGGCATGGAGAAGTCAGATTGAAAAGATCTAGAAGTGAAGGCTGTGACAACTATCAGGCTTTGTCTAGCAGATGACGTGATGTATCACATCATGGATAAAGAATCACCAGTGGCAGTTTGGCTAAAACTAGAAAGTCGGTATGTGTCCAAGTCTTTGACAAACAAGTTTTATCTTAAGCAGAAGTTGTTTGGTCTTAAGATGACAGAGAGCTCGGATCTGAGCCAATACATCAACGTGTTCAATCAAATCATCAGTGATCTGAAATGAGTTGATGTGAAGTTCGAAGTTGAAGACAATGCATTGATGTTGTTGAATTCTCTATTGGCGTCTCCTGCATACAAGAATTTGGTTACAACTCTGATGTGGGGAAAGGAAAGTCTCGAGTTGAAAGACGTCACAAGTGCTCTATTAGGCTTTCATCAACGGAAGAAAGCCAATGATGAGACGTCCCAAGGTGAAGGGCTTATTGTGAGAGGTAACCAAGAATGCAGAAGAAGCAAGTCTCGTAATGATTCGGGAAATAATAAGGCCCAGACTAAGTCAAGAAAGGACTTTACGTGTTACAAGCACGAAAAAGAAGGGCACATTAAACGAGACTGCCTAGAGAAAAAGAAAGGCAATGCAGAGAACAAAGAGACTCCATCAAAGTCGGCAAATGTAGTGGAAGAAGACTTAGAGAGTGATGACAGTGATATGCTTTTTGTTTCATCTATTTCAGAACATCTGACAGATTCATGGATCATGGATTCAGCATGCTCCTATCACATGACTCCAAATAAAGATTGGTTTGACACCTATAGGTTAGTTAATTTTGGTTCTGTTCTGATGGGCAATGATGCATCCTGCAAAGTGGCTAGAATAGAAAATATCAGAATTAAGATGTTTGATGGTGTGGTTAGAATGTTGTGTGATGTTAGACATGTACCAAATTTAAGGAAGAATCTGATTTTATTAGGCACCTTAGATTATAACGGCTATAGTTACAAATCTGAAAGTGGAGTAATGAAAGTAAGTAAAGGTGTGTTGACAATAATGAAGGGATAGAAACTAGCAGAAAATATCTGTAGACTACTAGGTACCACGATTGTAGGTGGAGTTGCTACTGTAGAGTTTGAGTCAGATAATATTGTTTTATGGCATATGCGACTAGGACATATGAGCGAGCGTGGGATGATGGAGCTTCATAAGAGAAATCTTTTGAAAGGTGTCAAGACATGAAAGCTCGAGTTCTGTAAGTATTGTGTTCTTGGAAAACAAAACATGGTAAAGTTTGGGATAGCCACACACAAGACAAAGGGGATTCTCGATTATGTTCACATAGATCTTTGGGGTTCGATTAGTGTAGTGTCACAAGGAGGACATATGTACTTCATGAGTTTCATTGATGATTACTCGCAAAAGGTTTGGGTGTACTTCATGCGGCACAAGTCAGAAACGGTTGCCAAGTTCAAGCTATGGAAAACTGAAGTAGACACTCAAACAGGGAGGAAGATTAAATGTCTCAGGTCAGATAATGGCACTGAGTATACAGATTTGAAATTTCAAGAGTTGTGTGAGTAGCAAGGGATTAAACGACATTTCTCAATTCGCAAGACACCATAACAAAATGGTGTAGCAGAAAGGATGAACAGATTGATAGCTGAGAGAGCTCGGTGTCTCAGGTTGAATGCAGGGCTTGAAAGGAGCTTCTGGGCAGAGGCCATGAATATGGCATGTTTCTTGATTAACAGGTCACCAAGGGAAACACTAGATGGAAAAGTAGCAGAGGAGGTGTGGATGGGCAGTGCAGTAGACTACTCCAAATTGAGAATATTCGGATGCCCAGCCTATGTACATGTTTCTAGTGAGAATAGATCAAAGCTCGATGCAAAGTCTAGATAGTGTATTTTTCAGGGTTATCAGAAAGTTGTGAAAGGCTTCAAGCTATGGGATCCAAAGTCAAACAAGGTGGTGATCAGTAGAGATGTGGTTTTTGATGAAAAAAATATGTTACAACGTATTCAGAAGGAAGAGAAACATATGTCAAAAAATTGTGGTAGCAATGAGCATGTAGTACATGTGGAGTTAGGAACACGTGCCTCAGAAGACTCTAGCTCAGAGAGTCAGCAACAACACACTACAACCACTGACAGGTCCAGGCGCACCATCAGGCCTCCCACCAGGTATGGTTTTGAAGATTTGGTTTCTTATGCACTTGTTACTAGCAGCGAAGATCCTACTACTTTTCAGGAGGCAATACTTAGCCAAGATAAAAGTAGATGGATGGGTGCTATGGTAGAGGAGATGGAGTCTCTACATAAGAACCAGACATGGGACTTGGTGGAGCTTCCAGAAGGGAAGAGAGCGATATGATGCAAATGGGTGTATAAGAAGAAAGAGGCAATTCCAGAAAATGAAAGAGAAAAATTCAAGGCTCGCCTAGTAGCAAAAGGTTACTCACAGAGGGAAGAAGTTGACTATGATGAGATCTTCTCTTTTGTGGTCAGACACACTTTCATCAGGGTAGTGTTGGCTTTAGTAGCACATTCAAACATGCAGTTGGAGCAAATGGATGTAAAGACAACTTTTCTTCATGGTGATTTGTAGGAGCAGATTTACATGGTACAGCCAGAGGGGTTAGGCCATCCTGGTCAAGAACACTTAGTTTGAAAATTTAAGAAATCACTTTATGGACTAAAGCAGTCCCCAAGGCAGTGGTACAAGAAATTTGACTCGTACATGATTCGGATTGGCTACAAGCGTTGTCAGTATGATTGTTGTGTGTATGTGTGTATGTGAGAAATCTTGATGATGGTTCTTTCATTTTTCTGTTACTCTATGTGGATGATATGTTGATTGCTGCAAAGAGTATGAGCGAAGTCAACAAGTTAAAGACCTTGTTAAGCAGAGAATTTGAAATGAAAGATTTGGGTGTAGCCAAGAAGATTCTTGGGATAGAGATTCGCAGAGACAAAGTTTCTAGAAGACTATGGTTCTCTCAGCGTAGTTATATTGAGAAGATATTGGACAGGTTCAACATGAGTAATGCAAAAACTGTGAGAACACCATTGGCGCATCATTTTAGACTGTCTACCACACAGTGCTTCAAGTCAGATGATGAGGTTCAAGACATGTTGAAGGTTCCATATGCAAGCGCAGTGGGATGTCTAATGTATGCCATAGTTTATACAAGACAAGATTTGGCACACGTTGTCAGTGTGGTGAGCAAGTTTCTATCAAATCCAGGTCGACAGCATTGGGACGCAGTCAGGTGGATCTTTAGATACTTGAAGGGTACTACACAACATGGCATCATATTTAGTAGTCAGCAAAATGATTGCTCAGTTGCAGGATATGTAGATGCGGACTATGCAGGTGACTTGGATGATAGGAGATCTACAATAAGATATGTATTCACGCTTGTGGGAGGGCCTATTTTCTGGAGATCCCTGGTATAGTCTCTAGTTGCATTATCCACTACTGAGTCTGAGTATATGGCAATTGTCGAGGCTGCCAAGGAAGATTTGTGGCTTACAGGGTTGGTCAAAGAGCTAGGTGTACAACAAGGAGGAGTTCAACTACATTGTGACAGCCAGAGTGCCATCTATTTGGCAAAGAACCAGATGTATCATGTGAGGACCAAACACATAGATGTGAGGTTTCACAAGATCATGGAGTTGGTGTCTTCTGGTGAAATATTGCTTAAGAAAGTTCACACTTTTGAAAATGTAGTGGACATGTTGACAAAGCTTGTTAGTACAGATAAGTTCAAGCATTGCTTAGACTTGATTAATGGCTCCAGTTGCTAGATGGGAGGCACCCCAACTTAGTATTCCGGGTGGAGTTCCTAGTTATACTTCCTCATCTTCGAAGTGGTGGATATTCACCATGGTGGAGATTGTTGGAGTAGGTGGCTCATATCCGATGAGCATGCAGTGGCAGATGGTGGAATGAGCGACGTCATCTGCAGTGGTTCATCCTAGTTGGGACACCAATAGTTGGGGATTTGTGGGAGACCTGAGTTCTTGCTGATCTGGTACAAGAGGTCTTTTATTCTTGTAAAACTCTTGTAGTTTCTTTTTACTCAGTACATCTTGGGTTATTATAAATATGTATGCTATAACTCCACGATGGGTGTGAAGAGAAGAATAATAACAGTCGCTCATTCTCGTAGACGCAGGCATATTGTCGAACCACGTAAATCTTTGTTTTTCTTGTTGATTATATTTCGTAGATTCATTGCATAGCTGCACTCTCATTCAACACTCGAGCTTTATCCAATCTTGTTGTACCTTGTGGGTTATAGGCCAACAATATGAAACTAGATATTTCTTTTTCTTAAAATAAAAGAAGCTTGTTGGATTTAGTCCAAAATGTGTGACAAATACTAGAGTATTCTTTTCAAACCATTCAAATGGTTTTATTATAGGCTTGATCTAATGTGAAAGAGTTCATGAATAGAAGATTTGGACCTCTCACTCTGCTTGATTTAATGTGAAAGAGTCCATGGATAGAAGATTTGGACCTCTCATTCCATCATCGTGCATTCCACAAGTTGTTGTTGATGTGCTTCCAAAAAGTTGAAGGCTTGGGGTAAGTTTGGTTTAAGTGATTTGGGGGCAGATAGGTTTTAGATCTAGTTAAGAGGCTTTTAATCTAGTTAAGAGACTTTTGATCTGAGATAGATTTGGATATGGGTAAGTCTTAAGGAGGTCTACTTGGGATTGGATCAAATAGACTTAGGTTTAGGGTCAGGTTAAAGTTTTCAGATATTGGAATATATGGATCCAAAATGAGTTTAGGAGGATCCAATATAAGAGATTTGGATTCGAAATATGAATTTGGGTCCAAATCTTCTTTAATTGAATTTGGGTCTTTAGGAATGTCTTGGATGAGTTTTATGAAATGATTATCTAAATTGGATCCTAATTTGGTTTCACCTACTTGGGTTTAGGTAGAAGTTATAGGAACGAACCTGGTTTGCATCAAGTGTTTCATCTCGTTCCAATCTTGGATCTGTCCAAGTCTTTTGTTCTCACGGTCTGTCTACAACATATCCTACCATACATACGCCAAACCTTACAATTGTGATGAAGCCACCAATGTTTTTTGATGCTTTGGCATGTGATGCAACTTAGAAGATGATTTCATTGAGTGGATCCAACTGAAAATAAGTTTTGTATCAAATCTGTCTATGAACTCAGATACATCCAACTTGAGGATGTGTGTATTGGGTCGTGCATCCTCACACGCACAAAAATGATATTGCTCTTGGAGTACCCATCCTGTCTGAATATCTGTAGGTGCTAGTACAATAGGAGGCATGTGTTGTGCCCCTCAAATAAAAGGGCTTAGATCTAGATCTCTTAGTGGTTCAGGTGCCGAAACTAGAATTTGGGTTTGGGATAAAGTAGGCAGACCTAGGTGGTCACGATGGGGTAAAGGTAGTATAGGGTCTATGTAGGACTAGCTTAGATAGGGGTTGGCATGGGTCTGGGTTAAGGTTGGGTTTAGATCATAATTTGGGTTTGGGTTTGGATAATATGCTTGGTAAAAATTTTGTTGAATTGAGACCAAATTGGGTATTAGATTAGTTGCTGAAGCCAGATAGGGATGGGTTGGACCCTGGATTGGATCTTAGGATACATGGGTCTGGTTTAGACCCAATCTAGGTCAATAATTTGCATGGGTCTGGTCTTGACCCATTCCAAAATGTGATTGGAGTGGGGTCTAGGTGTGATAAGGTCTTATTTAGGTTGGATTTAATGCACTGGGACTAGAATAACCAAGTTGGGGAAGATCTTGACTGAAAACTGAATTGGGCCTGAAAAGAAAAGGTGGATTTCAAGACAAAATTGGGTCTCGAACCGTGTGAAATGGTTCTAGAACCCCAAAACCAGCATGACCCGTTACAAGCAGGGAGAACCGATTCACGTTGGTGCAAATAGTCGTGGGTGCCTTGTTGCTAGGGCACGCAATGGTGGGTGGGAACGAACACCACCCACGCTCTGCGGGTTGATGTTAGGGGGTGGATCCGGTTTTCATCCAACCTAATGGGACCCACTCTAAACCCAAACCCATTGGAGGGACCGATTGATCGGGTCTGTAGACCCATACATGTTAAGGGTTTTCGGGTGGATCAATTCCACAGTCGACTCCTTCAGGACTCGGTCTAGTGACACGAACCCGTTTATAGCGTTCTGGGTGTATACCCGAATCAAGTATATCCAGTCCTAAAATCCATACCCGGTATTTGGGTTTCAAGTCAACCGGGTCTTAGCCCAACCCATTGTGACCCGGTCCAGGACTCATTACTGTTTCAGGGTGGACCAAGTCAATTACCATGTGTCAGATCAGGTCCAGAATCGAACCCATCCAGGACAGAACTAGTTCTGGAACCGATTTAGTCCTTCAAAGATCGATTCAGGGGTTTTAAAAATCGCTTATGAGTTTTTTGGAACCAGTTCAACCATTTTATAATTGATTCAGGCATCCTGGAAATTGGTTCTGCAATTTTGGGGACCGGTTCAGTGGTTTTTGAGACTGGTTCATGCAATTTAGGATCAGTTATGGCTTTTCAAGGGCTGATTATAGCTTTTTAAGGACCGATTCATGCATTTTGAGACCAGTTCATGGCTCTTAGTGATCAGGGTCTTTAAGGACTCATTTAGGCCATTTTAAGACCTCAATCCCAAATATGACTCCTAAATGCAAGTCTTTTCCATTGATCTCATACTTTTTGGTAACTTTAGCATGATATAAGGAGTGTTTCATGTTGTTTTTGAGTTATCCATGATTATTTAAGTATGAGATTATGAATGTATGCACTTTATTTGTGTTATGACAAGCTTTATATATGCTTACGATAAAAGATCTCAATTAACTCACTTTGTCAATCACCAAAGTAATCTGAGTTGTGTTGATTGAGGGTTCCTTGGACCGTGTTGAGATTGACATTCGGTATTGAGATTGTGTGTAACTTTAGAAAACACGGATTCTACTCAAAGGTTGGTAATTGTATTATAAATTCACATAGGGTGTAATATTAAATGTGTACACCAACCCATGAAGCATGATTGTACCCAATGGTACAATGTCAAATTGTCTCGAGTTACATGATTTACTAGTTTAACCAATTGAATTCAATTCAAAAAGGTGAATAATAAAGGGTCTAGAGTTTACCCTTTCAATATGAATCTTGTATAGAGCAATTAACGTCTCACTCATATAGAGAATAAAATAGTCGATCAGAAGGTTATTTATGAGAAGTGAGAGTGCTCAGAAGTCTGTCTATGAGAAGTGAGAGCATTCAAATAGTCTTAGCATGTTGTTTTTGCAATCACGAGTGCCTAAGAATATTGGAGGCATCATCTCACTGCAAGACAACAAAGAAATTTATGAAATCCATTGAGGCAAAAATTATTGATTTAGTCGATATTTCATCTCAGGCCATATGAATAGAAAACTTCATTTTGGGTCTTGATATTATAGACTTTATTGAAAGGCCGCTGAATATCTTTTATGATAATGAAATTGTTGATATTTACTTTGTTGTTAAAGAAAGAACAAAAATTCATTTAGTGTGTATTGATACAATTAGTATAAAAGAAATAATTGTGGATCCTCTTACTAAAGGGCTAACACCAGGATTATATTCTTAATATGTAATGACAATGAGTCTATTTGATTCCTTCAGATGTATGACAATACATTATGGTTTTGTGTGATCAAATTTATGAAACTAAATTGATTCTATATGGTTTTTGTACACTATTGATTCTGTATAAAGTGTCTCATTTATGAAAAGAATAATAGAATAACAATTTAAAAAAAAAACCAATAGAAGGGGTTAGAGACCAACCTATTTATAAAGGTATTTTTAACATGCTAAATACTTAAAATGAATAATATTTTAGTGCATGGAAATATGACATCTCATATAGATAGGGGTGGGCAACCAGCTCGGCAACCTGATGGGCCTAGCCGACCCGGCCCGTCATGGGCCAGGTTTAGGCCATGATTTTATTCACGTGCCCATTAGGTACTTGGTCGAAATTCGACTCGTCATATACATGGGTCGGGCTCGGGTCGACCCATGAGCTATCAGGCCAGACTGCAGGCTGCTAAGCCAACCCGATGGGCTTAAGTTATTTATTAATTTTTTAATAATATAAAATTTTTAAAAATTAACTATTACATAGTAAATTGGATAACTATTATTATTTACCTAATTGGTTGCATAAAAACTTGCTATTTATTAATCATTACTATTTACCTAATTTGCACTAATTAGGAATTAGTTGCATGTGAACTTGCTATTCTCTCATTAACCCATAATTTCAGTCAAGCATTTATGCATTTTAAGATTGGGTCAGGCTGGGTCGGGCCAGACCCGACCCGCTTCACAATGGCTCGTTGGGTCAATGAGTCAGGCCATGTACTTCTCTTCAAACCTGAGCTCGTTGAGAACCAGGCCAAAACCTGAGCCATTGACTGGGCCCGACGCAACCCAATGCCCACCCCTACATATAGAGGTGTTCATCTCCATGACTCGTATTCTTGTGATACAGGATAACATGTGAACCCACATGAAAATTGAATCCAGATAGCAGTAATAAACCTCGATGAAGTGTTTTTTCATGTCAATGGGTCAAGTGAGAGAATGTTGGATTTTGGATCAGATCAGATCCAACCTGAATGTGACCCATATTGATATGGGCATATCAAGAGACACACATGAGAGATGCTATTGGGTTTTGGGGGTTACAGGACAGTTATGAGGCCTCATAACTGTTCATTTATGCTCATTATGAACCTCCACCAGATCTCTCTATAAATAGAAGACCTGTAGTGGTGTGATGAGTGGCATCTACGTATAGTCTATCTCTCTCACCATTTCTAGGTTCAAAGGGTCCTACTCACCTTTTAACAATTTGGCCTAACCTCATTGTGGGTGTCGATTGGCTGAGGAGAATGCTAACCACCCACCTCCACTGAAGCGTCATTCAGATCATCTATAATGGCATCTAGTAAGTAGCATTATCTCATTGTTTATGCTAACAAGAGTTGCTATTGCACTTGTTTTGGGAGTGTAACTTCATGCGCTCATTATTGTATCAAGCTTGGGGTGATTTGAATCTAGTTTGAAAAAATGGTGTATTTCCTAAGGGACTTATGATTGCAGGTTATATGTATTTGAGATGATCACGTTGGAAGTTTATATGGAGGGTCTAGATCCTCACATCTTGAAAGTTGATATGGTTAGAATGAAATCATTACATCTTCCAGGGTTATCGTACTAAAATTGTAACACCCCAAATATTTAACTTGAAAATTTTGAAATAAATTTTTTTCACAGCAGAATAATTGATAAATCCTTGGATCAAATAATTGGGAGAGTTATAGGTGATAACACAACTTCCATATCATTAGGCAAAGTAAAACCTTGCCTTGAAATATTACAGGTCATATAAATTTACAATTAATGAAAATAGTCAGAGTTCCTCAAGACATCAATATAAGATATTGCCTCATGGCACCACCCACAATGATGTCCGCAATTGCTCCGATATATTTATTGCTACCGTTGCTACCTAAAAAAAATAATAATTCAGATGAGGTCAGACTACTTCTCGTCTAGCAAGAATCATAATATCAATATGAATGCGCTCAGTGTCATGCATACAAGTATATGTGCAACACCTTCTAATACTAATGTACAAAATACCAAAACATGTATGAGATTCACCCAATATAAACAGCTCATGGATCAGTACATAAAGAAAAATATTACTGAACTACGCATCACATAAATAAGCCACAACCAATATCAAGCAGTGTATGTACTTTGAAACTATGCATCACATATATGGACCAAAACTATATTACAACAAATATAATATCAAGCAGTGTATGTACTTAAAGATATTTAAAAGTAAACTGACTAATGTTTCTTTTATTAATTACCCTGTGGGTACGCACAAACATTCGACATCGTAGCAAACCGAGACCACATGGGGTCTATTATGCTTTTCAATTAATACCCTATGTGACTAGCTGTACGAATACCTAAAGGAGATGATTTTTGACCGAGAGAGTACTCCCCAATGGCAAAACTAGAAATAGGATATACCCTGAAAACTTCTGCAAAGGACTTGGATCTACCACCTATGACATATTTGTAGTCTTGGCCCCCTAACTCTGAAGACTAAGGACCAGGTGAGACGCCTTGCTCTCACAAAAAACATAACTGTCCCACAAAGCTTTTACCATCTACCCTCTCCACGGTAGAACATGAGTCTAGTAACATACACTATCTTTCAGGTGTACCCAGAACTCTGCAAAACTGGTAACATACCATCTTTTAGGTATACTTAGAATCCTGAAAAATCGATAACATATACCATCTTTCAGGTATACCTAGAATCTCGCAGTTAGGATATATGTGTATATATTAAATTTTGTTTATTTTTTCATGTGAGTCATTGCACCATAAGGGATTTTCAAAACCCCAAACTCACACTTGGGGTGATCAGGTGTATGCACATTACCAACCTAGTGCACAATAGGCACCAAAAAAAAAATTCAGAATTACAGCTCAAATCTGAGTCGAGTATTTGTACTTGCATTATTTTAAAATTTATTTCTGAATTAGGGTGTATATATCGTACCCCACTGATCATGCAACCACATGGCATGTCTCAAGTACAACATTTCGTAAGTGCTCATATGACATTACAAAGGTTTTGCAAAATCGCAAGCTCAGTTTAGATATTTTTTGTATAATCATGACCTTATAATTTTCATTATTGTGTAAAAGTTTATAAGAATATGCATTTTCTATCAGACGATCCATACATTGGACATAGTCATAACATTTACATGCAAATCACATACAAATTTCATAAGTGCCTATATGGCATCACAAAGGTTCAGTGGAACCTCAAGCTCAATTTTGAGCTTTTGCATAATTCATCACCCTACAATGTTCATAATTGTGTAAATATCCATTTTGCAATAAGCAGTCTATGTGCTAGATGTAGTCATAGCATTTATATGCAAATCACATATTTAGTTTACATACGAAACAATTTACAACATGGATATATCATTATTTGTCAAAGCACAGTAATAGCATAACATTATTTTCATGTGCATGTGATAAAAATTGCATTTTTGCTAAAACACTCACATGCACACTCATTCCAATAACATAAGGGCAAGAATCATGAAATAGGCATTACTTTACCATTTAACAGGGTTTTCAAATGTAACAACTACCATGTTAAGTGCGCGACAACAAATGTAATAAGTTTGTATTTTGTGAAACTATGCTCATGTATGTTCATTCGATGAACATCAATCAATTTAAAATACAACCTTACTTCATATCGATAACACTTAATTAAATCAATCGAATATACCAAATTCAAGTTTCGCATGTGTAGGTCATGATAGAGTCCTTATATTTATTTATTGAACTCATTATCTAGGAGATACAGATCTTTCTTTGAAATCGGTCAACTTAGAGAAATCTGTACAATCCTGCAACATGACAAAAAACTAATTCCCTATTGCAATAGACATATCTCCTTCAAATCGGATGCAATAAAATAAAAAAAAATACATCAAATTGAAGTTCAGGATGTGTAGATTATGATGGAGTCCTTGTTTGAATTTTTTACATTTGTTATCTATGAGATACAGATGTTCTTCCAAAATAGGTTAGATTAGAATATCACTACAGTCTTGCAAACATGATAGAAATTAGTCCCTTGTTGCAATACACATATCTCCTAGGATACTAATTCAAATAAATCGAATAAATACACCAACTTAAAGTTAAGAATGTTTAGATCATGCTAGAGCTCTCATTTGTATTTTTTAGATTTATTTTCTATGAGATACAATTATTCTTCCAAAACAGGTCAGATTAGAACATCAATATAGTCTTGCAAACATGACAGAAACTAGTCTCCTATTGCAATAGACATATCTCTTAGTATACTAATTCAAATAAATCGAATAAATACACCAAATTGAAGTTAAGAATATGAAAATCAGGTTAGAGCCTTTATTTATATTTTTCAGATTCGTTGTCTAGGATACAAATATTCTTCCAAAACAGGTCAAATTAGAACATCAGTACAATCATGCAAAAAGGATAGAAACTACTCTCCTGTTGCAATAGACATATCTCCTAGGATACGATTTCAACTAAATCAAATAAATATACTTAATTGAAGTTCAGAATGTGTAGATCAGGATAGAGCCCTCATTTATATTTTCTGAATTCATTATTTAGGAGATACAAATATCTTTCTGAAAATGGTAAGATTAGAATTGCAAATAAGACAAAAACTAGAGTCATGTTAAAATAGATATATCTACTAGGATACGAATTCAAATAAATAAAATAAATATACCAAATTAAAGTTCAGAATGTATAGATCAGGATAGAGCCCTCATTTATACCTTGTGGATTCGTTAAAAATTTGTGTCATTTGCATAATTACCAAAAGTTTAAGAGAAACTCCATGCTTCCTTGAAAGGATGAAAAGCTTTGGAAAACCGGCTTCCACAATATTGAAAACTCTAATCCTTTCTTGCTAGAAGATTTGTTTCCTGATCTTTTTCAAAATCAATTTCCTTCCACTTCTTTTATCACTTTCTACTCACTTTCCTTGACGTCTTGCACTTTTTATATTAAAAAATAATATTTTTCATAACAAGTTTACATGTCAGTTTTATATGATTTTATATTTGTATTTATGCCATTTTTTATTTGCTTATGTTATGCCCACGCTTCATAACGATTTCTCTGTCTTTCTTTTTTACTTCACACTATTTTTTTTACTCACTTTCATACTTCTGCTTCACGAATCGCTTTACTATCCATTTAGTTTCCTGATAATTATGGTCCTCTGCATCAATTTTGAAAAGGTTTTCTAACTATCCAATCGAAACCATTCCGTGTCCTAGTGTCCGCGTATCATTGTGACAGTTCCTAAGTCTCCTTTAAGATATTTTTTTCCAAAATAACAAACATGTCCCCTGCTGTGGCTTTTCCTAAACCATCGGAATCGAGGGCATTTGTGGCGATTTCAGGGGTGCGCGAGTTGAAACGGCAAGAGAGGAGACATCACAAACTGCAAGAATCTCTCTCTCTCTCTCTCTCCAATTACGCTATGCCCACAACGCGAAAGTAATAAAAAACCCAGTTTTTTTCTTATCGAACACGCTATAATTTCTCGATTTTCTTCTTGTTCCCATGTTTTCTTCTAATGGGCCCGTTTCTTTTTCTGGAATCTGCAGGAAAAAACTCAAACCCAAGTCACCCATCAGCAAGAAGAGCAAGAAGGTGAAGAAGCAGCAGCAGAAGGTGGACTCCCAAAAGCCCAAGAAGCCCCCCACTGCTTTCTTCTACTTCCTGTGAGTCTATTTTTTCTGATAATCCTTTAATTTTTTCTTCTTCTCTTTCTGGTTTTTTCTGCACAACGTTGGTACCCATCTCATTGTTGTTTTCTAAAAGTTATATGGATGAAAAACAAAATCTGTAGTTGAAACTTGAAGAGGGACTTCGGAACCCAAATGGGTGAACTTTTCTTTTTTGTTCTTTCTCTAAAGTTGGTGTTGTCTTTATCCCTTCTTTTTGTTTAAATGCATCGAATTCTAAACTTTCTCAAGTTAAACTATGGCGGTGCACGAGAAACGAATTGATTTGCCACATATCCTTTCCTTCTCTTTCTGTTATCTTTTTGTCCTTTTTACATGAATTTGGGTTCTGCAAGACATAGCTCAAATTGCTTGCATTCGTTTTTGTTTCCTAAGCTTGTGACATATCAAAATAGGCGTAGTCTGAGAAATGGTCACCGTTAATGAGGGGTAAGACATATTTTTATTAAATTTGTTGCAATTTTATGAGAAGGAAATCAGTTTTTTATTCTAAAGTGGATTATATTTGTGTGATACGTACTCTGTGCTCCTTAAATCCGTCTGTTTCTGACTTCCTGTCTTCAGATGACCATAACTAGAATCTAAATCATGCGGAATATTGTTTGCTTGTATTGTTCATGTGTTATAATAGTTAGAGTTGAATAACACTCCTTACAGCTTCATTTGGTACTGACCAGTAACAACTGTTATTCAAAGACCAAAATATGGATATATTTCCAGCTCTAGTGTATCGTTCATGAGTTTCTAGGAGTTATATGTGAAGGTTATGCGTTACATGCTTGATGGCATTTAATTTTTTTTTTTCAAAGAATAAAAAGGACGTCCTAGGACTTTGAAGTTGAATCTAATACTTAATTTATATTGAAGGGAAGATTTCCGGAAAGGGTACCAAGAGCAGAATCCAGAGGTCAAATCAATGCGTGATGTATGCAACCAAATGCTCCTCTATTACTTTCTTTAAATTGTTCATTCAGCTTAGTAATATTGCTAATAGTTTGTATATTGTAGGTTGGAAAGGCAGCTGGGGAGAAATGGAAGACAATGTCATATGAGGTATGTTGAAATTATAGAAGATATGTTTAGCACCATTGCTTGAACCATTTATATATATCTGTGGAACATCTAAATATCCTTTAGACTGGACAGCCTGTCTTACGTGTTATGACTTTTTTGGGGTGATTCAACTTGGTTCTGTCTGAGTTCAGGTCCAAAATCAACATGATTTGCTGGATTTGTTGGGGTGGCAAATTTGAAACACCATTCTCATTTTTTCCAGCCAAATCATGTCAACTGAGACTGGAACTGGTATTGATTGCATTGTTTTGATGTGTTTCTCATTCAATGTTGCATGAATTTTTTGGAGTTTTAAAAGATAGAATAAACAAAGAAACTTCGAGACACTGCTGCCAAACCAGTTGTTTCTTTATTCAAGACAGATTGTAGTGATCAAAATGTTGGGAAAGTAACAACTGAGTGTTAATGTTGAAAGCAGCTGCCTGTTAAAGTTCTGCATATTGTTATTGCTTTTTTCTCTATTTTGATTGGAGTTTACCTATAAGTATGTTATGAATCATTAATGACACATCTGCACTGCACATTTGTCCATCATAGGTTAAAATTGGATACCGCCAATTGCTGTAAGTTTCTTCAGTTGCTCTATCTCTTATGCTTTCCAGGATTTTATTCACAAGGTGTAGTTCCATCCAAATTAGAGCCACACATTGAGGTCTAGAATCTAGATATGAAGCAGGTTTATCATTCTAGAAGAATGTAGTTGTTGAGAATTTAAGTGTTTACGAGGAGCTGTCTTTCTTGCAACCAGGTTTTCATTAGTTTCTTGGGAGAATATCGTAGACCACATAAGCCCATATACACTTGAAGTTCCAAATCCTGCCAAAACTTTTTATTGTATCTCATGGACTCTGATTCTATTATCATTTTTTTTAAACTGTAGTTTCTACCTTAAATTAATTTGTGATTTTCTTTTTATCACAACCCACACACACAACCTTTTATTACATATTACCATCATGGTGGAAATAGATATTCTAGCTGATCCAACTTTGGTTGATATTGTGTGTGGACACAAAGTAGATTCACATTTGGGTGGGATCTTGTTTAATCCTAGTAGTAAAAAGTGGCTGTGAGAAGCAATGCATGAAAGAAATTTTCAGTTTCATGTTTTCTAAGAAAGCTTCTTAGGAAGCGAGCTTCTAAGTTTTTTAGAAGCTTCTGCTAACTATGGGTTTGACCGTGTGGTTGGATCTTGATCATGCATATGCAAGTCATTTCCATTTTTTGAGTAAATGCCAGACAAGCCTGATTACCCCTGTTAAATAGGCAGTGCATAAGTGAAATGACAGTTTGGTGATGTTGCACCTATAGAGTGGATATGTTCTTGGTTGAGTGTAGGTTTTATATGAAAATTTGAAAATGAATGGTTTGGTTCTTGCTACATCACGTGGATATGGCTGTGAATACAGGGTTATGGCCATTTTTATGAAGTTTTCAATATGACTAGTATATAAGTGGACACGATACTTGGGACAAAATGGAGTAGCTATGTGACATAGGGATGTGGCCTACATCTGATTCATGTATACATGTCCAAAGGTCGAAGTTTAGGTCTGCTAGGCCCAGACTGGATCCGATCTCAATGTCAAAGCAAGAATGCTACACACATAATATAACCACTGCCAGAGTTCAACCTCAGACCCCTTGGTTGAAGTAGTAGGATTGCCAAAACAGCTGTTACACTATCAATAAAATCATAATTGGTAAGGATCTTATAATCTGTTGTTTCTGGGAATTGGGGATCTTCACAGGAATTTCCCTTCTTAAAGGGATATAGAAGAAATGGACTTTTTTTCCTTTACATTTCTTTTTCTATTTTTTGTGTGGAAAAGAGAAACAACTTTTTGAATTTTCTAGAAAAACTGACATTTATCAGGGACTACTTAGGAATTATCAGTAACTTAGATACCTAAATTCACAATTAGAAATACCTACCAGTTAGAGTTATCCCAACCAAATATTCGTAAAATGAGATCAAGGGATTTTTTAACATAGGTGCCTATTTGTACCAGAGTTACTGGAAGCTTCATAGAAAGGTGGGAAGCGCACTTCCCAGAAACTCGCTTTGAAACATGATATTCTTTGCTTTCGAAACTTGATGAGAATCTCGATTCTCCCTTGCTTCTCCTGTGCCTCCCACATGTTTCTTCCTTATTTCCCTACATGCTTCATATGCGCTTCTCTCACGTTTCTTTTCATGTCTTCCATGTGCTTCCTTTCACGCTTCTCACTCACTTTCTATGTACTTTCTCTAAATTAGTAATCATCAATTTTTATTTTGAGAAGAGTTTAATTCTTATATTGCAAAATCATAAAATTTAAGAATAATAATTTTTATTTTAGTTTTTATTCTCTTCCTGTTTGATTAGTATTTTGCTTCCCATTTGATCCTACATTACTTTCTTTTTTATTCTATTTTGCTTTTAAATTGATTCCTCATTTTCTGCTGCTTATAAAGTTTAAAATACCTCGTTTCTCACTTCCGCTTTTCATTTAGTTTCCCGCTTATGCTTTCTGGTCTGGTAACCTTGATTTGTACCACTTGACTTGACTAAGATGGGGTAGCATATTCACTGATAGCACTCATATTTTGAAAACATCGCATGATAATTTCAGTGATTTAGAGTAAGCCAATATTATTTGCAATACATGGCAATATTTTCAAAATATTGCCAAAATTGAGAATATTGCTATAATATCACGGTATTTTTGTGATATTTAAGGAAAAAAATTAATTTTTATTAAACCTACTTTTTCCTATTTTTTTGTTTCTTTTATATTTTAAAACTTGTTTCTTTATGTTTTTTCAAACCTTTTAAAACTTGTTTCTTTATTTTTCAAGAAAAATAATGTAATACTTTGTTATTTTTGTATCTTTTTTGTTATAATTCGTATTTTTTTTATTTTTAATCTTTCAAGATTTTCCTGAGGAAAAAATCTTATTGAAAATCTGTTCGATAAAAACCCTCGGCAAGAAATTACCATGAACGATACAGGTGAGTATGGATGGTAGATGCTCTATTTATATTAGATAAGCTCCATAATGACAAGCTGTATGTTTGGTACCAATGATCTTCTGTCTTTCTAGTATGTTTTTCCCTTATTTTTCTTTTCTCCTCTTCAAAATGGATGAGAAATTTAAGGGCTTGACTATCCTCACTTACCAAACTTGGGCTAAATTGTGTTAACCCTGCACATAATACCTAGTGTACTTGTTCAAGAGCATGAAATAGTTTAGGTGTCAGACCTTGACAATCAACATACTAATAGTTACGTTATCCCAAAGGTGTCAACTGGTTTTAAATTATAACCGTATTAATTTCATCTAATGATTGCGAGGTTTGTTCTTTTCGTTGTCTATTGGCCTCATAAACATTATGCCTCACCTGCCTTTACCCTATGATAAAGCTGATAAATGACTTAAACTAACTTTTGTTTGGCAATGTTTTCAGGAAAAGGTTCAATACTATGATATAGCCACTGAAAAACGGGCTAAATTTGAGGAGGCCATGTCTGACTACTTGGATAGAAAGGTAGTGGTTTATTCAGTTTTCTTTAATAATAGGGTTATTTAGAAAAACATACCCAGTTTTCTTTGATAATTCAGATTCATACCCAAAAAAATTGGTAATTCAAATACATCATTCATTCTTTGGTTAACCAAAACCATACTTGTGGTTAGTTTCCCAGGCTGATGACACTTTCTCATTTCAAATCTCCACTTTACCCTTATTAAAAAAATGAGCTTTAACCGTCCCCAGTTTTCTTCTTTATCCAATCTCCTTTCCTCTTTTTTTTGTTTTGCACTTCTAAAATACCATGTTTCCCCATCTTCTCCATTCATGCATGCACTGACTCTCCATCTTCCACAACTGAAGCCCACAAGTTCATGTAAGATATGGAAGGTAATACCCATGTGTGAGTGGGTCTCTTTGATCCTCCATGATGCTTCTTGAATTAGGCACTCTTCCGATGGTTTTGTAGTGCACAGGGACTTCAGATGTAATTGAAAATGGATGAAAAAAGAGGGAAAATAGGAGGAAACCTGCAATTTTCTGCAGGTTTACCGGTTGGGCAATCACCCACTTGAAAATGTCATTTTGAAAGCCACTCACGAAAACCCTTCAAGAATGTTGACTTTGATTGATCAAGACTACAGATTGGTGGAAGTCTTCTAAACAAATGCACACACACACACACACAGGGTAATGATAGTAAAATGGATAAAGTAAAAATATTTAATGAGAGTAATTGGTATTTCTAAAATTTACGTCTTGTGAGTTTAGGAATCCTGGATTGAGATATGTTATGGAAGCATAAACCACCTGATTGGTAGATGTATGCATTTGAACAACTAAACATAAACTTAAGTATGCATTTGAATTGTAAGTTTTTTTCAAGTATGAATTTGAATTCTGAAAATAAACTGGGTATATTTTTCGTAAATAACCATAACAATGTAACTTGATTTGGATTAATCAAATTTGACTAAATGAATGCATTAAAAAATGGCCCATCCAACTTACTCCTAAAAAATTATCCCTAGTCCATTAAGCTAATATGATCAGTTCAATTTAGGCAGCTCAGTGTGCATTGTACTGATTTGGAACCATTATCTTGAACCCATCTTATCTTTGAACTTGATTTGCACAAAAGCATTGTGGAACAGGTCTTGCTGCTATTCCAGTATGGTTTGTTACTGATGCTTTCTTATACTGATGTTATTTGAAGGAGAACGGCGAGGATGCTGCAAGTAGCGACGAGTCCTAGTTTGGTGTCTTGTGAAGCCAATCCTTGATATTACCTGATACAGATATAATTGTCAGAAGAGCAGTGAGGATGCTGCGATTAGCAAAGAGTCCTACTAGTAGGTGTCTAGAGTGGGATTGTGATATTTTGTGGATTGTCATTGCTGATGACTTTGTAATGCTTAGCATTGTCTGTTTAGTTGACAAGAACACCTGTAGTCTTCATTTTCAGTTTCTAGGAGGCTATGGCTCTGTCACATGGATACGGCTGCGAATACGGGGCTACAGTGGTTTTTATGAAGTTCTCAATATAACCAGTATATAAAGGGACACGATACAGGGGCGTATCTGTGTGAGATAGCCATGTCTGATTGTATATGGTTTCACTTGTTGGGTTCTAAACTTTGGGTTCTAAACTTCAAGAATCTGCCTCATCTCAAAACCATGTTATTTTCTATCTTTTTTTATAGAAATCTTCTATCTATTTAATGTTCATTTACGCAGAAACAGCAGGGTGAGAATTGAACCAAATATTCACTCTGCTCACGGTTCCCCTATCTCAAGATCTGACGAATGATTCCACTGCACTATTTTCAGCATTTGGGTCATGATTAGAGCACATACAGATGTTTCTTCTTGTTTTTGCTCTTTTTCTTGGAGATCAAATGCATCGATAGACTTGCTCTGCCTCATGAATAAACCATGATATTCATACACTACACAACCAACTCTTTAACCATCCAACAGAACAAAAAACTGGCTAAAATGGAGACGCAAGATGGGAAGAAACAGAACTGCTTTATTTGAGAGTGGAATTCGTCTGGTACAATGTCCTTAGAAGCAGATAAATAATGCTTTTATGACAACACAGCTGCTCTTTTGTTAGAATTGTTGACGTTTTGATGGAAATGTACCAAAGAAATGATTGTGCAGAGAAAATTCAATCATGGAAGGGGAGAGGTAATGCAAGTCCAGGCATGGCTACTCTACCATCTGCTCTTTTCTTTTTGTTTTTCAGTTTTTTATGATAATTATAAAGTTTATTTGCTATTCGGTTGTTTAAGCATTAAATGCATATTTTAGAATTTAATTGAACCATATAAGTCATTGTTTACTTTATCTCCATATTTTCATAAATTTTCTGATTTTTTAATTCTTTTACGATTTAAATTTTAAAAATAAAATAAAAATTTGATTGACCCTTGATTCAAATTTTAGTGACCAGGTCTGGTTTCGGATCTGGATTTAACTCCTAACAAATGGTAGAAATTTCAGCCAGGTAACAAACTCAGTCATTTGTTCGATTCTGTGACTCTGTCACAGTTTGGACTAAAACGAGATATTATTTGTTCTTTTGTTTTGCTTGAATCGAACTTTTTATAAAACAAAACTATTTTATGGACCGTATCTGCCCGAAGTACCTTAAGTGGGATCAGATATTCTGTTCAGATCCAACCCACTTGCACCTCTGAAATTCACGACAAGTAAATTTTTTTTGCCAAAATTAAACCAACCAAAATGATAAAATACCCTTAATTAATAAACGATACCAATATTGCCGTATGCAATACTAGGGCTGTCAACGGGTCGGATCTGGTTTAGACCCATCCACGCTTGAAACTCGGATCTGACTTTGAGGTGCTGGTACTGGTTCTGGATTTGGGTCAGATTAGAGCCACCATAAGAAAAACCATATTCGGTTCCTATAAATATTACAGAAACCAGACTCCGTTCATATCTGATAAAATAATATTTTTACATTTTTTTATTAAAAATTGTAGATTTTAATCGTAACTCACGTTGGACTCGGCTCTGGTATGAAATTTCACACACCTTAGCCGGCTCCATTTAGGTCATCCAGACCCAGATTCTAATAGGACCTCCTTATTTCTCCCCAAACACTGACTTTATCAGGTTGGGTACGGGTCGGGTTCGGATCAAACCCGACCCTTGGCACCATTAGTTATGAACCCCTCCATCACCATTGCACTCACCTCTCTCTCCCTCTCTGATTCAGGCCGGAAAGGAGCCTCATAATGGCCCTTTTCCGTCCGGCTATGTCTGGCCGGAGAAGGGCCTCTCTCTCTCTCTGATTCAGGCCGTAAAAGGGTCTCAGAATGGCGCTTTTTCCGGCAGACCATGTCTTTCCATGGATGATAGTTTTCTTTGTTTGAATTTCAGTGAATGAGACCCCTTTGTGATTGTTTTGATGTTGAATTTTAGCATGTTCAATTTGACATATAGTGTAGGGGGGATTGATCTGCAGTGCATGTTTTGATGTTCAATTCTGATATGTTCATGTTGACATTTACTATAGGAAGAAGATTGATCTGAACTTCGCTAAACCAGATACAGCAGTACATGAATCACCCCAATCGTTTCTTCCTTCTTGACTCTTAACTTGATCCGAGATGTCATTCATGAGAGGAGACCTCCTTACGAAGACGAGAAAGCTCGTAAAGGGCCTCTCCAATGCCGAACCGGTGTGGCTTAAAGCCATGGAACAGTAAGAATTTCCTCTACATGTTGCTGCCGAACTGTGATTTTACTTCATTATTGCAACTTTTCTTGGTGACCATTGATTGTGCAGGGCACCACCTGTCACTTTCCCTCGCACCGATGGTTAAGTTGAGATCACTCTTCCTGAGGATGTATACGTTAAGAAATTTTTCAGAAGCATCCCGATTCTAAATATGAGGATTCTGTCATGTTATTTTCTCTCTTCTTTTCTGGTTGAAAGGGAGCATCCGTTTATTATTGCTTTTGGAGGTCTCTACTTGATATGAATATTGTCGTTAGAACGTTGTAACTTTTAAGGATGTGATTGGATGATGTGCTATAAAACTTGATTTTTTTACTGCAAAACCCTAAAAACTTTGTTTGTTGCCTGGATGCCAATATATTAACCTGTAGATAACCTGGTTATCTATAAATTGTTGTTTGGGTGGCAATTATCCTAGTTTTGTGATTTTGTAACAAAATGCTTATATGAACTCCAAGATCTTAAAGCAACCAGTGAATTCATGTGAGATCTAAAAACAATTTCTCTTTCCATGTATGCCATTGAAATCTACTCATAAACATGTTTTGGTTGTGTAACATCTTGGTGGGTGGTAGGTTTTGCAATCTCACATTTTTACCCAGTTTTGGTGTTAGTACTGAAAACCAAGGTTTCTGACCTGGTTTTGGGCATCATCCAAACATTTGATAAAGAAATTAGTTTCCATGTTCAAGTGACTTCTTGGGTGCAATAGCATGAATGTTTTAGATTTTGCTTTCTAACTCTAATTATGAGAATGTCTTCAGGTTGTGGTTTTGTATCTCTCACTCATGTAGCATATGTACCCAGTTTCTACTGGTAGCTTATACTGGCATAGAACATGCATTAGTGGCAATGTTTTCAATGCCACAAACAAAGTCTATGTGCTTTCGAGGTTTGGTAGATGTAGCATATATACCCAGTTTTTACTGGTAGCTTATACTGGCACAGAACATGCATGGCGATGTTTTCAATGCCAAAAACAAACTGTATGTGCTTTTTCTCTTAAATCTTGTAGTGTTTTGATGAGTTCGCCAAAAATCTTTGATCTTGCATCAGTGTCATGCCTCAATCCATTCTCAAATCTCAGATAAGAGGTATTCAATGCATTAAAAATAGATTGTGCGGCTGATCCTAGTCTAATTTGGCAAACATGCTGCTCGATTTGATTTTAGATTTGGGTGTTGGTCTAGTTGCTGCATCTTCAACTGATATATTCTAGTTGAAACCTAGCCTAATTTATATGTAACATCTTATTTTATGATATCAAATGGCTCACTGTTGGGATGTGCCCTTTTCAACGTGCATCCCAGTTTGATGTGCCGCAGAAGGGTGCTATTTGTACATATGGTGCATGGTGGACCCTGTGTCTCCAGTGAGGACCATTTTAATCAGGCCTGATCTGAACCTGATCAGATTAAAAGATTATACTCCAAAGCTGATGTGGTTCTTATTCCGATCATGGTTTTACTGCCTTGAGTTAGGTTTGGGACCTCCTATTTAATCTAACCCTTTAGCATCACCTTATTTGCTTTATTTTGATATCTCCTTACCAGATGGAAGACCAGCTTGTGGTTCCATGTTATGTTTATTGGATTTCTCCTTCCTCCATGGTGCGCCATATTTGCATCTTTTTTATGCTTCTGTTTAAAATCTCTCTCTCTCTCTCTCTCTCTCTCTCTCTCTCTCTCTATATATATATATATATATATATATATATATATATATATATATATATATATATATCCTTCAAGGTTTTTGCTTTTTATATGTTCAAAACAATTTCTGCCTGATTGTGTCATTGCTTGTAAATTCATTTCCTTCAAGTTTCTTATTGTTTAAGATATTATCAACTTTAAATCTTAATATTTTACTGGTTTAATGGTTTTGATCCTCCACCAGCTCGAGTTTTTGGTTGGCGTGTGCTTGAGTTGAAAGAACAGGGAGTTATTGAAGAAGCAATGGCTGTAGTTGATGTATGTAACTTTTTTTTTAATATATGATATAGTTATTTCTGTTACTAATTTAATTGGTAATACTTTTGCTTTTTTATACTGTTCAATTAGGATATTTTCCATTGAGGTATTTCAGTTTTGTTAGAGCACCAAAGGCTATCATGAATATTAAATAATCACAAAAATGAAAATGTGACCATCTCTCTCTCTCTCTCTCTCTCTCTCTGTAGTTATTCCTGGAAGAATTACATTGTTGGATCCAGTAGCATTTGTTTTATTCCCTATAGTAGTATGTATCCAAATATATGTTGGATCTGGACAATGAATACTGTCATAAGACTCACAACTCACAAGCTTCAGACACAATTCCATCTGTCACCAATTTTTAAGAAAACGAATAACAGTCATTTCAGGTCAGAATCATAGGGGCAGGATTTACCTGGGTCCAAACTACATGTAGTGAAGAGTAGACACCTGTAGCTTCAAGCTATCGTACATAATTTGATGAACATCTATCAAACTCATTGACATGTCTAATTCAAACATGCATGTAGCATCTGCTATTTGTTATGCAGGTAAGAAGAGAGGATACATACGGTTCTAACATTATGTATGTGTGTGTGTGCCTAGGATCTTTTACTTTTGGAGATTTATTTTAGAGGCAGTGAAATTCGCACTGTAGTTTGATGCCTTAAGCCTTGTCCCATTTACCCATCTTAGTAGGAGCATAAAAAGGAAAAATACCCATCTTCTAATTGAATTGTTAATCAGGGATAAACAGAGAAACAATTGCAAACACTTTTTTCTGTCTGAAGTCGCAATTTTGCAGGACTTTTCCATGTTCTTTTGTATGTTTTTTGTTTCTCCTGTTTTTCTTCACTAGTTTTTGTCCCATGGCATTCAGGGGGTTTGAGATTGTACCATGATCTTCCATTGAATGGTACCATACTGTATGTGTTCATTAGGGGGGTCTTTTATTTAAAGTTAGACAATCCAGCTAACCGTCCCATTCAGGCTCTTCTGCACAGGTGCTGTTGATCAAACCAAATAGCACTTAGTTTAAATGTCTCCAACTTATTTACTTGGACATAGTGAAAGGGAAGAGTAAAGGTTTTCAAATCAGGCAACCAAGTTTGATGGTCTTGGGTTTATTTTCATTGATAATTTTAAACTGCTCCAGACTTCTGCTTGTGCAAATATAAATTACTTTGATGCGGATTCTCATTCACGTTTCCTATTCTCTCATAGATGGAATAGGGTGATGAGAAGAAAGCAAAGAAGTCCTATATCAGGCTGAAGCAAATTGCACGTCTTCAAGGAAAGAAGCCTCCTCGGAATCCATATCCTATTGCGATGAAAGAGATCCAATCAGAGGAAATGGAGTATGTCCGTGATCGCTTCACCAATCCCAAGATTCTCGAGATTGTCAAGAAAATGAAAGAAGAGAAAACTGCCAATATGGCTGAGAGAGGGGGTAGGTTCAGGGTGGATGGTAGCTCCTGTAAAAGTATCTCCAACAAGATACTAAGATCAAGACCTTAATATTCTTGATAATAAACTTGACACATATGCACAATAAGAACACTTTAGAACACTTGTGCACAAAAGCACAACTCACAAATGCACAACGGCATAAAACATATTGGACTCACTTTATTGAACACTTGGGCTTTGACTCAAAGCCATGAGAAAATACAAAGGGAGAGAGCCCCTATTTATAACAACCAAAAGGGGCCTTGGAGGGGCTCCACTCATAGACGTTGGAGCCCCTCCAACGGCCACAAATGTGACAGTTGGAGGGGCCCAACGTCTATTTGAGTGGGCCCCCCAAGGTACCTTTTGGTACTTAAAAGAAATAAAAAAATAAAAAAAATAAATAAAATTAAGTTACAATCACATTCATAAAAGTGAATGTGCGTAAAACAGAGGAAAAGACTAAACTACCCCTACGGTTAAACAAATAGAAATATATATTTTATATATAGAATAAGTAGATACATATACATATATATTAATATATGTATATGTATTACCTTATATATATAAAATATATATATTACATTACATGATTAATTACATAATTTAACACCCCCCCTCAAACTTAGGGCAGGATGACCGAGAGTTTGCTAAGAAGGAAGTTGAAGCGCAGAGCACATAAAGCTTTAGTGAAGAAATTCGTCAACTCATATTCTGACGTGACATATAGAAGGTCAATGACTCTTTTGAGGTATGTCTCCCGAACATAGTGACAATCCATCTCTATGTGTTTGGTCCGCTCATGAAAAGTGTGATTCTTAGTAATATAAATCGCACTTTTGTTGTCACAACATAGTAACATAGTTTGGTAGGCCCTTCAATTGTGATCCTCATGTCTTCCAGCAACTGATGAATCCATACAATTTTCATAGTAGTAGTTGTCATAACACGATATTCGGCTTCAATTGATGATAGAGACACTTTTTGTTGCTTCTTGCATCTCCATGAAATCAATGAGTCTCCTAAGAACACACAAAAACCAGTAGTGGAATGACGGTTATTTGAGTCACCTCCCCAATCAGAGTCAGTATAAGCAATTAATTTTAAAATAGACGAAGAAGATAGAAAAACTCCCTTATTTAGAGTACCCTTAATGTATCTTACGACTCGTAAGATAGCACTCATGTGGACGGATATTGGTGCATGCTGGAACTAACTTGCAGTATGCACTGCATGAGAGATATCTAGTCTGGTAATACTCAGATACATCAACGATCCTACAAGTTGTCTGTAGGGAATAGGATTAGAGAGAACACCATCATCAATCTTCATTTTAGCTCCTACTATAGCAGGAGTTTCACAAACCTTATCATCAGTAATACCTGACCTATCAATAATATGAGATGCAAGCTTAGTTTGAGACAAAAAATATCCTCTATGAGAGTATGCTACTTCAATACCAAAAAAATAAGTTAGAAATCCTAAGTCCGACATTTCAAACCTATCATTTAAAATTGTTTTTATGCTTTTAATCCCTTTAGAATCGCTTTTGGTTATAAGCATGTCATCCACATAAAGAAGTAAAATAACAATCCCTGCATTGGATTTTCTAACAAACAAAGCAATATCAGTAAAACAGGATGAAAAACTATTTTCTAACATTACAGAGTTAAACCTATCATACCAAGCCTTGGGGGCTTGTTTAAACAATAAAGTGTTTTTCGAAGGCGAAACATTTTTCCTTTAGGAGACTTCATTCCAGGAGGAGCATCTATATACACTTATTCATTTAGATCTCTATTTAGAAATGCATTCTTAACATCCATTTGATAGATGTTTCACTTGTTGATCGAGGCAACAGTTATAAGACATCTGACGGTGACCATTCGAGCTACTGGGGCAAAGGTTTCTTTATAATCAATCCCATATTCTTGACTATATCCTTTTGCAACTAAACGAGTCTTGTATCTCTCGAGGGACCCATCACTCTTAGTCTTAACCTTAAACACCCATCTACACCCTATTGCTTTCTTACCTTCAGGAAGGTCTTGAAATTCTCATGTATTGACTCTTCTTAGAGCTTCGAGTTCATTATCCATTGCGACTATCCATTCAGGACATTTTCGTGCTTCTTCGAAGTTTGTAGGTTCTATGTAAGAATGAATGGTGCTTAAACATACTCTATGTTTAGGTGAAAAAGACTCATATGAGATGAACCTAGAAGGGGTTTTTCTATGTCTTTCAGTCCTACGAAGGTTTCCCTCACTTTGAGGAGCAGTCCCACTAGCATCATCATATCTTTCGAGGGCACTTCTGAAAGTATTTCTATCTCTATGAGTGTAGGTTATGGGATCTCTATACGGTTCCTCATTGACATGCTGATGAAATGAAGAGGACACAAGACTGGTTTCATTATCACTTGAGTCATTCTGATTCGACTCATCATCACTAGTTTCATCACCTTCAGTTAACATATCAAACAGAAAAGAATAGTCTACATTCTCGTCATTAGATTCAAATTTTTCGAAACCACTTAGACTTTCCAAAAAGCTTATATTTTTGGAAACATATAGTTTATCATTTTTAATATCATAACATCGAAAATCCTTTTGAGTTTCGAAATAACCAAGAAAGACACAAGGAATGGCCTTGGGAGAGAGTTTGTCATTTTTATCAATAAGGACAAAACATTTGCATCCAAAAACCCTTAACCTGTTATAATCAGGTTCTTTTTCGTACAATCTTTCAAATGGGGAAACCTTGCTCAAATTTTTTGATGAGAGTCTATTTATGAGATAGACCGATGTAAGGGTTGCTTCAGCCCAAAGTCTTTTCAGAATATTCTGTGAAATGAGCAAGGTTCTAGTTGTTTCAATGATATGCCTATGTTTTCGTTCAGCCAACCCATTTTGTTGTGAGGTTTTTAGACAAGATTTTTGATGGAGAATACCATGACTTTCAAGATAACTTTTGAATTCATTGGAAAGATATTCGCCACCAGAGTCGGTTCTAAGAATTTTTAAACTTCCATTGAATTGATTTAAAATCATCATATGAAATGTTTTAAAAATTGGAAAAACTTTATTTTTATGTTTAAGAAAATATATCCAACTAAATCTAGTATAACCGTCAACAAAGATAACATAGTATGGGAAACCTCCTTTAGATATCACCGGAGCCGGACCCCATACATCGGAGTGAACAATTTCAAAAGATTTTGTTGTAAACATGAATATTTGAGTAAAAGATAGGCTTTTTATTTTCCCAAGAATACATTCATTATATACAAAATTTTCATTAAAAAGATGCTTAATAAAAGACAAATAAGAGATTTTAACAATGTAGGGATGCCCTAATCTCTTATGTCATACATGAATATCTTTGTTTTGAGCAACATTACAAAATTGGTTCTTGAAAATTTGGAGAAAATCAACATAGTAGAGGTCTCCTCTCCTAGAGCCTTCCTTAATCAACTTCCCGGACTGGCAATCCTGTATCCAACATTTATTAGAAGAGAATTTTATATCGCAATCATAGTCCAAGAGTTGAGAAACCAAAAGTAAATTTAAGTTTAGTTTTGGTATAAGACGAATTTTTGGAATAAAGAAGTCTTGTTTTTCAAAATTGCCCATTTCTTTAATTTCAAGAGGTGTTCCATCCACCGTTGAGACAAAGAATGAAAGGAATTTTTTAGAAAAATCGGAAAGAGAACAAACACTTGGAGTCATGTGAAATGATGCACCGAAATCAATGAGCCAAGATGTCTTATCGAGAGATGAGGATGATGACATAGCGGCTCCGGAAATGCCTCCTTTGAGAAGAGGTTGTAGAGCATCCATAATTTGTTGAAGGGAAAGATACTCATTTGATGAAGAAGGTCGTTCCTCTGGTTGGGATGCCATAGCCACAACAAGTATTTTCTTCCATTTGGGGTAAATGGGTTTGATATGCTCGGGTTTTTTACAAAAGTGGCAAGTTAATTTGCTATAGTCTCTTTTACCATATCGATCATTTCCTCCTTGACCTTGATTTTTGAAATGAGAAGGTTTGTAGGCCTTCATATTATTCTCGGGTCTTGACACAACATTAACCCCTTCATAATCATTTTGAGAAGAAGGTGTAGCAAGGATGATAGGATTATTCTTACTAATCCCCATATGGGTTTCCTCACCACTTAGCTTAGTGATTACGTCTTCGATAGAGGGAGATGTGAAAGCAGATAGAAGAGAGGACCAAATTTGCTCAAATTCGGGTCTAAGACCATTTAGAAAATTGAAGAATTGATCTTTCTCTAGTTATTTGTCTTAACTCAATTGCTTATTTGCTCCATTTTGGTTCGAGCATAGCAAGCTCGTCCCAAATAGATGATAGTTCGGTAAAATATTCTCGAATAGACAAGTCGTTTTGTTGAACAACCAATGCCTTTTTTGGAGGTCATACTTGTGTGATAAATCCCTTGAAGTATACATTTTTTCAAGGTACAACCAAGCTTCAGAGGCCTTTTTGAACTTAATGATGTTGGCGTTGATCTTGGTTTTTACGGATGAAAAAATCCAAGACAAGATCTTGAAGTTATTCATCTCCCACTCATCATGCTTTTTTGAATAATCTTCTAGGGCTTTTTGTCTATCTTCCCCCTCAAGAATCTTAATATCCCCTTTTTCAATGATTGTAAGTTTGGGTTCGGGTTCCGGTATTGAACCTTGAACGTACCCCCAAAGACTCTTTCCTTTGATATGGGTTTCCATATTGCCGGCCCAAACATGATAGTTTAAACCATTAAGTTTAAAACCAAGGGAGAAGTGAGAGTCTTTTTCACCCATTAGAGAGGGTAGAAAATAAAAAATAACACTTACCTTAAAAGAATTTCAAGTCTTTCTTGATAAAAGAGGTTTCTAAAATATTATCCGAAGAAGATGATCCACTTCACTCCAATAGCTTAAAGACACGTTTTTTGAGGCATTTCAAAAATGAAGAGATGCACGATTTCCCTTCTTCAACGAGGCTCTGATACTATATAAAAGTATCTCCAATAAGATACTAAGATCAAGACCTTAATATTCTTGATAATAAACTTGGCACATATGCACAATAACAACACTTTAGAACACTTGTGCACAAAAGCACAATTCACAAAATCTCACAAATGCACAACGGCATAAAAAATATTGAAATTACTTTATTGAGCACTTGGGCTTTGACTCAAAGCCATGAGAAAATACAAAGGGGAGAGCCCCTATTTATAACAACTAAAAGGGGCCTTGGAGGGGCTCCACTCATAGACGTTGGAGGCCCTCCAACAATCACAAATGTGATCGTTGGAGGGACCCAACATCTATTTGAGTGCCCCCCCAAGGTACCTTTTGGTACTTAAAAGAAAAGAAATAAAAAATAAAAGAAAAGAAAAAAATAAAATTAAGTTACAATCACATTCATAAAAGTGCGTAAAATAGAGAAAAAGGCTAAACTACCCTTACGGCTAAACAAATAGAAATATATATATATATATATATATATATATATATATATATATATATATAAAATAAGTAGATACATACACATATATATTAATATATGTATATGCATTACATTACATGATTAATTACATAATTTAACAAGTTCCACCATGCAAAACAAGAGAAATCTGTTACTGAATTTTCTCTTTTTTTCTGAAGAAGTTTTGTATTTGTGTTGTCATAGCTGAATACAATAAGCATGGAACTTGTACGCTGAGATGGACCAGGATATCAGAGAAAAGATAAACTTTCATTTCCCTCTCAATCTTTCAGCTTATTTATCAAACTCTCATATGATCTGCTTGGGAAGTGTATTAGGGAGGAATTGATGGAAACAACCTGGTGGGAATCTTGGGGAAATGGATCTGCATGTAATTGATTTTATTTTTTTGGACAACCAGGGAAAAACCGCCTCGCTCACTGGGTTCATGGTGTAATTGTTCCGAACAATTCTCATCAATAAAAAATGATTAGCATGCCATATTGATTTTCTTGACCATGTTTGAGAGTGGCAGAAAATTTTTAATGAAAAATTAATTCTCATACGGCAATTTTTTCATATGAAAATGAAAAGCATGATAGATTTGGCTGAAAATTTTTACCGCAGTTCCCTTTAGGTGGGAATATTTTCATATATATGGTTGAGTTCCCATGCCAAAAAAGAAAATTCACTTGTTTGAATTGGATGCATCTCATGTGATTCAAAATGCATGAGATGAAAATGAAATCATATGTGATTTAAGGTCATATGGTTTCAAATCAGATATTCCACCATGTGATTTTGACTCACATGAGATTCACTTCAAATATGATATCAAATCACATTCCGTTTTTCATTTATATGAGATTTGAAATCACGTTTGGTTAGTGGTTCAAATGAGATTCTCTCTCATTTCCAAATCACATTTGAATGCAACTAAACATATTGGTACAAGAAGAAGATATAAGATTCATGTTTTTGTAGGGATTCAAGTATCTTTGGCTCCATGGAGAGCGATCAATCCAACGATTCGTTTACCTCCAATCCTCAAGATCTCTTTTTTCTTTTTTAAAGTTTAAATCGAGATCTCAAATCCAAGTTTGCGATCCAAGCACTCAAACACACTAAGAATCTGAATGAGCATGTGCTTTGCATTTCAACCATCAGAAAGTATTAAAGCCCTACCGAACCAGTTCACGTACACCTGGGCCCAAGTCTGGCTCCAGCTTCTTCCCAAGGTCCCACCAAAAAACTGTACTGAAAAACAAGGCCAGAACCCAATATCACAGGTCTCATTTTGGATCGGTTTGAACCTCAATTCATTGCCAACCCTAGGTAGAGCACCTCATACACCACCAACACAATAATGCATATCTCATACTGGGTTGGGTCTGACCTGCTGCAATTCCCGATCCGTTGTACCTAATCGCCATGATCAAAGCTCATGATCTCTGGCGATGATAGATTCATCACTCATACCGGATCAGGACAGACCTGAATCCCTTATTGCCAATCATATGCATGGTCCTCCATGATCAAACCTCATATATCCGATTCAGATCCAACCCGCTTGCACCTATGAAATTCAAGAGTACACTTGAAATTTTTTGCTAAAACAAAAAATACTCGATAGTATCAACATTGCTGTATGTTAGTGTCACCTGGTTAGATCCACTCGGGTTCAAACTCGGATCTGACTTTGAAGAGCTGTATCGATTCTGGACTCAGTTCAGATCCAACTCATTATAAGAAAAGTCATACCCAAGTCTTATAAGGATTACATAAACCAGACCCGGTCCATACTCGGTAAAATAATTTAATTTTTTTTCACATTTAAAAATTGTCAGATCTTAATCTGAACTCAGAGTTTTACGCAATGTTGTCAGTATTTGGCCCTGTATCGTTTGGCCAACGATTTAGGTGAATCGGCGGATACTGATACTCAAGTGAATCGTTTTGAATTGGCCAAAAAATAATTAAAAAATATTATGTGTCAATCAGAATGTGACACTTATTAAAGCTATTAAAATCATATCAAAAAATAATTTCAAGTATTTTTTATATTTATTAAAAAATAGCTGATTCAGGGGTGAAGAGTATCGATCGATACGATACGTATCAGCCTGCCTATACCCACAGATGGTGACAACATTGTTGATGTCAGGACAGCGACCTTAAGGGCTTGTTTGATGCACATCTCCCACCCAAAATAGGATGGTGGGGCTGGTTGGGACGGTGTATAAAACATTCATTGGATGCGTCCAAGGAATGATATTTTACCATTCCACCCTCCTATTACGAAAAAAAAAAAAGAGACGAGGGAAAAAAAAATTTCAAGTCATTCACCTCTGACATTTTTTTCTCGTTGCCTCTCTCCCCTGACCCTGGATCTCCCCTCTAGCTCTCGGTACCTTCCGACCCCAGAACTCCACCTTTGGCAAGCATGACCACCGTCCGCCGGCAAGTGATGACCATCATTCCTTCGGCGATCCTCGACCACCATCCCTGTGACATCCTTTCGGCAAACAAGCAAGCCCCCTCTAAGCCTTCCCTCCGATGTCCTTTCGGTGAACATGCAAGCCTCTCGGATCTCTCATCAATCTAGCAAACATGTATCTCTCTCTTTCTCTTTCTTTTTCTTTTTTGTTGTAGTAGGATCAAAATTTAAGGATTTTAGTAAAGGATATTCAAGTATGCATAGATTTTCAGGATTTTAACCTTTATTTTTTGCAAATCTTAAGTGAATTGATTTTTTTATTAGTAAGGCCTCTCTGCATGGTGAGGCGGTCATGATACGAACATGAAATTTATGACAAAAATTCATCTTTGCATTTATACAAGTTTTATATTGTTTTGCTATTTGGATCCAATTTGAGATATATATTTTAAACAAAAAATCATGAATTTTGACAAACATTCATAATAGGATCCAATATAATACCTACCGTTAGGATAGGAAAAAATGGTTGTGTATTTATTTTTTCACAAGTTTTATATTGTTTTGGTATTTGGATCCAATTAAAGATTCATATTTAAAGGCAAAAAAAATTCATGATTTTTGACAAACATTCATGATTGAACCCAATATGATACCAATTATAATAATGTGATATCAAAAAATGGTATTCACACAAGTTTTATACTGTTTTAGTATTTTGATTCAATACAAGATTCATGTCACGGGTTAAAATCTATAATAAATATGTTAAAAATATAGATATTGGTGAGCAGTAACTTAAATCAAACAATAGACATATACACGGCCTCAGTAGACACTAACAAACTTTGGACTTGGTACTGTTGTTATCAGAATAGTTAGTGCGTTTTGTTCGTTCATTCCGACTAATCCATAACGACCCTAATTCCGCAGGCAGAGCCACCGCAGTTAGGTCTCTGATCCTGTTGGGTAGTTTCTCAGTGTAAATATACACACAAAAAAAGTAGACAAGGATCAAGCCCTAATCTGATATGAAAATTCACAAAACCATACCAGCTCCATATATTAGTCGGACCCTGTGAATTCAACCCGGATTCGAATAGAACCTCCTTTTTAGCACCAAACCCTGACGAGGTCGGGGTCAGGGTTTTGGGGAGATGGAGAAGGGAGAGGCGTCCGAAGCGATGACGGCCAATGCCCGAGATGCGAATCCGGCAACGAATCCGGTGTCCTTCGCCATGAAGCCTAAGTTCGATCCCCTTAAGGCCCAGGAGATGTCCTGCGGGCAGGTTCAGTTCCGTAAGGTCTCCGTCCCACCTCACCGTTACACCCCTCTGAAGAAGGCGTGGATGGACATCTACACACCCGTCTACGAGCAGATGAAGATCGACATCCGGATGAACCTCAAGGTCCGCTAAATTTCTGGGATTTTTGAGTTTTTTGTGTGTGTGTGTGTGTGGGGGGGGGGGGGGGGGGAGTTTGGGGTTGGTCGTTTTTTGGGGATGGGGAATCAGTGATTTTCGTTCAATTTGCTTGCTTTTTCCTTTTCTGAACGTCCCTTGATTGGTTTCTGCGTTGTTGGTTTTTCTTCTATGTTTGGTGTCTCGTGTTTGGATGATTCTTCTTGTTTTTCCTCTATTTTCCTGCCTTTCAAATAGGTTTTTTTGTTCCCTATGGTGATTCCGAATAAGTGGATTATCTTCTTCTTTCTTATTATTTTTTTAGTTTTTGTCCTTTGCTTTAATGAAAAAACATCCTGAAGTTCATAAATTAAATTATCTCTTTGGTGTTAGGATAGCAAATCAGTTGGTACTTTCCTAAACTTGGTTTTTTGACAGAAAAGATGGCAATTAAACTTCTTTTAGCATTCTTCTTTTTTTAGTAAGGCTCTCTTTGAAGAGTGTGTGTTTCAAGTGGAATTACTATCAATGCACAGTAGAGAAGGATAGCTGTAATATGTTTATAGCAACAAGGAACTTGGATGTTGTGCCTATTCATCATCTTTGATACTTGTTCTTGTCTTTGCTTTGGTGGGTTTTCCTGTCTTGATTAATGCTTGAAATAGATGATGGTTTTTCTTTCTGGTTTGGAAGAGTAGCAGCTGATCTGGAGTGATTGTCTGGATGTGAATTTTTCAGACGCGAAAGGTGGAATTGAAGACACGATCGGACACGCCTGACATCAGTAACCTGCAAAAGTGTGCGGATTTTGTCCATGCCTTCATGCTTGGTTTCGATATTCCGGACGCCATTGCCCTCCTGCGACTCGATGATTTGTACGTAGATTCATTTGAGATCAAGGATGTCAAGACCTTGCGAGGTGAGCACCTTTCTCGTGCAATCGGCCGGTTGGCTGGTAAGGGTGGCAAAACAAAGTTTGCTATTGAGAATTCGACGAGGACTCGAATAGTGATAGCAGATTCCAAGATACACATTTTGGGGTCTTTCTTGAACATTAAAGTTGCTAGAGATTCTTTGTGTAGTCTTATTTTAGGATCCCCAGCAGGTAAAGTCTATTCGAAGTTGAGAGCAGTCTCTGCTAGAATGGCAGAGAAATTTTGATGCTGAACCAGTTTCTGCAGTCAGCAGAGAAATTTTGATATGTTCATCCATTTAACAAGTTGTGCGAGTGATTATGTTGAAGCTTGGATGATTGGTTGATTCTGTTGAATCGAAAGTGTCTTTCATTGTGGTGACACCTGATATCTGTAGAATATCCTCAAGGCTTCTATTATTATTTTTGTTTTCTTGCTGTGTGTTTGGCCAAATTTGTTTTGCTTCGACACTCTATGAAAGCAGTAGAAATTAGCTACTTGTCTTGCTGACCCTTCAGTATCTAACAAGCTAAATTCTTATATACTGAACTCTCCTAGCATTAAGGCCCCGCTTGGGAGCCTTGTATTGAGATGGAAACATCACTGTGATGTGTTGCTAAAATATGATTTTGCCAAAACGTGGTGTTGAGGATGGAGTAGCCTAAAACATCCTCTTGTGAATGGTGTTGAAATGTCGTGTTGAAGCTGCCAAATCGGTTTCAATGCAGTGTTTTGGCAACATCACTACTCCCAAACAGCAAAGAGCGTGAGAAGGGAAATCACAATACATCTCTGATTCATGGCCCTGAAACAGAGTCTAAAGCTCTGTTTGGAAACCTGAGAGAGATTATGCATTTGGAAAAGTGGTAGCTGGAAATCCACTCTTTAGTGCAAATGTAAAGGACGGTCTCACTTCCTCTTCCAAATGCATAAACTCCCATCCCAACTATTAGTTTCCAAACACCAACCATCAAGGTGGTTTGACCATGTATCTGCCAAATGCATAACATCTCATCCCAGCTGCCAGTTTCCAAACAGAGCCTAATTGTCTTTGGGACTGAATGGAGTTAATGATACGCCAATGATATAAGATAGAGGGGAATGGTGGAAGCTGCGCAAAAATTGCTGAGAAGGATCTCACACACGAGTTTATTTCTTTCTGCATGTTGTGGCTCAGTTCAATTGATCCATTGTGTGAGACAATGTGAAATGCACAAAATTATGGGATGATTAATTTTTGGATGCTAAATTGTGAATGCTAATATTCATTGTTGTGAGAAATGTATGTCAAAATCTGTTTGAATCGGTTGATTCAGATCAAATCAGCCCAAAGACGATCCAAAAAGGGCTGATTCAAGGTGGATTCAATTGATTTTTTAAAATATTTTTGAGAGGGTTAAAAAAATAATTTTAACATATTTTTATTTTTTAATAATACGTCATCTGATTCAAGATCGATTTGATTCACCAATGGGGGCTCCCACCATCTGGTAGTAGCAGATTGTGCAAGTCACCGTGTGATAGGACGTGGCGATTTCAAACCCCACTGGTATATATGGGTGGTTTAATAACTACCTGGTAGTTTGAACAGGCCTCTCTTTTGTTTGTGAAAGGGAGGGAGTCTTAATTTGCCCTGCTATGTTATGAAAAAAAAGTTTTGATTTTTTCATTTTTTCAAAGAATCAGTTCACCTAGTCAATCGATCTTAACAACATTGAACATTGGGGGTTATGTTTGTTGCGGGACTTAACCCAAACACCTTGACGCACAAGTTGGTGACCAGTAAATCAGGATACTGATTAGAAAAGTCCGTTCTTTTTCTTTAACTCGTTTGATTCATGTATGGGAATTACATTTGGTTCAACTGTGTCTGGAACAATTCTCTCTCTCTCTCTCTCTCTCTCTCTCTCTCTCTCTCTCTCTCTCTCTCTCTCTCTCTCTCTCTCTCTCTCTCTCTCACACACACACACACACACACACACACACGCACACAGTAATTTTCAAATGCCTACCGAGCATTTGGTTCTGAGCTCCCCAATTTTGTTCACTTTTAAGCAAATGTTTCCATTTGTGCACTGCGCATGGTTTAATCTTGGGTCAATGATGATTATAGAATCAAAATTGCCATGTTACTCTTATAAAAATATATTGATAATTTACATTTAAAGCATGCCGGCTGTTCATTATTCTGAAGCATTGAAGGTTACTGGAGCGAAACAAGGATTTTATTTGTCGATCAGTTTATTAAGAAGAAAATTTTGAAGGCAGGATTTTACTTGACAAGTTGGGTTTGTAATGGTAAATTGGTCGTTTTAGCAAGTTTAATGGGGGTTAACTCATGAGGTTGTTTGCTTAACATGAAGTACAAGGTTGGGGTATCTTTGTAAAATAAGAAAACTTTGGTGGACATAACCGAGTTTTTGGCATCTAAACAAGGAGAGAGAATGTTTTTTTTTAGGCAAACTGGGGTTAGGCAGACCCCTACCAGATATCTCGTAAGCCCCATGTGGCAGAGGGATTCGAACCTGGGCCTTCAGCTTGGCACAGGACCCCGCTTACCACATGGGATACCACCTCGGTGGTAAGGAGAGCCAATGTTGACTGCATAAGTGGTGGTGGATAAAAAATCAGTATATACTATCCTGTGGAGAATGAACGAGGCTGGCCTCTAGCATTCTTAGCCCATAAGCGATATTGTCCGTCATTGGAATGCTGCCCCTTCTTGAGAACACGTATTTGATAATGATTAGACTTTTTCAGGGTTGGCTTAGGAGACGATGCTCTTTATGCAGAGAAGAGACCCATCAAACGCTGAAGAAATTCAGAGAGAGGCAGAACCCATATCCTTATACTGAAATGCTATCATACGAGAGAGAGAATGAGAGAGAGAGAGAGAGTATAAGTCCTTGGTAGATACCATCTGCATCTCAAAAAATGATCTTGCTTATATACCGTGAAATAGTGACAAGAACAATCAGCTTCCATGGGAGAGAAAGCACAATTTCTTAAGCTCACAACAAACTTTATTCCCAATGCCTGGTGATCTCAAGTTTCTGTTAGCTTCAGTTTTACTAGCTGACAAGCAAGAAAAAACTCTACAGAAGGTTTCCAAGGCCAGTAACAACCGGATGAGAAAACTCTGCGTCTTCACAGGCATGTCGTTTTATTACATCGGTCCATTTGAAAGAAGAAAAGATATTCACCAATGATTTACATTTGCTTGATGAAGATTCGGTCATCTGCATCATGTACAGGGCCAACCCGAATGTTCCATTCATCTGGCATATCAATAATTGTGTGCAGCCCGACCAAATCAGAAATTGGCCTTCTCATCTGCCATCATTGATCCACTGGGTGTCCATGAAATGCGAACTTGCGGCAGCTCACTGGATGGTTTTGGCCTGATCCAGAAATACAATCGATCAAAGCAAAATTTCATATTGGACTTGCTCTTAGGACCTGCAAGGAAAAAAAAAAACGAGGCTATCCTTCACACAACACTGTTAACATATTTCTGATTAAGGCAACTGTCAAGCTTTAAGCAACAAGTTTTCATTACATGAACTGACCTGGTTCTGAGCACTAGTTGAGGTAATCCAGCGCTGAGGAGATGTGGATAACCTCCTTGGTTCGCTGATAATGGTTGGTGTACTAGTTCGTGAGCTTCTATCAACTGCTAATCGAGGTGGCATTTCTCGCATGACCCATAGCACAACACTTGATGGCACAGATGAACCTGGCAGGCCACTTAAGAAATCAACTCATGAAAACTTCATTGATGGAAGTGCACCAGGAATCACAAGGACAAGCTTCCCACTCAAAACATAATACTAGCTTTGCTGATGGAAAGTTAGAAGAGAACAAGTGGTACAAAAAAAATGGAAACATTTAACCAAGAAAAATAGATAGAATTAACCCTAAGAAAGAAAAAACAGCAAGCACAATGGGAGTTAGATGTTGTCATCCAACTATTACGACAAACATACAGCTAAACATGATCCGGCCCACTATATATAAAAGCAGAATAGGTCACTAACTTTGAGAATAAATTTGATGAATCCCCACAGAAATGATACCCAAAATTAACATGGCATCTAGAAGATAGGTTTTGGACCCTTTTTGGGGGGTTCTCAAACAGTGAAGTATGTATGTGAAGTATCTAGATGCTGATAGAGCATGGAAGGACCAACATGACTACTGGCAATTTCAGTTGTAGAAAGGCAATCTTTTCCATTCTTTTAGGAGGAACAAAAATAGAAAAAATGGATTGCATGACATTACATCAGGTTGGAAAAAGTACTACTTTTGTCCTTTGCCAAATGCAATGAATGAAGTCTTAGATGTACTCTGGTCGGGTCTGCCCTAACCCAGCTTGCTAATAAACCAAAAAAAATAGTACTTTCCCTGACTGGTCCTTACTGTACATAGCTGCACAACGGTTTGTCTTGATTTTTACAAAAAATTCTGAATCAGAGCATCGCTACTTTAAAATGAACAATTGGATAAAGGATTTGTTGAATATACATCTCAATGAGCATTTAGAGGGCCAGCTGCCTGGCAGAAACAAGCAGTCAAACTAAACAATGACCATTCCAACGATAGGGAGAAGAAAGTACCTATAAAATAATACGAAATTATTAGAAGAGACGAGTATACAGCATCTATATGCTTTGAATGCCAATTATGAAAGACCTGCCACCAGAAGGAAAACAGAACTTCACCAACTGGATAAACACAGAGTTTCACTGCTTTTGCAAAGAAAGAAGTGTAACACTGCCTGAGCAGTAATCACTTACGGGAATATCAGTAACAAGAGCCACTAGAGCACAAATTGTGAAACATACAACAGAGACTGATGCCAGACCTGTAACCTGTAGTTTTATACAATGTCAGAGAAACATTGAAACACAAGGAACAATATGAACTGGAAATTAAATGGATCAGATTTCATGCATATGATTAGAAGAAAATGCATGCAAAATTGGGAAAAAAAGGGAAAAAGTTTCATTAATATCCATGTCATGAAACTAAAACGTGTACTCTCTAGCTTCTATCATTGTCACCAATGTTAGTAACGGGAATATCTCAGGCAATTCTTAGGATTCTTTTTGCAAATATCAAACAATTCTCACATTTAAAAAAAAAACACATTTAAAGCAACGTAGAGAAGGAAAATAAATTTTAATGGTTTTTTTCCACAATATGTCAAAAGGTAACAAGTCAAAATGTACAAAAACATTGAATTAGATATTTGTAAAAAAACCATGATAATATCACATCATGATATTTTCACAATATTTTCATAGAAGAATATTTTTGAATACATCTGATTATTTCACCTACTATGTTGTTTGACCAAAATATCATGATAATATTGCAACTTTTATGAATATAAGCACTGCCATATTTTCAATCAGGTGGAAATGGCACAAATTTGTTTTTATCATAATTCACATTATAATCATAACCATCCAAGTCAAGTCCTTTAATTGCCGTAGTAGCACAGGAATCACCTTCCAGATCTCAGATGAAGCCCTTTCAGATCTAACTTTGCTCATTTTTGAGAATAACAAGAAACCTGGTTTGACAAGTAAAGAGAAGAAAAACAAAGAAAATTATGAATATACTGCAACAAATATTTCTAGGATATTAGCATCTAACACAGATAAGGCATTATGATATCATGACTTCATGGGAAGGAAAGTGAACAGTAATAAATAGATATTCTGCAGGACTGAAGCCAAGAGAAAAATGAAAAAATGTGCAATACGGTTAAGATGGGGATGAAAGGCTATTAAACAAAAACAACAAATTCACATTAATACACAAAGAGCTATTCACCAGTAAATATATAACATTGGTAATTGATCATTACATTGCTGGAGCTCAAAACATTCCAACCATATTTGACCTTCTTGCGCTGAAAGAGTAAACATATCCTGGTCAAGACATGTATTTCCATAGGCACTTTCTACTAGTGACCTAATATTTCCTTTTTCAGTTTTCAAGAGCAAGTTATCAGCAAATCCACTTTAACTAGATCCAGCTTCAACGATTCAAGAACTAACTTTATTGCATCTTCATGTTTTTCTCCTTTCAAAGGACAAAAAGGAGAAAGGTATTCATTAATGCAGATGTGCGCAGAAGAATCTAAGACCACAATTGCTAACTGGCACTTTGTTACAGAAACACAAAATGTAGCTTAGGAGAGCCAGAAGAGTCAACGGCTCAAGCCCCTCATGCCACAAACCATTTTGAAGCATGAAAGTGACTTCATAAGGATCATGTATGTAAATGCAACTCAGTCAGTGATAAGGGGAATAATTTGTGGAACAACTCAAAAAGTACTAACAAGTACTATAATAATGATAGTTGCTTATTATGAGCAGAACCAATTGAAGAATTTATCAGTTTAATTCAATTCAGGCATCATGGAAAGAAAAATAGATGGCTAATGAATGATAGGCCAAAAATCTCTTTCAGAAAAAAAAGGATGGTAATAAAAAAATGGCACATTGCTGCAGATCTTAATAATATGTTAGAAACTTAACAAGCAATGGGCAAAATACAGTCTACCATAGCATGCTAAGCCACCTCCGAGGAGAAGCATCATTGTAGCAAAAAGATCCAAATAAACCTGAAAAACAATGATCAATATTAATTTACTCTCCAATTTCTCATATAAAAAATAAGGTTACAGACAACAAAATAATAGCTAAATACATAAAAAAGGATATATTGAACTATATATACCAATGTTGTAAGCATCGTACCGTATCAAACGATACGGTACGATAGATATCGTTACTATGGGGAATATTGATATGATACACACTCGTATCGCGATACAAGTGTGTATCATATATGTATTGTCCGATATAGCCCCGTATTGTAGCATATCATACAATACAGGGTGTATCGTACGATGTAGATTCTGCACACTTAGAAAAGGGCTGAATCATAATTTTTCAGTTTTAGGTTTTAAAGACCTCTTAAAGGCCGATGTAAAACCATGTCCCTCCCTCTGCCCACGATAAGAGATCATGGGAGAGTGGGGATGTTTCAGGAGAGAACCGTAAATGTGGGAAGTGGTGGGGGTGACCCCCCACCACTCTCGTGGGTCCTATAAAGAGAGCCATGAGCTCCCTCATCCTCCCAGTTTTTCAGAGAAAGAGAGTGAGAGAGAGCTTGAGAGGGTGATCGAGAAGGAGAGAAAGGGAGCAGCACTGTCATCGGCAGGTAATCCCATCCCCCTTCAATTTCATTTTCTGAGAGAGAGGGAGAGAGGAGATGCCCTATGTCTCCATCGCCGGCAACCATGGGTTGTCGGTGACCTTTACTGCCAGAATATGAGAGTCAAGGGAGAGGGAGGCGGAGCCACCCTCTCTAGCGTGCAGCTTAGTTGCACCGTCCCTGTTTTTGGCAGCCACCGGCAACCACACTGGGTTGCTGGCACTGCCACCGTCGCTGTCACCGTATCAAGTAGGGGGCAGTCTCAGCTATCGATGATCGGAGGGGTCGCCGGTGGCATCGGCGTGGAAAGAGAGCAGACAGGGAGGGGTGGTGGCACCCTTGCCACCACCGCAGGCAACCGGGTGGTTGCCAGCGTTGTTTGAACCAAAGGGAGAGAGAGAGGCGACAGAGGGGTGCTGCCTCTGTTGCGGGTTTAAAAAAAAAGAACCCAGACTGACTCAGTCCAAGTCTGAACCAGACCGAGCCGACAAACGGTCTGGGTCTGGGGGGGGCGACCCAGACCGGGTCTGCACTGGGTGTGACCCAGACTGAGTGTGATCAGGGTGAAAGAAAAAATTATATATATATATATATATATATATATATATATATATATATATATAAAATAAAGAAACTGAGACAATAGCTGTCTTGGTTTCCTGTTACAGGAAGACAAGTCTGGGTCTGGAAACTTATTTGGACCTGATCCAAATTTGTGGTTTGGGATTCAGTTTGGACCAAATCCAACGGGATCAGGATTGGGTCCATTTGGTACAAAATTCAGAATAAGCTAGACCCAGTTCGGCCATACTGGATCTGGATCCAGTTTGCTAGAAGGTTTGGTAACTGAATCCTTTTAGGATCAGTATGAACCAAACCCAGACCAAGTTGGGTCTAGATACGATTCAATAAATTCGGGAATAAGTGAGTAATAATGAAAAAATAAGAAAACAGGTTAGACCCACTTGGGTTGGGTCGAACTCTATTTGCATACATACTTGTATGAACGAATATATATATATATATATATATATATATATATATATATATATATATATATATATATACACACAACAACAACAACGACGCCTTCATCCCAAAACAATTGGGGTCGGCGATATGAACCAAAAAAGAAAATCATTCTGGGTCTTCCACATGAATCCTTCTCCAATCATTTTTATCCAATGCCATGTCCTCGGTGAGGTTCAAAGCATTCATATCCTTTCCTATCATCTCCATCCAAGTCTTCTTAGGCCTACCCCGACCTCTTTTAACTAATATATTTTTTCATTTCTTCATCCTTCAAACTGGAGCATCATTAGGCCTTCGCCGAATATGTCCAAACCACCGTAAACGATTCTCTCTCATCTTATTTTCAATGGATGCAACGCCTACCTTCTTATGTATCTCCTCGTTTTGAATCTTATCTTTTATTGTATTTCCACACATCCATCTAAGCATACGCATCTCAGCTACACACATTTTTTGAATATGATGTCTCTTGGCAACCCAACATTCCGTACCATATAGTAAAGCGAGGTTAATTGTCGTCCTATAAAACTTTCCCTTCAACCGCAATGGCATTCTACGATCGCACAACACTCCAGATGCAGTTTTCCATTTCATCCACCCAACCTTTATCCGATGATTTACATCTCCATCAATTTCTCCATACTTTTGAATGATAGATCTCAAATATTTGAAACAATCATCCACCGGTATTTCTTGATCACCAAGCTTCACTACACTCCCATCACTACTTTGTTGCTTACTAAACCGACATTTCATATAAAACCTCTTGCTTTCAATGTCTGTCTCCATAATTCTAACTTAGCATTAACCCCAGCTCTAGACTCATCAATCAAAACAATATCATTAGCAAACAACATACACCACGACACATTTTCTTGAATTGATCTCGTAAGCTCATCCATCACTATAGCCAATAAGAAAGGGCTTAATGCAGATCCTTGATGTAACCCAACCGTTATAGGAAAATTGGTTGTCACCCCTCCACAAGTGCGGACATTGATTACTACTCCTTCGTACATATCTTTAATTATACTAATGTACTTGAGAGAAACACCTTTCTTCATCATTGTCCACCAGAGAACATCCTTAGGTACTCTATCGTATGCCTTCTCCAAATCAATAAAAACCATATGCAAATCTTTGTTCCTCTCTCTATATCTCTCAATAAGTTGTCTAAGAAGATGTATAGCTTCCATAATTGATCTTTCGGGCATAAAACCAAATTGATTCTCCGATATCATGACAACCTTCCTCAACCTATACTCAATCACCCTCTCCCAAAGTTTCATAGTATGACTCATGAGTTTTATACAACAATAGTTTGTGCAATCTTGTATATCACCCTTATTCTTATATAGAGGCACCAAAGTACTCTTCCTCCACTCATTAGGCATCTTATTTGTTTGCCAAATCTTGTTAAAAAGATTTGTCAACCATTTTAAACCTTTCTCATCCAAGCATTTCCAAGCCTCGATAGGTATACCATCTGGGCCAACTGCCCTTTTTTATTTCATTTTCTTCAAAGCCTCTGCAATTTCTTTCTTTTGAATCTTGCGCATGTAGTCACGATTCATCTCATGAAAAGGAATAGAGAAGTCTCCAAGAGACTACGCATGACTTCCATTAAATAGCTTATCAAAATAATCTTTTCATCTCTCCTTAATCTCCTCATCTTTGACTAAAACCCTTTGCGTTTCATCTTTGATACATCTAACCATACCCAAATCCCTCGATTTTCTATCTCTCATCTTTGCAACCCTATAAATATCTTTCTAACCCTCTTTGGTATCCAACTTGTCATAAACCTCGTTTCGAACTAATTTTTTAGCTTCCTTCTTTGCTATCATATACTTCTCCAATTTCTCATTATCACAACTCTTAGATTTCTATAACACTCTCTTTTAACCTTAATAGCTAATTTGACATCCTCGTTCCACCATATATACGAATGAACTTTGGCACAACCAAACCTGGGTTCAGTCTGTCAAGTATGGATTGAGCTTAAGTCGAGCCATGTTCTGACCTAGACTGGGTCAAGTCAGTAAAAAGGCCAAATTACCCTTGAAGCATGTGCTTCGTAATTTGGTCATAACTCCTCACCCCGAACTCAGAATCGGGTGAGGTTTAGTTCGTTGGAATCAAGACGTAGAAGGAAATTTTTTCTATCATGTTTTCATGACCAAACACGCAGTACGAAAAATGAGGTCTTACAGACCACCATCAAGAGGGGTAGTTTGGTGATTTTATAAAATATGAAGAGATATATGTTTAGTAATTAAGTGAGTCTTTATGTTATGAACAAATCCTATTACTACTACAAGAGACTTGACTGCAGGTTAGAGTTCAGTGCTGGAATTCGAGGTAATGAATATTATGAGCATTTTCTAGTTAATAATAAACAATGATTGTTTACTATGTATGAGATAGTTTGCATGAAATCATATATATTTGAGAATGTAGTCATTACTTCGCATATACTGTAATTATATTCTAGAAATAATTTGTATGCATGCTTGAGAGACCGAATGATGCATGTGAGTTAGCCACAATGCCGAGAATGGTTTTGTCTAACCTTGAGTTTTCTATGCATGTGAGGAAATTGTGTGATTTTAGACAAAAATCCATATCCTATGCTTCTTGAGAATATAAAACTACATGCATGTGAACATAATTGAGTATTTGAGTGATTTCCTTGAGCTCCTTTCTTTTAGTTATATTTACTGCAATTTGAGTTATCTTAGCATGTTAAACTTAACCCCATAAATTCTGGAAGAGGCAATGGATGAAAACGGCTACCTAACAACAGTTAGAGTGAGAGTCACCATAAGCATGGGCCACCAGCGATTTATTGATGTAGATACACTAGATCGATATAGAGACACTACATCTTCTACATGCTTAGATTTTTGTGAATATCGAAACCTTAAGAATATCCTGAGAAACTTACTTGAGACAGAGAGAAAATGAACTTGAGGGAATTCATGCGGGAAAAACAAGAGTTGCATAATATATACTAGGGGTTATGTTTCACTCAATGATTTGAGACTCTACGAAGACCAAAATGTAACATAAGCCATGAACCTTAGGGGGCAAGTATAGCTCCTCAGTTTGACTCGCTAGCGAGCTAGCGATCGATGACTTCTCTTTTACTGTAGTGCCTAGTGATCTCAGTCAAGATCGCTCAGAGTAGCTCATAGTCTAGCCAACATAGTAGAATTGAAATATTCTACATGGGTTTCTATGCCCATAATAAGTTATTTTCGATATAGCCAATCTAGAGAAATAGATAACATTGAGTAAATGCTAACTTTTGAGTTTTGAGAAGGTTAATGGGAGGATTAAAAGAGACAAAAATTTGTATTATGTGATAAAAAACTAAATTAAGACTGAGGGCTTTGAACCCACTACAGTTGTAAATCAGAGTTCTATATTGCTTATAATTGTTCCTTACTGAGTTGTAGACTCACCCCCCTTAACAATTATAATTGTAGGTTCGTAGAGGTCTTTCAGAGACAGGTCGACGTAGTCGCGACTTCAACAAGTGTTCTTAAGTGGCTGATATGCCCAAGACAACAAATGTATTGATTGCTTAGGGTATTTGATCAGGTTATGGAAGATGTTTAATCTCAAAATATTGTTTAATTCATTATTGATATACAACAAATTATAGGGCAACAGGTAAAGAATTTGCAGAAAATTATAGGTCATTCTTTTGGACCCCGTGTGTTGTCCATTGCATAGACTTCATGCTTGATGACATCGACAATATGGATGAGATAAAACACACAATTGAATGCTGCCAAAAAGTTACTAAATTTATTTATAATCATGCATGAATTTTGAACTTGATGAAAAAGTACACTAGTGGTATTGAGTTGATTCGTAATGCAGTTACTAGATTTGCTACAAATTTTTAGACAGTGCAAAGTTTAATAAAGAATATAACTACACTAAAAATATGTTTTCAACAAATGAGTATAATGCATATACCCATGCATAAAAAAGAAAGTCGAGAAATTATAGATATTGTATTCAGAATTGAATTCTGGGATTCATGCATGAAGTTGTTGAGAATCAGTATACCTTTGGTGAAGGTGTTTCGATTGGTTGATAGTGAAGACAAACTAGTTATGGGTTATCTTTATGAAGCGATGGATAAGGCAAAAGAGGTCATTAGAGATAATTTGAATAGGAATAAAAAATTGTACATCCCTATATATAACATCATTGATCATAAGTAGGAGTGTAAACGGGTCGGGCTATAAGGTTTGGGTATGGTGACAAATAAAAAGACCCGATTAAGACCCGAGTCTGGACCTGAAGGTCCGATTAATACATGAAGAGAGGTATAGTCTTTGAAATTTTATACCAGACTCGAACCTAACCCAAGTTTCGTCTAAGACCCTTAAATTTTCAATATAAAAATGATAAAAAATATTAATTTACCGAGTCTGGTTCATGTAGTTCTTATCGGGTCCAGGTATGCTTTCTCTTATAGTAGACCTGATTAGACCTGAGTCCAAACTCGATACCATACCTAAAAATCTGGTTCAAGACTGGTTCCATCTGGGTCCGAACCAAACCCGACCCATTGGCACCCCTAATCATAGGTGGACTGGGCAACTTAATCAATCTCTTTATTCTACAACATATTATTTAAATCATACATTTAGATACTCACCTACATTTAAAATGGACAAGGAAGTCAACAAGGGACTCTGAGATTGCATTAAAAGGTTGAACCCTGATTATAGTGTTCAAAATCAAATTCATAAGGAAATAAAAATTTAGGATAATGCATTATATGATATGAAGAGACCTGCAACAATGTGAAACCATTCCATAATGCATCCAGGTAATTTATTGTCTATTTAAATTTTAATTTCATATTGTTATTTAGGTATGATGTTTTGTATGAATGTATCTGTTATTGTTTTATTCATTTCTCATTTTCTTGTCTTTTTCAAACATGTGGTGGATCAGGTTTAGAAGTGATGTTTCAAACTTGAGAGTTTTTTGTCATTTGTATTTTTAACCAAACGTGTAGTGCAAGTGGATGCGAGAAAAATTGAAACATCTTTAAGCAAACACATACACAACGAAAACGTGGATTTGAACACAAAAAGATCTATGACCTTGTCTACATTCGCTACAACTTGCGGTTGAGACAAATGTATATAAATTTATAAAGTTTATTTATCATTTTCATGTGTTTATTTAAAGTTTTTTTTATATCATACAAAACTCAACTAATTTTAATTTTTTCATGTCAACTTTTTAGGCAACTAGAAAAGTTATCGTCAAGGAAACATAAAAAGCAATTTGATCCCATTAGTTTGAAAATATTTGACGTATTGGATGCATAGATTAAAAAAGAAGCAAATATTCTAAATGAAGAAGACATTCAGTGGATAAACATGAAAAGAGCTTAGGATGTAGATGATGAAGAGCCCACGTACATTGGAGATGATGTGAATGTCGAAGGAGGACAAGAAGAAGAAGATAATGATGATGATGATGATGATGATTGATGGTATATTTTTAAAAAACTTGATTATTGTTTGCTGTGTTATTTAAAAAAAAACTTGGTTATGATGTTTTATGAAGATCACATAGACATAAATGTTTCATAGGTGATTTTATGGTTGTATTTTGTGCAATTCGTCATTATTTCACGTGTTATGATTTTTTTAGATTTTTTTCTAATTTTCCTGATTTTTCCTGATTTTTTGGAATTAAAAAAATATATTAAATTTTTGTTATTTTTTACGATACAATACGTATCTTATTTTGGACCAGACCGATATGGGTAACAATACGATACTTACAACCTTGATATATGCCACCTTCATTTTTTTAGAATGTAAAAGAAAAAATTGGGAATGCAAATTTTTTTTTTTTTGAGAATGTATTATTATCATCATTAAAGCAACACACACTTGCAAAACATTGTCCATATCAACACATCTCAAGTCAATATGTTGCCCCACTCCCTCGTACATACAAAAAATAATAGAAGAGATGAAATCCTTACTTCAGTCATCTAACCCCACTCTTAACAGAAAAAGGGCATATTTTGCACAATGATTTAGAAAGAAAATTAATGAGATGCCAGCAATAGTGTTGAACAATGTAGTATCAAGCCCATACCCGAGCCACAAGTGAAGAATCAATAGGATTTTTTCCCATACCAACCCATATTAGCACTGCAGCTGTGATCGCTAAAGAGAAAATAAATAAAGTCACCTGGAAAGAAAATAAAGCTCACAATTAGTAGCTGTGACAGGACTTGCCACAGTAAAAGTGCAAAGTAGTAAAAGTAGTATATCATTTGGATTTATAATCTGAACTGTTTATTCTGCTTGTAATGAACAAGAAGGATATCGGGAAAGTGGAGGCATGATAATATAATCATCCACAATACCTACCAGTATTACAACTTTTTGTCGGCTTCCAATATGCACGGCTTGCAAGGGGCAACACTTTCTACGACTTTCCACATGTTGAACACCTGCTCTGCTCTTTGTCTTTTCCAGCAATGCTTGGTAAGCACAATCATCCTCTTCTTCCTCAACATCATTTGCCTGATGGCAAAGGTCAACCCTATAAAACATCATCATAAATGTGTTCTTATAATAAAGCAATTTACAGTAATGATTGCAGGAAAAATACAAAATCTACAAAACAAAGAAAATCAATCCACAAGAAATTCATAGTTGTAGCACAAATTTAGTGTGGATCATTTGAAAGAGAGATTTGTGACTCTCAACTAGACTTTATCAATAGATATTTATTGTGAGTTTAGGTTTATTTGTCCTAGAAAGTTCTACAAAGGAAAGTAGTCAGATTGCTTAAGATCTATGGATGGGACGTGTAACACTACTAGTGTCATAACTTTAGACTTCTGGAAAGATGACACATCCTTTAGACATGACAAGAGAGGAAAGGGTGACTTGATGAGTACTATCTCATGGAAGCTCTAGACTCGACAAAAACATGTTAGAGGGATATTGTAAGTTAGTTCAGCTCAATATGTGGTGGTTAGCCTTGTAGATAGGGCTGGGAAACAAGATGAGCAGCTCGCTGTTCAGCTCAGTTCAGCTTGTGAGAAGCTCAGATCGGCTTGGAAATTGAGATTGGCAAGCCGAGCTACAAGCCAGCTCATTTAGGTAAATGAGCCAAGCACAAACATGGCAAGCTCGGCTCGGCTTGGCTCGTATAAGCTCGTTTTACATAGCATACACTTATATATTATATATAATATACATATTATATGTATTTTATATATTTATTATATATGGAATGTCGGTTTAGTAAGCAACGAAGTAGTGATGGGAGTGTAGTGAAGCTTGGTGAGCAAGAAATACTGGTGGATGATTGTTTCAAATATTTGGGATCTATCATTCAAAAGTATGGAGAAATTGATGGAGATGTAAATCATAGGATAAAGGTTGGGTGGATGAAATGGAAAAGTGCAACTGGAGTGTTGTGTGATCGTAGAATGCCATTGCGGTTGAAGGAAAAGTTTTATAGGACGACTATTAGGCCCACTTTACTATATGGTACGGAATGTTGGGCTGCCAAGAGACATCATATTCAAAAAATGAGTGTAGCTGAGATGAGTTTGCTTAGATGGATGTGTGGAAATACAATAAAAGATAAGATTCGGAACGAGGAAATACGTAAGAAGGTAGGCGTTGCACCTATTGAAAATAAGATGAAAGAGAATCGTTTACGGTGGTTTGGACATATTCGGCGAAGGCCTAATGATGCTCCAGTTTGAAGAATGGAGAAATGGGAAAATATATTAGTTAAAAGAGGTCGGGGTAGGCCTAGAAAGACTTGGATGGAGATGATAGGAAAGGATATGAATGCTTTGAACCTCACCGAGGACATGGCATTGGATAGAAATGATTGGAGGAGAAGGATTCATGTGGAAGACCCAGAATGATTTTCTTTGTTGGTTCATATCACCGACCCCAATTGTTTTGGGATGAAGGCGTAGTTGTTGTTGTTGTTGTACTTTATGTATATATTGTATATATTATCATGCTTAAAAAAATTTAGAAATAATTTTTTAAAGAAAACGAGCCTGCTCGTAATAGGCTCACCAAGCTCGGCTCGTTTACCAGCCCTAATTGTAGAATAGTGAAAGGTTCTTGTCAAATTCCAGTGTTAATTTTAATAACAAAACCTAATATTGTAGGTGGCCTAGAACTTATATCTTCAACAGCGGGATTCAGCATCAAAACAAAGGGATTAAAAAAACTTACCAAAATGACAGAAGCAGAAGAAATGTTGCAACAAACAGAATCTGTGGAAAGGCTGCAGAACACCATTTCAATAAGATACCAGGCAACAAGCACTCAAGTTAACATATCCATCTGTGGATGAGAAGAAATCAAATAAATTATCTTATTCTAAATATGAAGGATCAAAGCATACCCATGAGGATAAATCCACATGCATGTGACCAACACGACCATCCCTTACAGTTGGCAACAAGAGTTAGCAGAAAATAGATCGTGTAACCTGCAAAACCAATAAAGCATTTCCTAGACCTTTAAAGGGCATGTATAACTAACAAGAACCATGGCCAGTTGCCAATGGCACCAGTGAACTCCAAGAATGTCAAAATTGAACAGGTGTTGGTCAAATTTTCCACATGATAGATTACCATAATTATTTACATATTGAAAATGGTGTACAAGCACCCATTTAACAAGTATCTCATGAGTACACGGTCCATGTTGTTAACTTTCCTTAATTATTGCACAGATTCAGAACATAGTCATCAGGGACTTGGATGGTGGGTCAGAAGTACCTGGGCGCTTAGAGAGCCCAGAATGCTACGGTAGGATCATTTAAACTACAGTAAGCCTTTTTTCTCTCCATAGAAAGGTATTGTACGACATTCATGGCAAAACCATAAAAGAAAAATCATACCAGTATTAGAAGATCCGATCAATAGATGAAAGATCTGCACCAAGATACATGTCGCCATAAAATTCACGCACAAGCTTGTCAAGAAACAAATCACGAATACCAAAATTCTAAATTTGTAAAAAAAAAAGGCAAAACAAAATACGGCAATCCAAATTAGCCTCGCTTTAGCAAGTTAAAAAACGGAGATTCATTCTCATTTTTAGCCTGAACAGAACAATGCAAGTTTGGCAAACAAAGAAGAATAGGCATGATAAGTTCACCAAATTTAACCTTGATCCATGCTTACCCATAAACGAAAAAAGAATGAAAGTTTTCATACAAACAATCTGGAGTCATTTTCAAAAAACAGAAAAGGACTCCACAATATCAAATGCACAGCAGAGCCACCCACGGCCACTATCAAACCAACAAATCGTAAGCACCATATTATCCCTACCCCAGTATTTTCTTGCAAAAATCCAATGCGTACTCTATATCTTTAAACCCTCACGAATTCCACGACCACAACCGTGAGGGTTTAACCAGCATTACCCTAAACCACAACCCCCCCAGCAATCATCCAAATTTGAGACAAATTATCGAAATGACTAAGATAAAACGACGATGGTGGCAATCTCACGACCAATTCTAGAACTCAATCACCCAAATTCACACAATCCACAACTAAATCACACCACAATCTTCGAATCGAACCTCTAAACATCTTCCCATCCGACAAGAAAAACCAAATATTTTATACTGAAAATCCATCTAGCTCACCTTCTGGCGCGTCCACCCGACTTGCCTATTCCGCAAATGGATCCTCAACAACTGAAACGAAGAAATCCAGAAAAAGGATCACGAAAACGAGAAAGAGAACGAAACTAAAACCACAAAAAACCCTAATCGACGAATCAAGAATCAAAACTCCCCCCAAAACCCTACTTCACGAGAGAGAGAGCCCTCTCCACCTGAGAGAAGGCGAGGGCAGCGACGACGACGTCGACGCAGGCGAGGGAGAGTGCGGTGATGGCGGAGACGGGATGGAGGCACCCTCCGGGAGTCACCGCTCCGTGCAGCATTGTCGCCGGAACCATCCGGGGAAGGCCGCCGGAAAATCCCTCCTCCTCGGGACGGCCGGATTCAGGAACTCGGAGGGATATTCTCTCAGATGCAGTCGCTCGCTTTTTCTAGACGGCTGGATCGATCAACGAACTACTAACCCTACATTGGACGAAAACAGACTCCATAGCCACCAGGCCACCCTTGATATGGGATCGTGGATTATTTAATAGGATAAGATGTAAAACTGGGTCGGGTTGAGGTGAATCTGTATATGTCGATGCAGGATCCAAATTTCAACATGGATCGGACTTTTGCTTCTTCGGATCTGGACTTTGGTTCTGTGTATGATCGCTTAACATAAATCTCGGTGAGGTGAATATCAAAACTTTCAGGCATTATCCAATGCCCAAATAACAAATCATCGAGTTTGGATCTGTTTGGATCTGTTTGGATCTGGGTTATGAGGGTCAAGAAAATTAGATTCCAAACCCAATTATTATAATTTATAAGAACATGTGAAAAATTAATACTTGGACCAGTCCATCAGAATTTTTCTTTAGCGAGAAAGACGTAGGAAAAGTGATGCAAAATGAAAAAATCTGGATTTTTTGACCCTTCTAAACTAGAGAGACTTTTTTGTTAAGCTAATTTTTTTAAAAAGTACAATTTTTTTATAGAAAACATTCTTCCATGAGAAGAGGTGGAGTAGTGTTTCCTACCAAGAGAAAATTTATTTTTACACTCTCACTACCCATCTCACCATCACCATCCTCCTCCTCCTCTCATTTTTTTCACTATTTTTTTTATTTTGCTTTTTTCATGCTACACAAACAAGCGAAAATATTTATCTTTTACCATTTACCTTTTACCTTGATGTATATCTTATTGGATCTCTACCTATTTGAAAGGAGATTAGGATGAGATCGTGGTTGCCATCATTTGGGCTCCACTTGTAACTGTCTCCTATTGTATACGTGATTACATATCACCTTGTATGGAATGAGAAGATTGATTATCATTTTCTCTCATTATCGTTTTGCTCCTTTCCATTTTTTTCTTTCATGGTATCAAAGCAGGTATCCTAAGGACAAGCTTCTATGGCTTCTAACGATACCAATGGTAGCCAAAACCAAAAGGGTGACGATCTGATCATTTCAAATCCATTCTACATACACCATTTGGACAATTCGGGTGCTCTACTCGTATCACAAGTTCTCACCGGGGAGAACTATAAGAAGTGAAAATGGTCTATGTTTATGGCACTTAGTGCCAAAAATAGTATGGGTTTCGTCAACGGCACCATCGCAAAGCCTGTGGATCCACTGAAGATGGTTGCAGCGTGGGAGAGGTGTAACAATATGGTCATCAACTAGATTCTTAATGCCATCCATAGAAACTTGTCAAAGAGCATTATATATGCTCAAAGTGCAACCGAGGTATAAAATACCTTGAGGAGCATTTTTCACAATCAAATGCATCGAAAATTTATCAAATTCAATACTAAATCATCAATACTAAACAAATGCAAAACTTTGTTGCAGATTATTTCACAAAGACAAAAAGTTGTGGGATGAGCTCAATTCATATAGCTCGCTTCACATGTGTGTATGGTGCCATGAAAATGGTACGTGATTGATTGCATTTAGATTGCCTTATTTAGTTCCTAATGGGCTTGAACGATAATTATGACATTGTTCGTAATCAAATCCTACTCATGCAACCACCCTCAGGATCTCTAAGACTTATTCTTTGGTCGTCCAAGAGGAGCGACAACACGATATGTGTGTGACCCCTAGCGCCACAATTGAGATACCACTTGCTGCAGTGGTTGAAAATCAAAGTCGACTTCATCAAACAAGAACTTGATCCCGTTGTGATCATTGCGGGAAAGTTGGTCATATTAAGGCAAAGTGTTATCACTTGCATGGTTTTCCAAATCTGATGACCTAGAGAAGCACAAGCTCGACAACAACACAAGATGAGACATCCAAGGCCAATGTGAACAAATCAGCCATCACAGTATTTTCTTCAAATGAAAAGACCACTCCCAATCAACAGTTCACCAAGGAACATATCGAGCAATTTTTTACTTTCATCAACCAAGGTAATCGAGCAGGACACCGAGCGAATTTGGCAGGTAATGTCTGAAATTTTACTACAATTGTTTCCCTATCACAAAGTTGGATAATTGACACATGCACCACCGTCCATATGACTGGGTCTCTCACCAATTTGAATTTACCCATAGCAGAGTCATGTCCACCGGTTAGCCTTCCAAATGGAGTCACCTCCCATGTTTCCCATAACGGAGATATCACATTTACTCCAAAGATTCGTCTTTCAGAAGTCGTATGTATTCTTGAATTCAAATTCAACCTAATCTCAATTAGTAAACTTATCCAAGACCTCAATTGTATAGCTTGTTTTGAAAATGATCTTTGTTTATTATAGGACTATATCTTGAAACAGATAATTAGAGCGGGTAGACAATAAAATAGACTCTATTTTCTTGAGAAAACCAGCAAAATTGCTTTGGCGGCCGTTACACCAGCTTATGTTTGGCATTCAAGACTTGGTCACATTTTTAATAAATGCATTCAAACTCTTGTTAATTCTAATAACATTAATGTTTGTTTTTTTGATGGCCATTGTTAAGTTTGTAATCTCGCCAAACAAACTTGTTTACCTTTTCCTGCTAGTTTTATTTCAACCACAACCGTTTTTCAATTAATACATTGTGATTTGTGGGGGGGATACCAAACCCCATCCATTTCAGGTGCACATTATTTTTTAACCATCATTGATGACCTTTTCCGAAGCACATGGGTGTATTAGATGAAATACAAATTCTTAACCACACAGTTCATACGGGGATCTTTTTCCATGATTAAGACTTAGTTTGGTACTCAAATTCAATGCCTTCGTAGTGATAATGGGACCATTTTTTTTTAATGAGATGCAAGCTTTCCTTCGTGAACAAGGAGTCGTGCACCAACACAGTTGCATGTCCACACCATAAAAAATGGGGTTGTGGAATGCAAACACCATGATATTTTAAACATGGCACGAGCTCTACGTTTTCAAGAAAACCTTTTCATAAAGTTTTGGGGTGAATGCATTCTCATGACTATTTATTTGCTTGATTGTGTTTCTACTAAACCACTACTAGGCAAAACTTCATATGAAATTCTTTTTCACAAAAATCCTTTTTATGTTATGCATATAACATTCATTATTCTAATGAATTTGACTCTCGTGCAGGAAAATAGATATTTATTGGGTATCCAAATGGTCAAAATGCCTATAGTGTTTATGACTTGGATAACCATAGCATTTTCACTAGTCGAGATGTTATTTTCATGAAAACATTATTTCATTTCAAAATATACCAAGTGCACCTCAAGAGGACTGCAATATCATGTTACCTTTATCCATCACAAACATTTCTCCTGATGGTGAAACACCTTTCCTAAATGATACTATGGATCACGTCTCACATTGTGAATATGATCATGAACCAACACCTAATCTAACCCAAGATCACCCATCAAACCCAACTCTTGAGTAGGATACTGACCCACATTAGGGTTTACCCGCACCCCCTCCCTCAACTTTCCGAAGATCCATCGAGGCCCGTTCTCAACCTGGATATCTCAATGACTATAGATGCTACATTATCGTCCACCATCTTCGTGTGAGACTAAAACCCATTTGGTACTCTCTCTTTTTCTTTTTATCTTATGACAAATTTTCTTATTCTCACAAAGCCTTCCTAGCAGCCAACACTCAAACTGTTGAGCTGAAGATCTTTACCTAAGCCGGTCAGTATCCACAGTGAAAAGAGGCGATGACAGTGAAAAATCAGGCATTAGAGGCTAATGATACTTGGTCCCTTGTCTCTTTACCTTCTAGTAAAGGATCCATTGGGTGCAAGTGTATAACACCCCAAAAATTTAAAACAACACTTTGTCCAAATTTCATGAATTATTTTTTTGTTTGCATTAGAATTTAGAAAAGACTTTAGCAGTGAAAATAAATGATAGTTAGTCACCGGTTTTAGAAGATGTCAGCCAGGTCACAAATATGTGGCCAATCACTTATTGTCTACCAAAATATTTCATTTAAGCAAACCAAAATAAGTTATATATTACAAACAGTACTGCTTAGTAAAACAATACTAGATAAACTGAGTTTGTAAATCAAATGTTTAACGAAGTTTGGAGAAACTCTAGATCTTGATGTTGCCCTACTCTGTATCATACAATCCAGGTTCAGTAATTGTATCACCCATAAAACGAGGTCAAAACCATTCCTGGTCTGGTAGAAAAGCATTTAAATTCTAACAAGTATAATATATTGAAGACATAAAGATCACTCTAAGACCATAGCTGAAAACATCGTAGCTCAAATATCCACAACTTACCGTATAGGTATCCCATAGACTAAAGCAGGAGTTCATCGAGCCTGACTTAGCCATACAAATATAATTTAGGTCCTTCACCTGATTGATCCAACACTGTACCGAGATTAATACCTTACATAAGGTGATGCATAAGTAGTACTAATGTATATTCATTCATTCATTCGTTCGTTAGTGTACCTATTACTAATGCATTATTTTGATAATTACAAGTTCACCCCTTAGTATACAAGAGAACCTAACTTTAGTATCAAACGAAACCATTTGAGTGTTTCTTATGTTATGTATTTTTTTGCTCAGATGCCTGAATGACCTTGTCCGTAGTGGAACAACAGATTTTTGTTGGGATAACCCCATAAGGTCATTTTGGATGCATCCTACTAATGCAGTAGCAGAGTCAACCCCTAGGTATTAGGAATAACCTGGCCTCCTAACCTCCGAGTGACTGGGAGACTGCATGAAGTCTTTGGTTCATAAGATAAAGTATGTCACTCAAGGTGGTATCATCATTGTCTTCCTCAGTGAGTGTAAATCTTGAAGGGTTTGACGACATAATCTTTATTATTAGAATGTCGAGTGTCACATAGGCAACTAGTGCATTATGCACAAATCAAAATATAAACACAACTTTAGCCAGTTTTTTGAAGCACAGGCCGATTCCCATGTGGATAGAGACTATCGTTATGTTTGTTTATATATATGCAAACATTGCTTTTGGCACCTACGACCTTCATGAGTGCTTCCTCCCTTGTGGATGGATAACCAACTCTAGCATAATGACACTTAAGAGTATTATTCGAGTAATAGTAGTTTATAGAGGCATGCATATAAACATGGATTACTTTTGATTGACTGCTCGATCGTATTTAGTCGCAACGAGCATTGGCATAACAAGGTGTAATAACTACTCTGGCGTAACGGCTCTTATGAGTACAATGTCTTTGAAGGCAAAAATGGAACAAATCATCCTAGTAGGGTTTCAACAATGAGGGCATCATCATGCTATCCATACTAGCTTAAGTGAGTATTTTGCTAGAATTTTTTTTGGTAGCATCTTCCCTGTTTAACTTAAAAAAGCGCTATGCTTGTTTGAGGGCACAAACATACTATTTCGGATTCGGGTAATCATTTACCAAAAATTTCGACAGCATCTCTCTTGTTTAACGAGAAAATACTATGTTCTTTTTTCCTCGGAGAGCATCTTCTCAGAAATTTTGGCAGCATCTCCCTTGTTTAACAAGGAAAATGCTACCTTCATTTTTTGATAGATGTGTAGCATTGTGTGTACATTGCATCTCCCATAGTTTATCGAAAACTTAGGATTTACGTTGGTGACCTAGATGTTTACGTAAATATAGTTTTGCGCAAATATGAAACAATTCTAATAGAAGTTTCTTTGCCAAATAATGTTTTGAACACGACAAGGATTTTGAATTGCTTTGAGCGATAGGGATCAATCACCATTTATAAACTAATTACACCATAATTCTATTTATTAAAAATAAGAGCATGTATACATAATAACGTGATGATAAAGTAAATAGCATAAAGTAGAATCCTATGCACATAACAACGTGATAACAAAGTAAATAGTGTAAAGCAGGAACATGTGCACATAACAGTGCAATGTCAAAGTAAAGTGCGTAAAGCAAGGTCTGGCAAATAAAACCATACATCGGGCTAAGTAACTTATATAAAAGAACGCATATATATAGTAAATAGGAAAGTAGTCATAAAGATATGCACGTGAACACTGAATCTAGCTTGCGGTGGCCTAGAGGGAGTCAAACTAAGGACTAGGATCTTGTAGCACACAATTCATTGTAAATATCGAGAAGTAGTCGCAAGGATACACACGTAAACACTGAAGCAAGCTTGCGGTGACCTAGAGGGCGTGAACCAATGATTAGGACCCGATATCATTTATAAATGTGTACAGTAAAGAAATCTCACCATACACGATATTTATTTTAACAAATATAACTTTAAATAGAGAACAATGTGCAAACCTATCAAAAATCCAGTAGATGTGGTTTAGTGCAAGCGTAGATGTGCTCATAGGTCATGGCCCACACATCTAAGCATGTCTAGTACAATCACAATTATGAGCGTCTCATGTAGAATTTATCAAAGTAAAAAAACACAAAAAAATCTAGAGAGAGTTTTTTTCTAGAGAGAGAACTTTTTTCTAGAAGAACTCTTTTCTAGATAGAGTAAAAATCTAGAGAGAGGGCTCTTTTCTAGAAGAGATTCATTTTCTAAAGAGAGAGAACAAAACTAGAGAGATATGAGAGAGAAGAAAGAAAGCTATAGAGAGAGGGTAGCGATTTTCTAAAAGAAGAGGGGTCTTATTTATAGAGGATTTGGGTGTGGGATCCACCCCAAGGGATAAGTATGCCCTACTTTTTTTAAAATTTTTACTAAAGATAAGCATGTCCCCTATAGGGCCCACCTAGATATTTATGAGATATTCATGTGAGACCCATGAGATATTTTTGTGGGGTCCTCGATTATTTTATGAGATCCGCATATTTTTGGGGTTTTGTCGATATTTTTTGTGAAAAAAAGTTAGTATATCATTCTCTTCGTTTCGACGAGATGAAGCAAACTTTCTCTGCAGAATTCTCTCATTTTGCCAAATGAGCGTAATATGGGTCTATATGAGCTTACCACCAGGATATTATGGTCAGGGGGAACAGAAAGTATGTCGCTTATATAAGTTCATCTATGGCCCTTAAACAATCATCCCAAAATTGGTTTGCTAAGTTTTTGTCTTCTCTCAAAACCATTAGTTTTAGTTAATCAAAGGCATACTACTCCTTATTCTTTCAAACTACATCAGTTGGAAACATGTACATCCTTGTGTACGTTGATGACATCATAGTTGTCGAAAATGATATAGGGTATATTGAGACTCTCAAAACCACTTTGAATAGTATATTCCGTATTAGAGATCTTGAAAGGGTTAAATATTTTCTCGACCTTGAGGTGACCTATTCCAAATTAGGTATCTCTATCCCAACAAAAATATCTTTTAGATATTCTTGGCGATAGGGGTTACCTTGGTGCCAAACCAATCGACACACCAATGGATTTATATCTCAAACTCACCAAAGAAGATGGGAAAGTGTTGGATTATTCCATCTCTTATCGACGGCTCATGGGCCGATTCATTTACCTCACCATCACTAGACCGGATATAGTATATTTAGTCAATGTTCTCAGTCAGTTCATGCATCAGCCAAGAAAACCACATGAAAGTCGCATATTGTGTCTTGCATTACCTCAAACGGATGCCCGGGCAAGGTATTTTTCTCTTCTCTTTTGTATCTCACTGGTTATTGTGATTTAGATTGGGCCTCATATCCAATGACACGATGATCCACCTTTGGATACTTTATTATCCTTGGAGACATCTCCATCTCTTGAAAAACTAAGAAGCAAACCACAGTTGCTCGATCTTCAATCAAGGAAGAATATCAAGTCATGGCCATGGCATGTTGTGAACTAACTTGGCTCAAGTCCATCTTTCTTGACCTTAGAATTCAACACCCTCAACCGATGACATTGTTTTGTGATAATCAGGACACACTTCACATTGCGGTCAATTCAGTCTTCCATGAGCGGACAAAACACATCGAAATTGATTGTAATATAGAACAGAGAGACCTGCACCAAATTTGTTCCTTCTCATTTACATTGGACAAACATTTTCACTAAGTCCTTGTCAAGAGACCCATTTCATCGGCTTAAAACCAAGTTGAGGTTGTTAAATCCACACCCCAACTTAGGGGGAGTATTAGAAATTACTTATCACATTTGATATATTTATCTTTTACAATTTACCTTTTACCTTGATGTATATGTTATTGGATATTTACCTATTTGGAAGGAGATTAGGATGAGATTGAGATTACCATCATTTGGGCTCCACTTGTAACCATTTTCTATTGTTACATGTCACCTTGTATGGAATGAGAAGATTGATTATCATTTTCTCTCGTTATTGTTTTGCTCTTTTTTATTATTTTTCTTTCACAAATTTTTTTTATGAGAGTTTATCTCTCTTCCAAATGTGGGGTCCTCCTTGGGGCAGATCAGGTGATATGTCAAATCACTTTGAAAATGATTTGACATCCTCACTGCATTGCTTCATCCTGTCCTTGTGCACATTAGGTCCTTGTGTACATTATGAACGGTGAGGATGCAAAAACTTACTTTTCTAAAAGTGATTTGTAATATCGCTTGCTGCTCAATGTACACTCAGCTTTGACCTTGCAGGGAGGGATGTCCTCATGGGCCGTTAGTAACTTTCACAAGTCGCTCCTACGGCCAGCAGGAAACAACATTTTTCTCTGCTTTTATGTTAGATCTTACAGATGCTATCTAGATGGTTGCAAGTATAACAATAATAGGGAATAAGCTCGTCTGGTAGGGGAGATGTGTGAACTTACCAAGTTATGAGTTTGAAACCCATACTGGGCATCCTTAGCTGCAAGGTCGAAGGTGAGTGTACTCTCAAGTGGGTAGGGGGGCACCTCAAGGGTTTTGCCAACTGAAAGCCAGACAATATGAGGGAGATTTCTCATTGGCGTAGCAAAAAAAAAGTGGATAGCAATAACAGGTTTTGGATCAGACCCAAGAGGTTTGGCGTAGTGGGATGGGGCCTAGACTGTTTGACGTGCAGTATAGGTTCAAATTCCATAGCCGTCGCCCCCTGCAGAAGCCGAAGCTTGGCGACTCCCTGAGGTCAAGGGGGTAAGCACTTGGAGTTTTACGCTGACATGGACAAAGACCATAAGTACCTGAGGCTGAGCCAGCACAGCTAGGTCTCTGCACCTGAAGTGGTTTCTCTGAGTATAAAAAAAATAATAGGTATTGGATCATGCAATTTTGATGTCTAATCAGGTGTTTATACAACTTCAAAAATCATTAGCAAACTTTGAAAATTGGCCATCCCTAGCGAACATATCATAGTACACATACCAGTTGGGTAAAATTGAGTTGCCTATGATGGTCAAAGTTGACCTGACCCATCAACTACACTTAAAATATGTCAATACTCAGGTAGAGTAATGCCTACATAGGGATGGCAGTGGACCCGGGCAGGGGCGGGGGACAAGATCTCCACCCCTGCCTTGTCTCAAAATCTTGCCCTCCATCCCCGCACGGATTTTGATTTTAACCTCCATCCCCAGTCCAAACGGGGCGAGGCGGGGCGGAGGAAAGCGCAAGTCCATCCCCACCTCCATCCCCATTTGATGTCCTCCATCCCCAATCCAAACAGGGCGAGGCAGGGCAGGGCCCCGTTTCTCCCTGGTCCACTACCATCCCTATGCCTGTGATGACTCGACTCATCTAGTAAGATGACTCGTAAATGTTACCAAGTTGATCCGACATCACAAGTTTGAATTAACCTCACGGGCATCTCTTGCCACTGAGGTGACCTCGGTATCTCATAGGGTAAGCGGGGTCTACAAGGTTGAACTTGGCTATTTGAACAGAGTAGGATTGGTTTCCTGCACATATTCAAGTCATTGACACCCTTCAGCAATGTTGTCAGTGTGGAATCAGACCTGTGTCGTTTGGCCAACGATTCAGGTGAATCAGCCCATACCGATTCTCAAGTGAATCGATTTGAGTCGGCCAAAAATAATTAGAAAATAGTGTCAATCAGAATGTGACACATGTTAAAGCTATTAAAATAATATTAACAAATTAATTTTAAGTTATTTTTTATATTTATTAAAGAATAGCCGATTCAGGTCAGTATCATATTGATTTTCTAGGGATACGATACGTATTTAGACCCATACTGACAACATTGCCCTTGAGTTTCTTGTTTTCCTCTGCAGTTTAAGACAAAACTGGTTGGATTCAAAAGGTTATAACAGAAACAAAGATCCAGATCAGTCAGGTTTTGCATTCTGTTGTAGCATGACACATTTTATGGGTTTGGGTGTGGTCATCTCTGTGACCTTAGGGTATGTTTGATGGCTTGTCTAGGGTTAGACGAAATGAACAAAAGATTCAACTATGATTCAACCTCAAGAACCATCAAGAACGGCCCAAGAAGATGATCTAACATGGTTTCACTGTTTTTACAGGGATTCTAATCCGTTAGAATCAAATATTGCATTAATTTTTACGTTATTAACCAATAAAACATGAGATTTACCCTTTTAATGGGTTAAATCCATGGTTTTAAAGGAAAAATCAAATTCCAGCCATGGATTCCCTGTTTTTATTTTATTTTTTACTTAGTTATGTTTATTACATGTGTTTTAACATAGAAATCAATTTCGTTTTGCTGTTTACTATTTTCCTTATTGTTTTCATTAATTAATGCATGGTTTATTAGATTTCATTAGATTTCTGTGTGTTTTTAAGCATGGATCATCAAAGTATATGTTATTTCGTATTGAAGAACTCACTGTAAATTTCTATTTTTTTTATATGTGATACATAGATGTGTAAAAGAACTACTGTAAAACAATCAGAGGTTTTGGGATTCGATAACTCTGTCAGAAAAATTGGAAGTCAAACCGTGATTTTAAATCTTCAAAATCGTTATTTAAATTCAAGAGGTAACTTGCTGTTATGTTTTTTTTCTCATTCGATATCCGATTTGAGATCCGTAAAGTGCTGTGGATTCATGTTGAGATGATCTATTTACTGTGAAATTTTGGTAATTTTTGGCCTCTGTTTAATATTTTTCCTCTGACAGAAAGTCTGATTTTAAATTTAAAACTCGTTAAGGTTTACCAAAACCCTAATCAGACTTGTAATGACCATAGATCTCACACCACAGATCCGATTCACGATCTGTAAACAAAGAGTTTCATTATTTTTTTGTCTACTATTCACTTCTAAAATTTCAAAAAATTTTGATTAAGTTTGCTATTTATTTCTGTATTTTTAATCTAAAGTAGCTGTTTTAACCCCTGTTAGATTCGTTATAGTTTAGTTCAGATTGTCAGAAAGGTTTCTCTCAAACCGAAGATGATTTTTCTGATATATAAAAAGGAAAACCTTTGTTTTTATGTCTAGTTTGCCTCTGTAAAAATTCAGAAGTTTTTATGGAGGATTGACCCCTGATTCGGGTCTAACTCTGAAACTGGTTTGTGACTTAGGTTAAAAATAGCATATTTTAGGGTTTTAATGCAATTTTCAGATTAAAATAATGTCAAAAATTTATTTTTATGATTTCAATCTGATTTTAGAGACATAACAAGCGCAGGTATCAATTTGTATGAAATTTGGAATCCGTTTGATGCCTAGATTGATAAAATTGCAAAACAGGGCCCCGTAGGATCCCGAAACACTGCCAAAATCACAATTTTTGTGATATTTCTTGATTTTCATGCATAAGTGTGTGTTTTTAGAGTTAGTTCATGTCTAGAATCATATTAAGGTGTTTCATGTTTGATTTTGTGTTTATTTCAATCATAAATCTCAAGTTTTATCAAAATCTATTTCAGAAAACCCTCATAACATTGGTTATGTTCGTTCCATAACAACTGTTCCAAGTCCAACATTTGTTTGGATTGTACTCAGATGCTATGTTCCAAATGTTTGTTGTTTGATGATGGTGTGCAGACAACTTGGACAGTCATGGATAATGGGTTAAATTACTTTATTTTGGATCGTATGACCCGATCCATTCACTATTTTACATGTTTTAAAAAGTTTATTATGTTTTTTTGCTTGGATATGGATTCAATTATGAAATTATATCTAAAATCATGAGTTTTTGCCTTGAATATGGATTTGGAATTAGATTTTTGCCCAAAATATGAATTTTTGCCTCAAATATGGATATTGAATTGGATTTTTGCAACGAATATAGATTTTTGCTCCAAATATAGATCTCAAATTGGATTTTTGCTATAATGTAATTTTTTGACCCGAATATAAATCTTGAATTGGATTTTTGCTCTGAATATGATTTTTTGCCCTGAATATGGATCTCGAACTGAATATTTGCTACAAATATGAATTTTGCCTCGAATATAGATCTCAAATTGAATTTTTGCCCGAAATATGGATCTCTAATTGAATTTTGCCTCAAATATTGATTTTTGACCCGGATATGGATATCAAATTGTGGTGATTCGAATATGGATATCAAATTGTACGAGACTCTTTCTCTCTCTCAACGTGATACTAACACATTAAAAACACATTTTCAACTTTTTAATATTGTTAATGTTATCTATAAGTTTATATATTTTTAACTGATATCTTCTCAAACATGTTCTCCATATAACTAAAATTTGAAAATATCACAAGACTTTTCTCACTTCCAACACTTGAAATTCGCTCTACCAGCATAAGTGGTGATCATGAATATCGACATTGTGGACTTACAAATTGTAACAAAAAATGCAAAAAGTTACAGGCTTAGAGCAGGTTTATGGTCTAGCAATGTTTTGACCAGAATGGGCACAAGTTTAGACTCAAAAGAGTAAACTTTCACCTTCAATTGATGAATATTTATGATACAGAAAGCATATATAAAAAACTAACACAAAAATAAGTTCATAGAAACCACAAATCCCTGTATAAGTTCATAAAAATCACAAAAATAATACATTTATCAATGCAAGTCATCGAAAACTAACACAGAGTATTTGGCATATGCCTCTATCAGAAATCATGTTATCAAACAACCAATAGAAGACAAACTGCCACTTCTGTGGTTGCTGATAAACTTTGATTCAGAATGCCTCATAAAAAATCATGACCTAGAAATGATTAACGAACAATTTAGATGGGATAATTCCAAAAGTGTACCTGAAAATAAAGCCACGGACAATTGGCATGACCAGACTTGAAATAATAACACAATGAGCATGAATAATATCCACAAAATTCCTACCACAAGAACCAGTCTTATAAATTTCTTCTTCCAAACCGGCTTCAATGGAGATTCTTGAAAGCGCTAATCAAGAAAAAATACAAAAAGAAAGAAGAATAATGAAGAAGATCATCATCAAAGAAATTAGAAAAAAGCCCTAATTAAGCAAAAACCAAAAGAAGAAGAAGAAGAACAAACAAGAGAAGAAGAATAAGAAGAAGAAGAAGAGCAAGGGGGCCAAACGGCCTCGCCTCCGCCGACCGCACCTCTTCACCGAGAGAGAGATAGCTCTACCCCTCCGGCTGCTGCATAGGAGAGAGACAATTTTAAGAGAGAGGGTCAGGCACGAGAGAGAGGGTCGGCTGCCCCCATCGATGCAATTTTTTTTTAAATTTTGTTCCCCAATCTTGTTATTTTGGCATCGACGGGGCGACAGAGTCATCGTGGCCAGTGGTAGAGGAGGAGGAGGAGCCACCTGTTGTGCTGCCGAAGGGACGCCCCCTCTTGGCACCGGAGGCAGTGGTGTCACCACCCGCCGCTTCAGCGGAACCCTTGCACACACACACACACACACACACACACACACAGAGAGAGAGAGAGAGAGAGAGAGAGAGAGAGAGAGAGAGAGAGAGAGAGAGAGAGAGAGAGAGAGAGAGAGAGAGAGAGAGAGAGAGAGAGAGATGGGTGTGGTGCGCCCGTCGATGCATTTTTTTTGTCCCCTCCGTTCTTGTTCTTTTTTGTAATAGGGGGAAGGTGGATCGAAAATTATAGACATTTATGGACATGACGGATGCATGAAACGTCGTCTGCCGTGTCTAATGGTTGTCGAATTTCACTGTTCCAAATGGGATTTTCGTCTGAATCCTGCTGGGAATGGCGTATCAAACATGCCCTTATGGATCGAGATTCATTGTGTATAATAACACTTATGTCACAAAAGCACGTGGACATGAGGACGGGTGATACATATTTGACATGAAAGTTCTATTTTTTTTAGAAAAAAAATGATATGAGGGCACAAATTTTATTTTTTGGTATTTTAATATTAAAAATTTGGTTTTTATTAAAAATACATAAAATTATAAAATATTAAAATAATATGTGTACATGTAAATGTCCAAGTGTATGATAATGTGTAAATCGGTTTTGGATTTGGATATATATGATGTGGAATGTACGCCATAAAAAGATGAGGATGAAAGTGTATCAAAGCCAAGGCATATCAACCACTGAGGTGGTTTCCCATGTGGTAAGCGGGGTCATGTGCCAAGCTCAAGGTCCAGATTCCAATCCCTCTGCCACATGGGGCTTAAGAGATATCTGGTAACCTTGGCTTGCCTTTAAAAAAAAACTAAGGCAGATCAGGTGCAATGTGATTGCACACTTTTTTAGTGTACAATCACACTGCTCTTATTCCTTCCTCTACCATAAAATTAATGTTGTTCTTTCATTGCAATCATTCTTGTGTATCATCAATTTATATTAATGTTGGATAGTAGGGAGTCGGGGTGGAGCTAGAAATTTAAGCCAGGGTGGACACAAATGCACAATAAAAAAATTAATTTTTATGATAATAAATTATACTAGCAAATGCAAACAAAAATGATGAACTACATAGTGTCATATTTATAATTAGGAACGACTAAATAACATGTTTTCAGTAATAAAGAAAATTATTTAAGAACTACATAGTATCATAATAACATATTAATTTGTATACTTCAAATTTTGGATTTGTTTGATGTAAAGATGAAATAAAGTATATTTCGTGAATAATGCAATGTGACTAAATTCAAGTGTTGATCTTGAAATGCATTCAGCAAGACATGACAAAATAACACAAATATCTTACAAATAATTAGTCAATTAATTAATTAATCTTTAGAAACATCTACAAAATACATCATAAATATTTTATAAATAATTAAAAAAGTACAAGTCACTCAAAGTGAAGAGAAACATCAAACATATTTAACATCAAATAGTTACTCTAGCAAATACCTAATTCATATTCATCTCATTAAAAACTTAAATGCTAATTAAAAACAAAATAAAAAATTTAAACCTAATTTAATTTTAATTAAAAAAATATCTAAATTAAATATTTATCTTATTTAAAAAATAAACAAACTAAATACTATTAGAAATATATAAAAAATTCTAAAACTTAATTAAATATTCATGCTATTAAAAAATCTAAATGAAAACCTCAATCCTAGTGAACATCATTCATAGTTTTCATACATAAACTAATTGAAATAAAAAATAACAAAACCTTTAAATTTTTAACTAAAATTAAGCATGTAGATCCTGTACAGTATTGATTAAAAAATAAAAAATAACTAATTAATATTCATCTCATTAAAAACTTAAATGCTAATTGAAAAAAACACACAAAAAGCCATAAACTTAAACGGTAATCAAAATTTTAATTCTTACATCATCAATTATGCATTTATACTCTAAACACAAGAGAGAGTACATTTCATTTAATGCACACTAAGCAGCAGCATGCACGATGTGACATACGACTATATTGTTGTGGGGTCGGGCCATTAGGAGGAGGGGGCCACACAAAAAATTGAGAGAGAGAGAGAGAGAGAGAGAGAGAGAGAGATGTGGGGCCCTGACTTGCCATTATAGCTTGTGGGGTTGCAGATAGAGGCGAAGCCATGGGGGCAAGAGAGAGAAGGGACCATGTGGGGTCATAGGAAGGGTGAAGGGCGAAAGCGAATCAAAAGAGAGAGAGAGAGAGAGAGAGAGAGAGAGAGAGAGAGAGAGAGAGAGAGAGAGAGAGAGAGAGAGAGAGAGAGAGGGGGCTCAACTATTAAGGTCGCAACATGGGGAAGGTGGCCCTCCCCAATATCCCTATCAACTACATGCCACTCTAACAACTGAAGGTGAAGAGAGAGCAAGAGTTGCAGACGTAGAAGGAGAAGAAGGAAGAAAGGAGGAGGAAGCTCAAACAACCATAATCTCAAGTCCCAAGAATCAATCAACTGACGTTTGATCACGCTCGAACCAAATATAAGGAGAGGAGAGTCCCATCGAACTCAAGGTCGATGGATCCAACAGGAGGAGAGAATGAGGAGAGGGAATCCACAATAGGAGGCAAAGATTCATGAAGGAGGAGTGCCTGCCACCATGGTGCTAGAAGAGAATCACAGGTGGAATGGTCATCATCGCCACCAGAGAATTGCGATGATGACGATACTCGCCGAATTGGGTCTGGGGAGCCCTAACAGCGAGAGGTATAGAGAAGAATAGAGGCACTTTAAAAATCATCATCTCAGAAAATCCAAATCCCAAACCCACCTCGAAGGTGAATAAGAAACTCAACAAAGTGACCTCTGAAATTTCAGAATAGGATAGGTACGACGATGTAGGGAGAAACTACTGGAGGAACAAGAAGGTGAGCCACATCAGGAAGGATTAAAAAAAGCCCAAAGAGGAAGATAAAAGAAGCACAAATCTCCTTTGTAATGCATATCCGATGATGTCAAAAATTATTGAATTGGCAACTGAAGGCACTATCGAAGAGAAAGACAAGAACAAGAGCGAGGACGTGAAGAAGAAGAGGATTTTCAAGAAAAGATACAACAAGAAGAAACCAAAGAACTAGGCGCGTGCATGCAAGAGAGAGAGTGTGTGTGAGACCTACAATTTTTCAATAAAAATTCTGAATAAAACTAAGAAGTATTTTATGTAAAAATATCATATTAACTCAAAATGTGAAACGAATGATTTTCGTAGACCCCATTATACTTAGGACGTATATATCTGCAAAAATATATGCTCAAACAATCAAGGAGCCATAACTCACTCCCTGGACAAAATTAGGAGATTTCGTAGATCCAATCTGTTTCGTCTCATCGAGACAAAGAAAATGGTATACTCATATTTTTTTGCAAAAAATATCGACAAAACCCTAAAAAATGTGCAGGCCCCACAAAAATAGCTGGCGGGCCTCATATAAATATCTCACAAAAATATCTTGTGGGCCCCACATAAATATCTCATGAAAATATCAAGTGGGTTCTATAGGGATATGGATGTCATTATGTTACTTTGCCCTTAAGTTTAGATCTTACATCAGGTGAACTAACTGGATCAGAACCAGGCCACACATAGATCCAAGATCCATATTTTTGTCTATAAATAAAAGGATACCCTTCCTCCTTTTAAAATTTTTTTAACCCTCTCTCTCTCTCCTCTTTCTCTCTTCACTCTCTTGGTTTTAACCTAAGTTAAGCCTAGTTGACTTAGACCAAGCCCACTTGCAATAAGCTTGAACCTACTTACCCTAAGTTGAGCTCAGTATGGTCAAGTCAACTTGACCTACCAAGTTAGCATTTCTCGCTCTTCCTTTATTTTGATCTTAGCCTAGGTCAAACACATTTGACCTAGACTAAGCCTATTTGAGGTGAGCTTGGACTCACTTGACTTAAATTGAACCTAGTTGGGATAAAACCCCTTAACCCTGACTCCTTAACCTCCTCTACCATTTCCTTGACTAGGTCCAACCTATCTGACCTAGCCTAGCCTACTTGAGGTAGGTTCAAACCCAATTGCACCTAAACTAGGTGCAATTCGATTTTGGTCTAAACCTCATCGTTTCACCATGTCGTCGAGTTCTGTAAGAGATGCTTTTGGTTGTGATTATAGCAGACATAAAGAATGTGCTGACCATGATCTAAGAGTGCCTCAACTGCTGAATTGAGCCACCCCCCATCGATTCTTGATAGGTTTCTAGGATGATTCCTCTCTTTCAAGTTATTTGGTTAAATAATTATCGTATACGGTGTAATTTTTCTTCCCGTACACTTTTCTAAAATAATATATGGTACTAGTCCTTGGTTCACTCTCACTAGGGCACTGCAGGCTTGCTTTGGTGTCCACACGCGTAGCCTTGCGATGATCACTCGATATTTACTGTGCACTAAGTGTCATAGAGTCTTAGTCCTTTGATTACGTCCTCTAGGACATCACAAGCTTGCTTCAGTATCCACACGTGTATCCTTGTGACTAATTTGCTATATATATATATATATATATATATATATATATATATATATATATATATATATATATATATATATATATATTTGCTTACACATTTTGTCTTGCCGTCATACTATATGGTGCCAAGGCTTCTGCTTTTCGCAATATATATATATATATATACTTTGCTTATGCATTTCGTCTTGTTATCATGCCGAATGATGTCGTCAAGGCTCCTGCTTTCTGCAATTTATTTAGCCTGATGCGTGGCTTCACCCACCAAGTCTTACTTACACTTTTTATATTATTGTCGCGTTGTTATGTGCAGACTCTCGCTTTTACTAAATATAGATGCACATAATAAGCGTATAAATGGAGACTGCTCTCTATCGTCAAAGTGATTCTAAATGTCCTCCATCGTTTAAGATATTGTTTGGCGAAAAAACCTTATTGAAAAAGTTTTGCAATTTACATAAAATCGCTTTTACGTAAACATCAAAGTCAATAACGTATGACTTAATTAAGGCCTAGGTTTCTAATAAACCATAGAAGATGCAAAGTATGCACAATAGTGCACATCTATCTCATAACGAATGTAGTACTTCTTCTGTCAAACAGAGGAGGTGCTACAAAAATTTCTGACAAGATACCCTCCATAGCAAAAAGAAACGTCGCACTTTTTCTGTCAAACAGAGGAAGTGATACCAAAATTTCTAAAAATTTACCTACCTGAGCTAGTATGAATGTCATGATAATGCCCTCGTTGTCGAAACCCTGACTAGATGGCTCGTTTTACTTCTGCCTTCAAGGACACCATACTCGTAAGGGCCGATGTGCCAGAGTATCCGTTGCACCTTGTTGGGCTAGTACTGGATGCGACTGCATACACTGAGTAGTCGATCAAAAGTGATCATTGTCTATACATTCCCAAGTGAAACATTATACTACAATAACACTCGTATGAGCCATTGTATCAGAGTTAGTTGTCCATCCGCAAAGGGTGAAGCGCTGGTGAAGGTCGTAGATGCCAAGAGTGAGGTCCTGCATGCATATAAATAAAATATAACGGTAGTCCCTGACCACACGAGAATCGGCTCGTGCTTCAGAAAATTAAGTGGGTTTGTGGTATATATTCTCTTGGTGCAGAATGCACTAGATTGCCTATGTGGCACTCAGTCGCCTAATAAGAAAGATTATGGCGTTGAAATCCTTTAGGACTTATGCTCATTGTACCATGATGGTACCACCTTGAGTGACTTGTATGATGTTATGGGTCAAAGAGTTCAGGTGACCTCCTATCACTTAGAGGTTAGGAGGTCGGGTTATCCTTAAAATCTAGGGATTGATCCCCACTATTGTAGTAGAATGATGCATCTGAACCGGCCTGGTGGGGGTCTCTTGGCATGAAAACTATTATCCCACTATATATGGACAGGGTCACACAGGCCTCTGGGGTATACAAAAATATATGGCATAATAAACCCTAGATGACTTCATTTAACCTTGAAGTTAAGTTCTTTTGCATACTAAGGGGTGAACGAGTAATTATAGAAATAATGCATTAGCTATAGATGCGTTGATGAATGAATGTGCATTAGTGTTACTCATGCATCATTTGATTCATGGGATACTGTTACGCTAAGTCATGTAGACTTGAGCTACAATGTTTTAACCACAACCCTGAAGAGGTTTCTCATGTTTATACGCTAAGTTGTGGAGACTTGAGCTACGATGTTCTAACTGCAGCTCTGAAAATGCTTATCATATTTTCAAGCTTTATACTTGTTAAAATTGGAATGCTTTTGTACCAGACCAGCGATGGTTTTGACCCTGTTTTATGGGAGATACAAGTACCAAACCTGTGATATGATATGCAAAGCAATGCAACATCGAGATTTAGGGTTTCTCCAGACTGCGTTGGATATTTTATTTATAAAACTAGTTTTATCTAATACTGCTTTACTAAGCAGTGTTGTTTATAATAAATAACTAGTTATAGTTTGCTTAAATGAAATACTTTGGTGGTCAATGAGTGCTTGGCCATGTACCTGTGACTTGCTTAGTATCTTCTAAAAGCGACGACTAACTATCATCTATTTTTGTGGTTAAAGACCTTTTCTAAATTCTGCTGAAAAAAAAATCATGAATTTTTGATAAGTTTTGTTTTGAAAATGCAGGGCATTACAGAGAGGTATTTGCTTAGTGAGGAGGAACGAAAAAAAATTCGGGAAAGGGGAAGGAGTTAAGGATTTTGAGTAAGAGATACAACAAGAAGAAACCGGAGAACCAGGCACGCGCAAGAGAGAGAGAGAGAGAGAGAGAGAGAGAGAGAGAGAGAGAGAGAGAGAGAGAGAGAGAGAGAGAGAGAGAGAGAGAGAGAGATTTGCTTAGTGAGGGGAAATGGGGAAGTATTTGGGAAAGGGGAAGGGTGTCGGGGGGAGCCATCACCCATCGTCTTGCTTTGATCATGGTGGACACTGACCATGTTTCTTGTGGGTTAGGGTGGACACCCGTTCCCCTTGTGGGGTTTCTATGGGTTAGGGTGGGTATGTGCCCACTCTCCCATTAACGTAGCTCCGCCCATGGTAGGGAGCATCAACTAGCAATTGAGAGAGAAAAAAGTGTTTTCAGAAATTTCTGAATCCTAACAGCATATTTAATGTTATAAAGATTACAAATAATATACAAAAATATGAAGAAAATATAAAAAACAAAAGGTCAGCTAGTTTGTTAATATGGCGATAAAACTGTCATTTTAAAAGTGTAAGCTATAGTCGACTGTATGTGCAATCAACTTGACATTTTTTTTTCCAGGTAATCGTTGGATTCCAACTTGTGATTTGGTTTTCTCCATAATGCAAAGATTGAAAACAGTAAATACACCAAAATTTCTCCATTGAAAACATGATTTAAGGACTGATCTCTAAGAAATCACACTTGACACATTTACAGACTACAGCGTGAAATTTAGTAGAAAGCAACTTGGACCTATAAGATCCTAGTTCGATAGTACCTACAATCGACTGTAGCAAATCTACATCATTTGTTACATGGTTAAAAACTTGATACAGAGCATGTATTCTCTTTGCCAAAAAACGGTCCAGGTTCAACGCACCTGGCAATGTCATGTGCCTAGTGCGAAAAAACGTCTACGTTCAATGCACCTGGCATGTGCCTAGTGCGAAAAAACGTCTAGGTTCAACCCACCTGGCAATGTCACATGCCTATTGCACTTTTAGATGTTGCTTCTTTCAGCATAAACAAAATAAGCTATGCAGGTCTGCCAATGCTGACCGTCCATCTTAATTTTTCTTCAGATGAAGAACACACCTATCTTGAGAAATGCCAAGATGGAATGGTTGTCCAGAAGGTCTCGGCATGCCCATGAACTCTAAGGGCAAGTTTGGAAGCCACAAAGATATAGGAAAAGTGATGCCAAAAAAAAAAAATTTGTTGCAGATTTTTCTACCATTACAAACGAGAGACTTTCTTGTTGAGAGAGCTTTTTTTTAAAAGTACACTTTTTATAAGAAACATTCCTATATGGATGGGAAAGGGGGGTGAAAGGATGTTTCTTACAAAGAGAATTTAGTTTTATACTCCCCACCATCCATCTCACCACCACCCTCCTCCTCCTCTCAATTTTTCATATTTTTTCACTATGTTTTTCTCATGCTAAACAAATGAAAAACTTTCTTTTGAAAAACTTCTCATACCAAAAATCTTCATAGGCAAAACTTTTTTTTTCCTATGAGATTTTTTTTTCTCTTTCAAACGTGCCCTTAAGAAAAATTAATATATCTTTGAGAGAGCCAACATCATTTGTGGTATATATTATTCAGCCTACGAAAATATTTAGATTTGTGAAACATAAGAAAGACAAGAGGTGATAAATCTCTTGCATGTGGTGGTCCTTATGAAGTAAGTTGTTCTAAGCTTCTGATGAAATTGTTTAATCTTAATGGATCTCAGAGCTTTATGAATGCTTCCGTTACTTTCATTTCTTTTCGTACCAATTATTTAGAAAACTGGGGCCCTGTCTCTTTTCCGTTTGTTTTTTTTTGTGTTTGTTTTGGTATGTTAGGGGATAACCCTCGTGGGATTCGATATCCTGAGACCCCTCAATTATAATAATGTGACCGCCTATCTCATTTGGCTCTATCTTCCCGACTTGTTTGCTTCATATGACATCTTAGATATCCACATTTTTTTTTAAAGTCGAGCTGGGATTAATTAAGCAGAACCCTACCAGTTATTATTCAACGTACAACCGGAGTTTGTGCACCGACAGCTCCTATCAACCAGGCGGAGCACCTGTTGCTATCTACATATCCATATTTGTCATGTTGAAGGTGTTAAAACTTTTCTTTTCTCAACCAAAGTGAGGCCATTGGCACAACACATGCTGAGTTCAATGAAATAGTCAGGGAAAATGTGTTTCCTACCGGACCAGATCAAGTGACATGTTTGGGCACATTTCCTCCATGTTTTGGCATAATCACTACTCATCCTGGCAACCAACAGCCGCTGCTGTTGATGACTTCTGTCGGCGTTCCGGCGAGCCTGCACCGGGATCTGTACCGTGAATGATTGAGATGAATGTGATGGACAGTGGCGAAGCCAAAACACCAAAAAAAAACGTGTTTTGTCTTTATCATTGATCTGATATATTGCTCATATATATACGTCCCATGAGAGTTCATTATTATTTTTAATTTAAAAAAAAGTATATTTTTTTTTGTAAATGTATAAGCTGGAGCTTGATTATGCTTGCCATAAGAATGAACCAAGCTTGAATTTACTCAGTTCGATTCATTCAGTTGGTTTAACAGCTCTCTGTATCCATGTACCAATCTAGTGAAGATCTGATCAAGGCCCTTTCAAGGCAGACACATGACTCGTTTGCTGGCCCTTGAAAACCATGTTATCACGATTTTGTCAGACGTGCCACTTTTCTAAATGAGACCCCATCTCATGTCTGGCCACAGGTTGGCTGGCTCCAAAATTGAGGAACCGGTGCAATTGTCATCTGGGACACGGAAGTTGAATTTAGTTTTGATTCATTTCAAACTTATCCGCTTTTAGTGTCACTGACATATCACTGATATTTAAAGGGGTGGATGATGTTGGAAGTTGGCACCAGTTAAAAAAATCAACCTAAAATAAACATGAGAAAAAGATTAAAGGTAGTTTTTATTTTTATGGATAGCATGTCTAATGTTAGGGGAGGGTAAGGTGTCCTCAGATAGCCATGTAGGAAAAATATTGGCTATTGTACCATAATCTCTAGTTGAATGTCATAGGTGCAAACTTTATTTGAACAATTTTGACCCTGCATATGCACTCAACGTGGTCCATTCACCATGAAATGTACTTTGTATCGAGTGATTTCGATGTAAAAACAAATGATTTTGTTAATCATGGAACTTTAATGCATTGTGAACCATTGGAATTTGAAGCCCTTAAAAACTCTACTTAATATAACGTGATGGGGCAATCCAAAACTTGTCTTTTACTTGACAAACTATACAATTTATATACGTGGGGCTTCATGCACAAAAAAATCATGAAAATGTGAAAAAAAATGTTACAAGCTCCATGGCTTCACTTAAATCAGACCACTTGTATTTAATCTTGGGATATGTATTTGTGTCTAATTGTCTTGTTATTGTTATTGGGATTAATGCTATTGTAATTGGGTCTTGGGTTTGGGATATATTTGTAGTAGGATTCATAATCCATGTGGAGAGTATAAAAAGGGTATAAGGGTATTTTGGCCTTTTAAGAAACTTCTTTAAAAAGTCTTGATGAAGAGGTGTCTTGTGTAGCTTGTAGAGGAAGGAGATGTTTAGAGAATTTATAAATAAGACATTTAGGTTGTGTTTGGGAGGATGACATCTAAGGGAATGAGAGAGCGTCTTACAAGTAGTTAAGCATTCCCAACGTATTTGCCTGTTGTTTGAGAGAATGAATTTGAGGGAGTCATGGGAATTGGGGGTTTCCAAATCCTTGATTTCATTATTTCAACTCCTTTCTGAATGAGGAGGTATTTATAACTCTTCGCTCAAAAATTTATTCGGACACAATTTTGGGGTGCAAGTGTCTTTGTGAAAAAGGTGCCACGTGTCCACATGAACACAAAATGCTCGAACTCCCACCGTTGGGGCAAAGAAGGTGGTTTGACATGCCAAACAAATCCCACTGTTGAGACAAAGAGGCCCTAGCGGTGGGTGTTCTTCGTTTGATACACACAGAACAAATCCCATGGGATGAAACCAAGAGTTTCCCGCGCAACACATTATAATGTGTCAACACGGAATGTGCCAATCACACCCCTGGGGTGCGACTAGTGGGTTCTAGAAAAACACTTTTTGTTCTCTCCATGCAGCATTTGTTTAGTGAATCAACCACAACCCTAGTCTTCATTTTATAACCTTTTTCGACAATTAATGAATTGAGCACTCCTTTAGAGTTCTCTCCCACAATATTAGTTTTCTAGTGTACACTACAAGAAATCTGCAGATTAGCGACGAGCGCAATCCAATGCTAATCCATCACAGAATTGTTTAGCGATGGATTGGCGCGCGATGACTTAATGATGGATAATGTTTGTCCTTATTTTTTAGTCGCTAATTAGCGACATAATTGATATGTCGTTACTTTCATCGCTAATTTGCCACGGATTAGTGAATGTCATGATCCGTCGTGAGTCTGTCGCTAAATAAGCACTGATTTGGTTTTGTGACAGATACATATTCATTGTTAATCCATCAAAAAAATTTAATGATGAATATGTATCCGTCTCTAAATTTTGTCGTCAATTTAGCGACGGATTAACGATGGATTATATTACATCGCAAAACATCGGCTGATTCAGTTTTTGAGACAGATAAATATTTGTTTATAATGCATCACTAAATTTGTGACAGATATTATTCATCGCCAAATACATCACTGAATATTAGCGATGGATAATATCTATTGCAACATTTATAAAAAATTAAAACAATTTTGTTTGAAATATAAATATCGAGAAAAAATTTCTCATTATACAATTTATATAACCTATGTATAAAAAATAAAGTACACATAAAAAATACATATACAAATAGGTGAAACAAATTCAACACAAGTTATAAGTGAAACAAATTTAACAACCCAGTATAATCATTGCCAAGTTCTAATTAGTTACAAGTAACATATATAAAGAGTTTTGTTTGAAACAAAAAGTACGTGAAACAAATTCAATAGATGATGCTACTCCTCACCAAGATTCGGAGCATCATCCTCTTCATTATCTCGATCTGCCCCTTCATCCGTGCCTCCATCAGCTCCTCTACGATAATCATCTCCAGCATCCTAAAAGAGAACCAAAATGTTAGTATTGATAAACAAAATATAATGAAATGAATTATATGCAATGCACCTAATCTAAGACAATCAAAGTAACATGGCTGAATGACACATAGACTAACAATAAAGTGGAGGACATTAACATAATTCAGAGGTTGTCAAAAAAAATTCATAGTGATAAAATCATGCCTATATGTGTTGTAAGGTTGTCAAAAAACTTCCATAGTGATTCAATCATGCATATATGTGTTATAAGGCAGTCAAATAAAATTTATAGTGATTCAATCATACATATATATGGTGTAAGGTTATAAAAAAAAATTCATAGTGATTCAATCATGCATATATGTGTTTTAAGGTTATCATTTTTTTTATAGTGATTCAATCATGCATTTATATGTTCTAATGTTGTAAAAAAAAAATTTAGTGATTCAATCATGCATATATGTGTTCTAAGGTTGTCAAAATTTTTTTATAGTGATTCAATCATGCATATATGTGTTCTAAGGTTATAATTTTTTTTTTATAGTGATTCAATCATGCATATATATGTTCTAATGCTGTCAAAATTTTTTTATAGTACAAGATCAAACAAGAGCAAAATTTGGAGCATAAAATAATCTAACTGCCAAATCACACAACCAAAAAAAGCATCTTTTGACATATTGAAGAAACAAACTAAACATAAAGAAATGATGAGATATACCAAGAGGATTACAACGGCAAAGGCGCCAAGTAGTCAATATTGTCCCCTTAATAATGCCATATTTCTTGTAAGCTTCCATTGAATACTCACTCCATGTGGGGACATACTGCAGCTAGTGGGCAACGATGGTGAAATCTCCCTTGTACCAACATAATCACCAATATTTTGAAAATGTTGAGATATTATCAATATTTCAAGGTCAGCCGAGATTTCCCAAGATTTCCAAATATTTGTTCTAAAGGTATCAAAAAAATTAATAGTGATTCAATCATGCATATATGTGTTCTAAGGTTATCAAAAAACTTCCATAGTGATTCAATCATGCATATATGTGTTATAAGGCAGTCAAATAAAATTTATAGTGATTCAATCATACATATATGTAGTGTAAGGTTGTAAAAAAAAAATCATAGTATTCAATCATGCATATATATATATATATGTTCTAAGGTTATAAAAAAAAATCATAGTGATTCAATCATGCATATATGTGTTCTAAGACTCATAAAAATTTTATAGTAATTCAATTTTGCATATATGTGTTCTAAAGGTGTCAAAAAAATTCATAGTGATTTAATCATACAGATATGTGTTCTAAGGTTGTCAAAAAAATGTCATAGTGATTCAAGCATGCATATATATTTTTTAAGGTTGTCAAATAAATTTCATAGTGATTCAATAATGCATATATGTGTTCTAAGACTGTCAATAAAAGTTTATAGTGATTCGATCATGCATATATGTGTTCTAAGGTCGTCAAACAAATTTTATAGTGATTCAATCATGCATATATATGTTTTAAAGGTGTCAAAAAAATTTATAGTGATTCAATTATGCATATATGTGTTCTAAAGTTGTCAAATAAAATTTATAGTGATTCAATCATACATATATATGGTCTAAGATTGTCAAAAAAAATTCATAGTGATTCAATCATGCATATATGTGTTCTACGGTTATCAAATTTTTTTTATAGTGATTCAATCATGCATATATATGTCCTAATGTTGTAAAAAAAATTTGGAGTGATTCAATCATGCATATATGTGTTCTAAGGTTGTCAAAAAAAATTTATAGTATTCAATCATGCATATATGTATTCTAAGGTTGTCAAAAATAATTTATAGTGATTCAATCATGCATATATGTGTTCTAAGGCTGTCATAAAATTTTTATAGTGATTCAATCGTGAATATATATGTTCTAATGCTGTAAAAAAAATTCTAGTGATTCAATCATGCATATATGTGTTTTAAGGTTGTCAAATAAAATTTATAGTGATTCAATCATACATATATGTGGTCTAAGGTTGTCAAATTTTTTTTATAGTGATTCAATCATGCATATATGTGTTCTAAGGTTATCAAAAAAAATTTATAGTGATTCAATCATGCATATATATGTTCTAAGATTATCAAAAAAAAATTATAGTGATTCAATCATGCATATATATGTTCTAATGCCGTCAAAAAATTGATAGTGATGAAATCATGCTTATATGTGTTCTAAGGTTGTCAAAAAAATTTCAGACTGATGAAATCATGCTTATATGTGTTCTAAGGTTGTCAAAAAAATTCCATATTGATGAAATCATGCATATATGTGTTCTAAGGCAGTCAAAAAAAATTATAGTGATTCAGTCATGCATATATGTGTTCTAAGGTTGTCAAAAAAATTTCATGCTGATTTAATCATGCATATATGTGCTCTAAGGTTATAAAAAAAATTATAGTGATTCAATCATGCATATATGTGTTCTAAGGCTGTCAAAATTCTTTTATAGTGATTCAATCATTCATACATGTGTTCTAATGCTATCAATAAAATTTTATAGTGATTCAATCATGCATTTATGTATTCCAACATTGTCAAAAAAAATTTATAGTGACTCAATCATGCATACATATGTTCTAATGCTGTCAAATAAATTTTATAGTGCTTCAATTATGCATATATGTGTTGAGGTTCTGAGTTGATAGACATATACGTATTGAAATCTAATGACATGAAACTAATGACATGAAACTTTAGATATGTATTGAAATAAATGTTATACATACCTGACGGGCACCAGAGCTCATGTTGAAGGCATACAAAGTTCTCCTATCTCAAAAAAAGTTGCACAACTCATTATATACAAGGTTGGGAATGACTTCATGTAAAAAGTCATGCATTATGTCCTGAAGAAGCTGACAGACACCACCCCAAGAAATAGTAGGGTCAATCAGACGCTGAGAGTTGATGCTAGCGGTAGAACTCTAAGAGCTCTAGCTGGAGGAGGCAATGACTGTTGTGGTGTTCATATTACTCCCAAACCCAAACACACGACCTTTTTTGGGTTCACCGGTTGTAGTCACCCATGTTGTAGGATCAAAAGGCGGATGCTGAGTAGAGTCATCGCCATGTCGCTATACCATCTGTTGCTCGTATGACTCCTACAAAGTAATGATTACAATATGAATTAATAATTAAGAATTACGATATTTATGATAATGTAATTCATGGTAACTTGTATATTATAATGTTTATTAATACAATAAATACATATTGTTGTCGCTCTTGCCTTCTCTGATATGAACTCTCTCGTGCTCTTATGTTTATGTGTTTCAACAAACACAACCTTGTAAGGAACAAAGTCTTCTTTTTTGGCTTCCTGCAAGGTTAAATGATAAAAAAATCAATTAGAAAATATACAGAAATACTTATAAATTTGATTATATATATATATATATATATATATATGAGTTACCATTTTCTTCTGGTGGCTCCCAAAAGTCCTATAACCACTTGTGTGTGGATGGGCATCGGGCATCTTCGCTCGGTTCTGTGCAGCCTTTGCTGAGCGGTTTCAAAATTCATGGCTTGCTCACTTGGCGCACATTGCATCCCAATAAATTGTCCTGATAGTAGAAGGGTCATGGCCCTTCCACTGCAGTGGATCATCAATCCCACCATCTGCTTTTATTGTTGCAGTCTTCATATTGTAAAGCATGTTGGCAAATCGACTGGTAGCTACCTTCTGTCACACTAGCCTCGCATCCTTCTCCTCCTTCGCAGTCTCAAAGTAATTCAAAGCTTACAAATAATTTCAGAAAGTTAGTACACATGATTATAATAAAAAATTAAATATGAAACATATTAGCTATGATAAACAATTGTATACCATGAATGAGGACCATAATCTGTCCAACACTCCCTTCAGGTACTCTTTCTATTGAGCGACCGGTTCTAGAAGATGCTGAACTAGTGACTTCTTAATTTCTTGAATCACTTCTTGTGGCTCAAACCTCGCGCTGCATATTAATGTGTACACATTAACAATTGACTATCGATATACATTATTTATAAGATAAGTATTAGACAAGTGACAATGAAATACTTACGGTCGACTATCGATATACGAATCATCTAATTGATAGTAATCACCCTCTTCAACAATCTCGTCTTCTTGTAACTGATCATACTCAGAGTATAGTTTAGACTTTACCTTGCAAACCGTTCACCATTCATTTCTATCTGACTTCCTTGTATTTGAATATAAAGTATAGTAAACTTGTTGAGCTTGCGATGCTAATATGAATGGTTCATATGTTTCAAACCTTGATTTATGATTCACCTCCATAATCCCTAAAGCTTTATCGACTCTTGTTGCTGTGGGATCAAACCAATGACACTTGAATAAAGTTACCGTGTTATTTATGCCTAAGTAAGTTCACTCCATTATTTCTTCAATAACATTGTAGTAGTCAAGTTCATTTTCACCGTAACTGCTATCTTTAACACACATGCCACTATTCATCATTGGCTTGTTTACATTATAGTCTTTTGTATGAAATCGATAACCATTTACGATATATCCTTTGTAACATTGCACAACTTTGGTTGGACTATTTTGTAAATCATATATTTCTTGGTCATTAACATCACCATGGCAGACCTACAAGCATAAACAATAATTGTAAACACGACAAATTAAGTAATATATTGTTGTTTATATAGAAAGGATGCATGTCATTGTCCTTACCAACTCTTTCAATCATGCCTCAAACTTATTTTCATGTTCTTTCTGTACTTCTGAATCAGTGGGATGTTGAAGTTCTCTTCGCAACTCCAGATCAAATTGTTTGCACTTAAGAAATAATTATATTATTGAATCATGTATGTATGTAGAGAACTTAGTGTAACATATTATGTATACTTACTCGATATAGAGGTTGATCTCTGAGTAATTAAAAAAGATATAGATTTGCGCTACGTCTTGCTCTCGATCTTCCAACAGTCTTGACCGACAACTGCCAAAAGCATGCCCAAGGGGTTTAAATATCGATAGTTTGTCAACCACAATAACTTGTTCTTCATCATCATTACGAGGTGAGCAAGTGTAACGTGTTGAAATATGAGGTTCAAAGTACATAGATGAGAAATTTGAAATATCTTCTAAAGTGTATGCCTTACAAATTGAACCCTTCACTCTTACTTTATTTCGACCTTTTTTTGTTAGGTCAAACATATATCTGTCAACAATATATATCTCGTAATACAATAAATTTTCAATAACATTAGAAAGAAAAATATAAATAAAAATATACCTTTCAAATGGATACATCCATCGATATTGCACAGGACCACCAACCCTAAGTTCATATGGCAAGTCTATGATCACATGTTCTATAACGTCGAAAAATGCTGACAAAGATATTTTCTCTAGCTGACAAAGATATTTTCTCTAGCTAACAAATAGTAGCGACGACAGAATCCTCGAGATTCTTTACCTCAGTTACTATAATTTTTTATACATAAAATATTTTAAAAAATTAACCCAACTCGGATAATACCCCTCATATAGGTTTTTCTAACATATCATGGAATGCTAGGAGAATCAACCGTTGCATGATGACATGACAATCACGACTCTTTAACTCATATAATTATCCCTCATCTATCTTCATAGCCTGAGCAATGTTAGAGACGTATCCATATGAAAATCTCAACTGTCTCAACCACTAACATACCTGCTTTACTTGATCTGGTCCAAGCATATACCTTGCCTTTGATTTCAGTACTTTGCCATTGTACTCTTGGAGTTTTAATTTTGTTTTTTTACATATTACTTTTAAATCTGTACAGGCCTTCAGATTATCTTTCATTTTTCCTTTGACATTCATTACCGTATTGAACACATTATCAAACATTTTTCTCTACATGCATCACATCCAAATTATGTCATATCAATAAAGTCAATCAATATAGTAGTTCCCAAAATATAAATTTCTTTGTTCAATTGTGGTCCTTCTTAAATCCAAGCAAGGGCATCACACTATGGGCATCTGTCAGTCCATATGGAAAGTATTGCAATAGTCTTAAAATCTCTATGTCAGACAATCGTGTAGGTGGACCTTCTATTTCAGTTGTACCTGCTCGAAACACATTTCTTTATCATCGAAACGGGTGGTTGCTAGATAGAAATTGACGATGACAATCAAACCAACACGACTTCCTTCCATGCATCAATGTAAAAGATTTTGTATCCTTCATGCAGTACGAACATGTCAACCTCCCATGTGTGCTCCAACCAGATAACATATCATATGCAGAAAAATCACTAATTGTTCATAGAACAACCTTCATATTAAAGTTCATCAATCGATGACCTCAAATATACATTAAGATTTTGGCCTGGAGACGTCAGACTAGGGATCAATAGAAAAAAAAAAAGATTTTGATGCTTCATACACAAGTTTGGAGGAAGGTTGCATGGGGTGACAAATATCATCCAACACGAGTATGTGGTTGATCTACCCAAAAATGGATTAAATCCATCTATACATAAACTGAGTCTAACATTTTTCACTTTCATTGTGAAGGTCTAATGAGTACGATCAAAGTACTTTCAAGCTTCTACGTCAACAGGATGCATGATCTTGTCTTCATTATGTCAAACTTTATTTGCATGTCATTTTATGTGTTTAGCTGTCCTTGAAGACATATATAGTCGTTACAATCTAGGAGTGAGAGAAAAGTAGCAGAGTGACTTGTATGACACTTCTTTTGATCTTGTGCTAGCATTGCTTCTTGTCTTTGGCTTGAACTGAGAATGCCCACATGACGAACATGATTTGCAGACAAGATAGTGTGACTCTAGCAACCATTCCACATATTTTTTTTGTCTCAAAATCCGTTGCTAATTAGCGACAGATTAGCAGTGAAAAAATTCTGTCGCTTATCAATCGCGAAGTTGCGACAGGGTTTGAAACAAAATGTTTTTGTCGCTAATTAGCGATAGATTTTAAGACAGATTTTTTTTATCGCTAATTTCGTAACTAATTCTAATTTTAGGGACGACTAGTTTTCTCTAACTAATCCGTCGCAAATTTATGATGAATTATTTTCGTCATTAATTAACATTTTTCTTGTAGTGATAATTGGTGTTAACCTAGTGCTAGAGAAGCATTAAAGCTTAGATTTATCTAAGCTCTATAGATCATCATCTCATACTCATCACTCCATCATAACCGTCCATCTTATTACATCTAAAACCTGTTACAATCTTAGCCGTTCAATCTCTCTATTCAATTCTCCCTTATTTTCCTTCCGTTTCACCTAGATCCAAGGTTGCTGATGCTTGTATCAAATGAGGTGTGTAGAGGGTAGCCAAATACTCTCTCTCTCTCTCTCATATATATATATATATATATATATATATATATATATATATATATATATATATATATATATATATATATATTCAACTAAGTAGAATCTAGTCCATATTTTTGATGATGCAAGTCACATTGACTAAATCTAACCTTGTAGATGTGTTTAGCATGATTGATTTAGCAAGAATTGCTCCTTGAATCATGTTTTTTTTTATGAAAAGATTTTTTTTTGACTGAGAAAGTATTGCACATTTTAGGCCGTTGATTTTTGGATTGCCAGAAAAACCTGTACACATATAGGATTTCAGTTGATCACGCCAATAAACTTATAGTAATTTAGTTGCAAATATTGTTTGGTAGAACCCAAGCTTAGTAAAGTCACTTTCATATGCTAAGCAATCAATTTTTCCTAATCATTCCAACATTACACGACTCTCTTTTTCTAACTTTATACATCTCCTTTGGTTTAATTTTTACTTGTTTTGGGCATATGCTGAAATTTGAAAAGAATCCAAAGAAACAGAATCTATCGGATATATTTTTAAGTTGTTTGGGCATAACGCCCTATGGTGAAATTTGAGAAAAATCCAAACCAAGGATTTGCACGGAATTGACAGATGGGATTTTTTTTTTCTATTTTCAGGATTTTGTCGATACCTTTGTATCTGACAGGAGCAGCTATTGCACGTCACCTTGTGTTGGGCCGTTGCAGATTCAAAACCCAATGGTATAGTTGTATATAACTGGTAGGGGTCTGTCTAACCCCACCTTGCCAATAAAAAAAAAAGCTTTTCCTAAGAATTTGGGAACCCTTCATTCTCGAGCACGTAGTGACAAACGTCCAAAACGGCAAAATAACAGCCACCAAATTCTCGCGAGAAATTGAAAATATATTTGTAAGAATAAATATATAAGCAGGAAAAATGGATCATTTAAAAATAGCAAAATGTATTTGTAATAAGACATCAAAATTCAATATATATATATATATATATATAGTAAACTTATTTTTTTTCACCAAAAGATAAGCGCTAAAAAAGTAACAGTTTTAATATATCGAAATATAAATACCACAATCTTTTACTGTTTAAAATGGCAGCTTAAAATAACATGTTTTTTTCGTGATATTTTTCTAAATATCACTGATATTTAGAACACAGCTCATGTATTGTTATGGTGCCGTACGACTTCATCTTCCCTTTCCCTACCTAGAGATGTAAACGGTTTGAATTCGGGTGGTATAGGTGGCCAATATCATATTTGACTAATAGGATGTTGGCTAAATGGATTTGAATTCTGATTCGGATCTGAATGGTGAAAAGCTCATACCAAATCTGCCCTTTTACATGTAAACGGATTCGAATATCCACCAAATTCGAACATTTGTTGGATTTGGTAGCAGAAAATCAAACCCACATCTGCATCTGATTCTAATAGGATATGGTTTTGTCTTGCCAAATGTAACTAAACGACCTGAATTCGGTCAGATATCGGATAAAATCCGATTCGTTGACATCTACTTAATACAAGGTCGTGTTGAGCCGTGCCACAACCAACTGGCCCTTCTTTTCCTGCTCTATGGCCATCTCTGGATCCTTGACCAAGCACACCGGGTCCAAGCAACTCCCCCACCTTTGTCCATACATGCTAGGGATGACAACGGATCGGATTTTACTTGATGTCTAACAGAATCTGATTCTCACTAGAGTCAGATTTGGTTAGCAAAATTGAATCTGATTGATAATCAGATTTAGGTTTGGTTTCAAAATTTGCACTGAATTAGATGGATATCGGAATTCAATTGCAGGTAAAAAAAATGGATTCAGTATGATCTTTTGAATCAGACTCCAATTAGCCAATATCCAATTAGTAGGATCTGGTATTTCCACATCCCACCCGAATTCAAACTGTTTACATCCTTGATTTGCAGGCTAGGCTGGATAATGGGTCGGGCCAGCCTGGCTCACTTTCTTGGATGGGCTGACTGGCCCAACAAGCCAGGCTGCCCCTAAACCCAGTTTGAGCTAGGCCAAGGGCCAAATTATGACCCAATGCCGGGCCTGAGTCCCGCCTGCGAAGATCACACGTGTCGCCTGCTTCAAACAGACCTCCCTGTTAGCACCTAACAGGTCCATGCCTTAAGCTCATGCCCGCACAACGACTTCACGTTTAATTTGCCCATGCCCATACCATGACTTCACGTGCCAGCACAGGGCCGGCCCCAGGCCCAACCCAGCTAGGATGGTATTTATCTAAGTCCAGATCAGATTCAGTAAAAAGACATGTTCAGGATTACTCGGATTTGGGTCCGGATCAAGTAAATGAGCGCGATTCATATCAAGGTTAATTAGCTGCGAGTATAACACGATATATTTTGCTTTTTCACTAGAAAAAAAGAATGTAAGCGATAATACTAGATCGGATAAAAGAAAACCGAAATCAAAGTCTTTACATGTACATTGTGCTAACAGATCAGAACAGATCCTCCAAATCTAAACATAGATCAAATATAAACATTGATCCAAATCCAACCCAAAACTGAAAATGATCAGAATGTGTAAAACCCAAATCTGACCCTAAAATGCTTTTTTAGACCTTTTGAACGATCCATATCCAGATTTAAAGTGTCTAATGCAGATTGGTCATCTGATCGAACCCGAATTGTTTGCACCCCTATACGATGAATCTAGCCAGCCGTGCTCATGATACCTGCGCCGACCCAGCCAAATTCGGGTGCATCCAAGGGCAGTGTGAAGGGTCCAAAATTCTCCCTGGGCCACCCGAATTCTCTTTCCCATGGATATACAGTTAGGGTTAAAGATGCAACAGAAATAGGTCTGGATTGATTTAGTAGGACGTGGGTAAAATGGGTCTGGATCGAGCCTCATTGGACACATTTTTTTTTCTTCTGCTTGATCCACCTTACACTCGCAGAATTAAACTTAACCGACACGCTAAAATGGTATATAACTGAACCAAGCACACTTTACGCTGGCAGGTAAAACCCTTAAAAATATACTTTTATTCAAGGCAGTATATATTGAACTACCCTCACTTATCCAGAAAAATCAGGATAATTTAATATAATGTCATGTGACATCCACTGGTCTTGTGGTTTGGTGGGGGGCACCAAATAAGCTTCAAAAGTAGAGTAAGTTGGGAAATTATGATTGCCATCCAGGATGGATGCAGTTTCCCAATTTACCATACTTTTCTGGATAAGTGGGTGCATCCCCACAATGCAAATTTCTAACTTATCCCACTTTTCTAGAAAAAAGTGGATGCATGCAATCACCCATTAGATGAGTTAGGTCACCTATACCAGAAGATTTTACTTTTGCCTTCTATTTGAATATTATTGGCAGATTTTTCTATTAAACAAGAGGAAAACTTTAGGTCTATATATGAAGTATGAACCAAGTCACCCTTTACCAGATAATTTTATTTTTGCCTTCTTTTTAAATATTATTCACAGATTTTTCTAATAAAGAGGATCAAAACTTTAGATGTCTATGAACAAATTAATTAAGTCATCGTGTCCGGGCAGAGAAGTTGACAACGACGAGTAAAGATTAAAGGAGAAATCAAATCCACCAACTATGACCTTTCTACTTTCTAACTCTCACGAACTGGGTCACAGGGACACGCCATCTTGGGCTCGTGTCCTTAATAACACACGAAACATGTGACATGAACGCTGACATGTTCAAATACTATCTTAAATTTTTTATAACTATTTAATACATTTAATGATATGTCAATAAAAATATAATTGTACATATTAAAATATCAAAAAATAGTGTCAGTATAGTTTTGTATTGATTAAAAATTTAAAATTTAAAAAAGTTTCATGTCTTAGTGTCCTATTCTTCAAAAAAAAAATTTATTGGACGGACACATTAAAGCTGCATCTCGTGTCGGGGTCGTACCTGTATCTTTGTGTCATAGCTCACAATTGCTTTCAATTGACTTGACCAAGAGAGATTCAACATTGTTGTGGCTTTCGCAGTGGGTGCACCACAGACTCTTCTCTTCTGACGGCCAATAAATTAGGTCATATTGTATATAACTGATTCTTTGGTTGTACTCAATCTCCACCACACATCTCGTTTGATGGAGACGTCCCGCACTCATTACCCTAAGTGAGCTTGGTAATAACTTAAAAAAGAAAACAGAAAACAGAGAGAACACTATCTAACCTTTACGCGTTAGCCCAAGATAGATTGTACCTTGCTTGAAAGGGCATTTGATTGTGCTGTGTAGAACAGTCCCGTTTGGACACTGCTAGCCGGGTACATAGGTGTCCTACACAAGTCGAATTTTTGTCTTAGGTGTTCGGCTCTTTTAATTTTCAAACTTTTTAATTATTTTTTGTTCTTATCTCAGGTGTCCAAAAATTCCAATCACCACTGCCTCAAGGAGAAGGGTGGAACACGGCGAGACACCTAAAAGGTGTTCCGTTGAACCTGCAGAATTCTGTAATCGAGGCATCTCACGCATTTGCCGTTTGCCTAGGGCGAGTGAAGAAGCTTGGACAACAGCGATCCGCAGGTTCTGCTGTCCTTGCAATCAAACGCCCAACCAAGATCATGGAGAGAGAGAGAGAGAGAGGATCAAGTCAGAAAATTGGCTTTACATTGAATTACACGCATCATTACATGAAAAATGAAAAAACAAAGAAACTTGTAAAACCAAGAGAGAGAAGTGCTGAACCGTCATCAATCCCATATTCTTCTCTCTTTCCATACATCCACCACACCCTCACAATCACCATCACCATCACCAAAACCAACCAAAAGAGAATTTTTTTATTCATATGTTGGGTGTTTTGTGTTTGTATTGGGTCAGAAACTGCAGCCACAGCAGAGGAAGTAGAAGCAAAGCATGGAGAGGAGGGCGATGAACTCGAAGGCGGAGGCGATCTTGAAGAGGACGTCGTCGACCATCGAGAAGCGGATGTACGACCACTGGAAGCCGAGACGTTTCCACCTCCTGCTGAGGTTCAACCTCGAAGCCCACCGCTTCTTTGTCGCCTTGAAGAACCCTCTTCCTCCTGCTTCAGACTCTGTTTTTCCCATTGCCAAACTACCCTTTTGCTTCCGTGCCTTTACCGACGGTATATATATATATATATATATATAGAGAGAGAGAGAGAGGGCTTTATTTTCGGGGCTCGTCGGGGACCCTTTTATGGAGAGGGAAGGCCATCGGTTTCTTCGCCCACACGGTTTCGCTGGCCCATGACCATGATCAAATTGCTCTCTCTCTCACAAATTTAGTATGTGTAGGTAGGGGTGGTCTCCCGCCCGGCCCGGTCAATGCTCTGTGGGTCAATTGATGGGCTTGGTCAACATCTTAGTTCGGGCCGAAGCTTGAAGCTAATTTATAGGCTCAAGTCGTTGCCCACCCCTATGTTGTAGGACACCACTGGAGAGATGCTGTTTATATTTAGGTAACTGAGTTACAATTGGAATCCAATTACATTTACTCTTGTGACTACAAAAGAAGCAAAAGATTTTATTACAATTTGGTGGATTTTGATCTCACTCAATTTCTCAAGTCCAACTCTAGGGATGTAACCGGTTCTGGTTCCGGTCCAATATTCAACTGAATCTGAATCCATTTAAGCGGATTTAATATGCAAAATCAAAGTCAAGCTAGATTTGGACTCGGTTGTGAATCCAGATTCAAGTCTCATTTTTTACATTTGACAGAATCTAAACAAGTTATATGTATATACGGATTTTTAGGTATATATGCTCTAATCAGATCAGGGTTTGGTTCCCTATAGGTTCTCCGTGTCCATGTCCAAATCTGACTCTGAATCTGATTATCTTACATCCTATAAGATCTGATCCAAGTCCAACTGGTTGACATCCCTGTTTAACATACCATAAGGGTGGAACTAAATGCCATAGATATTTGTGCTAAGCAATTCCAATGTCAAATTATTTGAGATTCTTTTTAGTTTAGATTCAAGAAACTGTGGGCTTTTGACCTTTTGCGTGCACAAGAAAATTTGTCCTCGAACGGTGTAAATAGGAAAAGGAGAAGAGTAAATAGGAAATTTGGGTATGAGCAGAGCAATGAATTGGATTCCATTTAGTTGCACTTGCATGTGGTAAGCAGAAACCATATCCGATTATAATAGAATGCAGATATGGTCTTGATTTTTTTCTAATGAATCCAATAAATGCTGAATTTGACGGATATCCCAATCCGTTTACATGTGAAAAAACGGATCTAGTATGATAAGATACCTAAGAGCTCATCACGAGTCATGTTTCCATCTTGAGACTGATAAGATTGTAACACCCTTGAAAAACAATTAGAAAAGCCCACCAAAATAAGTCAAAAATTCTGGACTTGGGTCTTTAACACAGACTTCACTGGAACTGACAGAGTCAAGCGATATGTAACTAGGGGTGTCAACGGGTCGGGTTTGGTTCACACCCAGGTGAAACCAGACTTGAACCCAATTTTTAGGTATCATATCGGGTCTGGACTCAGGTTCATACGCAAACCCGATAAGAACTACATGAACCAGACCAAGTAAAACCATATTTTTTTTATCATTTTTACATTGAAAATTTGTGGGTCTTAATCGGAACTCGGGTTGGGTGCAGGTCTGGTATAAAATTTTACAAACTATAACCTTCAGGTCCAGACACGAGTCATAATCAGGTCTTATTATTTAGTAGAAAACTTATTTTGAATTACGCTATTATGATAAGTAATTAGGTTTTTAAAGGAGATAAAAAAATCAATGAGTTCACAATGTGCCAAAATTTCATAACTTAAAAGATCATATTTTTACATCAGAAAAAAACATGATCCAAAGTTTGGTTCTTAACAAACAAACCATGCATGCCGAAAACATCTACGTGGTTAGATTAAGCCTATACAACTTGCAACTATGATTTCTAACTCATTAATTTCTTATCTTCATTAGTAGCAAATATTCTCTCTCTCTCTCTCTCTCTCTCTCTATATATATATATATATATATATATATATGAGGTTAGATCCAAAATTCAGAACTCACTAGGTTTTTGGATTTTTAAACAATTACAAAAATGTTTAAATTTCAGTGAGATTAAATTCTACTTTCTTTTATTATTATTATTTTCATTGAGGTTTCAGCAATTCCACCTAATGGGATGAAATTAAAAGGCCCAAGAGGTTATATACTTCCAGAATTCATGCAGAGCAATCAAAACAACCCATATGACACTCTTCCCCCACAAAGTCTTTTTGTCAAATATTCCTCCCCTTCCAATTTGTTAAAGTGAAAGCTGGATAATAATTTATTAAGCTTGAAGTAAAAGTTTCACATTGTCTCTTCGGAAAGGGAAACTTTGTTCTCTATCTAATGAAGCGCCATTTAAAAGGTGACATTCTTTTAAATTACAAAGTTTTTGGTGCATATATACCAAGAAACGTCTTCATGAGTTTGTTCTGTTCTCGTTTTGAATTACAAATGATTGTTTATTGCGACTAATTGATTAATCAACTCATTTTTTATTACTTTATGCAATTAATTAGTGTACAGTGTTCATTGCAACTGATTGATTAATCAACTAATGCGATACTTTATGCAACTCTTTATGCTTACCATACAATCATTTGTGTCAGGTGCAGTTTCTTTGGGTCATAAAAAAATGTTTTTCTTTTCACGTAGTCTTTTGTGAAAAAAATAAAAATCTATCTTCCCAAAATGGAAAAGAATTAAATGCTGGACCTAGTTTTCCATTCTTGTCGCTTTGATCCAAGATTCGTCTTTGAATATGGAATATGGTCAAGTTGTGAAGTCAAAAGTTGAATGGTGTAAACAAGGATGGTAAGTGGGGCACTTCAACGAGCTCCCATATCATTTGAACAGGTTTCATTTGATACTTGACACTGGGTTGTCAATGGGTCGGGTTTGACCAGAGCCCGACCCATACCAGACCCTATAAGGTTAGAGTTTGGTGATAAATAAGATGGTCCAATTAGAATTTGGGTTGGACTTGAAAGGTCCAATTAATATATTAAGCTGGGTATGGTTTACAAAATTTTATACCAGACCTGGGTCCGACCTGAGTTCCAATTAAGATCCATAATTTTTTAATAGAAAAATGATAAAATTATTATTTTACTGATTTTGGTTCATGTAATCCTCATAGCATGCATCTGTGTATGGTTTCTCTTATGATGGGTCCGATTAGACTCTGGTCCAGACCCGATACTATTATGTCAAATCTGGTTTGGGTTTGGTTTCACCTGGCTCCGAACCAAACCCAACCCATTGACAACCCTAGTTGACATTCTTCTTGAAATTAAAATAAAATTTCCAAATGACAAGAAAGTGCTCCTGTTGAAGTGTTGAGTTGGTTTCCTTCAGTGCAGGTCAACTCATGTATCAAAATTTACCAACTTAATTTAAAAGAATTTTAAGTTTCCAAAATTTTGACCAAGCCAGAGACCTTATTAAGAAAAGATGATTTAGTTGACTTGGTCCAAAGTAAGTAACCTAGCCATACTTGTGATTCGAGCCTTGTAGCCCGAGTTGATGATTTTTGTCCTAGTTCAGGATACATCTATTTGAAAAGCATATCGTTTATATTTTTTAAAAGTAAACAATATATTGGAAACAAATATGACCATGATGAATTCCCACCAAGTAGGGCTGCGAATTGATCGGATATATTGGGATATCCCATCCGAGTCTGACATGTCTTTAATTTCTAGATATGGATCCTTTAAGTAAAATACAAATGTAGATTCAGATCGGGTTTGGATATATTCAATCGGATCACTTTCAGATTTGGGTTGGATTCAGATCAGCATTTTAATTTGGATCTGGAGGTGATCCAAACTAAAATCCAACCTGAATGCAGTTTTTACATGTAAATAACATGTTTTATTTTATTTTTGTCTGGATCCAGTGCTACCACATGTATGTCCAATTCAGATTCCATCCAAACTATTCGGATCTTATTTAGATCCAAATCCAGATTTAAATTTACTATTTGTATTTTGGGTTCAGATTCAGATCTGACAGGAACCGGTCCAAATTTGTACTTTTGCACCCCTCCCACTAAGGCTCCACTCATTTGGTAGAAAAAACTCAGAATGTCACCAAGTTGATGGGATGTCGCGAGTCTGAAGGCCACATCTGTATGTAACTTGCGAGACGGTGTTGCGTGTGCACCCCCGAACATGCACTGTAGCTACAGTGCGTGTTCTGGGGTTCCCACTGAGCGCCACGTGGCACTCAATGAGAGTGTAGGGGGACCGGCGCACATCAACCTGCAGGATGTACGGCTCTCCCCTACACCCCACTGAGCGCCACACGGCGCTCAGTGGAGACTCAGGAATATGCACTGTAGCTATACAGTGCGTGTTCCTGGGGGAAACATATAACCTGCCCACGTAACTTGCCGCCCTCAATATCTACCACCCAAAAAGAAAATCATATGAGGCTAAAAAGAGGTAATTTGTCCTCAACGAGTCACTGAAATGTAAATATGGGGTGTCAACGGGTAGGGTTTGGTTCCCACCCAGGTAGGTGAAACTTGACTTGGATCAGATATTTAGATATGGTATCGGCTCAGGTCCTGGGTCTAATCAAGTCTATTATAAGAGAAACCATACCCAGATCCGATAAAAACTACATGAACCATACCCAGATCCGATAAAAACTACATGAACCAGACCACGATCACACCCCGGTAAATAATAGTTTTTATCATTTTTACATTGAAAATTGCAGGTCTTAATCAGAAATCGGGTCGGCTTCAGGTCTGATATAAAATTTCACAAACTACACACGTGTCCATGTATTAATCGGACCTTTGGGTATAGACCCGGGTCTTAATCTGGTCTTCTTATTTGTCACCATATCTGGACCCTATAGGGTTTGGTCTGGGTAAAACCGACCCGTTGACACCCCTAGATGTAACATGTCGACTCCACAGTGACCATCAAAGATGAAATTAGGGCTGGTAAACGAGCGAAACTAGCCGTGCTTGTTACGAGCTGAGCTTGGTGAGCCGATCACGAGCTGGCTCATTTTAAAAAATTATTTTAAGTTATTTTTTAAGTTTGATAAATAATATAATAAATATATAATACATATATTATATATATAACATATATAATATACAAGTATATAATATATAAAATCTTGAGCCTATTAGAGCTGAGCTTGCCATGTTCGTGGGCTTATTTACCTAAACGAGCTGGTTCATAGCTTGGCTCGCCGAGATCAATCTTCGAGCGTGTCACATTCCGAATTTAATGATTTTTTGGCCGATTCAGAACGATTCATTTAAGAATCGGTATCGGCACATGTCACTTGAATGGTTGGCCAAACGATACAGGTGCGATTCAGATACTGTCAACATTGATCTAGGCATTATCTAAGATGAAAGTATCAATGATGGAACTAGGTGTTATATTTCTGATATATGCGCTTTTCATTTTGCAGACCAATTTTAAGACACATGTAAGAGTTTCCTTGAGGTTGCAAAGGTTAGGCAATAAATTAGTGCAAAATTTTTACTCCTTTATGTTTCATTGCAATGAAAGAGAATCATTATGTGACCATTCATGTTTTTATGCCTATTTTCCTGATTTTCTTTTCTGGTGGTGTCCTCAAATGGAATTGAGGTCTAATGTGTCACTTTGTCAATTGAATCTTTAAAACCAATGTAATTTGAATTGATTATAATAGTTATTGCGATTGATGAGATGCAAATTTCTATATTTTATTTTTTCATATTCCAGGATATGAGATTTTTTTTTTAAACTCAAATGAAAACAACAACAACAAATATATGAATTTATAATTCAGTTTAATTTTGACAAAACAAAAAAGGTACGGGCATTAATCTTAATTATAGAATCGATAAAACATAATAGATACATAAATAATGCACGATAGGAACAATTAGGATAGCATTGATATAATGCAGTAACAGCTGTTTAATTACATCTTTACGAAGTTATAAACCAAAAATACTGAGAATGGTATACAAAATTGTATAAAATCTTTATAAATAAATCACCAAAATCTAGTATTTAGCATCCAGGAAGACATAGTAAGAGTAAGTTTGAATGTTATTAGGCTGAAATATTGGATTTTTAAGATTATAATTTTGTTGTTTCTGATATGACGATATTTCAATTTTTTTATAGTCAATATATTTCAATTTTTATTCATTATATTGTGATGGTACAATGCTATGTTTCTGAATAGAAGGATAATAAGGGACAAGAAGCATTATCCAACTTTAGGCAGATGAAAGCAAGGTAGTATCCTTACATTTCAAATATTTAGTCTTTCTTAAAAATTTCCTTCTATCAAAATATATATTTATATATATATATATATATATTTCACTCGAAAATTTCATATCCTGACATGTCAAATTTAAGTGAAAGGGATGACAATGCAAACATAACGTGTAAATAACAGTCAAACAGACCTGGCTGGACAGTATATAGATTGGATTGCATTTAGAGTTCTAGAATCTCCCAACTATTGATTACATATGTCCAGCTCTATATGAACGTGATCTTACATATCCCTTACATATGAATTCAGATCTACATTTGTACTTGAGAGTTCTTTGCTGATCTCCTAGAAGAAAACTGAACAGTGTGGTTCTAAGTTGATAACGTCGTTTTCGTAGTCCAACTATCATTTCTATTAGGGGTGGCAATCCGGTCCGGTTGGCGGGTCGGGTCAGCATACCTCAACACAAACCATACCCGTTTATTAAACGGGTCGACTGTGGCAAACACGAGCCCGACCCATTTATTAAACGGGTAACCCGACATGACACGGTTAACTCGTTTAATAAGCGGGTTGGCGGGTCGGATTCGGGTAAACGGGTTGGCGGGCGGGTCAGGGTCGGGTTGGCGGGTCGTATCAGATTTTGCCACCCCTAATTTCTATAGATGCTCCAACTTTTAATAAATGTCATTCAACCCAACACACTATCTTTGTCAGGAAATCGGCCAATTTTTAATCAGCATGACATGCGTCACAAAAGTATTTTAAATAATATTAAAAGTATTAACAAATATCTTTAGTTATCTTTAAAAATATTTAAAAATAAACTGAATCAGCTTGATTTCGTATGATTTTTGGTGATAAGATATGAATCGGCCCATTCACAATCATATTGACGACTTTAGACCCGACCTGAACCCATGGGTCTATCAAAATCAGGATAGTTTGGGACATTGGTTTAGTTCGGATAAACCCGACCCAGTTACACCCCTAATAGAGAAGTTAAATTTTATTACTCAACCCTCCCTCCCTCTCTCTCTTAAAATATATTAATTATTTATAAGAGTTTAATAAATTAAAGATAATTTTTCAAGTTGTCAAATTGAAAAATGGTTTTTTTTGTTTTTGTTTTTACTGAGAGAAACCACTTCTGGATCATAGACCTAGTCATGCAGGCTCTGCCTGATGTAGTTACGATCGCTGCCCTGAGACCACGCTTTAGTTTGTGCAGGGATTGACGCTCATGGGATTTGAACCTAGACCACCCACCTATCAGTCTAGGCCCCGTCCCACTACACCAAACCCCTTAGAGTAAAAATTGGGAATTAGCGTTATTATTTGATGCTAAGGTTTACTTATCATATTCGATCTGTATATGTATTTACTCTTCATGTTTGATTTTTTCGTGTAGTAACCTGTTCATAAGGACGGGCCATATATATATATATATATATATATATATATATATATATATATATATATATATATATATATATATATATATATATATATATATATATATATATACAGATTAAGGGGTACCCCCTTGTTTTTTTTTTCTCAAATCTCTAACAATATAGATATGATTTACAGGTTTTGTTTAGTGGGAATCAGCTTTTGGGTCTCCATAATCAGACCTGTATACAGGCTTTTTGGCGATCCAAAAATCAACTGTTATGAGCATCAATTTTTTCCACTTGTAAAAACAAATTTTTTGTCGAGAAAACATAATCCAAGATTCTATTCTTACTAAATCGAGCATGCTGAATATATGAGGTTAGATTGTGTTAAAACAACTCGCAACTTGAGATTCAAACTAACATGAGGAACTGCTGAAAAAGATCGACATCGGATCAGCAAAGCCACATTTTGTTTTCTGACAACTATTTACAATAATGGTTTCTAGTGGATGACTTTGCCTTGCTGGAGAAGAACTTGCAGACTAGTTCTACTGGGGCTCTGGATTCAAATTTTATGTTTCGATTTAGGGGTATGGTAGTCCTAAGTTTTGTATAGGAGTTTCATTCTGCTGTTGTTTTATGCATGGAAAGGAATGTGGGGCATTTGTGATTTTTTGGAAGTGTAGAATGTTTGGATTTATGTGTGCATGTACATTATGGGAAATGGGAATTATCAACTTGGACTGACTGTGGTTACTGGTTGATGGTGAAAATGAGTTTGTGGCCACTTAGTTTGATAGTACATCTGCTCTCATTGGGCAGTTTTCTTTTTTTGAGGGTGATTTATAGGTTGGTGGTTTGGTGAAAGCTTCTGGCTTTATATTGCTTTTAACCTCCTGTTATTGGTTGTCATTGATTGTCCTCTGTCAATGAATTTGTTTTTTTTTAACATTGAAGAGGGACCCAAAGAAGAGAACAAGAAGTTCACACAAGTTGCAGTGTTACGAATAGCTTGATAGTCAATGTGTGTGCACGCACACGCATGAGAGAGAGAGAGAGAGAGAGAGAGAGAGAGAGAGAGAGAGAGAGAGAGAGAGAGAGAGAGAGAGAGAGGAAAAACAATAAGATTAGATCACCAAATTAATTATCTACTACATTACCAAACTAGTTATCCTTTTATCAGTTTAATGCATTTCTCAGCAACTCAAAAAAGAAAATTTGAGCAATGGAAAATGTATTCTTAGAACAAGGGTTTCCTTCCTTTCAGCATGCCTATCAAGTGATCGAATACATGGATGCCTCCGTCACGCAGACCATAGTGCATATACTCATTAGTTATCCACAATCTGATGCCTGCAATTTGAGTAGCAGTATCCATGGCCAACGTACATGTCTTTAAAACAAACAGCAGCAGCAACTGGCACCTGCAAAACATAATCACCTATGAACAAGTTTTCCATGTTTCTGTTTTCTTTTCTAAGGCAACATGTGTTTCTAACAAAGCTGGTAAACTCTGGATCACTTCCTTATTGTGTAGATGAGTTGCTAATTTTACTCATAGGGAGCATTTTTTTCACCCATTTTCATAAGAAAGAGGGTCTCTTTCACATGGGGAGTGAAACAAAAAACCCTGCTGAGGCACTGCAGTTTCACATGAAAACAAAACCGCATCGCAGGGGAAGCGTTCTCCTGAACAAGGGAGCGTTACGTGGGATTTTTTGCTTCCCATGGCTGGTTGTGTAACAAATGCCACCATAAAGTCCCCCAAATACTATTCAATTATCATCTCAGATTTGGTAGGAGCTGATGATCATAGATGCTTAATAACCACTAATACTGTTGACTGAAAAATTATTTTCCATGTTCATATTCTCAGAGTCAGTTAAAAACAAGTATCTTTCTCAACATCTTTGGCATGACAAGTTGGTGCATGCAGCCCATTGTGGGTGGCCTTGGGCTTTAAATGGGTACATACTACATGCTACCATTTGAGCTTTAAATGGGTGCATGCCACCCGTTTGGCATTTATTGGGCCTATGCATATGGGTCTATACAAACCCAATCAGGTTACTCCACTAGGGAGCTTTGTCTCTCTGTCTTATTTTTTCTTAAAGTTGTTCAAGGTAGTGTGGTGGTGGTCAGTCTTTAAAGTGTTAAGAGTGGTTGGTATTGTATGTGAAGTGTAAGCTTGGCTCAGGTTAACTCTCAATGGAGGAACTATCGTTTTTAAGAAAGCATCATTGATGTAGGCATAACTCCGCTTATACACTGCCGGTCCCAAGCCCGAATAAAGGAGGAGGGTTGCGGTAGTCCTGTGACAGCCAACATAAAAACTTAGTCGTACCCTATGAATATGAACCAATATGAGAATTTCGTTGGGGTGTTTCCTACTGAGCGACGTGCTGTACTCTATAGGCCCAGAGGCAGTGATAAATGGGCAAGGGTTGCTAGGTCGTCGCCCGGAAGCAACGCGTCACACCGGCGCCCGGGTGTGGTGTCAAATAGGCAAGGGTTCCCTCACTTTGTTGGACGGGTGAGGGTAAAGAAGTTAGTCCAAGACCATAAAATTAGGTTAGCCACTTGGAACATAGGGTCTTTAACTGGTAAGTTGGAAGAGTTAGTAGATGTTATGTGTAGGAGAAAGATTGACATTTTATGTCTACAAGAGACCAAATGGGTAGGTGAGAAAGCAAAAGTAATAGAACCTTGGGGATAAAAGATTTGGTATACAAGAATAAATATGAATAGAAATGGAGTAGGGATTGTTATGAGTCGTGAGTTTATAGATAACGTAGTTGAGGTCCGTAGGAAGGGTGATAGGATTTTACTTATTAAATTAGTATTAGGTACGAATATTATTAATATTATTAGTGTTTATGCACCTGAAGTATGTTTAGATGATTCCATTAAGCGTCAATTTTGGGAGGATTTAGATGAAGTAGTACAAGGGATGTCTTATGGAGAAAGGCTTTTCATCGGCGGTGACCTTAATGGGCATGTAGGCATTAGTAGGGATGGATTTGAGTGTATACATGGAGGCTATGGTACAGGATAAATAAACAAAACTGGAGAAAGGATTTTAGATTTTGGTTTGTCCTATGATATGATCTTAGCAAACACTTGGTTTAGGAAGAGGGAGTCTCACCTAGTAACATTTAAAAGTGGGGTTAATACGAGTCAGATAGATTTTTTCCTACTTAGAAAGAAAGATAGGGGTTGTTGCATCGATTGTATGGTTATACCGAGAGAAAGTATAACTACACAACATAGAGTCTTAATTTTAGATCTTAGAATTAGACAATGCCGCAAAAGAGATAGACATAGGATAAATCCTAGAATTAAGTGGTGGGCACTGAAAGAAGCTAAACAAAGAATGTTTGTAGAGCAGGTAGTTAAGGAAGCTGATTGGTGTCTCGAGGAGGATTCAGAATCAATGTAAAATAAGATAGCGGGTGGCATGAGAAAGGTGGCTAAGGAGGTATTGGGTGAGTCTAAAGGCGGTGCACCGCTAGGTAATGATACATCGTGGTAGAACGAGGATGTCAAATTAGCTATTAAGATTAAAAGAGAGTGTTATACAAATCTAAGTAAGAGTCGTGATAATGAGAATTTGGAGAACTATATGATAGCAAAGAAGGAAGCTAAAAAAGTAGTTCGGAACGCGAGGGATAAGGTATATAAGGAGGTTTATGACAAGTTGGATACCAAAGAGGGCGAGAAAGATATTTATAGGCTTGCAAAGATGAGAGATAGAAAATCGAGGGATCTGGGTATAGTTAAATGTATCAAAGATGAAACACAAAGGGTCTTAGTCAAAGATGAGGAGATTAAGGAGATATGAAAAGATTATTTTGATAAGCTTTTTAATGAAAGTCATGCTCAGGATCTTGGAGACTTCTTCATTCCTTTTCATGAGATAAATCATGACTTCATGCACAAGATTCAAAAGAAAGAAATTGCAGAGGCTTTGAAGAAAATGAAATCAAGAAGGGCAGTTGGCCCAGATGGTATACCTATCGAGGCTTAAAAATGCTTGGGAGTGAAAGGTTTAGAATGGTTGACAAATCTTTTTAACAAGATTTTGGCGAAAAAATAAGATACCTAATGAGTGGAAGAAGAGTACTTTGGTGCCTCTATATAAGAATAAGGGTGATATACAAGATTGCACAAACTATCATGGTATAAAACTCATGAGTCATACTATGAAACTTTGGGAGAAGGTGATTGAGTGTAGGTTGAGGAAGGTTGTCATGATATCGAAGAATCAATTTGGTTTTATGCCTGAAAGATCAACTATGGAAGCTATACATCTTCTTAGACAACTTATTGAGAGAAATAGAGAGAAGAACAAAGATTTGCATATGGTTTTTATTGATTTGGAGAAGGCATACGATAGAGTACCTAGAGACGTTCTTTGGTGGATAATGATGAAGAAAGGTGTTTCTCTCAAGTACATTACTATAATTAAAGATATGTATAAAGGAGTAGTAACCAATGTCTGCACTTGTGGAGGGGTGACAACCAATTTTCCTATAACGGTTGGGTTACATCAAGGATCTTCTTTAAGCCCTTTCCTATTTGCTATAGTGATGGATGAGCTTACGAGATCAATTCAAGAAAATGTGTCGTAGTGTATGTTGTTTGCTGATGATATTGTTTTGAGTGATGAGTCTAGAGCTGGGGTTAATGCTAAGTTAGAATTATGGAGACAGACATTGGAAGCAAGAGGTTTTAAGTTGAGTAAGAGTAAGACAGAATACATGAAATGTCGGTTTAGTAAGCAACGAAGTAGTGATGGGAGTATAGTGAAGCTTGGTGAGCAAGAAATACCGGTGGATGATTGTTTCAAATATTTGTGATCTATCATTCAAAAGTATGGAGAAATTGATGGAGATGTAAATCATAGGATAAAGGTTGGGTGGATGAATTGGAAAAGTGCAACTGGAGTGTTGTGCGATCGTAGAAGGCCATTGCGGTTGAAGGAAAAGTTTTATAGAATGACTATTACGCCCACTTTACTATATGGTACGGAATGTTGGGCTGCCAAGAGACATCATATTCAAAAAATGAGTGTAGCTGAGATGCGTATGCTGAGATGGATGTGTGGAAATACAATAAAAGATAAGATTTAGAACGAGGAGATACGTAAGAAGGTAGGCGTTGCACCCATTGAAAATAAGATTAGAGAGAATCGTTTATGGTGGTTTGGACATATTCGGGGAAGGCCTAATGATGCTCCAGTTAGAAGGATGAAGAAATGAGAAAATATATTAGTTAAAAGAGGTCAAGGTAGGCCTAAAGACATGGATGGAGGTGATAGGAAAGGATGTGAATGCTTTGAACCTCACCGAGGACATGGCATTGGATATAAATGATTGGAGGAGAAGGATTCATGTGGAAGACCCAGAATGATTTTCTTTTTTGGTTCATATCGCCAACCCCAGTTATTTTGGGATGAAGGCATGGTTGTTGTTGTTGTTATCATTAATGTAGACATCCAAGGTTTTGGTCTCACCTATTGCAGCAAAATTCCAACAAAACAGAGGGGCCTTAATCCCTAAGCTTGAATATAAAAAAAAGGATCCCACTAGTTGGAACTCATAGCAAGGATAATGTTTTTAACAAATTTGACCTCATGGATGTATTTGGTCAAACCCTTAGGAATTTACCCCACAAGTAAAAATAAATTTTTTGAGGTTTGAGAATTTGGTACATTTTAGGCCGTTGATTTTTTAACCCTAGTAAAATTTGACATATACATAAGAAAAACTTGATCCAAAGGTAAGTTTCTACTAAACTTAATATGTAGATCACATTTGGATATATATAAAAAATATAAAATATTACATTCTTTTAGGTTCCTTATCCACGAAGGTTGCAAACATTACCTCTAATTAAAGTAATGCCTTTTGAGATGGTACAAACTCAGTTTCAGCATCACCAGAGTTACCTTTTAAGTTGTTTTTCTAGAAAAGGTATTATAAAGCCTATATTTTCAATTTATCGGCTATATTTGTGACTATGTTATGATCACTTTCAGCATGTATAGGGAGGGAAGAAAAAACATGAGTTTATATAAGTTTTTATGCATCTCCCAATAATGGGAAAGGATGTTGTGTGTTAAAGATCAATTTAACGACAGGTAAATGTAGAGAATGATTGAATTGTCAGTTTATCCACCGTCCATCATGTTGGATGATCAAGGGCCCGATGCCAGATCTCCCATTCAAGCAAGTTTAAGTAATTAAACATATGCCTCATTTCATTCTCGTATGGGGATGTAGCTCAGATGGTAGAGCGCTCGCTTAGCATGCGAGAGGTACGGGTATCGATGCCCCGCATCTCCAGGTTCTGTTCCTTTATACCTTTTACGTTTCCTTCTTTTTATGGCTCGCTCCATTTGCAGATTAACTTCACATACACTGCCTTGGCTCATGTCTAAGCTCGTCTGATCTATGACCTAACTGGGAGTATGTCCAGATCCAACTAGAGCCGTTGGATGCAGGTCTGTGCCTGGGCCCACATGCTATTTTACTGCAAAGCGGTTGTAACATTGCAATCCCTTTTATGTGGGATATGGTTTGTCCAACACTTGGTTATAGATTTGGCCTGATCCATTGAAACTCGGACCTAATGCTGCAGCCTTAACTAGCTAGGAGAGAAAATGGTTGGGGGGTGTGGTCTGAGGTCTGATCCAACTCAGACTTTTATTGGCTGATGTGGATATTAAAAGACATGAATAGTATTAGGATTGGATTCAAACTTATTTGGTTGGACACAGTTTCATAATCAGGTTCGGTATTTCTCTATCAGACTTGTATTTGTATCCAGATCAGATCTAGTCAATCTATATAGTTTTCAAATTTGTTACCGATTTGCGCCCCCACTCTCACCCAGACACATTGAGGGCATGTTTGTTTCACAGGAAAACAGCTCCTTCTCCCAGGGCATGAAACAAAGGCATTCGGGGGCGCCCCATGTTTTCCCATGAAAGTCCTTTCCAAAGGACGGGAAGGCGGATAGAGAAGGGGGAAGCCCTTTCATGGCAAGCATGAGCATTTCTAGAGTTGTACACCCTTCCCCTTCAAACACGGGTGCTCCCTGAGCTTAAGACCATGCACGGAAACCCACACGAGGAGTTATTCCATGAAAAAAGCAAGTCCTACGATTATGATTAATGAGAAATTATTCCACAGAAATGATGTTCTTTCCTCAAACTGATTCCTATAAAAACAAGCAAATAGATTACATCTGTAACGTTAGAATTTTGAAAAAACACTAAAAATTTGATAAATATTTTTTATTAGATAGGTTTGAAAGGTTTTTTATTGGGTGGGTTTTGATTCTCATATATATATATATAATTATTTGTTTATTTATTTATATTTATATTTATATTTATTTATATTTATATTTATATAATGTCTGAGTCTCTCTCTCTCTCATACGTTATACCTAAAAAGTAGATAGCACATTATTAGTCACGGCACTAAGTGTGCTAATTTCTTGTCTTACTCCCTTCGTTCTAAATCGAACTAAGTGATTCCTTCTCTCATCCATAATTTGCCACGTGTTGGTGGATTCCTTCTATCATAGAGCTTTTATGTCCATCCAAGCAGTCCAATCCACATCAAATCAAAGCCTTATCTTCTCCCCCAAGATAATGAATAACATTTTATCATGAAATAGGAATATGCAAAGACCATTCGGATGGGAAACCATGTCCAATGAGATCAGTTTGGCCGAATAATTTACCTCAAGGAGGAGTTTGATAAAACTAAAGTATTATTAGTTTCAAAAGTTTCTTTTTTCTAGAGTTAGGTACAATAAGCTATAGTTAGATAAGAGGCTATAAATACCTTGAGCAACTGATGGGATTGTCATGGTTAATTTAGTGCACGGATATGTCTCGTACAGTAAACTCATGCATATTAAATAACCTCTGTTTAGAAGAAATAAGTGCAATTGATTGAATAATTACTCCATTTTGGTCCTTTTATAAATCATAGCTGAGCTAGCTAGTCTACCTATTCCAACTAGCCTGCTAGGAAATGAGTTGCAAGTCTTAATATAACTAGATCAATTCAAATCATTGAAGTTGATAAATCACATCAAAAAAAGTAAAACAATCTCCCCAATCCTACGACCTCTATCCTGAATTATGATACCTGATATTTTGGCAGTATTTCTTAAACTCAACAATGTTATCAACATTAGGCACAAATGAAAGAACTTTTCACCACTAATATAAAGCCAAAAATAGCTCAGAGAGAGAGAGAGAGAGACCAGTCCAATCAGCTATGAATTATGATACTGTTTGTATTAATGCAATTATCTATTCTCTCAAAAAAATAATCTGACTGGATCGACTACCTTATGTATTTAGCTGTTCCGGATCCGACCCCCGTTTACATCCCTACAAATCAGTCCAATCAGCTTTCTGTCAGCATGGTTGATGAATAATAATGTTAACAAGAGTTTTAACCATGACCAAACCGAAAAGATGTTTAACCAACAACGCCTTAGATGCATCTAATGTATACAATTTTCTTCCTAATATGTGAGGTTTAATCATAATTAAAAAAACATCCCCCCTTGTAATTATGGATTATAGAAGGATGCTAACGTTAAGAAAATCCTTTTAATTCGGGTTTTTAGACCAGTACTCCACCTCTACGTACCAATTCAAAACAAGGGACTCAGGAATCAAAGCCTTGGGCCCGATCACAAGCATGCCATATGATGATGGTATAGATGATATTCACTCTCAGGTATATATGCTTGACTCTGAGTCGAGTATTCCTCCTATCCGCACAATGTTATCTGAACCATGTGGGCCTATACCCATATGAAGCAGCACATATCCTCATCCAGCTTCACATTATTGTGATAAATATTTTCTAGGCTGACCATATGATAAATTAACTTATATATATATCAACCAGGGTGTACCACATATAACATGCTTGTGATGGTCCAGCTACGGCTTTGATGCCTGAGACAGTTGCTTGTGTGTGAATGTATTGAGGGTTGCTTACAGATTTGAAACTTTGGGACTATAATTAGGTCATCAATGACATCATGTGAAGATATCAATTACTTAAAGAGTACGTTTGTGTTGGGAGAGTGGGATTATTCTTGAGACTTCAGATATTAATTATGCATGTGATGTCAACCACATGAACATCCCATGGAGTCAACAATATATGATTTCAAATCATCATCTCATTGCAATCCATGTCTCTTTCCAAGAGAATGATAGTTCTCCAAATAAAAATCAGCACCAATACTCCACTCGACCAGTTATACAACCATATACCATTGGGATTCGAACTTGCAACATTCCAACACAAGGTGACGTCAAGGAAATATAAAGCTTGCTTTGCAAGAAACTTTCTTCTAACCCTGTTTGGAAACTAGCCGTTGGAAGTAGCCTGAGTGGGAAGTGAGTGAGGAATACCCAACGCCAAATTAAGTCATTTGGAATGGATGCGCAGTTGTAGAAAATAATAAAAACTGGAGTGGTACTTGACGACTCCAGTTTCACCACCTAGATCGATGAGGAGGTGGTACTACAGCAGTTTTCACACCGGTGATTGCTCAGATGACCTTCCCATTAATGTTCTTCCAGTTATAATTTCTCCTTTTGTATCTACATTCTTAGCTGCCACTGACTGAAGGCCCAAGTGCAAAACCATGCATGTGCGTCTTTCACACTCTTAAAACTTTATGAAAAGCTTGGTATAAGACTATAACTTTTATTAATATTCTAAAAACACTTTCTATGTTAGAAGAATCGTTTTTTTTTATTATTATTATTTTTTTATTATTATAAAATTTGTATATGATGAGCAATTTTGGCAAGTCTTAAAGGTATACTTGTAAAAACACGTTTTATGTTTTTTTTTTTTAACTTCAATTATCGCTTTTTATGATTCTTAAACACTTCACACTTTATTCTTCACACGTTAAGGCATTTTTAAAACAATATTCTCTTTGTGCTTCATGTGTCGTTTCTCGCATCCACTTCTTACTATGGTAACTATATAGAAGTAGAACAAAGTAGGAACATTGGCAATTGCACATAACAACAAGCTCATAAAAAAAATAAAAACATCACAACAACAACAACATCAATGGGAACTCGATCGATCGTCGGTATTTGGTAGAATAGTGTGGTGCATGTGGTTCGTAAAGTAGTTTGCTGTAAGGCTGGTAAACGAACTGAGCAGCTTGTGACTCGGGTAGGTTTTCGCTCATCACAAACTCATTCGTGATTAGTTTGTATAATTAACTGGCGAGTCGAGCTACGAGCATCTAGTTTAACTTAAACAAGTTAAACCTGAATGCAGTGTATTTGGCTCACCTTGCTTCGAATTATGAGCTCGTGTGTATATATATAATAAGAAAGATGTATGAAAATATATACAAAACATGAACTATAAGCATAGTATATAAAAAACATCTAATTTTAAGTGTAATATACAAACATGTATATATTTTTTATTCAATAAATGACATGGAATATTTTACACAAGCAAGCTTGTGTTCGGCTCGTCTCATTCGGGCACGAGCCTAGCTAGCGCTAGATCATCTCGGCTAAACATGAGCACGAGCTCCCAAACATATCCTGAATGATTCGTTCGGCTTGTTTACCAGCCCTAGTCTTGTTTCTTCATTACGTAGTAGCCTAGTCTACATTTTATGTTAATTTCTTAAAAGAATGTTATCCCTGGTTTATAAAAAGAGATGACTGGGTTCACATCAATTTGGTCAAGTGGAAAGCGTATTGGGACCAGCTTTGAAGGATTATTGTTGACCCAAATTCAGTTCATCTGTAAAGGATACATCATCATATATACATGTCAACCCCATGAGGTCAAGAACTGGGTCACCTGTCTCTGAAACTATATATGGTGATGTATGAGCACCATTAATGCTAAGAGTCTCCCATCAAATCGGAAGTTTGACAAATTAAGAACTCAAAGCACAAAAGTTGCCTTCCTAGCTGCATTTGCATGTTCAGTCCTATTCTTCAATCATGGTTGACTGAGTTTAGTTCTAGTCTAGTTACTATAACGGGGCTACCATTTCGGTATTCTTCTTCCACTAGTTAAATTGAATTTGTAAATCACGTTAAATTGCTCCCTCTAGACTCATTTTGGTAATTTTGACTAGTTGTGTTTTGAATTTAGATGAAGTTTTCATGTTTAGGAATAGGTGGATAGATGCTGATTTATGGAGAATCAGATAGAAAATTAGAGTAACTCTCTCTCTCTCTCTCAACCACTACTGAGTTTACTTAGATCTAGGCTCCAAAACCAAAAACTGAGTTTACTGAGTTTATCTTCATGAATTGTAAACCCTCAAAATTTCGCCATAATGCTATGGTATACTAAGACGTGATAAAACTTCCTAATTATAGTAAATAAATCATGTTAATTAAACACATTTATATAGATAGATTTAACATTTGGTGGCTAGATCTATGCAAGTAAAAGTGTGCAGTGTCATGGTTCAGAAGCATATTACACACGCATAAACCCGATTGTATCTTCAAACTTTGTTATCAGGCGAAGACAGTGGATGCACACATCTCGTGCTGTCAAAAAAAAAAAATCCTTGGTGGTTATGACCTAATGGAGTGATGCTTAAGTATCTTTTTTGAGTAAATCTAACCCCGCAGATGTTTTCAACATAGTCAATTTGTTAGAAATCAACCATGGGATCATATTTTTTTGACAAAAAAAATTTAAGTCATAAAAAATTGGTGCATTAACAGTCATTGATTTTTGAATCACCAAAAACCCTACACAACATATTTTGGTGATTTAAAAGTTGATTGTCACAAAGCAGACCTTGTCGATCATATTTGTAAGTTTATATTCACTTGAAAAAATATGAGCAATAAGATATTGTTCGATTCAACTCATTGATATTGTATGCACATCAATGCCACATACTCATATATAGGGTTAATATACTATTAAACTAGTTAGGTTTAACATTAGATGGATGCAACCACGTGAAAATGATTAAAACACACTAAAAATGATATTTTTGAAAATAGAAGGTTACTTTTCTAGGTCAAAAAGCTAACTTCGACACCTTCATAAAGTTTTATTTTTGGAAAAAGTGTTTGACTTTTTAATTCTCTTAAAGTTCAAAAGACCTATAATGCCTAAAAAAATAACCTTGCATTTAAAAAATGTCATTATATTTTTAGTAATTTATGTAAGGTTGAATTCATCTAATGTTAAAACTAACTAGTTTAATTGTTGATTAACCCATATATTTATATATATGGGGTTCATATTTGATGCTATTGAATGCACATAATTGAGCTAGAAATCATAGGTTCAAACTTTACTGATCCAACTTAGCTAAAACTTGGCTACATAGATGTGTTGAGAATAGTTTGGTTGTTAAGTTTCAAACCTTGGATCATCTTATTTAGATTTAGAAATATGATTTTTTGAGGCATCAAATTTTAGTGCATTGCAGGCTATTACTCTTTAAAGCCCTTAAAAAACTGGCATATATGTAACAACCACATGATTCAAAACTCATTTTCTACCAAACAAACCTTATAGATCACATCCATAAGGTCCAATCTACAAGAAACATGTAAAACATATGAAAAGAATGTGATTTATACTCAATAGTTTAGCAACTTCAATAGCACCAAATATTAACCATATATATGAGATATGGAAACCTACAAAATGAGCGTTGTGCCAAATGAAACATGTGATTGGATTTTTGGTATTTTTTTGAAATTCTGACTTTGTGTAGCATGATTGATTTACAAGAAACCATCACTTTGATTATGCATTTTGCATGAAAAAAAAAAGTTATTTGGATCCTAAAAAAAATTATGAAAATTATAGCTCATTGATTTTTAAAATTTTTATAAAAACCTATCCACGCATCGGAATCAAATCCTATGAGAAATAAATTTTTTAAAAATGAGCTTAGAATTTCGAAAAAAAAAACTAAAAATCCAATAGTGTATTTCATTAATTAACACCGTGCCCATTTTGTTGGTTTATTTATATATACACAAACAACCTAGGGTAAAAGTTTATTCACAGTCTCATACCATCTAAATTTGTTAGGCCTTGGGAGTCGTACTCCTCCACTAACCACTTTCAATTGCATACTCATATTGCCCAAACGTCATCCCATTACTGATATGGTCTTTTTCTCCACGTCCTTTTTTTTTTTTTAATATTAAAAGGTTTTTTCCTCCTAAGCAAGAGCACCCCTTATCACTCACCATGATTTAAGGCATATCACCGCTCTTCCTCCCCCTACCTTTTTCCATAAAATGCCTATTACAAACGCCTTAAATTGTTGTTGTACTCTACTGACAGCATATTTTTCTTTTTAAAAAAAAGGAGAATCTCATTACTGAAGAAAAAACAAACAGAGGGCCGATGGCAGCATCGAGCAGACTGGGAAAATCCCACATTTGTAGAAACCTCCATTAATGCTCATTACCCAAATCAGCAATCCTCAGAACACTGGCTTTCCTCATCACGGAAAGAGTTCAGTTAGATTTTAGAACATGGGCATTCAATATTGAGTCCTCAACTTGGAAGGGGAATAAGAAGGATTTGAATATGTCAGAAAAGATAACAATTTAATGGTCCATGCCCAGTACTAAGAGTATGTTATACAAAAACAAAACAAAAAAGATAAATGGGAGCTCAGTTTCATTGTTCTCTGCTGATGAAAGAAGGAATGATGTCCTGAAGGAGACCATAGTCAGGTAGTTGGTGATGCTGGACTTGAGGGAGATGATTTGTATTCTGCATGAACAAGGAGTTGGCATCAGCTGAGCTGTTCATGTTGTGGAGTGGCACCGGCAGCTCGGCCCGAAAGCGGTATCCGGCCGAAGACGGGAGTGGGGGCATCCCCATGATGCCTCCGGTGCTTGCTCGCAGGGATGCTGGGCTTGGATGTGTGTGCTGGCCTTCATATGTTGTGATCACTGTGGTTGGATCTTGATAGGATCGTTCCACACGCTTCTTTACTGAGCATTTCTGGCTGGTGCACCTGTAGTAGCTCCTGCAGCAACAACAGAAAAAAAATGGATTTTCATCTGTATTGATATTCTCCCAGATACCCATTTTTTGAAATCTTTAGAACAAGTTGAAGAAATGTGAGGTGCAATGATGGAATTCAATATCTCCTAAAACTTCTCATGTTTCTGCAGTATTAGGATCACAAGAACAATGAAACTGTGGTAGCTTCTGCAGCATCGATGGGAAAACCAACTTTTATCCATTTTGATATTACCCATTATTTCCCTTTTTCTATTATCAAAAGAAAAAGTTTGATATATGCAAGCTAGAAGATGGAATTCTCATCCTAATACTCTCTATTATAAGCGGTATTAGGATCATGTATACACCTTTTGAAGCATCTTCTGCAGCAATGGTAAAAAGAATTGTAATAATATCTATACATATTTCCTTTTCTGAGCAACATTAGAACAAGCTGGAGAAATTTAAGGTGCAACATGGGGGAACTTCGTCCAAAAATTGCTCTCAAATGGTGCACCTAGGTAGCTTTTGCAGCAACAACTAGGAAAAAGTTCTCTCTTTTTTTTTTTAAATAATTTGTACTGGTATTTCCATTACTTTATTGTACTGCTATCACAGAGGTAACTTGGAGAAGTGAAAGGTGCAATATGAGCACATCATCCTATCTAGATCCTAATACTACTTTTATTGTGGTTATGCTCAACCATATAGGGATCATGTTGTATCAAATCAATGGTACCTTTCATGTTAAATCAATTGAATACCAAACTCAAAATCAAATTCAATTCTACACCTGCACCCATGCCATGACACGGCCACCTTTTTTTAAGGGTCTACAACATCTACATGTTAGGTCAAGTGAGCAGTTTAGTGTTTTACGCCTCCATGTCCTTTGATTAATTAGGATTCTTATAGTGCTTCTGGAGTGCAAGAAGCAATTACCATATTCCACTTAAGCCTAAAAATGACATGGACATGCCGGGAAACCACACAAAGGATTGCTAGAAGAGGGAGCAGACCTTGGATAAGGGCTGTTCTTCACAGCTTTTTGACCGTATTTCCTCCATCTGTACCCATCCTCTAGATGTTCTACTTCACTTTTGGTCATGAAAGCAAAGCGTGGCTCTCTTTGCTTTTTCTCCCCCTTCTTCCTTGGCTTGCTCCTGCAAAAAAGACACACCAAGATCGAGATGGATTAACCAGAAAATTGGAAAGCTACTCAAAAAGCATAGAAATCAGTGTGAACAAGGAAACAGGAAAAGGAGAAAATAAGGGAAGAGAAGGAAGAAATAAATAAAGAATCACATTAAACAATAACCAAGAAGTACTTATTCAAATAAACAACAACTGAGGAGTGAATTTCACAATTACTTCTCCAACCCCCTAGTGTTGCACTATTGCACTAACAAGGGGAAAAATATTGGAGCAATTCTAGGGTTTCTCTCAACCAACACAACAGTCCCGACATCAAATTTCATGCATATCACGCATACCCACATGCCGGAAACCGTCTTCGGTCATGGATTCCGGCCACAAGCCAACTATATATACTTCGCAATAGCACAATTCCAGCCAAAAGAAAAAGACTCACTTTTTCTTACTCTTTTCCTGTCCATCCTCGGTTGCACCGGCCTGATCCTTGGTACTCTGGCCGGAATCCTCCTCAGCCGCCTCGGTGGTCGATGACGAATCCGACGAGTTATGCGTGGCTGCTGCTCCTGCCGCAGCCGGGTCGGCCTCGCCAAAATTCAGGACCTCCGACGAGCATGGCGCGTCGGTGGTGGTGCTGGGGGCCCCTGTGTAATCTAGTGGGAGCTTGGCCTGCAAGCACTGAGTGAAGCTCATGTATGATGTATCAAACCCAGCTAGATCATTGATCCCTATGAGATCTCCGGCAGTCGCTGAGCTCGAGAAATTATCGAAAAACGGAAATCCAACATCGAAATTCATAATTTCCTTCTGCCTCCGATGAGCTTGATCATCTCTCAAGAAGATGTCTCCCCCCTCCGCCATTAGAGTTGCAGAGTGGAGCTCCACTGTGTGTGTGTGTGAGAGAGAGAGAGAGAGATGAGACACCAAGAGAGTGTTAGCGTGGGATTTTGTAACTCTTGGGCGAGGTGCGGGATGGGCCCGGGGTTGACCGGATGTATCCGGTGACGTAAAGGGTACGGTGCTGAAACATCCATAGTGTTGGCCCCCACCGGGCTTGTAATATGCCACGTGGTGGGGTAGGATACCGGTGTTTAACGGTAACCGTTCATTCGTTAGTACGTGGGAAGCCGTGGCACATGTGCGAGGGCGGTGACGTTTCGCTGCGTCATGAGTTGGGAACTCGTCGGTACTCGGTCAGGGACGAAAATAACCTCTCCAAGGACGCGTTGACTTTTAGATATTAGAAAAAAAATAAGACAGAGGTTTTCGGCTTCTAATTGAGGGAATTCCGGGTCCGGGTCTGACATAGCAATCCGGTCAGACATAGAATATAGGCAAACACTATGATTTTTGAGGAGTGGGTCCATATCGAGATCTGGATTTGATCTTGCAGTGTAGTCCTGGATCTGGTTATGATCTGGGCGCTTCTAGTACTGGATACGCTGAGAACAGGTAAAATCTGTTTGATTTTCATGTAGAAATAAGATCGACTGGACATGATTTTGACTTGGATATATCCAGGTTTGTTTACCCGAATCCGATCTAGATCCAACTAGACCTGATCATATTTATTTTGTTCTGAAGCTGACCTAGTTTGCATACATGCTGCCTTGGTCCAACTAGACATGCCGTTCATAACTGGGTCAGAACTTTGACCCATTTGCATCCTTGTGGTTGTACATTAATTAATTAACGGGCATTGGGTAAGCTAGCCAACCCCGAACCGGACCCGCAAGGATTATTGGGCGAGGGAAAAAGACTACACTGGGCCATGCCCGGTTCGAACCAGGTTAGGGCAGACCCATCAAACCGATCGATTCACCTGGGTTGAATGACACTCAAAATTAAACCAGGTTGTAATCTTGGTAAGGGCTTGGGTGTCGGTGACCCCACCCGGGGTTTTCCTCGCATGGGTCCAGCCCATTAAATAACCCGGTTCTCAGTCGAGTGTCCCTCGTCATCAATATACAAAAACCCGGTTCTCGGCCAGTGTTCCTCGTCATCAAAACAAAAATCAGGTTGCAACCGATCTCGGTCATGGTTTAAGGGCTTGAGCCATCACACCTAACCAAAACTAGGCTCCTGATTCTTCTTCTTCATTTTTGAGTTTCATTAAGAGACTGTCAATACTACCAACTAGGGGTGTCAACGGGTCATGTTTGGTTCGGACCCAGGTGGAACCAGATCTGGCCTCAAATTTTGGGTATGGTATCTGGTCTGGACATGAGTCTACGGGTCGGGGTCGGGCTCGGGACTGGTATAAAATTTCACAAACTATACCAGGATCCATGTATTAATTGGACCTTCGAGTCCGAACAAGGGTTTTAATTGGGTCTTCTTGTTTATCAACATACTTGGACCCTATAGGGTTTGGTGCAGGTTGGGTCCAGGTAAACCCAATCCGTTGACACCCCTACTACCAACGGGGAGGGGGGGCTCCGCTTGTTTGGTAGGAGCTGTTAGTGCAGGTCACCTTGTGTTGGAAAGTTGCAAGTTCAAATCTCTTACCTATCAAAAGGGAGAGAGAGAGAGAGAGAGAGAGAGAGAGAGAGAGAAGTCAGGTGCAGCAGCACACTCGAAGTGTGTAATACGATTGCACCTGATCTCTACTGTCTACTCAAAGTGTGTAATGTGATCTGCAGTGGCTGGTGCTGATGTGACATGGGCCCCACACCAAGATTCGAGCCCTCTTAAACGGAGGATTATTTCCGGTTTTAAGGGAAAGAAGGGAGGGGTTAGGGAATCCTCATTCGATTTTCGGGGGGAGAGAGAGTGTCGGTTCTCATATCAGAGGATCTGAGATTTTAGGTCCTTAGATCCAATCTCTCGGATCCGAACTCCAAGCCAAACGCCCCCCTCAATGTATCCCCAAAGTATTTTCCCATTTTCAAATGTCCGACAACTTTTCCTTTAGGTTAACCAAATAACCTAAAGTTTTTTTTTTTTGACCTCCAGTTTACTTGCATTAAATTATATATAGAAATGATCAATTTACTCCTACACCAAATCACATTTATTGACTTTCTCGTCTTAAGCAATCAGCTGTTTTTATTTTTCTAGTAATCTTCCAAATTTGAAAATAATGAATAGTTGGTATGTTTATAAGTAGAAAATGATTTATATGAAGCATAAGAAAAAATTGTAGATACATTTTTTCTAGAGGTAAATTCATAAATTTTGACTTTATAATTAACATTAACCTAAAATTAAGCCAAAGGTGGTTTTTAATTAATTATTATTTTTTTGTGCGAGATGGGTTGGCGTTTCAAAAAGTTTGAGGATATTTGAAAAAAAAAACTAGTACGTATTAGATTCAATAGGATAATATATTTTGTGGGCATTTGAAAATTACCATTCTATTTTAAAATAGACAATATATATACAGGTTACAAAGATTGCAGCTGTGTCATTAAAAAATTATAAAAATACCCTTCAAAGTTGACATTCTAGAAAGTCGAAGTCCACTGTATCACTACATAATATGAACCTCAATGCTGCCTGACCTTGTCCACCGTCTGCAGTCCACAGGTACCACATGTAAAGACCTCAGTATTTGTTTTCATTAAAAAAAAAAAAAAAAAACTCAAGGGTGCAATGCAAACAGAAAGAATGAAGGTCCGATTTATTATCCACATTGTATGTAATAAATTCGGGCCCAAAATTTATGTGATAATTCTAGGTGAAAGAATGTTACCAAGTTTTTCACAAATAAAAAAGTATAACATTAGGGTGCTGTTGTGTGCATGATTCCCAAATCAGGGAGAGATTGATTTAAGTTTCAAGGACAATTTGTTCTTAGATTCAGGATTTGTTTCTCATCGCTTTTATATATATATATATATAAAAAAATACCAGATCCTCAATCTGATCCTATGTTTGAGAAACCTCGGGTCTTGGCATGAGGCCCACCACCCATCAACATGTCCCATTCCACCTTGGATCTCAGATCCGAGGCACCCAGTCGCCCCTTTAGTGAATTTGATCCAACTCCAAACATAGATATGTCATGAAGTATTGATTCAAACAAAAAAGAAAAATTCTTATTAATCAAGAGTACTCCCGTCAGTTTACACAGAATTGTGTTCGCATGTAGGGGTAGTTTCGTTATTTAGGAAAAAGATTGAGTCCCGTGAATACAAGAGAGGAGTCAATTATTTGCACCGCATTCGGTGGTGGGCGGTCTTATCTTTAGTCTCATACGAAATGACTAAAATACCCCTTACCGTAAAATCTAATCAACAGTCTTCCCTACCTACTGGCTGTGACCCTTTCTTTCTGAGACAGCGGCACAAGTGTGGACGTTACGAAGTTGCCACACTTGCCCCCAAAAAGAATTTCGAGACTACATGCACGCAAACGCACATCTATAATTGTAATCCCCATGATTCAGCTTCTTAATTTGCTTTTTAATAATAAATCTTTATTTCTTTCAAAAGATAAATAAATAAACACACCGGATTGTCTGACAAGATGAAACTAGTGAGATGTGTTCATACCAAGAAAAACAAATGGAATAGGGGTATAATTAAATTAACAAGCCAAGCCTAATCACATTTTGAGTTCTTCTTATTTGGTTTGTTTAGTTATATATATAATTCAAGCTCAAGCTCGAGCTTGTGTTGATCCTAGCCTTCCAAGTTTGAACTTGATTTGGTTTTGTTCACAAGCTTAATTTGTATCCACTTCAAACTTAATTTCAAATGTAACCCTCTTTATTATCATCGATATCAATCTCATTACTTTTTGTTTTTATATGAAGAATTGTTCGATGACATGGGGAAGTTTAGGCAGCAGAAGGTTTATGCATATCCATGAGTTTCTTTTTAAAAGCATTGAACTAGCTAAAAAGTTTCATTTTAAAAGAGAAAACTGGAAAGGTCTATCGTGGGAGCTAACTAGAGAAGGAAGAGTAATGTTAAAAATGAAATATCTCTTCAAAATCCAGCCTTACATTAAAAGTTTGTGAAGAAGGGTTTAGATGTTGGTTCTATTCCAATTTCAAGGAGTAAGATGGTGAAGAAGGATAACCTTATTAAATATCATGGCATTCTAGATTTATTAGAATTAATTTTATTGCTACAAAATTCCCAACTGATATGTTATTGGTTATTTTCTGATAATCTTCATTAATAAAACAGGTTCACAACCATGGTTTTAAGCACCTCATGAACAAAATTATGAAGATCCTTTTAATACTTCATTCTCTAATAAGTTGGTTTTCTATGTCTCTCAAATAACAGGATGACAGCATCTCATTCAAAGCCAAGTGTCCAACCTCTACCATGTCAATCTTTTGTCGTAGTCTACCATACTGTCAAGATATGATCAAAAACCATAATAACTTTTCTTTTTTATTTGGGGGACAGTCTTTTTATGACTTTCTCTAATATGTACTGGTTCTGGTCTATTTGTAGTTATAAATTTGTATCAATAGAATACTAAAAGAGCACACGACTCCTCTTTAGCTAAGCTTGATCTTTGACATGGCTATCATAAAATCCATATTTGATACCAATCAAGTTAATGATTCGCTTAAAAAAGATTTATTTGTTATAAATGTGTGCCTCCAGAATAAACTTGTGCACGCAACTAATCTTTAACTAAACTTGGTCTTTGACATAACTATCATAAAATGCATTGAGATCATATTTGATGCCAACCAAATGATTCTTTCAAATAAGAAAAAAATGAAGGATATTTCATGGAAGAAGGGAAGATTGGTCAAGGAAGGATGTGGGGGATTGAGGGGCTTAAAAGGGTTGTTTTGGGGGTTGATTGTTGGCTGTTGCTTGTGGGGGAGGAAGACTTTTTGGTAGGGATTGGACTTGGAGAGAGAGAGAGAGAGAGAGAGAGAGAGAGAGAGAGCATGATATTGTTGACCCAGTTGGTAAAACCTGCTGCTGCTGCTGCTACTGCATGTCCTTTTCAGTGGAAGAGGGCAGGTTTTGTTGATTAGGTCCAAAGCATGAGAAAGGAAATCTGGTTGATGGGAGCTGAAGCTCACATGCGTAGAAAATACAAAACCCCTAAAACCCCCCACATCTGAGGCACAAGCTCATGAAGCTCACATGTGTTGAAATTAAATACAAAGCCCCCAACACCCAACCCATCTGAGGCACATGCACCATGTTGAACCATTCACACATATAGGTGTAAACCTTTTCACACACTAAGAGTTAATTAGGAAGCTTAAGAAAATTACTTTTCCCAAAAAGAAAACTTTAATGTAAATCCAATTTTGCTAGGTCTCCGGTTTGAATTGTAGTACCCTAGCTTGGTTAAGAGGGGAAAAAAATCACATATGTATATCAAATTTTCCTTTTTCGACCTATTTTTCAAAACATTAAAACTGAAATAAACCTTTATATATTCTTTGTCAATTTATCGCTTGTGCTCTTTTTCCGAAAGAAAGAGAGAGAGAGAGAGATGTGAGCTAGGCATCAACAACAGGATTTTAACAGAGCTATACAGAAAGTTTGCCACTTGATAAAAAGATGGATGGCTTCGATCAGCTATTAGATTCTTGTTCTCAAATTCTGGTAAAACTAATTAAAACTTTAGCATGGCCTCATGAATACGTACCTACCTTTGGTTAAGTTGATTTTTTTTTTTAATAATTCAAGAGAAAAAAAACCCATCACCGACTGCACATTAATTATCTGACCTCCGGTTGGTAAAACCCTTGAGGTCTTCCGCTGCCCAATGAAGAATACGCCCCCATTGTCGACCTTGCGGCAAAGAATGCCACCTGTGAGTTTTGAACTTGTGATGTCTCGTCAGACATTCTTAAGTCGGGTTGGGATCCGATGATATTAAAATTCAATATCCACCACCAGACATCTTGTACGGAGGGCATGCCCATATATATATATATATATATATATATATATATATATATATATATATATATATATATATATATATATATATATATATATATATATATATATATATACCACAAAAAATGACCTGGTGGTACGGAAATGCCCTTGAGAAAGTCCAAAAGGACACTCCATGGTGGTGGTGGTGGTGGTGGTCTATTATCACCATAATGTATGGTGGATATTGAAAAAATCATCGGTGGTGACGTGATTTTTTAAATATCAGCTGATCTCAACCCTTCATAAGTGGTCCCTACCAGGTAAGCAGCGCCTAGCTCTTTTTATTATAAAAAATGAAGGTTGGTTCGCTTATTAGCTCACTTTTGCGTGGGTTATATGTTTAATTATATACACGGATTGTAATTTGCTCTATCGCACCTAGGGCATTTTTTACCTGAGAGAGGGGAATGATGTCACCTCCTCACATCTTGCTATTAAGGAGGTCTGACTGGTGAGCTCTTTGTTTTCTACGGATGTTGGATTTCGAAGACAGATGTTTATACATCATACAAATTGGGTTAAGTTGATTATTTATTTAAAAAAATAATTTTTTTGTTTTAAAGGCAAGATGGGGTTTGCATGGCAGACCCCTACCAGTTATACAACGATACCATTGGGTTTTGATCCTGCAACGTCCCAACACAAGGTGACGTGCACTAGCTGCCCCTACCAGCCAAGCATATATTTATTTTAAAGAACACATTTTTCGTTGTGATGAAGGGAGGCATGGGGGCACGCCTTTTTATATGTATACGTTTAGGATCACATCTCTCTATTGTGAATCGTTGGTAATAATAAAAACTAAGCCCATGAGCAATTTTTAAATGTGTGGATGGAGATATAGCACTCATTCTTGTGATCAAAGCAAGAAACAAATAGCAATAAACAAAACAAGAAAACTCATCAGGCTTTGTCATCTAAGGTTAGATACATTCGATTCGGAATTTATTCACCTTGTTCAAAATCAGTCATACCTGCACAACAACTCCCACCTTGGCCTATATTAAGAATAATGTTAAATTTTAGATTATTTTATGGAAAACCTATTTCATAATGTTTACGGGTCTATTGCATGAGTCAACTATATATATTCCTAACATATGTAAGGAAAAGGCAACACCCCAATCATTCCCTTCATCTTGATTTCTTTAGTATTATTTCTGTTTTTGTTGTGGCATGGAGGTATTGATAGAAGGGTCTACACACTTTGGGAAATTCTAGGGTTTCTATTGATTATATCAAATGGAGACCCTAACAGTTTGTTTCCTTGAATTATTCAAAGTCTTTTTGTGTGGAATTAAATCCCCTTTCAATGTTTGAACATTTGAAAGGTTCCTCTCCTTTCAATTGGAAGTCGTTCAAAATCTTGAGAAGAAACAATTTGTTGCTCAAAGGGGTGGGTCCTATACCTTTTTTTTTTGTGAATGGACGTGTCTCTACTATTTGAAGATTTGGTATTCTAAGGGCCCCACAATTGGCACGGCTCAACAAATTGAAAAAAATACGGCCAAATTATAGTTGATGACCAGGGCCATATGCACTATTATTTATACAAATCAATAATTTAGGTGAACTAAATAATCCCAAGGTTTGAATCTTAGATTGTGATGTGAGAACACTGGTCTAAGGATGATTCTATTCCAGTTAGAATGCAACCCCAACTAATTTATTCTACTCATTTCCAGGTCCTGTTTGGTATAACATAAGAGTTCATGAATTAGTCCTTTTCTCTCTTGAAGTTAAAAGAAACACATTGAGAAGCAAAAAGAGAGCAAACAGTACATCAATCAAGCAACAAGCACCAAACAACAAAGACGTAGTTCATGAACTTGGTAAACTTAATTTACATGAACAAAGTTGCATGGAAAATTTAAAAATCATGAATTAGTCTCTCTCTCTCTCTCTCTCTCTCTCTCTCTCTCTCTCTCTCTCTCTCTGTGGCTGGCTGGCAGTGAGTTCTGTAGAATGAGTTGGATGGTACAAAATTATTGTGCAGTGTGTTTAATTTGAAAACGTCCAACGACTACAAAATTGGATTGATTGGACTAACATTTTCAGCTTGCTACTTGGTAGGTTTGGACTGAGCATAGTAGGCTTGGCAAGATCCATTTCAGAACAGGTAGTCATAATCAATGACCAAACTGCACCGCAATAATCTGTTTGGACCATATGGATATTTGCCAACATGCCTGTTCCAATATGAACACGCGTAGACCTTGGGCAGGCCAACTATGCTGTTATCACAAGTCTAGATCTTGTGGTTTATATATTTTGGATCTTTGGATCCATTCAAATTAAATCTATGCAGGCAAAACTACCTACAGCATGATCTTTCAAAACACTGTCTAAAGTCTGAATGCATACACACACGCATGCACGTGCATTGCACGTGAGCATTTCAATTTTGAAACCTCATCTGGTTTGCATAGACTGTGTGAAACAGACCACAATCTTCCTGAACCGGGTAAGCAAAATATGCCTTCTGGCATGAGGTGAAAAAGTTTGTGTTTGATAGATTCAAATGTATATGAAAGCCCATAGACAAAGGGAAAGACAAAAAGCCTAGAATTGGCACATCCAGAGAGAGAGAGAGAGAGCAAATCAATTCATATGTCTCATGGGGTTGAATTGTTGCTTTGAATGTAAACATTGTCCTGTTTGATACGGATCTGGATCCAACCTAGGTCCAACCCACTCACATGTAATATCGGGTGCAAAATATTCCTGCCCAATTAGGTAAACACTTTTACATAGTAGGTAAGATCTGGGCAAAAAAGTGGTATTTATGCACCTTCCCAGCATCTTTAAGGGTAATAAGTAAGACTTTGGTTTAACAAACCTGAAACTGAGTAATTCATATTTTGAAGCCATACTCTTTAATTTGGTCATTACTCATAAGTAAACTTGACGGCCATTGAAAGCATCCAGGCTTGGCTCAGAATTCCATGTCTATTAGTCCTTGAGTTGTGTACCTATCAAGTGTGCATGGTCCATGGACAGTGCAAATTGCCATTACCTTAAGTTGGACCAGGGTCCATAAGCCAAACTCATGAGTTATTAGTATCAGGCTGGCAAATGAACCGAGCTGTTTGCGGCTAAGCTAGGTTCAGCTCACATCAAGCTCGTTTGGAAGTATGAACACTAGGTGTTCTTGTAGGCTCGTTTAGATAGTTTATTACACAACATTTATGCATGCCATATATATGTCAAAGAAAACCAAGGCAGCTCAACTGGTTAGACGAGTGATCTTTAACAAAGAGGCCACATGCAGGACTGGATCTGACTATGAAATCATGGAGAATTGAGGCACTTTCTTTTAACCCAAGCCATCTTGGGTTCAGCTCGTTTTGGCTTGAGCTCAGGTCAACACAGTTTGAATGAGCTAGATGGGTCGAGCCCGAGTAAAGGCTTGCTGTAAATGAGCTGAGCCAGAATAGTGCATGTTCGGTTTGTTTGGCTCGTTTACAATTTCTAATTAGTAGTCATTTAAGGGTATTGTATTTGGTCCAACAATTGATTCGGTTCCAATCATGACATAGATGGCTAACTTTTTAGGGGTTGTTCCATTTATCTACCGAAAACAGTCACAGATCTCATTTTCAAGATTTTCTAGGGAAGTAAGATTTTGCAGTGACTTAAATGTTATATTTTCCTAAAAATTAAGAAAGTTTGGTTAATTTAAATTTTAAGAGAAGAAAAACAATGAAATTATAAAATGAAATCACACTTAAATGACAATATATTTGAAAAGATAAAAAAACTTACGATTTTACCATAATCATACCATCAATTTCAGTTTGTTTGAACATTTTACAATAAAACATTGCTGATACATGTGACATAGCTAGGGTTGGGCATCGGCCCAGGCCCGTTAATTAGATCTCAGCCCATCAGGTTTTAAGTGCGGTGGCCCAACGCATTTATTAATGGGCGGGGTTTTGGCCCTGTTCTTAACTGGCTCAGTTTTGAAGAGCATCTCATGACCCGGCCATGGCCCAATGGGCCAATGTTCAGAGGCTCGGTTCCAGCCCAGCCCAAACCCATTTGTAGGTTATTTTTTAATGAAGTTTATAACTTAATTTCTATAATACCAAAAGCAATGAATTAAATTAAAGAATAATGTATTCATCTAATTATCTTTCTATTTCTCATATAATCAATGTAACTAATTAGGTAAATAGTAATAATTATAGAGTTACTATGCAATCTGCTACTAAACAATTAATTAGATAGGTCAAGCCCATTGAGTCGGCCTGGTAGCCCGTGGGCAGATCCGAGCTCGGTAGCCATCGTGGGGCAAGGTTGGCTTGGCCCATTGCCCACCCCTAGACATAGCTAAAGAGGTGGGGTAAGCTATGAATTATGCCCCAAATTGCAACAAAAATATCCCAACTTGTCCCAATTTTTCAGAAAATTGGCTATTTCCAGATTCCCCACTATAATAGTAGTACATCTTTTTTTTTTTCAATACATCAAGAGTCTTGATGTATCATTTTGTTTGTTTGGCCATTCAAAGTTCAAAGTTTGGATCATGTGGCCCTTTTGGATCATTGTGGGCCATAAGGTTGTGATGCGAACATGTGGGTCCACATTATCTAGCTCAGCCTTTGAATGCATGGTGGCTGGGTCTAGGATTGAAACAAAACAAGAGTCAAATGAACTGGTTTAATTGGTCTGATACGGTCTCACAGACCGCAGATGTGATTCCCAAATTAACCTTATCTCAGGGCCCCATCTTGTCGCTGAAAATGGATCTAGGGTTCATCTGCTTCATCAAAATCCATGTAAAACCGCATGATCTGGATCAAAATGTGTTTATATATACATTAACCCCGACAGAGGTTCTGTGGAATTTTATTGGATCCATCCGGGGCTTTCAATGGATCACATTCAACTTATGAGCTCACCGAGCTGCATTTTCAAACTATGTGTCAGGCATTGGAGTTGGATTAGGAACATCGATCTTTGTAAGCCCTGGGAAAGTGGCACCAACCTAGACCAGTTGAACATGTGAGTATTAATCTTGATCTGGCTTGGCTGAGAAAACATTTTTTCAATTATGTAACATGAATACTTCTAAAGGCCCGAATATATATATATATATATATATATATATATATATATATATATAGAGAGAGAGAGAGAGAGAGAGAGAGATGGGTAGGTGCTAAATGAAATTTGCTAAATGGGTTTTTCTGATCTTACGGTGTTTTTTTTACAGTTCCAACCCCATAAATGTGTTGGGCATGGTCGATTTACGAGGAATCTATCCCTAGATCATGTGTTTTGGATGAAAAAATTGATATTTCGAACCTCAAAAATTTACAAAGATTTTGGACCATTGATTTTTTGAACCGTATAAAAACTCACCCATGTGTCGGAATCTAACACTTCATGAGCTGATCCCTATAGTACATAGATCACATTTGTATGGTCAGAATTTAAAAATAAAACAAAAAAACCCTGAAAAACTCATTTAGCATGTATCATTTATCACCTACCCATTACTCTCTCTCTCTCTCTCTCTCTCTCTCTCTCTATATATATATATATATATATATATATATATTGGTAAGATTGGACCATAATTATTGGATCTTGTTGCAGAATTGAAACTGAATTATCCTGTTAACATTTATGCAATTTGTGGTTTATGTTCATGGTACCCCCACAGGTCAATATCGACCACAAGCTCAGTTTAAGGGAAATCTCATAGGTGTGCTCAAAACATCACAGATCAATAATTCATAGTTCGCATATTACACATATAAAATGACTCAAGTGCTCGTGTAGCACTGTGAATTTTCTACCAAACATCAAGCGCATTCTTGAGCCTTAGAATGATCTTGCAACCATTCATTGCAGTGCATCATCTATACATTCAATAGAATAGGATCCATGAGTGAGACCCGGTCATGCCAATCAATTTGCGAAACAATTGCAGATCAAAATTTTCCCATTTAAGGCCCTAAATTATGCAAGTCAATTCTGTATCCTAATAATGAGACTGAGAATCACTGAATCTTCAAAGAACTTGGTCAAGCTCAAATTCCTGCCAAGACATTTACCTGCAGACAGTCTTGTAACTTTTTTCATTTCTTAATTATAAAGATCACCCAATCAAAGGACTCAAACATGACCAAATGAAGACTAGACCAATTCTAACTTGACTAAATGAAGATCATTGTCATCATCAATATTATAATAATCAATACACTCCAAATCCAGTGGAGACTAAATCAATAGTCTCTGTTTCACACCTATTTATCTTTAGAGTAAATCATACAAAGCAGCCCTCATTTAGACACCTATAGTGTTTTTTCTTTTTTGTGAAAAAAAAGAAGAATGCAAAGACAAACTTGATCCTAAAATCACTCAGCTGACCTTTGTTTAATCAACAAAATGAATCAGATGCCCTTGATATTTATTTCTTTAACGCCAACATGAGTACCAAAAAAAAAAGTGATTTTATACCTCAAGTAGGCATTTGAAAAATATTAAGAAAAGGATTCGTGTGTGTGTACACACAGATGCGTGCGTGAGAGAGAGAGAGACCACCAGTCAAGTCTCAAGTGCGTAGTCAATTATAAACATTTTATTCTTCTTATAAAAGAATGCACTTCAATAAATAATGAAGCCAACCAATCTAATGATAAGTTGTCAAGTAAAAGTAGTGTTCACGATGTGTATGCACATGCGCATGCCTGTGTGTGTGTGTGTGTGTGTGTGCGCGCGCCCACGGGGGTGGGGGGGGGAAGGCATAGGTAGAATGCACCTATTCGAAAATTTAATATGGTGCATGAGTAGGGTGTCAATGGGTCTGGTTTGATCCGTACCAAACCCTACAGGGTCAGGGTTTGGTGATAAGTAAAGAGGTCGGATTAGAATCCGGGTCAGACTCAAAGGGTCCCATTAATATATGAAGCCAACTATGGTTTGTAAAATTTCATACCAGACCCGTGCCTGACCCAAGTTCCAACTAAGATCCATGAATTTTAAATGAAAAAAGATCAAAAATATTATTTTACCGGATAGGATCTGGGTATGGTTTCTCTTATCGGGGGTCTGATTGGACCAGGGTTCAGACCCGGTTTCAGCATATCAAATCAGATCTGGGTTTGGTCTCACCTGGGTCCAAACTAAACCCTATCCGTTGACACCCCTATGCATGCACGCAGCTGTGTGCCAGTACGCATGAACACACCTGTACAAAATATGCTTATACCGCATCTTGATGAGGTGCACAAGAGTTTGAAGAGAAAGAAATTGTACATAATTAAAATGATAAAAATTAAAGGGAAATGCCTAGGAAATTAGTGGCCTCACATATGAATTCCCAATTTCCTTACCATGATAAATTAAAGCTGCGAACTTCGATCAAATAAAGAAAGATATTGGGTGTCAACATGAAGTGGGCGCAACACCTTTTTATTTTTTCCTATACTGGAGGGTGTTTATCGTCCATAAATAAAGAAATTACATAAGATTTTTTTGTCTAAAATTTTTACAATTTTCAAAGAAACATCCAACATCTTAATTATTAGCCCATTTTCCATAAAAATCTTAAAAAACAATTCCTGACCTATTAAACAAAAAAAGTTGGGTCATTCTAGATCTTGATAAGATCCAATATCTTATGAGATTAAGTCCAATATTTATGATGCCTTTCATGGAAATTAAGAGGTATCTCTTTTTGAGGCTTTGAAGCCAAAGAATTATGTGCCAATTTCTCCCATGTTCACACTATATATCTCACTAAGGATAGTTGGGCTGAGTGATTGATGACATGACTCAACTGCTCAAAATGCAATTTGGGTTTGACTATTTATTTAACAATCTACATTACTAGTTGTGTTTAATACACCCCTAAAGAACTTGATCATGAAATATTTGGGGTTGGTGCCTAATAAAGTACTTAATGATTGCAGTTATCGTTACTAACTATAGTGATGCTAGACTACAATTTATACAAAGACTATGATTATCTTTGAATGCTTTTACTTATTGCATTTGACAAATCCGTAAGAATGGTTCAACCTTGTAAATAAACACCATATTCCGGAATGCTACGGTTAGGTCAGAAAGATTATTTGCGTTAAAAGAATTGAATGAAAATTGCAGTCTTTGATCATTAGTCAGCAAAATGCACCATCTAGAATGTAGAATTTGGCTGCCAAGACATAGCTAATTGATGTCTTAAATTGCGGCATCTTGCAGTATATATATATATATATATATATATATATATATATATATAGAGAGAGAGAGAGAGAGAGAGAGAGAGAGAGTAACAAGTAACTGCTTGATCCATAGCAGCCTAAACAAAAATCGCAGATGTGCTGACCGGCCATCACCCACTTGCACACAAAAATACAAAAAACGTGCAAAAAATGTAAAAAACAAGAAAAAAGGGCTTTTAGGGCGCTTCAAAACGCTTCTAAAAAAGGTTTTAGTTAATACCAGGTGCATCCCATTGACGTATTAGTGATGCTTTGAAGCATTGTAATTAACGGTCCCAGTGGAACTAGGACCTTTAGTTGCGCATCAAAAGTGCTGTTAAAATCCTGTTTTTCTGTTTTTTTTTGCATTTTTTGTGAGTTTTCGTGGGCTGAGTCAGACCATCACGCACACGCGAGGACGGTCAGCGCATGTGCATTTTATTTAGGCTGCTATAGATCATGCAGCTACCGGTATATATATATATATATATATATATATATATATATATATATATATATATATATATATATATATATATATATCACTCTCTATCTAACACTCACAGGTACAAGTATTTCATCTGATCCCGCAGTTGCATTCAACATGGTATTTTTACTAGGATCATGAAATTTCACACATTATGAACCACTAAATTTCGAAACTTTTAAAAGATTTGCTTATACTGTGCACTCAGAGTATTTAAAACATGTTTCTGACTAAATAAACCATATAGGTCATATTTATATTACTTGATTCATGAAAAAAATTAAGAAAATGTGGGGAATGGGCTGTCTCTACCGGAGGATATGAACCCCTAGTTGGAACTCATAGTAGAAGGTTGTTTTTGGCCAAATCTAACCCTACGGATGTGTTCAGCATGGTCAAATTTAGTAAGAAATGACTCTCGGATCATATTTTTTGAACATAAAAATATAATTTTATGAGTGTTAAAAATATTAGATACATGGTAGAATAACATAATTCAAGCACCAATTCCTACTAACTCAAACATGTAGATCACATCTGAAGGATTAGATGTGCAAAAAACATTAAAAATAAAAAATACTATAATTTTTTACTAAGGGTTTCTTACCCATGACTGTAGCCAATATTGTCTCATATATATGATGGTTTTAAAGCATGATATCATATGGTGGTACAGAGGCTTGTTTGCATGGATCCAGCCACCAAATGTTAGACATAACTATACAAATGTGTTTCTGAAGCTTTTAGAGGTGAGACATGTAAGGCAAGGTAGCCCCGCCTGGGGTTTTCCTTGTTAGGGCGAGGGTTCCTTATCATAAAAAAAAATATTATACAAATGTGTTTAATATGGTTTATTTACTATTTTAAGAGGTTTTATCATGATTATATACCTGAAATTTTGATTTACGAGATGGTGAAAAATGGATGGCTCAACTTTAAATGATGAAAGCTCCCTCAACAAAAAAAACAGAACAAAAAATAATCAACATTCAGACACCTTTTTAGTTAAAAGTATAAAGCTCTCTGATCTAGTTGCATAGACAGCATCAATGACTATGCTTACCACACACAAAAAAAAAAACAGTCCTGAAAAAGTTCATCAGAGCAGGAAACTGCACATTAGGTGTACTTTTGTCCATGAATTCATTAATTTGGTCTACATTGGTGATTCTTTTCAAATTCAAGTAGCTCTTGTGGAATTCATTTACAATTGCCCAGAGAGCATGATCCTAACTTGACCAGCTGCAACCTACTGAGATTTTGGTTTATTGTGGGGAGGGTAGGAAGCCAGACCAATGGGTGCATAGTGCTTGTTTCTCCCATCACATCCACATATTATGATTATTTTTTTTGTTTTTGCAAAATAGTTTTTCTTATTGGCAATTTGCAAAAAAGTCCCTGCCTATCTCATTTTGCAACAGGGCACGAGATATGATTTTGCAAATGAAAAATAAGGCAGCAACTAATTTGCAAAAAAAAAAAAAAACTTATAATTCGTGTGCATCTCCTGATAATCTTGGCACTGCTTCATCTTTTATACTATTTCTTGTTCATAAACATGACCATGAATTAGGTTCAAATCTCCATCATTTCCTAGCTTGATGAACGTGTACTTTCCTCTAATATTTCATCATGGATACCTCACATACCACTTCAAAGGGAATATGTAAATATTCATGATAGAAAGGTACCAAACTTTTAGTGCTACTTTAATATTTTTCTTAAAAGCGATGACTAGTTCAATATGGTAATAATTGTCATGGGAAACAACAGCAGGCTTGTGGGTTTCAATAGTCAATGATAGGAATTATCAAAAATGACACTAAAGTTTTATTGTGGCTTGTAAGTGTTTGGACTTATTTGTAGCAGAGTGCCTTTGTGGTGTGATGGGGCCATTTTACTTGCCCCCCTTTGACCAAACTGAATGAAAGCATAAAAGAAAGGGAAAGCTGTCCATTCCCCCACTGATCTGTGTTGACACCAGGCTCATCGTTTCTCTCACTTTCCAATAGTTTTAGTTTGTTTCATTGGATTTCTCAAACATTACTTCCACTACGAATCAGTAACACTTGCCTGTGAAAATAATTATTCCTAAGGGCCCGTTTGTTGCATTCACAAGTGCGAAAAAACGGGCTCATTTGAAATCCACAAAGCCCAGAAAACATTATATGAAAATGCTTCTTCAAGAGGAGGTGGCTATGGCGACTCCTGGGGGACAAGGAGGAAGTCCATTGAGTTCTACGCTGTCAGGACAGCGATCTTAAGTACAGCAGGCAAAGCCAGCGCAGTTAGGTCTCTGATCTTGGGGGTGGTTTCTCCGTAACACTTGACTAGGTGGGTCAGGTTAAGACACTCCAACTTGAAGGATGTTCATCTTTGCCACAAAGTCACGGAAGCAAAGGGAATTAAGACGTTCATGATGGGAACTGGTAGGGCTGGTAAACGAACCCAGTTTGGGTAGTTTGGCCTCTGCTCGTTAAGGGTAACCTCTGCTCGGGCTTGTCTCATGAGCTCGTCATGAGCCAAGCCGAGCTTTACCAGCTGATCTCGAGCTGGCTTGTTTTCTAAAAAAAAAATGTTTTTTTGAGATATTTTTTTTTTAAAACAGTTTTTAATAAATATAGTATATGTACATGTATAAAATATATACAATATACATTTTAAAGATATAATATATATTATATATGTATAAAATATATAATATGTAAAACGAGTTTATACAAGCCGAGCTTGGGGAACATGAGTCGAAGCAATAACAAGAATATTTCTAGTGGAACATCTTTCACAATCAGGAGATGATTCACTAATAGACCGAGGGATAAGTAATTTGACTCATTCACATCCAGATCATGAATGTTTGGAATCCATATTATGCAAGGCAGGATACCCAGTGATTTTACTTTTAGATCTCTGCCAAAGCAGTTGGCGAAGGGATGGCTGAGGTCCCTTGTGGGGGCATCTGTAAGTGCATCCCAACCATTATGTATGGACCGACGGGTGCTCCGCGTGATTGGTAGGAGCTGCCAGTGCACGTCCCCTTGTGGTGGGACGTTTCAGGTTCAAAACCCAATGGTAAGTTGAATAGCTGGTGGGGTCTGCCTAACCCCATCTTGCCTTCCAGTAAAAAAAAAAACCCATCGTGGATGGGTTGTTTCCTTTGTTATAAATGAAAAAAAAAAAAGTGCGAAATGAAAACAGCTTTTTAGTATGAAATGTGGGTCCCATTGGGCCCCACTTTAGAAGCGTTATTTTAATTCTTTGTGGGAAAATGCCCATTTTCATACAAAAATGGGCTATTTTTTCCTTGCCAGTTCATTGATGAAAAGTTACTCTTGGCATTTGCACCACGGCAATTTCCCTGGATAAGTGCATAAGACCAAACGCCTTTCAGATCTTTGCTACATCTATAGAATTGTGGGTATCGGAAAAGATATGTCTCGTTAAAGCTGTATAGAATTTGGCTTCTCCATACCACATTTAGCTAAACTTCGTTTGGAAAGCATTTATTCAGTGGAATCTGGCAAATCAAACAGCCAAATGTGATAACATAACGTGCACATTAGATAGTAAACGAAAAAAAGGGACCATGTTACTTTTATTAAATCATGATAGTTTATCATCATATACCAGAATTTTTTTGGATCATATTCTAACATATTTAATGTAACATATCTCACCAATTGACTTCCAAGGAAGGAACCTCCAAACACGATCCTCTGAGAATGAAGTAAAAATGCTCCAAGACAAGCTTCATAAGTTTCTCAACAGTTTTGGTTTGTAGGATGAACTCTACGAAGAATACATGGGTGAGGAGCTATAGACCCTTGCAAGCTAGCGGATATGAGTAAAGTTCAAGGATCTAATTGATCCAAAGCAGTGAAACTAACCAAAGATAAGGTTGCTAAAGCTGAATCAACATTATTCCCAACAATTAATCTTTCACTATGGGTAACTCGAAAACGCAAGAAGTTGGCATGCTTAATGCAGACTTCAACGAGAGAAAGAACCAAAGCAATCCATTACAGTAATTCTCTAGACTACTTCCTACACCATATGGATTTGCCACCCAAGATTTTCTTTATTTCTTTCCCACTTCTTCTCCCCCTCCTATTTTTATTTCAACTGCTGTACTGAACATAACGTCATTCATCTTTTATAAGCAAATCATTACCCGCGACCAGGACAGTGATCATAAGTACCGCAAGCAGAGCCAGCGGCTAGGTCTCTGATCCTGAAGGCAGTTTCTCCATGTAAATATATAAATAATAATAATAATAATAATAAACTGGTCCGACTGACAAACCCCAGGCATTTCTTATGAAAGATAAAGTTCAAAAAAGGCTCCAACATTATGTTTTGAGCCATTTTTAACCCATGTTTATTTTCATTAACCATTAGTTTTATGTGGTCTTGAAAAATAAATCTTGAAAATTGAATCTTATATCGCATACTGTTGATGATTAAATCTAGTAGCATGATAAATAACAAGGCCAAACACATCTATAAGACTAGACCTAACATTTGGTGGCTAAATTAAAGAAAACAACAGAGTTCACTAGTACATAATTGTCATGATGTTCCATGCTTCAAATGACTTGTGTCATCAAGTCGATGTAGTGGCAATACCCATAAATGTTAATACAGAACTTTATAGTTAAAAGACATTAAAATAAAATGATTTGTAACAAAACAAGTTCCTTGATAAGCTTCCTACACAGTCTGAACTGAAGGCAAGAGTTTCACGGCTTAATATGCCCCAAGAGTCCATTTACTGTCGGTCCACCAGATAGGTTTGAGTTTCTATTGAATTCAGCAGCAGCACAGGTAGCTTCAACTTTTCTTTGTAATCACATGCAGTGATCTTCAGGATGTAGTAAAAGGAGAAGTCATCATCAACTCCCATATCTGGACCTTTGTTGGAACTAAAAACTCGACAAACCCTAAAATAACACACTGAAACTATGATGAAACTGTTATCAGATATCACCTTTCATGGTGGGCACGGCATCATACTAACAAAAAGACAAAGAGAAGAGGATGTTATACTGGAGGGTTGGTAGTTTTCTCCCTTGAAAACCTGCATCACCCCAACCCAAGCTCTCTCACTTCCATTTTCAACAATTTCAGATACCTCAGAGACTCATCAATAACTGCTGCTGTATCCATCCTCTCACCACCGGGTATAATTTCCCTCAGTACCTCTATCATCTTTTGCACACTCTGATGTGTGCAGTCTGGATCAACACTAGCAGTTTCAGGATTCTGCTCATAAGGTTCGTATGTTTCAAAAGTGGAGATGTCTCTTGAAGTTGCAGTGGACAAAGTATCTGCTGAACCGCCACTTTGATGGTCACATGGGCTACGACCGGTACTAATTTCCTCCTCTTCATCATCGGAGCTCAGCAATGCATCAATATCTCTAGTGTCTTCTTTGAAAGAGCTTTCCTCACTACTTTTACCATGATTCTCATGGGGGTAAATGTTGTGAAAGCCCAAAGTAGCAATTTTCTCGGACAGTGAAGGATGGAACATCATCCTGCTCTTACAATCAGTCTGGTCGAAAACAATGAAATTCTTAGGGCAGATGTTGCAAGCTTGGAATTCAACCTCATGAACCACATTTGCTTTCTGTGCACCAATTACATTTTCATCAGAAACGATGTTACAAGCTTTGCCTTCCAAACCGTGATTCACAGGTATGTCACAATTGCCCTTATTTTGCCCAAGCGATGACATTTCATGCAATTGTGCAGAGGCACAATCTTTTTCAGTGTAGACATTGTGCCTACTATCCAGCACTCCAGAAAATACATCAACGCCCCACCCAAATCCATATTGAGGATGAGAAGACATTGAGTTCATATTCATACCAGCCTAAACAGAATATGATAATGCTGTTGCTAAACAAGAATAGAAAACTGACGGTTGTACTGTGAAAGAGGGTGTTTGCTTATTCCATCATAACCATTCTAATGCTTCCATTTCCACAAGTTTGTGTAACGAGTCAAACAAGCAAAAGAGATTTAGGTTATTATAACTTAACCTACGTAACCGGCTTCAGCAAATGTCGGAAGTATTCAGCCTGAAAAAGAAAATGTAGAAATTGAACGTAGGAAAAGGACAAATTGCAGCTTGATAAAGAACAAATGCATAACAAGTTTGCTATATCAGTTTTAGTTAATGAATGGGCAAAATGTAGAAAATTTCACAAGGTGAGTATCAATCCAAAGTTTGATAAACAGTCGAACACAACTTGAGTGAACCAAAGTGAGCTGTGTTGATTTCTGCTAACAAAAGAGTCAACCTATGTCACATAGGTACTGGTGCTGGTACAGGGTACAATAATGTGTACGAAGGGTATGACAGGATTTTCTAAAAGGATATATATATATATATATATATATATATATATATATATATATATATATATATAAACAAACACATAGAGAAAAGTACAACTATACTATATCTTACAAAATTCTCTACACATGAAGTTGTAAGCTGCTAATACGAACTAATGGCCCAAAACATGTTAAAGATATATAATTATTAATTAATAATTAGAAGTATATAGTTAACATTGGACTCTTTTGATTCCTAGTGATATCTACATGTCGACTGTATCATGAAATAAATAAAATGGGTTAAGTCCAAGTCCACAACTCAGTTGACCCATACCTGAAGTACCCAAGTACCAACACTGGGATGACATGGGTACAAGGGGCTGGTAGAAGTACCCAAGTTACAAAGGAGCCAACAAATGCAGTGCGGATCAAATGAAAGACAAATCTGAAAGGAAACTTACCTGGAAAATTTGAAGTGACTGGAAACATGCAATTAGAGTGACAATCACCATAAGATTCTTGACTGACTTCACCGTTTGGAATTTCTTCAAATTGACTATGGTGTACATTATAACTTCTTAAAATCCAATATGAATATTGAAAGAAAGCCTCTGTTGCTTTGATTTGAGGCAGTAACACAACCTGAATCTGAAAACAAATGATCAATAATCGCAACATATTCTTTTATGAAAATGGAAAAGAATGTAACATAAGAAATATGTGGTTCAATTTCCTCACGACCAACTTGCATGATGTGCTAAAAAGAGAAGAAAAAGTGTGACAAATGAAAGACATGGAAAACCAACACACAAGGGCGACTAAACCCGCCACAATAGAGTACTATGGACCAAGCTCAAATAAATAAAGATCTAGACAATCAGATATATGATTGATGCAAATGCACAAACCTAAATGCCAAAGACAGCAGGGTTGATACTAAACATTTAGGTGAAAAAGGCAAATAAGATACAACACAAACCAGTAAAGCAGTCAAAGGCCACAGAGGTACTCATCTAACAAATATGCACAAGTAGGGTGACGGTTATATATCCAAAAATTTGATCTTCAGAAACTAGTTTACAATTTTCACCAAAGTGTTGAGGATAATGTGCCATAAATAACGGAAAAAAATGAATAAATATTACTGAAGCCAATTTTATAACCTTCACAAAGCCAAGAAACAAGAAAAGATCATAAAGATGAGCTTTATTTTTTATTTTCTTCTCCTCCACAACAACTAATTGATGACAAAGTCGCAGTAAGGTAATAACAGAAAATCAGATAAAATTAAAAGTCATGGATTTTACCAGGAAGCTTGAACTTTTACAGTATAACACGAAAGATCACAAACAATCGGACAGATCGGTGACTGAAATTCACAAAACAAGGCAACCAAGGCATAATGGTGAATGTCCTTAACTCCTTTATCTGTCTTTCAAAGCAGAGACCTGCTCGGGAATATGAAAAAGAGTCATAAATCTTTTAAACGCCACCTAACATGATAAAATAACAGTTTCTGATATTATTCATTCAGAAAGGATGAATTACAAAAACAGAACATATTGAAGAGAATATATGTGAATACATAACGAAACTATCAGACAGAATAAAAATATCCTCAGATATCACCTAGCAGACACCGTACATGACTGAAATAGAAGTTTCTGAAGATTCAAAGATAATAAATTTAAATTTGACTTAGCATGGTATTCAAAAGCAATGAAAATTATTACAGATGATTTAATGTCCTCTAGTTAACAATTAAACCTAAGTCAGAAGAAATTAAGCATAAATGCCAACAGCCCAAGCAGTCACACAAGTAGTCAAGGAAGGGCATGCTTTCATACATGGTTTCGGGAGGCAATGGGGATCAGCTGACACTCTAAGGTTATAAAAAGGAATGGCTTATAGTGTAAATAGACGTTAATATAAGGCCTGCAAGTGCGGGCAGGCACACACACACACTAGGCACATGTACGCACACATACATGTGTGCACACACATGCACCCACTTGCATGCAATAATCCGCACGTGCACACTCACTCACATGCACCAACATGCTCTCTCACACACACAGAATTTAACAAGTAGAAGCAACAATTTCATTGTAGCAGAAGCCACTAAACCATAAGATCGGTTAAAAATCGAGGGGGGGGAGGGGGAGAAGAGGAAATCTAAAAAGCTGGTTTCCCTAGAAGAATTGGTAGACATGCCTTGCCTCCTTTAAGTTCAAAAGTGTAACCTAAAGCATTTTTATCCCTCCTCTCTTTGTTTTGGGTAATGGATCTATCATAGGCTACATAACCCTGGGCGAATAGAACGACTAACATTCTTAATATTTGGTCCTCCTATTGCAAGGCTGCAAAGTACGTTCAAACTTCACTGGGCAAATTAAAATAGAAAAACGCAACCAACAAAGCACTGAATATAAACTTCACGGACATTGACATATTAAATTCAGAAACTTTTCAATATCAATTGCAAATTTCTAATATCAGAAAAGCAAATAAAGCCAAAAAAATCATTAAGAAACCAAACAACGGCTCGAATAGGCTAAACGACCACGAAAATAGATCAAAATCATTTGAATTTAAAAATAAAATAGCGAAAATAGGGTCTTGGAAAAAAAGAAAAGAAAAAAGAAAAACTTAAAGAGTGCATAATGACGATATGCACTAGACACAGTATATTAGATCTCCTCTAATCAAAAGAGAAACCTACATACTGGAAAATTCACAATTTTACTAGCAGAACTAGAAAGCCACTTCAAGAAAAAAAGAACGAAATAAATAAATCAATGCAAATCCTTGAAAAAAGACCATTATGGAGAATGTAAGGAGAAAAATAACCATCAAAAAAGCAACTTTAACGCTCGATTATACTTTAATTCCATACAAAACTTAAACACAAGTAAAATCCCCTAGACACCAAGAGAACGCATCGCCGATTAACCCGAAACCCTAGAAACACCAAAAAATCCAACAAAAATTCAACAAAAATTCCAAATTTTGACGAGATCAAGGAAGAAAACGAATTAAAAAGCCGAAAAAATCATAAAAAACGCTCAAATCCGTTTCCAACCTGTAGAAAAAACTCCAAATACAAGAGATACTCAGCCGAACCTGTAGCAACACAAAGAAATTCGCCAAAACTAGTGCTTCGATCTAGTTTCCACGATAAGAACCCAGAAATCGAGCCGTATCCGAGATAAAAAGAGATATTACGAGATCAACAATGGAGTTCCAGGATCGGAACAAAAGCCCTAAGAAATGAAGAAGAAATGACGAGCGAGAGAGAGAATACACATCTATATAGGGATCTCGCGGAGCGAAAGGCTTAACCCTAGGCTAGGGTTCGAACCCGAGATAGACTTAACCGTGGTTAGACGGTGGTTTAAGTGTGCCTCAGATCAGGCGATTGATAAATCTTGGCCGTTGGATGATCATTCACATTTTCGTCTTGATCTCGCGCCGATGGTGGACACGATCTTGGCCGTCAGATCTCAATCAAAGCCATCAGGAGACGTGCCTTCTTGAGAGCAGGACCTAATGGATCTAGGGTGAGTAGATTCGGATCCACATTCGGATTTGGGTTGGAAGTATGGGCGTGAAACAGATTGGACCTTCATCAGACCCAGGTAGATCCGGAGCTCAGGTCCAATTCTGAGGTGCTGATACCAGGTCCTACAGACCTACCACCGGAAAAACATACTCAGGTGCTAGAAGGTTTGGAAGCAGATCAGGTCATGCTGAAAATGAGCGTTTTTGCTCATGCGGGCATCTTGGCCGTCTGTTTGCATTTTGGATGAGTGCCACGTGGTTTTGTTGACTTTTAAACTTTTTTAAAATGCAAATCGGATGGCCACGATCCTCTTTTTTTGCTCGTCGTAAATCAAGTCCTAGCCGAATGGCAAGTGAAGGATCAGAAATTACTTCCTTATCAGAAGATCGTCTCAGCTCTTGCCGACAAATTCGAAGAATTCCAACTTTTCCATATCAAGAGAGACTTCAATCAAGTTGTAGACAGTTTAGCCAATCTGGGATCCATCATGTCTTTCAAGAACGAAGAATCTTGTCGCTCCTTTGAAATTGGTAGACTTGATCAATCTGTTTTCATTTCAGTAGAGCAGATAAACCAGGCTGAGCAAAAGAAGAAGCTCTGGTATCATGACATCAAGAATTTCATTAAAACTGGCGAATTTCCTTCAGAACTCTCAAAGAAAGAGCAACGAGCAATTCAGCGCATGTCTGCTCAATATTTTATTCTTGTCGATGTCCTCTATCGTCGTGGGTTCGGTTCTGAATATTCCAGATGTTTGGACGAAAAAGAAGCCAAATAAGTTGTGCAAGAAGCGCATGAAGGCATTTGCGGTGGTCATGTTGGCTACCAGACTCTTGTTAAACAAATCATCCGAGCAGGATATTACTGGAGGACCATGCAACAAGATTGTTATCGTTTTGTGAAGAAGTGTGTTCAATGTCAGATGCATGCACCTTCCATTCATGCGTCAGCGACATACTTGCAATCTGTCGTCTCGCCATGGCCATTTTCCATGTGGGCTTTTGATGTCGTAGGCCCCATTACTCCTGCTGCTTCAAATGGTCACAAATATTTTCTTGCCGCAACAGAATATTTTACTAAATGGGTAGAAGCAGTTACCCTACGCACAATAGAAGGTCGACATGTGGTCTCGTTCATTCATAAGAATATCCTATGCCGTTTTGGTATACCACATGATATTGTGTCCGGCAATGACAGTCATTTCAAGAATAAGAGAATGAGGACATTATACTCAAGGTTCAGAATTCATCATCATTTCTCTGCCCCTTATTATCTTCAAGGGAATGGTCAAGCAGAGACCACCAATAAGATTCTGATTCGAATCCTGGAGCGAACTTTGGAGACAGGCCGTGACTATCATGAGAAGATTGATGATGCATTGTGGGCGTATAGAACCACCATTCGAACTCCCACTAATGTTACTCCGTTAGAACTTGTCTACGGAACTGAAGTAGTACTGTCTCTACATGTTCAGAAACCTGCTCTGAAATTCGCATCACTTCTAGAATTACCTCTTGATCAATATCAGCAACAACGGCTAGTACAACTTGATTTTCTAGATGAGAAAAGGCTCAAAGCAGCAGAGCATGCTCAATCGTATCGTCAAAGGATAGCCAGACAATATGCAAAATCTGTCATTGAAAGAAAATTTCGAGTCAATAATCTAGTGCTCAGATCAACGACTTATCTCAAACACCGGCCAAGTGGCAAGTGGTCACCAAATTAGGAAGGTCCTTATGTTGTCAAAGAGGCATTACCTCGTAACTCATATCGGTTCATCAATGCCGATGGAGTGGAATCACCAGATCCTATTAACGCTCGGCATTTGAAAAAATTCTATACTTAAATCATGTCTTATCCTTTGTAATTCCTCCAAAATTTTCTTCGAATAATGATCAAGATTATCTTTTCCCAGTTACAATGGGGCATTTTTAAAATTTTGTTTTTAACTACAAATACCCTGTATGTAGGCAGGATAAACAAATCTCTCATTTCGCACACATATGCACTCATTTATACCATTTTCATATCTGCATATATCTGCGTTCATTTGTGTCGGTATTCGTTGGCATGCATTTGCACCAAATTCAATACCCATTCAGGATAAGGGATAATCCTGAGACCCCGACAGTCATTCTCGTTATCAATTTCCAAATACTTTAAGAGCCTAGGTCTCTTTCTGAATTTAAAAGATTCAATTTAAAAATAAAGTACATTTTCAAAACCCAGTGCTCAAATTGGTATATTTTCAAAATTCAGTGCTCAAACTGATATATTTTCAAAATCCAATGTCCATGATGACATATTCTCAAAACCCGGTATTCATACCGGTATTCTTTCCAAATTGAGCACTCGTGATTAATGTCTCACTGGTTGGTCGTGTCAGTCAACCTCTTGGGGTCAGTCTTCGCACTGATCATTCATCAAAATTCAAAATTCCAATTTTCAAATTGTCAATTTCGACCTCCGGGTCAATCAATTTCAATTTCGACCTTCGGGTCAATTAATTTTCAAATTCCAAATTTCCAAATTTCCAATTTCCAAATGTCAATTTCCAAATTCCAAATTCTAAATTCCAAATTTCCAATTTCCAATTTCCAATTTCCAATTTCCAATTTCCAATTTCCAATTTCCAATTTCCAATTTCCAATTTCCAATTTCCAATTTCCAATTTCCAATTTCCGAATATTAATGTCCAAATTCCAAACTTCCAATTTCCACTTTCAAATATCAAAATTCAAATTTCAAAAATTCAAAATTTCAACTTCCAAATTTTGACCTTTTGGTCACCCAATACGAATTCCAATAATTTTCTCTTGTGAGAGACCCTTGGTACAGGGAGAGTTCGAGGGAGCTCGTTTTTTTCGCATGCTATCCTTTGTTCACTTAGACCCTTTTTAGGGAGAGTTTGAAGGGACTCGTGTCTTTGTGAACCGTTTGCAAAACAAAATTCCAATTTCATACAAGGAACCCTTAGTTCACGGAGAGTTTCAGCGAAAATTCGCTTTCCTTGTGACCACAATTTTGTACTAGGCCATTTCATCATGAAGGACCCTCTTTTCAGAGAGAGTGTGATGGAATCGCTCCTTCATGACCAATTCACCGACCTCACCATTACCGGCCCCCTTTCCATAAGAGAAGCCTAATGTTAGGAAGTTTTGACTATAGCTTAATTTCTCTTCGAAAGTTCATTTTGCAAACACCTCCTCTTCAGGGAAGAGAAGAGTAATTCCTATTTCTAAATTTCTGAATCTTCTCCTTTGGGGAAAGGAGAAGAAAATTTCTGTCATGGATGCGTTGCGTTGTGCTTCAAATGCTCGCTTTCACAAAGGATTTCAAGAAAACTTTACCAATTTGTCATTAAATATTTGTTGATTTCAAAATCTTCATTGCACAAAAACATTACCTCAGAAAACCTTCAGTATTACTTTCGAAAGGACAAAGCTTTCGCGAAGAAAGATTCAAAACTCAAGATCTTTCAATTGACCAACCAAAAGGGTGAAGAATAAATCCTCGATATGGCCAACAAAGAAAATTCAATATTGTTGCAAAGCCACAAGTGATCGGTATTGATCGCAGTCAATGACACATTTTTAAAGACCATTCTTGGAAATTAAAGCAGTCGAAATATCCTAGGTGATACAGAAAAATCCACTCAATCTCCGTATCTTCTCAATCACCTAAGCTGCAATTAAATATCTGCAAAAGGGATCTCTCAACTGTCGTCAAGATGAAGGCAAATTAGGCGAATAGACCCCCGGGGCCAAAGAAGATTTGGATCATCTCCAAGATGACGGAGTTTGTGACGGATCCTTATAGGGAAAGTCCAAAGCATTGTCGAGATGAAAGCATATGCGATGAACCTTCTGACAATCCTTAAAAGGCATTTAATTTTTGCTATCACCAAGAGATTTTCAACCAAAGAGCCAATAACCGTCAATATAATCCCTGAGAGAAAAGAATGATCAGAATATCTCTGAGATGAAGGAGCTTGTGACGTACCCTTCCAAAAAAAAAAGAGAGAGAGAGAAAAGGACATCTTCAAAATGAAGGATGATGTAATCCTCAAAAGCCCAAGAAAGCCCAAAAGAGTACAAAAAGACCATCATGAAAAAAAAATCCCAGGATATCAAACTGCTAAATCTACTAAGAATCTTCTTTAAATTTTGTGAAATTCTTTTATCAATATTCTTTCACCAATTGCTTTCATAATATCAAGAATACTCTCTTTTCTGCTCATATCAAGGAAATTGATAGCTTCCATGAAAGAAAGCCAATCGCAAGCAATTTGAATTCGAATCTTGACTCTACGGAGTTAAGCCCAATTGGAGGTAATACTTCAGGTAGAAAAGAGGAAATATTTTCAAAACAATATGCATCATTTTCAATTATTTTGAATCAATAATAATTTTCAACACTTTGACAATATTTTCTAGCTATCCTAGAGTGAAGCAAGGGCTTGCGGTTCATCTTTGGCGTATCTTGACATCAGTTGTTATCCCTTTTAGGACATGATAACAGGAGTTTTCAAGATTCCTTCCCCTCTTTGGTATAATCTGAGCGCCTGGGCTCTCAGATTCGCACACTTCCCTGTGTCCCCACTGTCCCACCATAGACAGTCCAATTTTGGCTTGAGGTTAAGTCACAAATCACTTTCTCGCAAAAGGTCATCAAATTCAAAAGTTATTCAGTCTCAGCAATGAGGCACCCAAAATCAAATCCCTTTTCAAGCTTTAGAGACCCCAATTTCTTCCTTTTGCAAAACCCCTATCGGATTTACTGTGCAAAATTCGAAGGTTCCATCACGGTTTCTTCTTTTGAGGATTTCGCCCAATCAGGTTAAGGGTATAAACCTGAGCCTCCTTCGATGAGGTATTTCATTTTTTGCCCAATCAGGTTAAGGGTACAAACCTGAGCCTCCTTTGATGAGGTATTTCATTTCCGCCCAATCAGGTTAAGGGTATATGTTGAGAAACTCGGTTTTGATGTCACATAATATGATACACTGTCTTATTTAATTTTGTATGATATGATAATATGTTCTCTTGAAATAATGTTATATTATGACTGAATATGTTTTGCCTTAAATCTAACGAGTATTTGATGCAAGGATATCTCACCCAATAAGAATGGAGACTTCCTGTTCAAGTACAACTATGGTGTAATCATACTCCTTGAAGAAAAAGCTTGATGAGCCATGCTTTCCTAAAGTTCAAATGAAGAAATCGGCTACCTCAAGTTGAAGATTTTTTCTTCTTTAGAGTCATATGTAACAGAACCTTCAGGAACTTGCATATTGCATATTGCATATTACATACTCATTCATACATACTATATCATAAAAGTATACGATAGTTTCAAAAAGGTTCTTTTTTGAAAACCAACAAGTGTACCTTCTTACAACCTTTTATGAAAAAAATATTTTGTCATATAATAATTGTACCTTCTTACAACCTTTTATGAAAAAGACATTTTGTCATTGTACCTTACACTATATACAAGACAACATAAAATCGGCTACATAAGAAAAACAAATAAAATATGTTTTTGAAAAGACTTTAGTTATCTTCTTTAATGAAATATTTTTTTAGGAAGAAGACAAAAACATAAAATCGACTACATAAGAAAAACAAATAAAATATGTTTTTTAGTTATCTTCTTTTATGAAATGTTTCTTAATACAAGAAGAAGACAAAAACATAAATCGGCTACACAAAAGAAAAACAAATAAAATATGTTTTTTTAAAGGACTATAGTTACTTTTTCTCATAACCATAGAATGTCGACTTACTTGAAGTCATCATTCTCTTTACAAAGCATTAAATGCCTTCTGTAACAAATCCTTGTTAAATATTCTTCTCAAAGAATGTCGACCTTCCTTTTGGTCCTCATTCTCTCTGGAGACTTTGAAATACACAACATAAAGAAAACACTTGACATGACTATGTACAAATAAATATCTCAAAACACTCATAGTACTTACACTCATTTAAAGCAAAGAAGTACTAATGTACCTCAAATCATTAATTAGAATAAAGACAAAACTACAACCCAACGTTCAATGTACTATTATAAGAAATAGACTTTTTACATAAAATATGTATTACTTAAAAACAATACAACGACTAGTGTACCCTCTATTTTACTCTTCTGGAAAAAGGCATTCTCGATCTTCTCTAAAAGATATTTTTGAAATGACATAACATTTCACATTTCAAAAAGTTACAATTCCAAAATGTAACGACTACTTTTTAAAGGCTATATAAACACACTCAAATAAACTATTAAACAAGAGGAATGGAATAGACGTGTGAGCTTACAAAGAGAAAAAGTTCTATTCGTGATTTGAAAAGAGAGCCTTGAAAAAGAAAGAGAAAAAGAAAAAGGAAGAAAAGAGAAAAAGTCAAGTCCAGCTCTTTGACAAAGAGTATTCTCTGAGTGACAAACAAAACATTCTTAGAATCCTTCATTCGTGCATTCATATCATTCTGAAGGTTCTATAGGAAGTATTGTAACTCTGTTATTCACTGTATTCCTTCTTTGTTTAAAGAAGTAGACCTCTGTGAAAGAGGGTGTTGCTCTTCTCTGTTGAGAGAAGAAGACCTCTTGGGAAGAGGGTGTGCCCCTTCTCTGTTGAGAGAAGAAGACCTCTTGGGAAGAGGGTGTTGTACTATTTATCCGGTAACTCGGATGTTATAGTGGAATCTCAAGTGGTTTGCTTGAGGACTGGATGTAGGTCTGGATATTGACCGAACCAGTATAACTTCTGTGTTTTATGTGTTGTGCCTTATTGTTTAATTATTTTATTTTATCGATCATTATCATATTTCACTATTCACCCCCCCTCTAGTGGAATTTCATTTGGTATCAGAGCAGGTTTGCTGGTTTCGACGTAACAAGTCTTCCAGCACAAATGACATCTACCTCTTATGCTCGTGATATTGAAGGTCAACACGCATCTCGTCCTCCCTTCTTCAATGGCTCCAACTATGGATATTGGAAGTGCAGAATGACTATCTTTCTCAAATCCATAGACTTTGCTGTATGGAAAATTGTTGAGCATCCATACACATCTCCATCCGCAAACTATAACTTATGGTCTGATGAAGAAAAGAAAATGGCAAACCTAAATGCAAAGGCTATGAATGCCTTATATTGTGTCATTGATCAGAATGAATTCAACAGAATATCTATATGTGAATCTGCATATGACATTTGGCATTCTTTGGAGGTTATTCATGAAGGAACCAACAAAGTAAAAGAAGCCAAAATATCATCTCTTGTTAGAAAATATGAGTTGTTCAAAATGAACAAAGATGAACCCATCACAGAGATGTTTACCAGATTCACCAACATCACCAATGATCTGAAATCTCTGGGTGTAACATACTCCCAGACTGAAAAGGTGAAGAAAATCTTGAGATCTCTCACAACTGATTGGGAGAAAAAGACTACTGCTATTGAAGAAGCTCAAGATTTATCTAAACTTACATTGGACGACTTAATAGGCAATCTTATGGCCTATGAAGTCCACATAAAAGAAAGAAGGGAAGAAGAGCAACCAGTAAAGAAAACTCTAGCTTTCCCAGCTCTATCTGAGAATGAAGACTCAAATAAAGAATCAGAAATTGCGCTACTTACCAGAAAATTCCAGCGCTTCATGAGAAGGAACCGGCTTCCAAACAGGCACAAGGAAAGAAAAGATCTTAAAGAAGATCCCATGTGCTTTCAGTGTAATAAGCCAGGCCACTTAAAACGTGACTGTCCACTTCTCAAAAGAAAGTCCAAGACTGAGGAACCAAAGAAGAGGTTCTTCAAGAAAAAGGCTTTGCATGCTCAATGGGATGATTCAGAACCATCCACTAGTGAAGAGTCAAGTGATGATGAAGCCGAAACTGCAAATATGTGCTTCATGGCAAACGAAAGTTCGGTAAGTGAAATCTCTGATTTTTCCTTTGAAGAACTTCTAGATGCTTTTCAAGATCTATTTGAAGAATCTAGAAAATTGAGTTTCAAAAATAAAGTTTTAAAATCTGAAAATTTAAAGCTTTCTTAAGAGAATGAAAAACTCAGCAGTGAAAATTCTGAGTTAAAAAAGAAAAATCTTTTACTTATATCTGAAATTTCTTCTACTAGCTCCAAAACTAAAAATATGCAAGTAGAAATTTCAGAGCTAAAAAGTAAAACTGAGAACCTCATGAAAACGGTTTTCAAGTTTACTAAAGGTAAAGAGAACTTGAATAAACTCTTATCCTCTCAGAAGGTCTCCTTTTACAAGAATGGGATTGGCTATTCTCATTTCAAAAAACCTTCTTGTATAAATCAAAAGACCACATTTGTGAAAAGTTCATCTGAACCAAATAAGGAGTATTATATTGATAATCTTTTTAACTCCTCTAAAGAGATAGACAAACCCAAATCCAAATGGATATGGGTTCCAAAGTCTAACAAAAAAGGACCCGATTGGGTACCAAAAAGAAGATTTACTTAATGTTTTGCAGGCTCCAAAGAAGAAGAACAGATGGATACTAGATAGTGGATGTTCAAAGCACATGACAGGACATCCAGACCTTTTTGTTGTTCTTCATCATAAAGAAGGAGGAACCGTCACCTTTGGAGATAACAACAAAGGTTTGATAATTGGTATTGGAAATATTGGTAACATAGACAAACCTCTTATCAAAGACGTTCTCCTTGTTAAAGGCTTAAAACATAACCTACTAAGTATCAGTCAAATGTGTGACACAGGTTATAATGTTAACTTTAATCATGATGCATGCCTCATAGCTGACACAAATGAAAACATCATCCTAAAAGGTATAAGAAAGAATAATATATATGAACTATACCTAGAAAACATCACAGAACATTGCCTCATAGCTAATAATGACACTCAACATCTATGGCACATGAGAATGGGCCATGTCAACTCTAAATACATGTCTAAACTAGCTAAAGATAAGTTAGTACGTGGGTTACCCAACATATCTTTTAAAAAGGATTATTTTTGTGATGCATGTCAATTAGAAAAATTGTCAAAATCTTCTTTCAAATCAAAAAATGTCATTTCAAGTAAAAGACCTTTAGAGCTTCTCCACCTGGACCTCTTTGGTCCTTCTAGGGTAGCTAGCCTTAATCAAAATAGATATGCTTTTGTCATTGTAGATGATTACTCAAGATTTACTTGGGTAATATTTTTGAAAAACAAAAGTGACACGTTTTGTCAGTTTGAAATCTTATGTAAAAAATTACAAAACGAAAAATCGTGTTCTATTGTTAAAATCCGTAGTGACCATGGAGGATAATTTGAAAATGAACTCTTTGAAAATTTTTGTAACTTGCATGGTATTTCTCATAACTTTGCCTTTCCTAGAGCTGCATCTCAAAATGGTGTAGTAGAAAGAAAGAATAGAACCCTTCAGGAATCTGCCAGGACTATGCTCCAACACAATAATCTTGCAAAATCTTTTTGGGCAGAAGCTGTTAATACTGCATGCTACATAACAAATAGAGTTCTCATTAGACCCTTATTAAATAAAACTCCCTATGAACTATTCTATGACAGAACTCCAAGAATAGACTACTTCAAAGTCTTTGGATGTAAATGCTTTATCCTAAACACAAAAAATAGCCTGGATAAGTTTGATGCTAAATCTGTTGAAGGCATATTCTTAGGATATTCAAGTCATAGTAAAGCATACAGAGTTTTCAATAAGTGTCATAATACTATTGAAGAATCTATGCATGTTAGTTTTTGTGAATCTATTGATCAATCTGTTCATATACAAACTAATGATGATGATGTTGAAAGTACAGATTTATTTTTAGATAACACAGCTAAGTCTAATGAAGATGATCACCAAAGAACCTTTGTCGATATCAAAGATCATCCTCAAAAGCAGATTTTGGGAGAACTAACAAAGGGGGTTCAAACTAGAGCTCAGCTAGAACGGATTGCAAACATGGCATTCATTTCTCAACTTGAACCAAAGAAGATTGATGAAGCCATCATTGATGAGTTCTGGATGCTAGCCATGACTGAAGAACTGAATCAGTTCCAAAGAAATGACGTTTGGGATCTTGTGCCGAGACCAAAGGATCATCCAATCATTGGGACAAGATGGATCTTCAGAAACAAGCTAGACGAAACAGATTTTTCTAAGTCCATGCAGAAGGAATTCAAAATGAGTATGATGGGAGAACTCACCTACTTTCTTGGACTGCATATTAAGCAAACCAAGGATGGAGTTTTCATCAACCAATCTAAGTATGCTCATGAACTTCTGAAGAGGTTCAACATGAACTCAACTGCTTCAAAATCCACTCCTATGAGCACTACTACTGTGTTGGACAAAGATGAAGATGGTAAGACTGTTGATACAAAGGTATACCGAGGTATGATAGGATCACTTCTTTATTTAACTGCTAGCCGTCCAGATATAATGTTTAGTGTTTGCTTGTGTGCTAGATTCCAGTCAAATCCAAAAGAATCACATCTTAAAGCTGTAAAAAGAATAATGAGATATTTAAAAGACACAGTTGATTTTGGATTATTCTATTCAAAATCCTCTACATTCGATCTAATCTCATACAGTGATGCTGACTTTGCTGGAAGTAAATCTGACAGAAAAAGCACAAGTGGAACATATCACATGCTAGGGCACTCACTGGTATCATGGTTCAGTAAGAAACAGAATTGTGTATCATTATCAACTACTGAAGCCGAATACATTGCTGCTAGCCTAGCTTGTACTCAAGTTATCTGGATGAAACAAACATTAAAAGATTTTGGTTTAAATTTTGAAAATACAACTATTTTCTGTGATAATACAAGTGCTATAAACCTATCTAAGAATCCTATTTTACACTCACGAACTAAGCACATTCAAATAAGACACCACTTCTTAAGAGAACAAGTCTTAAACAACATAATTAAACTAGAATTCATACCCACTAATCTACAGTTAGCAGACATATTCACTAAACCATTAAAACATAAAGACTTCACACGAATTAGAAGGGAACTAGGAATATGCAAACTAAGTGACTTATAAATTAATTACACTTAATATAATACTTCTTATAAGTCTTGTTTAAATCGTATTTTAAATTGCTTTCCTTATTATCGTTTTTATTTAGTCAAACTAAGTTTCCATATTCACGTATTCTTATAAGACACATTCTTTATGTCATTCAAACTTGTCATCTTTCAAGTACACATCCATTATAACTCCTTGTCCTATCTCCTTTCTCTCATATCCATAAGAACTAATTATATTAAAAGCCATCATAACAATGTTCACATCACTCTACTCCTTTATTATTTTTGTCCTTTTATAAAAACTTTTCTTACGATAAATGGTCCTACTTAGTTTATGAGAACTTATTACTCTTCATTAGTTAAAATCGAATGACTATTTAGTTCCTTTAAAAGATCTAGTTGCTATATTCTCACGTAAATTATTTTTTACTATATCATATGTTATATCATAGCCCTACAAACTATCTATTATCATCTCTTTCATATACATATTAAGCCTCCATTCTTGTCAACTCTTGTTTTAACCTAACCTTGTCGAGTTTCTTTAAGAATATAAATAATAATTCATATCAATCATAACCTCATGTCTTTCATCAACTTTTTTTATTACTTCTTTATCCTTCACAAAAATCCATATATGTCATCTCACCTCTCTCTATGACAACTCACATTTATTACTCTTCATTCATAAATATTTCTTTGTCTCCTCATTTCATCTCTCGAATACGTTTTTTTTTTATTATACATTTTTGAATCCGACTCCTACATGTCTATTCTTATTTCAATTCTTATATATTTTTTTTAACTCTTTCTCCTTTTTGTCTCATCATCTCTCTCACCACTAGTCTAAGTCCAAATATGTCCTCATATCCACGTATACTCTTAAAAAATTACAAATATTAATCATAAAACATTTTTTTTAAAATGTCATATCTTTCAAAGTACAACATCACATGATCACCCTATGACCTTTCTTTCCATCTGTGACCTTGTCTCTCTCTTATTGTATATCTCTCTAAAATCGAGAACCTTTATTTATTCTATCTTTACTTTATGTCATATCTAAATCAAGTAAATGTTGTCCTTTATTTTCTTTCTCTCCTCTCTAGATATCCACATCATCTTTTTTATGTCTTTAACTCTCCATTCACGAATTTAGAATCCCTTCACATAGAATAACAAGTTGTTTGTCTTGTTAGGCCATTATTCTCAAAGATCAATCATTTTGTTATTCAACATGACACCCCATACTCTATTAATGGGTTCTCTCACTAGTCGATAAACTCACCCATAGTAAAATCTATATATTTCAATAACTATGTCCTCCTCAATCTAATATAATACACTATCCTCAAACATTGATTTGATTTGTCATTCACAAGTCTATTAACTTACTCCTCACGGATTTCCTTATTTGACTAAAATCTAAAAATTACTCACTTCCAATGTCATTCATTTCATATCAACAATTATTTTCTTCCTTCTATTTAATCAATTGGTTCATTTCTTACCATTCCATTCGATCTTTTCTATCCTTATACAAACTTTCTCTCGGTTCTAGCTCCTTTCTCTCCTAGTGCTTTATTTTCAAGACACTCGAAAATGGCTTCCTCTTCTACCAATGTGATCACCTCCGCCGATCTAAGGTATCCTGATTTGTTTCACACCTACAACTCACTCTGCTCTCGCCCCGTTCATGAAGGAAAATTGATCAACTTTGACGACTTCATGTTCTTCGACTTAGACACCTATCTCCCCGAACTCAAACCTCTCATAGGATCTTCATCTCCAGCTACCTACTATCCCGAACTAGTCCGACTGTTTTACACCAACTTCTCTTCTGATCATGAACAAACCTCAATCACCAGCAAAGTCCGAGGACAGCTGATGATTTTCGATGCTTCCGATCTAGGTAGAATTCTAAATCTACCTTCCACCGGTACCGACCTTAACACCATAGTACCAATCGACCGATCGGTACTTCGAAAAATACTTCTCTGCACCAACTGCTACCAACCTCCGTGGCACATGAGAAATCTCCAACCTCATGCTCAGCTACTTGCCCAGATTCTTCTCCACAACATCTATCCCAAGCATCCCCGCCAGGGATTAGTTCCTCGAAAAATCTCTCTTCTTATCTACGCAATCCTTTCTTCTCTTCCGATAAATTGGTCATCCATTATTTTCGACCTCTTTATTCGTTATCAGAAATTTGAGCCTCTTCTTTTTGGGTGTTTTATAACTCCCATTCTCAAATACTTCCACGTACCACTTCACAACGAAGTCATCCTCCGTCCCTCTCACGTCCTCGATGGTACCACCTTCAATCTAAGGTCCCTGCACATGCCCGACTCTGATGAAGCAGATCCAATGTCCTCCTTCAATTACTTTTCTGCTATGATGGATATCGAGCAAACTCAGGATCGAATCCTTCGTAATCAAGCCCTGTTGCAGCAGACTCGCAAGCGGAATCGTGCCAACCGGACACCTTCACCTTCTCCACCTTTGAGATAGACTCATTTTTTATTTTGTCTTTAATAACTTTTAAATTACTTTTTGGTCTGTAATAACTTTTTTACTCTGATCCCTCCTTTTTGTCCATGACAAAGGGGGAGAAAACCTGTCTCCATTATTGGAGAAACATTCTCTCTTTAAACATTATTTCACTTTTTTATCATATTATTATTTCTATGCATAATGTCTTTTTGACACTGGGAGCATATTTTGTCATCATCAAAAAGGGGGAGAATGTTGAGAAACTCGGTTTTGATGTCACATAATATGATACACTGTCTTATTTAATTTTGTATGATATGATAATATGTTCTCTTGAAATAATGTTATATTATGACTGAATATGTTTTGCCTTAAATCTAACGAGTATTTGATGCAAGGATATCTCACCCAATAAGGATGGAGACTTCCTGTTCAAGTACAACTATGGTGCAATCATACTCCTTGAAGAAAAAGCTTGATGAGCCATGCTTTCCTAAAGTTCAAATGAAGAAATCGGCTACCTCAAGTTGAAGACTTTTTCTTCTTTAGAGTCATATGTAACAGAACCTTCAGGAACTTGCATATTGCATATTGCATATTACATACTCATTCATACATACTATATCATAAAAGTATACGATAGTTTCAAAAAGGTTCTTTTTTGAAAACCAACAAGTGTACCTTCTTACAACCTTTTATGAAAAAGATATTTTGTCATATAATAATTGTACCTTCTTACAACCTTTTATGAAAAAGACATTTTGTCATTGTACCTTACACTATATACAAGACAACATAAAATCGGCTACATAATAAAAACAAATAAAATATGTTTTTGAAAAGACTTTAGTTATCTTCTTTAATGAAATATTTTTTTAGAAAGAAGACAAAAACATAAAATCGACTACATAAGAAAAACAAATAAAATATGTTTTTTAGTTATCTTCTTTTATGAAATGTTTCTTAATACAAGAAGAAGACAAAAACATAAATCGGCTACACAAAAGAAAAACAAATAAAATATGTTTTTTTTAAAAGACTATAGTTACTTTTTCTCATAACCATAGAATGTCGACTTACTTGAAGTCATCATTCTCTTTACAAAGCATTAAATGCCTTCTGTAACAAATCCTTGTTAAATATCCTTCTCAAAGAATGTCGACCTTCCTTTTGGTCCTCATTCTCTCTGGAGACTTTGAAATACACAACATAAAGAAAACACTTGACATGACTATGTACAAATAAATATCTCAAAACACTCATAGTACTCACACTCATTTAAAGCAAAAAAGTACTAATGTACCTCAAATCATTAATTAGAATAAAGACAAAACTACAACCCAACGTTCAATGTACTATTATAAGAAATAGACTTTTTACATAAAATATGTATTACTTAAAAACAATACAACGACTAGTGTACCCTCTATTTTACTCTTCTGGAAAAAGGCATTCTCGATCTTCTCTAAAAGATATTTTTGAAATGACATAACATTTCACATTTCAAAAAGTTACAATTCCAAAATGTAACGACTACTTTTTAAAGGCTATATAAACACACTCAAATAAACTATTAAACAAGAGGAATGGAATAGACGTGTGAGCTTACAAAGAGAAAAAGTTCTATTCGTGATTTGAAAAGAGAGCCTTGAAAAAGAAAGAGAAAAAGAAAAAGGAAGAAAAGAGAAAAAGTCAAGTCCAGCTCTTTGACAAAGAGTATCCTCTGAGTGACAAACAGAACATTCTTAGAATCCTTCATTCGTGCATTCATATCATTCTGAAGGTTCTATAGGAAGTATTGTAACTCTGTTATTCACTGTATTCCTTCTTTGTTTAAAGAAGTAGACCTCTGTGAAAGAGGGTGTTGCCCTTCTCTGTTGAGAGAAGAAGACCTCTTGGGAAGAGGGTGTGCCCCTTCTCTGTTGAGAGAAGAAGACCTCTTGGGAAGAGGGTGTTGTACTATTTATTCGGTAACTCAGATGTTATAGTGGAATCTCAAGTGGTTTGCTTGGGGACTGGATGTAGGTCTGGATATTGACCGAACCAGTATAACTTCTGTGTTTTATGTGTTGTGCCTTATTGCTTAATTATTTTATTTTATCGATCATTATCATATTTCACTATTCACCCCCCCTCTAGTGGAATTTCAGTATAAACCTGAGCCTCCTTTTATGAGGTATTTCATTTTCGCCCAATCAGGTTAAGGGTACAAACCTGAGCCTCCTTTGATGAGGTATTTCATTTACCGCCCAATCAGGTTAAGGGTATAAACCTGAGCCTCCTTTGATGAGGTATTTCATTTTCCGCCCAATCAGGTTAAGGGTACAAACCTGAGCCTCCTTTGATGAGGTATTTCAATTTCTGCCCGATCAGGTTAAGGGTACAAACCTGAGCCTCATTTGATGAGGTATTTCATTTTCCGCCCGATCAGGATAAGGGTACAAACCTGAGCCTCCTTTGATGAGGTATTTCATTTCCTACCCAATCAGGTTAAGGTACAAACCTAAGCCTTATTTGATGAGGCATTTCATTTCTGCCAAATCAGGTTAAGGGTACAAACCTGAGCCTCATTTGATGAGGTATTTCATTTTCGCCCAATCAGGTTAAGGGTACAAACCTGAGCCTCATTTGATGAGGTATTTCATTTTTCGCCCAATCAGGTTAAGGGTACAAACCTGAGCCTCATTTGATGAGGTATTTCATTTTTCGCCCAATCAGGTTAAAGGTACAAACCTGAGCTTCATTTGATGAGGTTTTTCATTTTCCGCCCAATCAGGATAAGGGTACAAACCTGAGCTTCCTCATTTTGATGAGGTATTTCATTTCCCGGTCAGGATAAGGGGTTAAACCTGAGCCTCATTTTGATGAGGTATTTCATTTCCCGGTCAGGTTAAGGGTCAAACCTGAGCTTCGTTTCTACACCTCATATTCTTCATCGGTGTCTTCTGTTGATTCTGTTCCATCTGAGATTTCTTCTGGCTGAATATGCTTCTTGGAAGTCTTTATTGATTTCTTATCCTTGTGACCGTGGAACTTCTGCATAAATGGATTCTTTTCTGAACTGGTCCCGGGTTGCTCACTCATCATCTTGTTCATCATCTTCTGGAACATAGCATACATCTGTGGATCTATGCCATCATCCTCTTATCGGTTTTCACATAACACAAAAATCCAGACAACGGCACATGAACAACCAGATGCATAGAACACAATAAGAACAACGAAAGCATGTTAATACTGTGTAAAAGGCTAAGGCGTACGAAAGTACTCCCCTTAGAGAAGATTCGCCCCCACATACAATGCAAACAGGGTCCGACGTCCTTCCCCCATGATACAATAGCCTCGACGATCAGAACCGGTGCACTCCGACAGATCGTCCTTCGAAGACAACCTCTACGAACCGAAGTTGCAGAAAAATCCCTTTTCGGGATAACTCAGGAGAGAGAGAGAGAAACAGGGAAAGAGAAAACACAGAGCCTTTCTTCCTCAGAAGTATGCGTAAAGCATCTGAGTAACCCCAGCCCTAACCACGCTTTTATAACCCCCGAACGGTTACAAAACGTGGTAGGAGCCCGTTACGGAATCTGAGGCATCGAGGCTCGTTAACGGACTTCGAAGAGTCGAGATCCGTAACAGAATCTGAAGAGACAAGACTCTTTAACGGACACGAACTACGAGGAGTCATGACCCGTTGTCATTTCTCTTAACCCATTAAAGCATCCAAATACACACAGAAACTTTGGGCAAAAAGGTACTTTGGTCTTGATTTGATATGGCCCTAATGGGCCAATTATTCGAACCCAAGCCTAGCCTGGCTCGGCTCGACACGGCACGACAGTTCACCCTACAACTTGTTATTACTACATTGAATCTACTTTGTGGGATCTCCACACAGATAGGTTGGGTTGCTACTGTAGATGAACAACTGATGGGTTTCAGTCCCATCCCCTCTCTGGATTTTAGGACTAATGACTTATTTAGTCCTTTCGTTAATGAATCAGTTGTGTTCTCTTTGGATCCAACATAGTCCACAACAACCACTAACTGAGACACTAGTTTCCTTATATATTTTATTCTGACTTGGATGTGTCTTCTCTGCTTTTGGTTATATTTTGTGCTTTTAATCTTTCCAATAGTGTCCATATTGTCACAATGCACAAATATCGAAGGAATTGGTTTGCCCATTAAAGGAAGTTGCTCAAGAAGTCCCTTTAATCATTTAGCTTCCAATCCTGTAATATCTAAAGCACAGAGTTCAACCTCAAAAGTAGACCGAAACAAGATGGTCTGCTTTACTGATCTTCAGGCTACTACACCGCCACCCAAGGTAAATACATACCCTCTCACGCCATAACTCCAAGAGTTCATGGCTATCCAGCTCGCATCACTATATCCCTCAAGAACTGCAGAGAATCTTTTGTAATGCAAACTCAAGAAAATAGTTTCTTTCAGGTATCTAAGTACCCTGTCCAATGCCTTCCAATGAGTGTGATTTGGACAACTTGTGCATCTACTTAATTTTGTCACGGAAAATGAAATATTCAGTCTCGTGCAATTTGCAAGATACATCAAACTTCCAATAATCTGAGAATACAGTCAACTAAGGTAGTGGTTCAAACCGGAAGGTACCATTACTGAAAGCATGATATGTCCTGTTGCAGATTATCCCATTTTGCATCTTGGTTTCTTTTTGTTTTCATTCTTTAAATTTGTGGGGGAATGTTGGATGTAAAAAGAGGAGGTGAGAGAATTCAAATATGAAAACATAGGTTGTTTGGAAAAGGTTGGACTTGATGACGTGGAATAGTCCCATATTGACGGTGTTTGAGTTCGTTGTAGGCTTTATAACCTACATGTAAACTCTTACACTTGTTCATAAGAACAAGAGATTGGGATGACTACCACACACGTGTGCGCGCACCCTTATCCCCTCAGCTGAACGAGTCAGCTTTAAGCCTAAGATCACATTTGCAACACTCATATTCTTCATATCAAACTTACTACTAAGAAACGACTTTGTCTCATTCATAATTCCCATATTGGAACCAAACAATAAAATATCATCTACATACAGGCATAAAATAATACAACCATCACTTTTAACTTTGCAATAAACACATTTATCAGATTCATTGACAATAAAGCCAAATGATAAAATAACATTATCAAACTTCTCATGCCATTGTTTAGGAGCTTGTTTTAGTTCATATAATGACTTAAGAAGTCTACAAACTTTGTTCTCATTACCAGAAGCCACATAACTCTCAGGTTGATCCATATAGATCTCTTCTTCAAGATCGTCATGCAAGAAAGCGGTCTTCACATCCATTTGATGGACCAAGAGATTATAAATGGAAGTCAGTGCAATAAGCACCCTAATAGTGGTCATCCGAGTAACCAGAGAATATGTATCAAAATAATCTATTCCCTTCTTTTGTTTGAACCCCTTGGCAACCAGTCTTGCCTTGTACTTGTCAATGGATCCATTTGGTTTTAACTTCTTCTTAAAGATCCATTTGCACCAAATAGTGGAACTACCATGAGAGAAGTCAACTAGTTCCCAAGTGTCATTAGAGACAATAGAGTCCATTTCACTCTTTATGACTTTTTTCCAATGCCTTGCTTCAGGTGAAGCCATAGCATCTCGAAAAGTGGGAGGATCATCCTCGATAAGGTAAGTGATAGAATCACTTCCCAAATCTTTGGTAATATGTGGTCTCTTGCTTCTTCTAGGTTCAACCACTTCATCGGACTCAATGGGTCTAGGATGGAAACAAGATGATTCTATACCCACATCTGTCATCCTTTCCACATGTTCGACAATGGAACCAGAAGTTGAAGGTATATCTAAAGAAGAAAGATCCTAAGGTACACCTACTTTCATGAGAAATACATCTTCAAAGAATGTAGCTTCTCGAAGCTCAACAATAGAGTTTACATCTATGTCGGATATCTCAGACTTAATTACTAAGAACTTGTAGGCATAGTTGTTCTCTACATAACCCAAAAAGACAACATCCACGGTTTTAGAACTCAACTTCTTCCTGTTGTGCTCTGGGACAAGTACCTTTGCAATGCACCCCCACACTTTAAGGTATTTCAAGCTAGATTTCCTATTTCTCTAGAGTTCAAAAGGGCTATTCTCCTTATGCTTCTAAGGAACTCTATTCAGAATATGGCAAGCTGTATTCAGAGCATCCCCCCACATATAGGTAGGTAATCCATAACTCCCAAGTAGAGCATTTATCATGTCAGTTAGGGTTCTATTCTTTCTTTCTGCAATCTCATTAGATTGAGGAGAATATGAAGCAGTAAACTCATGAACTATGTCAACAAATTTGCAATCTTCGTCGAGTTTATTAGAAGTATATTTTCTCCCTCTATCAGACCTCAATCTTTTAAGTTTTCTACCAGATTGTGTTTCTGCTTTATTCTTAAAAATAAGAAACTTATCAAAAACTTCATCTTTTGATTTTAGCAGATATACATAATAATATTTAGTGTCATCATCTATAAAGGTGATAAAATACTTTTTATGATTTCTGGTTAACACTTCATTAAACTCACAGATATTTGTGTGCACCAGATCCAATATTTCAGAATCTCTAACAATCGTATGGAATGGTTTCCTACATTGTTTTGCTTGCACACAAATTTCACATTTTTTAGTTTTATCAATGGAATGCTCAGGAATCATTTTCAAGTTCATCATGCGTTTCACAGAATTAAAATTCACATGACCTAATCTATTATGCCACAAATCAGATGATTCTATGTTATATGTAACATTAGACAATGAATCAAAAGAAACATCATTTTCTAATTTATCACTGCAAACATGTTCAACACGAAATTTAAACAAACCATCATCTAAATACCCTTTGTCAATAAAGGTTCTAGAATATAAAATAACAATTTTATTACATTTTAAGTTAAATTCATAACCCTCTCTAACAAGACATGAACCACTTAGAATGTTCCTTCTAACTACAGGCACATGGTGCACTCTGTGTAAAGATAGAACTCGTTCTGAAGGAAACTTCAGATCCATGCATCCAATCCCTAACACCTTTGCAGCCGTTGAATTGCCCATAGTCACGGATCTGCCTGTAGCAGCCTGGTATGAGACAAAGACAAACTTATCAGCACAAACGTGCATATTAGCCCTAGTGTCAATCAGCCACTCAGTTGCCTTATAAACGTGATAGATTTGCGAGTTAATAGAAACATACCCAGTACTAGTCCCAACGACCTCAGTCGCCATGTTGACTTGAGGCGTTCCATCTGTGGTCCCATGAGCTTTGGCCTTCTTGGACGGACATTTCTTAGCCTAGTGCCCAACCTGCCCAAAGTTCCAGCACGGTTTGTTCTTTGCCTTTTTCTAGTTTTGGCCTTAGGTTTAAACTGGTTTTTCATTACAGATTTCAGTTTTTGTGCTTTGCCCTTAAAAGATCTGGTCATCAGGTTTACTTCAGGTTGTTCAGTTGGCATCATAATCTGTTTCTGGCTTCTGTGCTCTTCTTCAATGGCAATGGATACCATAAGATCATCCAGGGAAATCTTTCATCTACGGTGCTTGAGAGACATACCAAAGTCTACCCAAGACTTAGGAAATTTCTCCACGATGGTCATAACTTGAAACTTCTCAGGAAGTTTCATATCAGCCTCAGCCAAACTATGGAGCAACAACAGAAACTCGTGTGCCTGCTCAATGACCAACTTGCCCTCAACCATCTGATATTTCAGAAACTTGGCAACTGAGTACTTTTCAAGACCTTGGTCTTCGGTATTATATTTTTTGTCAAGTTGATCCCATAGGCCCTTAGCAATGGTAGACGAGGAACAATATACATTAAACAACGTGTTGGACAAAGCCAACAATATGCAACCATGACATATACTGTCCTTTTTTTCCCACTCTACAGCTGCAGTGACCACTGCAGGGTCAGGGTCAGTATCAGAAACCAAAGGGCAGTCGAGTTCCAGAACAGACAACAACCTTATCATAGTGAACCAGATTTTCAGGCGTTGCTGCCAACACTTGAAATTCTGACTGGCAAACTTTTCTGGCATACCAGACATGTCCACTTTTGGTACAAAAGTAGAAGAAGTCGACATGCTTTGAATCTTCTCTAAGACTGTTAGATCATTTTGCATTTCACGCAGTTTCACAATCATCATCATGATATAAAACATAATATAAATCAGGAAATATAACAATATGTACATCATGATTAACAGACAATTGGAACAATAACAGGGAGCAAGCATATCGATTTCTACATAACACCAAAATCCAGACAACGATACATGAACAACCAGATGCATAGAACACAATAAGAACAATGAAAGCATGTTAATACTGTGTAAAAGGCTAAGGCGTACGAAAGTACTCCCCTTAGAGAAGATTTGCCTCCATATACAGTGAAAACAGGGTCCGACGTCCTTCCTCTATGATACAATAGCCTCAACGATCAAAACCAGTGCACTCTGACGGATCGTCCTTCGAAAACAATCTCTATAAACCGAAGTTGCAGAAAAATTCATTTTCGGGATAACTCAGGAGAGAGAGAGAGAGCAACATGAAAAGAGAAAATGTAGAGCCTTTCTTCCTCAGAAGTGTGCGTAAAGCATCTGAGTAACCCCATCCCTAACCACGCTTTTATAACCCACGAACGGTTACAAAACGTGGTAGGAGCCCGTTACGGGATCCGAGGCATCGAGACCCGTTAATGGACTTCAAAGTGTCGAGATCCGTAACAAAATCTGAAGAGACAAGACTCTTTAATGGACATGGACTACAAGGAGTCATGACCCGTTATCATTTCTCTTAACCCACTAAAGCATCCAAATACACACAAAAACTTTGGGCAAAAAGGTACTTTGGTCTTGATTTGATATGGCCCTAACGGGCCAATTACCCGAACCCAGACCCGGCCCATCAAGCGGGCGCGCGCGCGTGTGTGGTAGTCATCCCAACCTCGTTCTTATGAACAAGTGTAAGAATTTACATATAGGTTATAAAGCCTACAACAAACTCAAACATCGTCAATATGGGACTATTCCACGTCATCAAGTCCAACCTTTTCCAAACAGCCCATGTTTTCATATTTGAATTCTCTCACCTCCTCTTTTTACATCCAATAGAAACCAACAATTCTTGAGATACAGGACCTGAAAGGTGTTGCACCGAAAGGAGGAGGCATCATGTACCTTCTCTCAAGGGATTCTAATACTATTTCTGCTACCTGTTTTACAAAGTAGAGCCAATCATCTACAATGCTTTGGTTTTCTTCCAGTCTGCTTGAGATCTTGATCAAGCTCAGAATATGGGTCCAGACGGGTCAGTATCGAGGTCGAGTCGAGGGACCAAACTCCATAGGTACTCTCATCTCCGAGAAAGGATGTTGGTTGTGATAGCTTGCTTGGTGGGTAAGAAGGAGAGGATGTGAGTGAAGATGGGGATAACTGGGCTTTTTTGTGTAGGACATAACAAGGTGAACTTCCATTGTGATGGAAGAATTTGGACCCATGCTTTCTTGGCAAATCTTGAGTATAATTTGGTAAACTTGAAAAAAGAGAGAGGTTAAAACGCCTAACGAATTAGGGCACACTCTCATACAATAAAAATTTGAGTATGACAAAACTCTGATACCATAAAAATTGAATAGGCGGAAACTCTCACACGCTCTTCATTAAATATGGACATTATATGAAGTTTTCTTAATGAGATAGATTATTTTAATGAAGAGTCAAATAAGAAAATCTCTCTTAAATTGGATAGCAAAACTCGTATAATGAAGAAAGACTTCTTAAGTTCTTATCTCCCACCGCTAAAAAGGTGAGTCGTTTATGAAAACTCGAAATGGTAAAGATTTTTCTCTTTAAAAAAAAGATGAAGACTTCAATGCATGGAGAAACCCAAAATGGGTCTCGGATCTCTTAATCTTAAATTTATTGTTGTAATTGAAAATCAAGGTCCATTGCAAATTAGTAATTATTAGGTTCAAGTCTTGCATTTTGGTTTGGGAGTTAACACTTGAGAATTGTCTTGTATTCTTTGGATTAACTTTTTCTTAGGAAGATCTTTGTAAATTGTATTTTTTATTAAATAAACTGCTAGGGGCCTAATTAATTCGAGCATCAATCATGCATCTCAATTGCGGCCTAGGGCTGCAAACGGATCAAATAATGGAACTAAACACTTTTCAAAAAACTTTTGGTGGAAAGTAGGAAAAACACCAAAAACTTTATAAAGAATGTGTACTTTTTTTTTAAAGCAAGCTGGGGTTAGGCGGATCCCTACCGAAACAACAGGCACCCCATGTGGCAAAGTGATTCGATCTTGGGCCTTCAGCTTGACACAGAACCCTGCTTGCCATAAATAATTTTTTTTTTAATTTTTTAACAATTCCCCACTAGTTTCAAAATATTTTGGCTTTAAAAAATATATATGCATTAGTGAGAGTGTCTTTCATACTTGAACCCCCACTTAATGAAGAAAAACCTAAATTAACTAAGGTGCCAAGTGGATGTACTTTGGACTTAACTCCTTGTATTGTTCATCTGAATTTTCAATCACACATAAGTTTTCAAAAGTTTGATATGTGTGGATTGCAAATTGGAACATTTAGAGCTTAATTTGTTCTTGCATGAATTCATGAGTGTTCTAGTTAATTGTCAATTCTTATAAGATGTGGCTCACACTTCTACCCTCACATAGGTAGTTTGTCAAATTATTCATTAATGCATACCTTAGCCTTAAGACCTACAAACTCATTAAAAGTTATTAGCTCAATCCTCACATTTGTTACAACTCATGAGCACATATCATGAGTGAGTTAACATACATGTGCTATATTCATGTCATTCATTAATTTGTTTTCATTGAAACTATCCATGTGAAAATCAACAATAAAAGCACCAAAACTTTATAAAGAATGTGTACTTTCCCAACATATAAAACACAAATTTTTTGAAACTTTTCCAACAACATTCACATGCTTGTTATTTATTGGTATTTGTTTGGCATAAGATTACAAGTCACAGAAAGAAATATGTCTACTTGTTTTGTGTACCTATGTTTTGCATCTCCAATGGTGTTTGTTTTTCCATGGCTGAAAAGACCTTGATTTTGGCATTGCAAAAATAAAAAAATTATGTGCTGTAAAGAATACATACATTAGCATTATTATGAATTTGGTACAATAAGAAGTGAACCCCACAATCAGATGATACTTGCTCCTGTCTTGGTTAAGTCAAGCCGGTCCACAAATCAGGGGGTAACAAGATAGACTGGGAGAATGAGGACATCTTAGGGCATGTTTGTTTTGATCACATGTTCTTTTGTCCACGATAAAGTGATTTATGTGATTCACATTCTTAGACATTAACTTTCTCACATAGTTGTGAATTTGACTAGTGTAATTAAAAATTTATCATATGAGAATCTGTGGCTTCAATATTTTGAATCACATTCACTGGTTGCATTTTTATATGTTTGCAATTCCCCTGTGAAATTTGTAAAATGTGATACATAATCACACGAGGCCTGTGAAAGTTACAAAATAGCAGGCATTGCAAACATGCCCTGAGCTTCAACCTTTTGGTACAATTTAAGTTGTGGGCCAGACATAATTAACCTCGATGGTAACGGCTCTGTGTCATGTTATGGAATGACCAAGTTCATGAACTTCATTGTTTTCAACACGACGTTTGGAAGTGAGACGAATCTCATAGAAAAAAAAAGAAAAATTTAGTTCTTATATGAAAACTTTTCTTTTGTGTGTATGACATGTGAAATCAAAGTGGAAGAGAGAGATCTAGACGAGCTTATATTGCTGAATATATTTTCATATTAAATATTTAGATTTTTAGAAAAAAAAAATCGTGTGAAATAGTTTTCTTTCAATTTGGAACAATTGGAAAAAACTGTACTTTGTACTTTTCCATTAAAAATTTCCTTTCATTTTCAACTTCCGAACATGTATGAAATCTTGAATCTCAAACTCGCCACATGTCTCTAGAGACTCCACCCTGCCATAGTAAGAAATGCATGCACTTGTTATAAAGACCAAATTATTTTGCATCCAAATGGTCCATGGCTGACAAAGCCCTGATGTTGACATTCCAAAGTCGGACATTTACGCACCCTAAAGAATACCTCCTTGGCAGTTGGAAACTCACATGTGGCATATCCCTTGCCGCAAGGTCAGAGTTCGGCGTATTTTTCGGTGGGTGGGGGAGGACCTCAAGGGTTTTACTAATTGGAGGCCAGCCAATGTGTGAGCATTTTAGTTTTTCAAAACATCTTGAAAATATATTAACTAAATTTCATGTCTCTTTTTAGCCCATAGAAAGTGTAAGATCGATTCATGTCAATGGTCTTTTGATGCAGTGATAAAGGACGATCACTCCTGAATCTTAAAAGTTGACATTTTTACCCTCAAGAGTCTAAATTTGCAAATATTTTCTCAAGAAAAATAATCTGGATTTATTTCAAACTCAAAATTTTAAATTCTATACTGGATTTGCTTCGCAAGAGGGAGGGGAAAATTTTTTGCGATGATAACAGTGGGTTGGCATACCCCTAACACAAACCCGACCCATTTAATAAACGGGTTAGGCGGGTCGACCCGTTTACAACACGAAGTCGTTTAAGCCAAACCCGAACCCAGCTAAGAAGCGGGTTGGCGGGTCAGGTTGGTCGGTCGTGTCAGATTTTGCCACCCCTATTCACAACATTGAGCATTCATAGTAGGTCATTATCATCATTAGCATATCATTAGTTAGTTTCACACATTAGTTAGTTCACAACATCAACATATCATTAGTTAGTTCATAGCATTAGTTAGTTCACATTTGTTAGTTAACTAACTATGTACATACATTAGTTGTGCATTCATAGCATATCATTCACCTGCACATCACCGTAAATTAGATTAGTCACTCACTTGCACATCACATACTTAGGCACATTCTTCACCTGCATCGGTTTACATTAGTTAGGCATATTCACATTCATCTTAGATACACTATTTTTACCTGCACCTTAGTTAGGCACATTACTTACCCGCATTCCCTGCATATTGTTTCAGTACATATATTAGCTTAATACATATTGATAACATTCACCTGCACATAAGCATATCACTCAGCACTTAGTTTAATCACCTATATTAGCATCTTGTATTTTCTGTGCATCCACCACAACATTATGTTTCATTCATTCTTATTTCATCTGCAGCTTCGACATTAATCTACCACCACTTGCATTTTTGCATTTTACCAGTAGCCTATTAATTAATTAATCAACTTACTTGTTATTATGTTAACATATCATTAGCATACCATTAGCTCACAACACATCATTTCATCTTCATCATTCTCAGTGGCATCCTTCATATGCATCTCTCATGTTACATATGCATCCATAATGCAATTTTTTGTTCTCTGCACCATATGACACAATTTAATTAAAAATAAGTCCTTTATGGCTTGAGAAGGACTGCTCTGAATTTGGTCCTATATTCCCCGTGTTGCTTGATACACTTGTTAGGGTTCCTGTTAGCAACATCTTGCCTCAGGTTCAAATTGAAGTTGTTTTATGGGGTATTGGAACAACATTTGGGAAGCCTCCTCCATATTTTATTTCCAGAGTAGCTCGTATATCAGGTGGCAAATTGGAGACCATGGAAGAATGGGATTCTTCCTCCAATCAATTTGATGGATTCTTGTCTGATTTTTTGAAGAAAGTCAAACGATGGTTCCTTTCCCATTCTCAATAGTTGGACCTCTTTATAATATTAGCCCTAGCTCCGGTACCAAATCCATTGTTTGACCTTGCTGGAATCATGCATGAACAATTTGCAATTCCATTTTGGGGATTCTTTCTTGCAACCTTGACAGGAAAGGCAATCATCAAAACTCACATACAGACGGTTTTCATCATACTAGTTTGCAATAATCAATTCCTAGAACTTGTAGAGAAAGTGTTGATCTGGGTATTAGGTCTTGTACCTGGATTATCTTTTGCAGCACCCAGCCTGAACACCAATTTACAACAGATAAGGGATGAGTATTTGACAAAACATGACATCACAGATTGTACATGTGGTGATTGCTGGAAATTTTGTTGAACTTCAACAGAGGCCCCTTGCAGGTCACTCAATTGCACTGCTGTGTGTTACAATTTAGTTGCATTATTGTATGTTGTATGTCATTTGCATATTATTCATCCGCATATCATCAGTCCCCTGCACAATAGCTTTGCACTTGCATATCGGTCCCCAACACATCAAAGTAGCATTAATCACTACATATCACATTAGGGTAACACCTGCATGTTAGATCAGTTTAACCATGTTGCGTATTGTTGCACTTGCATATAGGCATAGTATCTATATAAATACATCAGATTAGCATTACCTTTCAGTTCAATCATGTATTGTATATCATTCTGCACCTATATTGTAGTCGGTCCAGCCTTAGCATATACATTTTCTTCATCTTGGTAGTATATACATTTTCATTATATGCATCTTCACATGCATTTTTTGATTGCATATACATATGCATTCCCTCATGTGTGTTGTAGTTTTTGTCATATACATTGTATTTTTCATACACATCTTCACTTTAGCGTATGCATTCTTTCATTAGCATAAGCATCATACTTAGATAGATGATATGCATTTCTTCCATTAGTAAGAGCATCATACTTAGGTAGATGCATATGCATTTCTTCATTAGCATAAGCATTGCACTTAGGCAAATGCATATGCATTTCTCTTTTAGTATAAGCATCACACTTAGGTAGATGTATATGCATTTCTCATTTAGCATAAGCATTGCACTTAGGCAAATACATATGCATTTCATTCATGCATTAGGCATTGCATCTTCATTAACATATGCATTTTCATTATAACTTAGGCATAACCATATGCATATTAGTTTTAACATTGTATTTTTAATTTTTTTTCTATATTTTGCATTTCTTTTGCCTTGTGTTATCTTGTGTTTGCAGAGAAGCCTTAAAGATGCTGATTTCTTTTCCTAGATTAAGAATTTTAATTTTTCATTTCAATTGTAATAATTTCATATTAATAAGAATTTCTATTTTTCTGTTTAGAATAGAATGCATGAGCATATAGTTGTATTTTGAATTCTCATAATTACTTGTGACATTTTTTTTATTTTATTTTTCAAAAAGCACTATGAGAAAACATGAATGACACGTGCACCATTCTAATAAGAGGTAAATAACCCTAAGTAAATTATTCACATTTATGGCGATAGTCAAAATGTATATAATACTTAGGATTTTTATCTTTTATGAAATAAAATTTGACCTATACTTTAGGTCCTTTCTGAATTATATTATATTTTCAAAAATGCATTTTCTGAATTGTACTCTCGAGGCCCGGAGGCAGTGATAAATGGGCAAGGGTTGCTAGGTCGTCGCCCAGAAGCGACGCGTCACACCGGCGCCCGGGTGTGGTGTCAAATAGGCAAGGGTTCCCTCACTTTGTTGGACGGGTGGGGGTAAAGAAGTTAGTCCAAGACCATAAAATTAGGTTAGCCACTTGGAACATAGGGTCTTTAACTGGTAAGTTGGTAGAGTTAGTAGATGTTATGTGTAGGAGAAAGATTGATATTTTATGTCTTCAAGAGACCAAATGGGTAATTGAGAAAGCTAAAGTGATAGAACATTGGGGATATAAGATTTGGTATACAAGAATATATAGGAATAGGAATGGAGTAGGGATTGTTATGAGTCGTCAGTTTATAGATAATGTAGTTGAGGTCCGTAGGAAGGGTGATAGAATTTTACTTATTAAATTAGTTTTAGGTACGGATATTATTAATATTATTAGTGTTTATGCACCTCAAGTAGGTTTAGATGATTCCATTAAGCATCAATTTTGGGAAGATTTAGATGGAGTAGTACAAGGGATATCTTATGGAGAAAAGCTTTTCATCGGCGGTGACCTTAATGGACATGTAGGCATTAGTAGGGATGGATTTGAGAGTATCCATGGGGGCTATGGTATAGGAGAAAGAAATGAAAGTGGAGAAAGGATTTTAGATTTTTGTCTGTCCTATGATATGATCTTAGCAAACACTTGGTTTAGGAAGAGGGAGTCTCACCTAGTAACATTTAAAAGTGGGGTTAATACGAGTCAGATAGATTTTTTCCTACTTAGAAAGAGAGATAGGGGTTATTGCATCGATTGTAAGGTTATACCGGGAGAAAGTGTAGCTACACAACATAGAGTCTTAATTTTAGATCTTAGAATTAGACAATGCCGCAAAAGGGATAGACATAGGATAGATCTTAGAATTAAGTGGTGGGCACTGAAAGGAGCTAAACTAGGAATGTTTGTAGAACAGGTAGTTAAGGAAGTTGATTGGTGTCTCGAGGAGGATTCAGAATCAATGTGGAATAAGATAGCGGGTGACATGAGAAAAGTGGCTAAGAAGGTATTGGGTGAGTCTAAAGGCGGTGCACCACTAGGTAAGGATACATCATGGTGGAACGAGGATGTCAAATTAGCTATTAAGGTTAAAAGAGAGTGTTATAGAAATCTAAGTAAGAGTCATGATAATGAGAATTTGGAGAAGTATATGATAGCAAGAAAGGAAGCTAAAAAAGTTGTTCGAAACGCGAGGGCTAAGGTATATAAGGAGGTTTATGACAAGTTGGATACCAAAGAAGGCGAGAAGGATATTTATAGGTTTGCAAAGATTAGAAATAAGAAATTGAAGGATTTGGGTATGGTTAGATGTATCAAAGATGAAACGCAAAGGGTTTTAGTCAAAGATGAGGAGATTAAGGAGAGATGGAAAGATTATTTTGATAAGCTATTTAATGATAGTCATGCTCAAGATCTTGGAGACTTCTCCATTCCTTTTCATGAGATAAATCTTGACTTCATGCGCAAGATTCAAAAGAAAGAAATTGCAGAGGCTTTGAAGAAAATGAAATCAAGAAGGGCAGTTGGCCCAGATGGTATACCTATCGAGGCTTGGAAATGCTTGGGAGAGAAAGGTTTAGAATGATTGACAAATCTTTTTAACTTGATTTGGCGAACAAATAAGATGCCTAATGAGTGGAGGAAGAGTACTTTGGTGCCTTTATATAAGAATAAGGGTGATATACAAGATTGCACAAACTATCGTGGTATAAAACTCATGAGTCATACTATGAAACTTTGGGAGAGGGTGATTGAGTCTAGGTTGAGGAAGGTTGTCATGATATCAGAGAATCAGTTTGGTTTTATGCCTGGAAGATCAACTATGGAAGCTATACATCTTCTTAGACAACTTATTGAAAGATATAGAGAGAGGAACAAAGATTTGCATATGGTTTTTATTGATTTAGAAAAGGCATACGATAGAGTACCTAGGGACGTTTTCTGGTGGACTATGATGAAGAAAGGTGTTTCTCTCAAGTACATTAGTATAATTAAAGATATGTATGAAGGAGTAGTAACCAATGTCCGCACTTGTGGAGGGGTGACAACCAATTTTCCGATAACGGTTGGGTTACATCAAGGATCTGCTTTAAGCCCTTTCCTATTTGCTATAGTGATGGATGAGCTTACGAGATCAATTCAAGAAAATGTACCATGGTGTATGTTGTTTGCTGATGATATTGTTTTGATTGATGAGTCTAGAGCTGGGGTTAATGCTAAGTTAGAATTATGGAGACAAACATTGGAAGCTAGAGGTTTTAAGTTGAGTAAGAGTAAGACTGAATATATGGAATGTCAGTTTAGTAAGCAACGAAGTAGTGATGGGAGTGTAGTGAAGCTTGGTGAGCAAGAAATACCGGTGAATGATTATTTCAAATATTTGGGATCCATCATTCAAAAGTATGGAGAAATTGATGGAGATGTAAATCATAGGATAAAGGTTGGGTGGATGAAATGAAAAAGTGCAACTGGAGTGCTGTGCGATCGTAGAATGCCATTGCGGTTGAAGGGAAAGTTTTATAGGACGACTATTAGACCCGCTTTACTATATGGTATGGAATGTTGGGCTGCCAAGAGACATCATATTCAAAAAATGAGTGTAGCTGAGATGCGAATGCTTGCGAATGCTTAGATGGATGTGTGGAAATACAATAAAAGATAAGATTCGGAACGAGGAGATACGTAAGAAGGTAGGTGTTGCACCCATTGAAAATAAGATGTGAGAGAATCGTTTACGGTGGTTTGGACATATTCGGCGAAGGCCTAATGATGCTCCAGTTAGAAGGTTGGAGAAATGGAAAAATATATTAGTTAAAAGAGGTCGGGGTAGGCCTAGGAAGACTTGGATGGAGATGATAGGAAAGGATATGAATGCTTTGAACCTCACCGAGGACATGGCATTGGATAGAAATGATTGGAGGAAAAGGATTCATGTGGAAGACTCAAAATGAATTTCTTTTTTGGTTCATATCGCTGACCCCAATTGTTTTGGGATGAAGGCGTAGTTGTTGTTGTTGTTGTATTTTCCTCTTTTATCAAAATTAAAAGTAAAGATTAAATCAAGATATGTTTGTGGTCATAGTCATGAATATATTGAAATTTAATCTTGCCTTAAATTCTATAAAAGCACAAAAATTAATTTTATTCTTTCTTAGAATTTAAATGAAGATTAAATTAAAATATATTTGTGACCATAGTCATGAATATATTGAAATTTAATCTCATTTCAATTCTATTAAAGAATGAAATTTGCTTTTAAAATTTTAATTTAAAACAAATTCTTTTAATGCATTCATCATTTTGCATCATTATTTGCCATCTTTCCAAATCATCTCAAATCATTTTTGAAATTCCAAGTGATTTTGAAATGAATTTTCAGAAATACAGTTTTCATTTCTAAGATTCAAAATTATTTTTCAACTTCCTTTTTACAAATGCAAATTTACCTTTTATCTCTCAATTCTATTCAGTTTTAAATCTTATTTCAAAATTCTATTTTTTAATTCTTATTTTTGAACTTCACATCTCTAAATTTCATATTTTAACTTTGAATTTCATTTCAAATTCAAATGCTAAATTCAAAATTCTTTATTTCTCTTCAAAATTCTAAAATTTCAAATTTTCATTTTCAAATTCAATTTTAAAATTCTGAAGTTTATTTCAATTCTCAATTCAATTCTAAATCAAATGTTTGAAATTTATTTCAAAATCCCATCTTAAATTCCAAGTTCAATTTCAAAAATCAATTTTCAATTTCAATCTCAAAATCCCGAGTTCCAAATTCAAAGTCCAATTCAAAGTTTTAGATTCCAATTTTTTCTACTCCTAAATTCATTTCTAAATTTTTATTTTAATTTCAAGTTCAAAATTCTTATTTCAATTCCAAGTTTCAATTTCCAAATTCATTCTCAAATTCAAAATTAAGTTTCAATTTCAAAATATAAACTCAATTTTCAAATTTTTCAATTTCAAATTTCAATTTTCAATTTTTAAATTTCAAATTCCAAATTCAAAGTTCAAAGTTCAAAGTTCAAATTCAATATCAATTATGCTTTCAAGTTCAAACTTCAAATTCAATTATGATTTCAAAACTTAGAATCAATTTCTAAATCTTGAATTTCAATTTAAAAATTCGAGTTCAGATTCCAAAATTCTCAAACTGTGAATCCAATTTCCAATTCCTCAATTGCAAGTTTTCAAAGCAAAGTCCATTTTCAAAATTTAACCTTTCAAAAATCATTTTCTGAACTTCAAAGTCATTTCTAAAAAGAATTTTTCAAATCCATTTTCAAAATACCTTGGAAAAATCCAAATTTCTAAAACATTTCCAAGAAAAGCATACACATTCCTGAAGTTCAAAAATCATAGCACAAGCCTGACTCTATGTGCATTTAGGATTTTAGAATAAGCTCTCAGACAAATTTAGGCAAAGCAAAATGCATGAATTCGATCATTTGTTCAATAATCCCTGGTAAAGGCGCCAGGAACGGTTGAACCTCATACGGACGAGCGAATCTTGTCCCTCCATTTTCCTGTAATTCAAAACAAAGGTGAGTAAATTTCAAAACATCGTTTTTAAAAGGTCAAGTGAGACCCTGCAAAGGGTTTCTCTTCTCCTCTTTTTTTTTCCCTCAAAATGAAAAGAAAGGGAAAAGAGAAAAAATTTGCAATGATCACACTGGCTGCCCTCCATCTTTGACTGACAGTCAGTTGTGGAGCCCAAAAGCTGATGAAGGGCAGCCAGCTGCAGAGGCACACTCAAAGTGTGCCATGTGATGGCACCTAATCCTGGCTCGGGGGAGAGAGAGAACATGAAAATATCAGGTGCAATATGATGGTACAAATATTTGTGCATTAAGTACCTGATCACCCTCCGGAGGGCAATCAGGTGCTCAATGCACAAATTTTGTGCCATGTGATGAAACTCGATCCAAACTCGAGAAGATCAAAGAAGGGGCAAAAATAAGAAAAAGGAGACCATCGTCCCTATTCACAGCATAATAGGGAGAGAGAGACATCCACCCGATGTTTTCTTTTAGGCAGCGTTACCACAGTCCCTGTTCCTAGCGTAACGACAGAAGAGGGGGGGGGGGAGGGGGAGCAGAGAGGGGTGTTGTGGAACAGTGCAAAAATGAGGATCACTATTAAACCCCTGCAAAAAATGATACCAAAAGGTAGGTCCACTATAAAAACTAAAATTAATTTAATTAAGAATTGAAAATTAAATCAATAAAGCAAATAATGAAAGCAAGGAAATAAACTAGGAGTTTTCAATCCCCAATGAACCAAACTCTTCCTCCTCGACTCTAAGGTGTTGGCTGGCAACGTGCTTCACATTGAGCAGTTCATTTGTGTTTAAGCACAGGGAAACTTGTCCTCTTTTTGGTCAATAATTTGTTTCATTATTGTACTTTATAAAATTATGATCACTTCAGACAGAAACTTGTCCTCTTCTTGGTTGCTTCATTATTGCACTTGTTAGCAAAACTACGATCACCTCAAATATCAATTGTGCTGTCCACAATCTGATACGGTTTCAACTCGGGAAATGCAAGTCATACACAATGGAAAATTTATCGACATATTTTATTTATCAGTAGAAGATGTACCATATTTGGCGCTTTTGTAATCATAATTTCATAGATGTTTTAAGATAAGATGACCACCATGCTGAGGGACAATGGTCATAAAGGGGCAAGGAGCATGGACATAAGGAGAGAGCTCAAAAGAGAAATGCTACAGAATCATGGACACTGCCAACTTTGCTTCAATCATTGCAAATGCCTGTCCCATGCAGATCCTTGGTCCCCAACCAAATGGGAAGAAGGCTCCTTGATGCTTTGAAGCATTTGAAACCCCTCTAGCGAATCGCTCCGGATTGAACTCTTCTGAATCATCGCCCAAAAATTCTCGATTGTGGTGTATTAGCAGTATAGGAATATGTAGTTCAACTCAGCTGGGAGGGTGAGCTGCCCCACTTTCATTCTTGTATGTGTCTCATCATCATCAATAATGGAGGATACAATCTCAAAATCTCATTCAGAATCATAGTAACATGTACGAGTTCAGGATTGAAATAATGATTTTTAAGATTGAAAACACACGTGAACAAAATAATCAAGATTGAGAATTACCGCTCACATGCAGGTGCATGTGAAGAAGTGAACACGCATGCATAGCAAACATTATCAGCATACATTTTTATCATTATATGGCAAGGTTGCAACATTATCAAGTTCTCAAATCTTATACATTAAGAGAGAGAGAGATGTCAACGGGTACAAGAAATACAGTGTGGCTGGGGGCACAGGGCAATGCAAAAAGAAGTTTGCAGAAAAATAGATAGATGGAGGATACTCAGTCTTTAGTTGGCTTCAGTTGTCGAATGCCGGAGTCTGCCTTCCACATACCTGAAGAACCTCATCCCCTTGCATGTTTTAGCCATGTTGGATACATAGAGAGAGCTACGATCGTCCATGTCAACATTACTGAAGTTGTCTCTTGAGCAGTGTTGAATAACTTGCATTTCTCTATGATGTCCTATTGACATCCCTATTTTCTTTGAACTCCCCTCTTCTTGGATATTGCTGCTGCTAGTACTTGATTCCAACATTATACTCAGTAAATCATTTTTACCAGGATTTCCTGTTTTCATCTCCTTCATTCTTTTATTTATCAAATACATTACCGTAGGCCTCACTTCAGATAATTTCTTACTCCAAATGTCAGCTTTTGTGGGCCAGAGCCTATATAATTAAACAAGGTCTCCCAACTAATGACATTTGAAAATATGTAATTACTGCAATAAGTCTTGGGAAAGAATGCACTATAGAAGAATCCAGTAGAAGAAAACAAAGCAGACAGTTTAACAAATGCATTCATTAAGGACATTAAACAACACTGTAGCTCTAAAAGGTCAGTGAGATTGGAGAATAGAATGAGCAAAACAATGGATTTATAGTGAAAGATAAAAAATGATAAAATCAAATGGGACTGTTTGATTCCAAGAGATGAATGAAAACAAAGGAAAATTGTGTTTAACCGTCAACTAAATATTAGAATCTTTTACTAACTTTCATGCTTCAGTCAGTATCAACTTGAATGTTTCTTATTCTCATAGTATAAAAATTTAGAATACAGAGACAAGAAAATGGGGAGGATAATTTCTAGAAGTCAGTGCAAAAGTTGTATGCAGCCAGGTCATTAGCAAAAGGGATGTGAATACACTTCAGAATATACATATTATGAAAAGATCGCATGATGGCAGGGATGTATGTAACTCATGCCAATTGATAGCATTACTAGCTTGGTTAGTTCTGCTTGAGATTCAAATAGCCGCTTTACTTCAGAGGAAAAGGCTGGGAGCTTCCCCTGCTACCCAGTCAAACAAAAGAATCAAAATCAATATTATCTATCAATTATTATTTATTAATAATCTGAAAAAAAAGGCAGCACAAAGAACATAAGATCACCTTTAGTTTTTCTACATGGAATGTAGGGTTCAGTATCCTTCTGTGTTTGGCCCACTTTTCACCTTCATAGTAAACAACCCCTGTGGCCAAGAGCTTCAATTGTGGTGTTTTTTCATAGTGACCAAACTTGTTGGACATTTCCTTAACAAGAGCCAGAGACATGATGGCGACTCTTGGTACATTTCCATACCAAACTACAAATGCCTTACCTGAGCATCCATTCAACATATCAGACACCAGAGGAACTCTTGGGACAAAACCAACAAGAAACCAAGTGAAGGTCATCTCAAGCAGGGCAAAGTGAAATCATGAATAAGCTATAAGAAAGATTCCAACTAGACTAACCTGAAATAATATGGTATAAATAAACCCACTATGGTGAGTAGCAACACTATTTTCAGATACAGGAAATCACATTGAAGAATGTCAAGATTATAAGAAAGTGTGGCATATAAGGCTGCCTGAAACCCACAAAGTCTTGATCTTGGAATATCAAATAGTCCTTTGGTACCAAGAAATCCACTATAGTGAATAGCAAGTAACACCATTTTCAGATACAGGAAGACCACAATGAAGAATGGAAAAATTATAAGAAAGGGTGGCCATAGCTGAAACCCATAAAATCTTGATCTTGGAATTTCAAACAGTTCATATAAAAGCAATTCTAAAGTAGAAGAAACAAGCAAAGTCCAAAGCAAGTTACACTGTAAGATAAAAATAAATGATAGAAACCATAGAATTTATACAAAGGAAGCACCAAAAACTATGCAATAGCATATCAAGATTACCATAATTTTTCATGGTTTCAAGGATGAACGACATGACTCGAGGCGCTATATCATGGGACAGCTCCATAGGCTTGGAAAACGCTTGCACGGCCATGATTGAAGCCTCCCCAGCATTTCCAAAGAAGAATTTGTAGGGAGGGCCATGAATTCCCTGCCTCTTAAAGCACTCCGTAAGTCTCTTGGGCTTCCACCACAAGTAGGTAGACCAACTTCACCACCACTACCCAAGAAAGAAGAAGAGCAGAGGAGACCAAAACCAGAATTACTCCAAAGATGCTCTCCATGTTCACCTCTGAGAGAAAGAGGGGTTTTATGCTATATGTGGTGAGAAGAGTTATTGGTTTACAAGGGCATGAAGGATAGTCCTTCCCAGGTAGTAGACCACCAAATTCTGGAGAAAACTATACATGTGACATGCATTTCTCGCAATGGGCAAAGATAAACAGTGGAATGAGAACATCTATAGTCCCACCAAATTGTGGAGCAAATCATACAAGTGACAAAGCATTTCTCCATGGGCTAGACAGTGGAGTGAGAACATCTGCAAGAATGCATGTGAGCCTGTGGTGTATGTGTCACCCATGAGGGTATCAAGCATTTCTCAACTAACTTTAGTGACACGCTATGTGTACGTTGGTTGTGATATCTCAACTAATTCCAAAATTGATGCAAAGGTCAGTTTTAATACATCACATCTGGAGGGTCAAATGTGCAAGAAAAAAAAATGTATTTTTCAGCAGGAGGTTTTCTTACCCACGAGGGTAGTAAACATTACCCCATATATATGAGAGCGATGAACATATTAAGCCCTCTTTTCTCATTCTGCCATGTTAGGCCCCCTAGTTTGAAGTGTTTTATGAAAGATATGAACCCTTAGATGTGTTTAAAATGCTAAATTTAGTGGGAATCGACTCTTCGATCATATTTTTTCGATGAAAAAATGTATCGTTATGAGCTGGAAAAAATTGCTGCCTTCCTAGCCATTGATTTTGGATCACTGAAAAAATCTGTATACAGGTCAGATTCTGGGGATCCAAAAGCCTGTTCATACTAAACAAAACCTATATATCACATTTACGGTGTTAGATGTAAGAAAAAATACCAAAAACTATGATTTTTGAAGCAGCCTATAGGGGCACATTACTCGTGTTTATATATATATATATATATATATATATATAGAGAGAGAGAGAGAGAGAGAGAGAGAGAGAGAGAGAGAGAGAGAGAGAGAGAGAGAGGAACTATCGTGGTATAAAACTCATGAGTCATACTATGAAACTTTGGGAGAGGATGATTGAGTATAGGTTGAAGAAGGTTGTCATGGTATCGAAGAATCAATTTGGTTTTATGCCTGAAAAATCAACTATGAAAGCTATATATCTTCTTAGACAACTTATTGAGAGATATAGAGAGAGGAACAAAGATTTACATATGGTTTTTATTGATTTGGAGAAGACATACGATAGAGTACCTAGGGATGTTCTCTGGTGGACAATGATGAAGAAAGATGTTTCTCTCAAGTACATTAGTATAATTAAAGATATGTACGAAGGAGTAGTAACCAATGTCCGTACTTGTGGAGGGATGACAACCAATTTTCCTATAACGGTTGGGTTACATCAAGGATCTGCATTAAGCCCTTTCCTATTTGCTATAGTGATGGATGAGCTTACGAGATCAATTCAAGAAAATGTATTGTGGTGTATGTTGTTTGCTGATGATATTGTTTTGATTGATGAATCTAGAGCTGGGGTTAATGCTACGTTAGAATTATGGAGACAGACATTGGAAGCAAGAGGTTTTAAGTTGAGTAAGAGTAAGACAAAATATATGGAATGTCGGTTTAGTAAGCAACGAAGTAGTGATGGGAGTATAGTGAAGCTTGGTGAGCAAGAAATACCGGTGGATGATTGTTTCAAATATTTGGGATCTATCATTCAAAAGTATGGAGAAATTGATGGAGATGTAAATCATAGGATAAAGGTTGGGTGAATGAAATGGAAAAGTGCAACTGGAGTGTTGTGCGATAGTAGAATGCCATTGCGGTTGAAGGGAAAGTTTTATAGGACGACAATTAGGCCCGCTTTACTATATGGTACGGAATGTTGGGCTGCCAAGAGACATCATATTCAAAAAATGAGTATAGCTGAGATGCATATGCTGAGATGGATGTGTGGAAATACAATAAAAGATAAGATTCGAAACGAGGAGATACGTAAGAAGGTAGGCGTTGCATCCATTGAAAATAAGATGAGAGAGAATCGTTTACGGTGGTTTGAACATATTCGGCGAAGGTCTAATGATGCTTCAGTTAAACGGATGGAGAAATGGAAAAACATATTAGTTAAAAGAGGCCAGGGTAGGCCTAAGAAGACTTGGATGGAGATGATAGGAAAGGATATGAATGCTTTGAACCTCACCGAGGACATGGCATTGGATAGAAATGATTGAAGGAGAAGGATTCATGTGAAAGACCGAGAATGATTTTCTTTTTTGGTTCATATCGCCGACCCCAATTGTTTTGGGATAAAGGCCTAGTTGTTGGAGAGAGAGAGAGAGAGAGAGAGAGAGAGAGAGAGAGAGAGAGAGAGAGAGAGAACTGAACATATTAGGCCCCAATAGGTTTTAAGTGTTTTCTGATAGAATTGAACCGCTAGATGTGTTTAGGATGCTCCATTTAGTAGGAATTAACAATTGGATCATGTTTTTTTTGAGCCAGAAAAAAATTGGTACCTTCATTGCCATTGATTTTGGATCACTGAAAAAAATTGTATATAGGTCAGATTTCGGCGATCTAAAAGCCTATTTCGACTAAACAAAACCTATAGATCACATCTATGGTGTTAGATGTGAGAAAAAATACTTAAAACTACAATTTTTTAAGGGGCCTAACGAGACCTAACAAAAAAGGGGGCCTAAGGAACACAATAGTCACACACACACACACACACACACACACACACACACACACACACACACACACACACATATATATATATATATCATATCCGAGAACTGAACATATTAAGCCCCATTTCTCATTTTGCTTATAGGTTTTAAGTGTTTTATGATATATCTGAATCGTTAGATGTGTTTAACATGATTGATTTAGTGGGAATCGTCTCTTGAATCATGTTTTTCAACAAAAAAATATAATTTTATGAGTAAAAAAAACGTGTACCTTTACGGCCATTGATTTTGGATCACTAGAAAAAACTGCATACAAGTCAAATTCTGGTGATTCAAAAGCCGGTTCCCACTAAACAAAACCTATAGATCACATCTACGGTGTTAGACGTGAGAAAAATACTTAAACTATGGTTTTTGAAGGGGCCTAATGAGACATAACAAAAAAGGGAGCCTAAGGAACACATTACTCATATAGGTTTTGTTTAGTGGGAACCGACTTTTTGGATCGCCAAAATCTGACTTGTATACAGGTTTTTCCAGTGATTCGAAATCAATGGCTATGAATGCAAAAAAATTTCTAGACTCAGGAAAGCATATTTTTTCGTCAAAAAACATGATTCAATAGTCGATTCCCACTAAATCGAGCATGCTAAACACATCTAATGGTTCAGATCTATCATAAAACACTTAAAACATAGAGTGCAGAACCATAAATGGGGCCTAATATGTTTAATTCGCATATATATATATATTAGGTCCACAGGCCTCATGGGCAGGTCGTGTGATGACCCTTTGCCAATGGGGCTGATCGGCCCAGTCCATTAGTGGGCTGGGCTGGCCCATTGTCCAGTGTTTGGTAGGATAACACAATCCTACTTGGCATTCTAAATTTGATATATATATATATATATATATATATATATATATATATATATATAAATTGATTACTTCAACTTTGTTTTTCTAAAACTTGCATACTTCAAAGCTTTCTACATTGGATGTATGAAATGTGAATGTTCAGAATAAAGTGGCGATATGACTTCCGAAGCATTCACAAATAACTTTTTACTACTAAAGTTTTAGTTCAAAGCTTAGTTCACATTGAAATGTGAAAACTTGAGGATGAGGAAGCATATGAATACTGAATCCTGAGGAGGTAGCCCCAAAAGGATTCAAACCTGACATCCCTTGTTATGTTATACCATTCATCTATCTCCTTTGACCACAGAGTGTTATAATACCTGAGTTTTTTAAAGGTTTAACAAATTATTTATTATGATTTGTGATTTTTTAAGTAAGCTTGAACCCCATCGAATTTGAGTCAAATCTAAATGAGATTTGAGGTCTACAAGGTTGATCAAAGTAAGATAAGAATCTACATTCTTTGTTCTGAATACTGATTCATATCCATGCCCAGATAGTAACTGGATCCTTTAAACAGATATGGATAATATCCAAATGAATATTTTTAATAGATCCGGATATTAATCCAGATTCAAAATTTAGGGATATATGCTAGGAAATATTTAAATTATTCAGGGCTAAAATAGTAATTTTATTACTGATCGGATTTTTGTAAGTGTTAATTTAAAACATTATTTTATCGTTGAAAGCATTTTAGAAAATCACCAATCAAATAATAAAATTGACTTTCCACGAATGTGGCAAGTACGGGTCGAATCCACAGGGAACAGGAAATACTCAAATCAAAACTAAAATTTGCACTTTATTGATACTGAACTTGTTCAATTATAGAGAATAGTACAATGAAATCAAAATTGAACAAGAACAGAGAAGAGACGCGCAATGACTTAAGCCTACGAACACAAGGGCATTTTCGTTAGTTTACTTGTTGCGACAATCTATCACTGAGACGAGATGCTCTTATTGCAACTTAATATCACCTGCACATCACAGAAACAAAGTTAGTAAAACTATTTATAAAAATTGAAATAACTATCTATAAATTAATTATAAAAGTACTCGTTAATCTAATTCTACGTAAAACGAGAAACTACCAGAGCTAATTCCCTAAACTGATTATCCTAATGTTACAATTAACTCTAGACTAATGTTAAAAACCTAATAAAATGCTAAAAAAATAGAATTAGAAAAACTACACAAAATTGCAAATGATTATTTTGCCCTCGCGCTACGTGAAACCCTTTTTTTCTGAGAGGCAATCGGAAAATGATTCGTAGATGGCCCAAATAGAGTTCGATTCGAGTGATTTTTTTATTCTGTTGTATTCCTAATAGAGCTAGGAGTTCAGCAAAGCTTTCAGATTCCGAATCTCACTTCGAAAGCTCCGGATATAAGCATCACAAATTTAATGAAAAATACGCGATAAGCCTATCTAAAAAATCAAATGATGCGAAGGGCAAAACTATGAGAAAATAAATCCTAAAGTCCCACTTATCAAACTCAAATGTGTATATACTAATTCTAAACCTGAGTAAACTATTAACCTGCAAAAGTTATAAATTTAACAGGAAAGTTAAAAACCTAGAAAACACCACAATCGACTAGAGTAACTCTAGTCGATCTTTGGCTACATAACAAAGCAAAGGCTAAAGAGACTGACAATCACTGAGAATAACTAATCTAAGATATCTGAATGAATTAACATACTGTATATCAATTGATAATCACCTAAACTTCACTATAATCATAAATCTAATCAGAGAATTAACAAGCCTAACCTAGCATGCACAATGGAACTCTATTCTAATGAAAAGAGACCTAACTGGTGCTACACAAGAATCAACCTAATTACAACCAAATGCCACAAACCGACCTAACATCGGACTGAATTACTCTATTAATCAATTAGTAAACTAATCGAAGTCTACTACTAATAACAGAATTCCAAAACACATTAAACGTATAAGCATCAAACCACCACAATCGAGTGACATGACATATCATCTAGATCATGCAAAAACAAAGTGAAACTCATACTCGATTAAGCTATATTGCTATAAACTAAATAGATTCACTAATTAGTATTAAAATACCTTCAGAAATACTATAAACCCATAAAATAAACTGAATTCTAAACAAACAGTAGCAACTTATGGAAACACCTAGATTGTCTAAATCGGGTGGACAAAATTCCACCAGAATTAGGGCATCATAGCCATTCTATATTTCTAAGTGAATTCCTAACTAACTACATCCATTCAACATAAATTAAACATCCAAACCTATTGCTAACAGCAAAAACCAACTAATTAAAATCTATATGCATCCAAGCACAAAAATCTAAATCAGTCACTAGGAAAATGGAATCAATTAAAATGTAAAGGAGACTAAGCTAACTACACAAATTAAATTTATCATATGTTAAGAACTTAATTAGGCATGCAACTACTACTAAACTATGCTAAAGCTTGATCTGATCTAATGCACAACTAAAATGGTATTGATACAAATTAATTAACTCACTAATCAGCCACTAAAATGCTGCAGAAATTTCTGCTATATTAAAACTAACTAAAGCTATAGTTAATACAGAATTCAAAACAAGCAATAACTATCTAAGATTAGCTATACTACAACCGGCTAGATGGATTCTACCCGGTTGTGGTGCTCAACCAAAATTAATTTCTTTAGATGCTCAAAATAGGAAAAAGAAAACAGCGAAAATCAAAACTTTACACTCGACCTACGATGCTGGTCTAAGCACCCACAGACCTATACTAAAGTTGAGAATCAGAAAACGCAGGCACACAACAGAAGAAAAACATGCATTAGGTTCTACGCTAAAAGAGGAGGTGAGAAAAAAATTACTGTAGCCAAGCGACAATCCGACCAATGGAGGGGTACGAGGAGAGGTGGTTCAAGCCAAGGGGGACGAGCTTGCAGCTGCCATGGGTGCTGCTGCACCGTGTTGCTGTTTTGGAGTGCACCGAGTTGTGAGATTGGGGAAGAGAGGCCGGCTAGAGAGGGCCAGCGTTTCGAACAGTGTGGACGTCACACTGGACATAATAGGTGCCTCCAAATGGTGCTACAGAGTGCTGTTCCTCTGTCCATAGATGCACATGGCTGGGGCTGCTGCTCAAGAGGACACCAATTGAGGAAATGGCGAAAAAGAGACCGGTTAGGAGAATCTGGTCTTCCACTTAGTGCAGACGGCGCACCTTGTGGAAGAAGTGCCTCCTCACAACAGCTGGATCTGCACAACACAACCAATGGTGGAAGGTTAGCACGCATATTAAAAAAAATGAAGGAGAAGGTGAAGAAATGGTAAAAAAGAGGAAGTATAGAAGAAGAATAAGGGGACGATAATGGAGGTAGTCGTGGTGGCGGGCAATGGAGGAGAGCCATGGAGAAGGGAGGTTAAAGATGGTGGAGAGGAGGAGGGCGAGCTGGGCGACGCGTTTCCAAGGCAAGAACACGAATTAGGGTTTGCTAATTCGATTTTAAGGCTAAGAGTCCTCTTTTTGGTATTTCCAAAAAGATGATTAAAATATTTTTATTTGCTAGGCACCTAGTTTTTGAGAGGTGTTTAGCAAATTGTTTCAAAAATGGTTTGGGTCTAAAATGGTTTGGATTTGGTGTGATTTGCATTGATCCATGGCCCAGATGGGCCAATTGGATCTGTTTTGACCCGTATCGCCCCGAGGTCCGACCCGTTTCACTAAAAATGCAATCTCTCTCTCGTTTTAAGTCCGATTCGAAAGAAATTTGAACCGTAGCTCAATGAAATCCAAATGCATCTAAGTGAGGGTTCTAAACCTATAAATGATGCATTTATGCAATAAAAATATATTATATTTATGAGTAGAAAACACATCATCAATTACTCAAAGGTATTTTCAGAGAAATAATTAAATTATGCAGCGGCAAAATGATGATTTACCACCCCAGGGGCATATTCAGGTAAATGCCAAAACCATAAAGGAGCAAAAAGGTAATTTTTATAACCCAAGTGGCAACTTGGTTATGTGGAATGAGACCAAAGCTATTTTGGTAAAAATAAATAGAGTTTGCAGAAATTATAAAATAAATAATCAAATAATCAAAATTTTCACTTTTTTTTGTAAAACCATTTAAGGCCAACGGTTTTGCAAAACCATGTTTAAGAAACCATGGGCCCAGAACATGCTTTTAAAGGAAACGAACCAGGAGAGGACACCCAATTGGAGGCACCCCCTTGCCCCCTTGGGCTATAAATAGCCCCCTAGGGCTCTCTCTCTCCTAAAAAAATTGTTCTCCCTTCTCTCTAATCTATTCTCTCTTTCTCTCTCTAAGCCTAGTTTCCCTCCCTCTAAGTTTTTGATCCCAAATATTGTTCTTCTTACGATTTGTTCTGGCAAAAACCTTCGTGCCCCCTACCACTACTTATCTACAATCTTCAAATTTTCTGAAGGAGTGCTGGCAGTTCAAAATCAGTTTTTAGAACTTTACCAGCAAAAGTTACGCTCTATTCAGGCAATGGTAAGAAAATCTAAACTCTCTTGCGACTTAGTCGTGCACACGCACGCCCCTTGCTTAGGTTAATCCTTGAAGTGTATTCGAGACACTTCACATGGTGCAACCACAACACCGGAGACCTTAAATGACCACCCTCCTATGACGTGGAGACTTCACTACCGTACACCTCTTAGAGTGCACTTCTAGGCACACAAGCCTCTATTAAGGTGCATTTACACAGACAACCGCAACACCAAAAGCCTTATTGGGCCACCCTCTTTTGTTTGCAAAACCCTTAGTAATGGGCATCTTTCTTAGCACCCTCACCTTTGTTAAGGTACTTTTCGTGATTCACTCAAGGCACCAGAGGCCTTCCTGGCCACCCTCCTTTGTTGATGAACCCACTAATCCATAGGCGTCGCCTAGGCACCTGTCATAGTTCACTTACGACATAGGTGTTACGTTGCGGCTAGGATTGTTCATCGTCGAGATCTCTCTGCTCAGTGCTCGAAGGCACTTAGTACTTTCAACACTCGCAGGTGTTGAGTTTTGCTCAGTGCACACAACGTGAGGAGTCATGGCGCACGCAGAGGCGGTGCTTCTAGCGCATGCACATTATACATTCCAGCGTTCTCAAACGCCAATTACAACTTGCACGCAAAGCACAACGCGAGGCTAGCCACACATAGACGCTGCGGTGTTTGACGCACACCTTTTCCTCAGATCCGTGCAGCATGTGCGATCTGCTGGCGTTGAAGCTGTAGATAATCGCCTTCCTTGACGAAAGTTCTGCAATAGTAACTCTGCAAAATCAAAAGGCAAAACATGCAAATCGAAAAGAGTGAGGTATTGCACTTAGCTACAGATCACATGGACGTGCAAGAGCAATAAGCTCTTCCAACGTCTGCTCACGAATCAAGTGATCCAATGTTGTGTTGATCTGCTGTAGTCATTCCAGATCATCATCAGCATGTGATCGTTGTGCGCAATGAATGTTGTCCTTCACGAAATGCATCTCAGTCTGATCAACTAGATCTAATCGAAAGTAGAGAAGAGACTAGAGAAGAAAGAGTGAAGTGGAAGGAAGAAGAGTGATCTAATTAGACTAATGAATTTAGTCTAACTAGCCTAATCTTCTAAAGAGGCTGATCTCCACTTAGGAGCCAAAATAAGCATTTTATTTCATTCAACATTCTAAAGAGGCTGATCTCCACTTCGGCTGACTGTCCTGATCTCTAGCAATTCTATCCGACTAACCCTTGTTGGATCTCTCTGACGCACTGCCAACCCGACTGCTTTGACCCTTGTGTTGTGCAATGTCTGAATTCCTCTCTTGCCTTGGCGTGAGTTCTGGAGGATCCGCAACATTGGTGGCCTTCTCGACTTCCCTCTTTTGCAGTGAACCTCTCTACATGCCTTTACTCCTGCATCTGTGCACAACTTCGCGTGTGGTAGACCAAAACAACCCGCACCTAGTTGTGTATCCCTTCATTTAAATCGAGCAATATGCTTATGTTACACCATTATGCTACCAAAATCTATGTTCACCATAAAAAAATTTGATAACGTGTAGCAAAAGCGCTACCAAAAATTTTAATAGCTTTGAAACCACACTAGAGAAGTGTTGCCCAAACTTCCACAAACAAGGTATGTACTCGTAGGACTCATTTGGTCCCTTGTATGGATGTATAGGACTTCCTAAGCTCTCTCCTAAACTCTTAGGATTTTCTTTATGAATTAAAATACAGTCATTATGTCAAAATCTCAGTCCATTTATTCCTATATATAATAGAGGTTCTGCCAAAAATTTCAAATAAATTTTGAGATTTTTTATACTAAATTAGGACAGGTTCTGTTAAATTTTTCAAAATAATTTTTGGGTTTTTCATACTAAAATAATGCAGATATTGTTCAAATTTTTATAAAAATATAAATATCGTAATCTAATATAGGGTAAAAAAGCAGAAATTATAAGATCGAATGAGCAATTTTGTCTAATTTGAAATTGAAATAATCAAAAGAGAAATACTGTTATTTTAAGAAATTTAAATTATATTGTAGGCCTGAGATGGCACTATTTTTCCTAAATTAATAAAAAATACTCATCATTTTTATTTACAGGGATTATGGGTTCAAAACCCCAAATCTAATTAAATTATTTATGAGACTTGTATATGATATATATGCTAAAAATTGCATACAAGATTGTTGTTGAGTCATGAGTTCTGAGTTCTAACCAGGGATTCTAGAATCAATTTATGATTGAATACATGCTTCATGATGATGATTCATGCTATCTATGTTTAATTGCAATTATGATAAATTTTGTATCTGTATGTTGATGCATTTTGACTGCATGAAATAATTTATGGGTATTGATCCAAAAGTGCAACTATTGTGAATTTTGAGCATGCTCCATTTATTTTTAATGGCATGCATTGGAAAGATGATCTCAAAAAAATAAGAGATATTGCACTATTATTTGTGGAGCTAGTTTGATGGTAAAACAACTAGCGAGTCGGTCAAGTAGTATCGACGCTTTGCATTCATCCTTATGGAATCTCTGTGAAGGGTTGTGAGGATGAAAACCCAAGAGCAGATAAGCTATCCCTGAAAAGGGAACCTAATATCAAGAAATCTAAAGGACGAGTAATACAGGGATAGACTCGACTGAAAGATGTCAGCAGTCCAACCATGTGCATATGTAGCAGTTGACTTCGATTATAGCCAGTCGCGGGAAGCCTTGACGAAGGTTCCTTTACTCTGTGTCTGACTTTCTACTTATAGGGGTAAAATGTGAAATAAATTTGTGAATGAATACCTTCTAAAAGTATGTATGCTTAGTGAACCGAGCGAGTGGTGCCTCAGGATGTTGTTGAATCAGGATAGTCACTTAAATTTTGTGAATTCTTTGCTAGCATGACATTTAATACAAAAACAATCTAATTTGAAAGATAATATGGTAGGCATATAAATATATAATTATTTATTTTATTAATTTTGTAAATTGATTTTACATTTATAAAAGAAATATGAGATGCAAGCAGTTTTTATAATTATTTTTATTATATACGTAATTCATAAAAGATTGTGAGATGCAAGCAATTCTTTATGATTACTTAATTACACTTTGATTCGACTTAGTTAAAGAAATTACCATATGAATATGTATTGTGATTATGAAAAAAATGCTTGAAACAAATGTCTTTTGGATGTATGTACTGTGATATATTTTGTATACATAATTTCATATACACTAGAGACCTGAGAGAAGTCTACTAGTACATACGATGCCATTAAGTTGTTTCACTTGTTTTTTATTAAAAAAATTTAGGTTCACAAAAACAAGTAGATACTATAGTACACAAGGACTCGACTGTGATTTGTTGTATATTAGGTTAATTTGAACTGTATTTGAATTTTTGTGATTTTGGCTTGTATGTACTCTGATATTCATTCAATTGAATGAAATGTTTTTTGAAATAATTATTGTGGTTTTTCTTTTACCTGTGACGAGTCCGAAGATTTAGAATTGGTTTATGATTTAAAAATAACTTCCGCTATGTTTAAAAAAAGCAAAAATTTTTAGTGAAATTTTCAGTCTCTGAATTTTTGGAGCGTTATAGTTAGACCTCTTGATGAGAATTGCATAAGATAGTAATTTTTGTTGTAGTGAAACATGCTGTCATATGATCTGAATTGCCTATGCGAGTAAACAAAAAAAAAAGTGTCTTCATTATATATATGGAGAAGGCTCCAACCAAAGGAAGGTCCAAAATCTAAGGACTCCAATGCATCTCATCGATCAACCTCATATATTTGTTCTTTATAATTTTTTCATTAAGAAATATGCTTTACATGAAGATTTTACAACATCCAGACATGGTTTTTGAAACGTAAAAAATTGAAGGCTCAAAATGCATTTAAAACTTTACAATACAAAGTATTGTTGGCCGTTGATTTTTAACGCTTTAAAAAATGCATCTAAACATCAAAAATTCATAATCCAAAACATTTTGCTCATTAAATGAATGATAAAAATCCAATATGTAAAGTCCGATGGATGAAAAACTTGATTGTTAGAGAAGAAACACCGCCGATTATCATCGGTTGTAGATTTTGGACCTTCCTTTGGTTGGATGGTCCCCCTTCATATATATAGTGAAGTACTAAATCACCACTCTGGATCAGCTTCTGCAGTACCCACTTGGCAACTCATGGGTAAGCACGAAATTATCTAAATAACTTCTTTCAGCACCTAAATAATGTATTTTGAAATCAATCTAGTTTCTATAAAGCATTTAATGGAAATATTGTCAGAATTTTTAATGCTTGGTCTATCATAGTTGCACTCTACAAATGCTTCTCTTCACTTGATCAGTGAAGCACAATCTTTCTTTGCATTCTTTGGCCTTCATTTAGAGAGCTCATTTGTTCTTTAATGCTCAAATAAAATTATATAAAATATGGTATATAGGTTCATCTTATGAGTATTTAAGCATATAATCTCATAGGCACCTCTAGAAACAAGGCCTTTCTATTGACATTAATATCAATCAAATTCTTTCCTTAGGTTTGATATGTTATAGGTTGAATCAAATCCACAGACCATATCTTCAATTATCTTCTTACAGCCACAAAGTAGGAAAAGCTTTTAAGAGTTGGGGTGCAATTGGATACACTAGGTGAGAAATCTCACTGGGCCCACAGTTCTGTTGTTTGGATAAAGTGTTAAATGGAAATGTAAAAGTCAATTTCCTCACTTCTTACAGTAAGAAAAAAAGGGGGAAACCTTGACCACTTAACTAGGTGGTAATTTGAATTCACAGAAATTATGGGGCCTGATACTCATGTGGGTTTTGTCATTCCTACTTTCAAAAAAGATATCTGCTTGTTAATGAGGCCACAAAAATAAACAATGAAGAGCTCCTATGAGAAACTTTATTCTTGCATGACGCAGCAAAATTACAGCATTACCAGCTAGATAGTACTCCCTAGGGACACTAGAAACAGGATCATAAACTGTTTCAAGTGATAACACGTACGAAACTTGCCCAAGAGAGTGATAACATCCAAAACATATAGCAATAGATGATCCTAGTACCATATCTATAATTGTAAACCTTCAGTCTTTACTCTAATAAAAACCCTGCTGCTAATTGATCCACTGCTTGTGCATAGATCTTGCTATATAGGGTGTAACATAATTTGAGCTCCATGCTGTGGTTGAAGAGATAGGACCGTATACGGAGCATGAGTATAGGCTGGTGAGAGCTCGAAGGAGAAATGCTGCAGAATCATTGCTAAGGCTATCTTGGCTTCCATTAGAGCAAATGACTGCCCAATACAGATCCGTGGACCGAAACCAAATGAGAAGAATGCCAATTGATGCTTTGAAGCATTTGAGATTCCTCCTGAGAATCGCTGTGGCTGAAATTCATCTGCATCACTGCCCCATAAATCATGATCATGGTGGATGCTAAGTATTGGCATTATTAGTTGGACTCCCTTAGGGAAGGTGACATCTCCCAGTTTTATTGGCTTGTAAGTTTGTCTAACATTAAAAATAAATGGAGGGTATAACCTCAAAACTTCATAAAGAATCATGGTAACCTGCAATGTGGACATCATCATTATCAGTATATTTGCATGCTAAGTGAAATGTCCATGCAACATAGCTTCAAACATGCAACTTGACTATGAACTTGGACACAAACTTGGTTCAAGTTGCTCATTGACTAAGCCAACTAGATTGTTTGAAGGAAAATAGTAAATACTCACAATCTTGAGGTCACTTAAACTATCAAAAGAGGGAGTATTCTTCCCACAGATTTGAAGAACCTCATCCCGAGCACGGCTCTGCCAGCTCGGATGCATTGAAAGCAAAACCATTGTCCATGTCAGCAACACTGAAGTAGTCTCTTGGCCAGCAATATAGAACAATTTGCATTCCTCTATGATGGCATCTATTGTCATCCGCTTCTTGAAACTCTGATTGTCATGAAGCTCATTGTTATTCTTGTTTGATTTTAAAAGTAACCCCAACAAATCATCATCTCTGGCTATTCCCAGCTTCATCTCCTCTTCTCTCTTCTCCACCATAGTCCTCAATATGGACGTGACCTCTTTGTGGAGCCTCCATCTCCTTAGATTCTTTCTTGTAGGAATATATCTGATGACACAAGTTTTCGTGACATGTTAATACACAGTTTGTCTTCAATTTCAGTATTAATTATCATTCTAAACAACCAAAATTGAGCATAAATGAAAACATTAAGATCAAACTCCAAGCTCAAGGGAGAAAAAGATAGCAAAACCTGTATCCAGGGATATAAATTGTCCTAGCAGCTTCAATCATTAGATTGACTTGCTCCCTCTGCATATGGAATACCTGTTTTCCTTCCTCATAGCTGCTACCAAAGGCTGTTCTGGAGATTACATCTGCAGTAAGACTCTGGAATTCAACCCATACATCCAATTCACTGGACCCATGAGCAGAAACTGATTTCTCCCATCTCTTAATCAACTCCAGACTACTGGTAACAAATGCAGGTGTCATCCCCTGTTGATCAAGGTCACAGAGTAGAGCATCCATCAGGGTACGATGCAAAATACTACCAAGATCAGTAGTTCAAACTGAAATTGGATGTTCAGTACAAACATAAGAAGAAATAGAGGTCAAAAGCATGGACATGATTCATGAAGCATCCCTTTTGGTTCATCAACAAATTCATATACATAACTACACAGATCATTGTATATCTACTTGTGTCTTTGCACTAAATATTAGAATCTCATATATGCAAATAAATATACCAACTAACAAGCAGCCAAAGGGAAAATGCATCCATCATATGCAATATCTTGGAATCAGGAAGCTTCGTTTCTGTTAAATTTTATTTGGTTGAGATAGGATGTGTAGAACTGAAACCTTTAGCTTGTCTAGGTAAAAGGCAGGGTTGATTATTCTTCTGTGCATTGCCCATTGCTCTCCATCCAAGGTAGTAATTCCCAAAGCCACGAGCTTCGCAAGAGGGTGTGTTGGTCGCTTTTGAAAGTGACCAAACTTATTTGAAAGGATATCCTTCACCATCTCAGGATCCAAAATGATCACTTGAGGCGTTGCACCAAACCATGTGACAAACAACTTCCCTACAAATGTGCAAGATCCAATTTGTGTCTGTTATTCAAGCAAAGAAGAACAATTGCCATCCACTGGAATGCCATTAGAAAAATTCCTTAGCAATCACAATTTTACTGTTACAAATAAAAAACAACTCTTGATGAAAAACACAAAATAAGAGAATGGGTTAATTTTAGCATCACTCATTCAGTGGCATTGAGAAAAGTACAAAAAAATCAACACCAAATGGATGCTCAATCATGAATCTATCCACTATGTATGGAAATCAGATATTGACAAAGGGCACCCAAAATAACATATTGGAAAGCTACTAATGGAATGTAAAGAACATCAAACGAACAACTCACAAAATCATTAATTTAATTCAATGAGTATGGAAAATCAGAAATCAACCAACTGCAGATGCTCTTTTTCTGATGCAACAGAATCCAGTTCATGAAAATCACACAAACATCAACTTGGCCACTCATAGTATCCACATCTAAAATTTGCAGAAAAGAAGTATGTCAAGCCATGAATTCAGTAAGCAAAGACCCCCTCCCATTGTACAACAAAACCCCATTTGCTAAAGACAGAGAAGCAGCAACTTGGTCACTGACAGAACCAATTGCTGCTTGCAGAGACGAAACATGAGAAGCCACAAGTTCACGAAAGAGACTCCTTAACTTGGTCACTGACAGAATTTCTTAATTGCAGAGAAGAAATATGGGAAGCCACAAGTTCACCAAACTAGGAGACTCTTCAACTTGGTCACTCACACAATCAATGATTAATTGCATAGAAGAAATATGAGAAACACCGAACTAAGAGACTCTTTAACTTGGTCACTCACAGAATCCATAATTAATGGCAGAGAAGTATGAGAAGCTACAAGTTCACCAAGCTGGGAGACTCTTTAACTTGGTCATTCACACAACCAGGGGCGTAGCCAGGATTCATGTGAGGGGGGGGGGGGGGGGGCAAACAGGGGTGTAGCAAAAAATTTTTTATTTGTGCGATAGTCGGGGGTTCGGGGGCAGCGCCCCTGTAGCCATTTTTTTTTTTTTAGATAAAATAAAAAATGGCTACAATTATTAATAAAAATCTATTTCATATGGACAAATCAAACTATTTGCTGCAGTCAGGGCTGGGCTAGGACTGGACTGGGCTACAAAAATGGATAAAAATCTATTTCATATGGAATCAGGGCTGGGCTAGGACAGGGCTTTAAAAAAAAAAAAACAAAAAAAGTTAACTGTTTCGGGAGGCAGGACTGGGCTACAGCCCAGTCCTGCCCCCCCTTAGCTACGCCCTTGCACACAACCAATGATTAATTTCATGGTAAGACATACAGGAATCCACAAGTTCACTGGACATAAGACTCTTTCATGAACAACATACATGCATCCTGAAAAGTTGACATGGACTAAGACTCCCTCTCTTTTTCTTGTTCCTGCTTTTGCACCAGAACTTAAAAATGCCAAAGAAGAAGAAAACACACATCATACCATACTTCCTCTTGGTTTCAGCAATGAACGGTGTGACACGTGGCACAATATCATGAGATGGGCTCATTGGATTGGACCAGGCTTGCTTGGTCATGCTCAAGGTCTCTCTCAGATTGCCAAGGAGGAGCTTGTAAGTAGGGCCATAGACTCCTTGTTGCTTCAAGCACGCTGCAAGCTTCAGTGGCTTGTACCACTGTGAGTAGACTAACTTCACCAGCCAATAGAGAAACAGAGAAGAAGAGAACAGCAGCAGAAGGGTGGCCAAGTACCCCATTCTTTCTAGTGAACACTACACAATAATCCAGCAAGCAAAAGACGATGTTGGTGGGCAATATGAGGCATCTATTTATAAGGCGGCCTTATCTACTATGTGGGCCATCTTTATTGACTTTGGCGAATAGAAATGCTTTTGTGCCACCAAAATTTATGTAACCACCAACTGATATCAAGATATTTGAAAATCCTACTAGAAATGCTGAAAATCCAGATGAACTCCGAATTCTACACAGCAAGCAGCGACAATGGGTCTGATTGAATGAATAAGAATCCAATCTCGTTACACATTCGGATATTAATTTATGGTCCATATTCATGAATAAGGTGTTGGATTTGGATCTGAGGTCTGATCGAAAGCATGCCACTTGCACCCCTAATATCAAAGGTCTAAAATAAGAATGTCTAATGGGCTGGGAGATGGCCTCGTCCTCTTCTGGTCCACGATGAATGAAAGGTTCAACTCTCTGATGCTAAATTACTGATGCTAAATTTTTTGGTCTCCACTTTCTACTAATATTAACATGGCTATGTCACCCTAAGCAGGTAAGCACCGAACAAATTTGTTCAAATTGTGGGCCCCACAAAAGTCTGACTGTTTCATGGGCTGAATTGAACATTTGAACATACGTCATTTAAGGCAATTGGTCCGTACATTTATTTGTGCAATAATATTGCATACGTCATGTTCTATATTAAATATATTTAAATATTTAAAGATAATTAATATAAAGCATGTTTTCTGCAAGATGACTAACTCCAAAGGCTAACAATTTGGAATTTTGACTTCTATACTTGGCAACCAAGAAACCTCAGACACTGACATCTCTAGATTTTCTTTACGGTGTGTTTGGATCAGGATCATTAGCGGGGGCACTTCAAAAATACTCTATAACTGTAGGGATGTAAACAGGTAGGACTGGAGTAGGATCTTGGCACCTAATCAGATCGGTATTTGGATTGGATCTGATAAAATAAAATCTGAATCTGATTGGCTTAAAATCTGATTTTTACGCATCAGATTTTGATCATAATTGGATTTAGATGCAAAACTCAGTAATGGTTCCAGATCGTTTATTAATCAGAGATGAATTTGGCTACAGAATCTGACTAATCGGATTATGATTTCGGTCAGATGTGGGATTACATCCGCGCCATTGAGCGTATCTATATCGATCTTAGGTGTTGGTGATGGGACCTGCCATAGACAAATGTACTGTATAACAAACACATACACACACATTTGGTAGGCACTGATCATAGTGGGTAGCTAGCTACTCCCCAGTCCACACTATATGTATATATAATTTTTATTTTACTGCTTTTATACATAATTATCCGTATTATGTGTGTATGTGTGCGACTGGATTCTTTCAATCTTGTTTTGAAGAAACAATCGTGTTGTACAAGCGGTACTCGTGTCGTATCATGTAATGGTAAAAGGGTTTAGGTTAGACCTGATTCAAACCAAGATCCAGTTTTACATGCATGTCAATATGGAACAAAAATCTGACGATACGGTTCGAATCCATGCCTGACCAGATTGGTTTTTTGACCCATTGGCATGCTTATATATTTTTTTTCAAAAAATGTGTTTCTACACAATTATATCTGGGCATGGTCCTTACCCATCTGAAACTGGAGAGGAGAGGACACAACCTGGAACTTTGTAATCGATCTGGGTCAGATTGGACATAAATCAGGATCCGATCCAGACATCAAAAGGTTAGATCTGGGTCTAGCCTGATTTCTGCATTGTAATTGATGTTTGGGAGTCACCAAGTTTATGATCTTGGCAACTATATGCATGATACCAAAAAAAAAGTCATTTATTTCACTCATTTGCTATTTGTTGGTTCTTGCAATTGAAGGCACTAGAAATGTCCTACTTGATTCAAATTAAAAGATCTGGGTTGGACAACTATGATGAGGCACCCCTAGATGAATATGGTTAGATCCAAAATTCTCCCTCTCTCTCTCATGGACAATGACTGCAATACTTCTAAGAAAAGCTTGAAAACATATATAGTAGTCTGAAAGTGAAAATTTGATTTTGATCCCAACAATTGTTTATGCAGGATGTTTCTTCTCTTTCAAGAATTAAAGAGTCTCATTGTTTAAACGGTAATTGCATTAAAACTTTCTGTTCACAGCCTGCCCTCAACACTTGGAACATTTGCGTCCGTCCATAAAGTGCTTTACGTGGTGCATATAATATTTTTGTGAATTCCCTCCTTCCATGTATGTGTAGGTATGATCAAGGGACCAAAGTGGGGTCACCTAAGGGACCTTCATTCTGCTTTGAGACTCTGCAGGAATGATCTACTTTGGGGAAATCCTTCCACTGTTTCTGTGGGTGATGAACTTGAGGTAAGCTACTCAAGATAACCAACCATCTCATACATGTCCATTTCAAACGAATCATAACACAACAGGTGCCGGTTGGACCGCATTCCTTACATAGACTTGCAGCTGGTTACTGCAGAGCAACTACTGCCCAACTCACCTGGTCCCATCGCAGATCTAGCTGCAGACACCCGGCCAAGCCTAAGTTCAGGCCCACCAACTGAAGCAAAATTACTCCAACCAGAAGCCTAGATTGTTGGATGCAAAGTGCTTTAACCCATCCTGTGACTTGAAACCAAAATCTAGTGCAGTTTTTGGTGCTTGTCCCCAGTTCAAGCCTCAACACAGATTTTGGGGTCCCCAATTGATTCCTAGTCTAAGTTCCTCCAAATGTGTCAAGATTGCCATACTGGCATTTAGCGCTGAAACAGTGAAACCTGGCACAAGTTCTGAGTTTGAGTAGCACATTGGACCAAGTCGGCTGGTCGAGATGTATGACAGTGCAGTATCAAATAATTACCATCTGTGAAATATAAATGCATACTAGTTTTAAACATGAGATATCGAAAGGCCTTTCTTGCTCATGCAGATACATGTTTATGAAGTGCTAGGCAGTAACGTGTTATGCCTTTCTTACAAAGTACCGAACAAGAGAGCCAGCAACTATCAATTTCAGGAACCACATGTATTACCTGCTACCACATTCAATCAGTATTCTTTCAGATTGTAGGACTGTTGTGTTCAATGCTGCAAATGTAAGCTGTGTGGGCTCTCATTAATGAAGCATGATTATGAGCATGAATATCTCCTAAAATATTTTGACAACATAACTTGCAGGAGAATTGGATGCAGATGTTGTCACAGGAAGTGGTATTGGAGGGCTTTGTTGTGCAGGGCTTTTGGCCAAATATGGGCAAGATGTTCATGTATTGGAAAGCCACGATCTTCCAGGAGGTGAAGCCCACTCATTTGAGATTAAGGATTACAAATTTGATGAGTTCATTATTTTTGGTTTTCAGTCAAGAGGTCGGCAGGTAATTATGCATCCCATTATACAACTGTGCAATTTATGTTCATATTCTTTTAAATATTAATTTACACTTTCTACAAATCAGATTTAGTCAATCGTTGGAAAGTCTAGCGGATTTGTACATCAAGTAGATCGTACGACTATATGGAGTACCTCTATCAATCATCTTCGATCGAAATGCATGATTTACTTTAAAGTTTTGGGGCCAATTGTAGAAAGCCTTGGGGACTCAGTTGAAGTTTAGTACAATATTTCATCTTCAGACATATGGTTAGTCTGAGAAGACGATTCAGACTCTTGAGGATATGCTTAAAACATGTACCTTAGACTGAAAGGGCGATTGAGACAAACATGTGGTGTTGTAAGAGTTTGCCTACAATAATAGTTACCATAGAGTATTGACATGACACCCTATGAGGCCCTGTATGAATGACATGCAGATCACCAGTCTATTGGAACGGGGATGGTGTGCAGACTTCAGACACACCCATGGTGATAGAGGATTACATTGAGCAGGTGTGCAAGATTCATGATACACTAGTGATTATTCGGAGTAGGCAAAAGAGTTATGCAGACCGACAGTGTTGAGAGCTCACATTCGAAGTTGGTGATTTCATTTTTGTGCAAGTTTCTCATATCAAGAGTGTTTTCAGATTTGGCAATAAAGAAAAACTCATTCCCATATACGTTTTACCGTTCAAGGTTCTTGAGATGATAGGCACAACGACTTATCGTGTGGAGTTACCACCTTAATATGCAAAGATTCATGATGTGTTTCATGTGTCAATGCTGAGAAAGTATGTATATGACCAATCACACATGATTTGGTACGAGAATATAGAGGTACAAGGGGACTTGTCCACAGAGAAACACCCAGTTGAGATTATGGATCGAAAGAAACATGTGTTGTGGACGAAGACCATTCCTCTAGTGAAACAACATTGGCGACATGATGATATAGATGAATGTACATGAGAATCGAAAGCTGCGATGCAGGAAAAATATCCCTACTTATTTGAGTAGTAAATTTAGCAGACAAAATTCTTTTTAAGGGAGAAAGACGTAATACTCATAAATTTTTGGCAATTATTTCTATAAATAAAGATGATTTTTGTCTCATTTATGGATTTTTGTCTCATTTATGGTTTTTATTCATTCAAGTAAGTATTGGAGGTAGAATTAATTGTGTATATTAACTCAAAATTTAAGCCCAAGTGAATTGTAATTTTAACTAAAGTTAAAATGAAATTTGAATTGAACTTAGGGTTAATTTCATGTAAATTGAAATTTAACATGAATTTGGAGTTTTATTGAATTTGGATTTCAATTCGAGAATTTAAATTCAGATTGGATTTAGATATAATTCAGATTTAATAAATTGATTTCGAATATTATAATTGGATTTGGATCTGATTCAAGTTGAATTAAATAACAATTTGAATTTAAATTATATGTTAATTTAAGTCATAATTGAAAATTGAATCACTTTGTGAAGCATGAGAAGAGTATAAACAGGCACCAGAATTTACGTAAAGATAATAAATGGATAACATAGATATTTGCATTATTGCAAGGAGAAGCTTAACTAGGATCTTTGTGGTCTGGAAAACAAAAGATGTTTGATGATCTTTGTGTGCATTAATGGCACTTACCTCTTGCTATGCCACGTCTTTTGTTTCAGTGTGAAGACAGATCAATTGACTATTTTAGCTCAATTGGTGAAACTCTTAGATTGCCATAATGTTAGACAAGAAACGGTGTTGTTAATGGTTCAAATATCTGACCTATTCAGGGGTATACCTGGTTCCGACCCAACCGTCTAGTCCATTAGAGATTGAGTCTCCATTTTTGTTAGGTCAATTACAAAACCTATTCTTGTAATTTATATGTTATTTATTTAATGTGTTTTTGTTTATGATACATACATATACTGAGAGACCCAACAAAAGGCACGTACCAAGCACAACCTGAGGTACATAGCAAGCACAACTTGAGTAGTAATCTTATCAACACAACAACTGGAGTTTTAATAGTCATCCTATCAAGTCCCAAACCTAAATTAATTGTATTCAAGTGTCAAGTACCTATCCATATCCAACTGCTAAGAAGTCTTGGTTTCTAAATCATTAAGGGTCTATTGCCTAGAATAATACCATGTGAGCTATGTCGCATAGGTGCAGGTGCAGGTCCGTATGCAATGATGCGGCACTTTAACCCTACGACTCATTGACAATATATGATGCTAAAGAACTCTAGTGATGACTTATGTTAGAGATTTAACCCTAGGAAGTGGGAGAAATAGGAGAGCTAATGTGGCGGGTTAAAAAGATAAACATACCCCTATGACAAAATAATAACAAGAAGATATGTGAAAGTGTGAGTGGCAAAGTACAATATTCAATTACTTGTAGTTCTTGAAACTCTTGCAATATAATGCACGTGGGTATTGGCCATACTTAAATTTTGATGAGCAAACCGTGCAGGTTTCTCGACTCTACTAAGTACGTTAATGATAGCTGGTATGAAAAATCATGCAAAAAAGAGATAAATAGTACAACTATACAATTGTTGGGTAAAATGAAAAACTAACTCATAGATAGATAACTATGTCGATTTATACATGGTGTCGTGTTCAATAAAAATAAGTGTGAAAGTGTGAATGACAAGCTATGTAACATGAACTCTTCTAACAGGAAACTACACCTGCATCGCACCCTCACCCATGCGAGTGAACACAACTTCCTTTGTGTCAGGTGAAATCAACCACAATGAGGTCCATTTCTGTTTAAAAGTAGATTCAATTAACCCTAACCAAGTGCATATTTATCTAATATTATATATATAAATACATAAATGCATACACATACACATAATGTTCACTCAAAATTGTTAACACATATATATATATATATATATATATATATATATCCTCGCCACACCCCCTCACCCAAGTTTTTTTAAAGTGTTGCATCTTTGCATCTGCACCCGCATATGTACCTATGTGACATAGATGACAAGATATGGTGTTTAGCTACAAGTACTTTAGTAATGGTTGCTATTAGAGATTGAACCAATTAGATGTGAGAAATAGAAGAGATATGCACTGGTGAGGTAAAAAGACCCTTGTGTGAGAAAATAATAACGCATTCATAATGCCATTTTCAACAAGATAGAATGTGAAAGTGAGTGACAAAATATGATATTCAATTATATTTTTACCATACTTTATTTTTTATGAGCGAATTGAGCGAGTGTCTCATCTTCAAAAAGTACTTTGATGATAGCAAGTGTATGGAAAAACTATGCAAATGGATACAAATAGCACAACGCATTGGTGGGGTAAAAAACATAATTTAAAAACTTGCTTGGTTGACTTGGTCCGGATCACCTAGTCACCGAGTAAAAAATCAGGTTGAACTCGGCTTTAACAAAACTTGGCCGAGTTATGGGCGAGTCATGCATATATCACTATAAGAAAATACGTTGTTAGCGACGAACTTTAGCGACAGAAATATTCCGTCGCTAGTTAGCGACGGATTAACGAGCGACAAACATCCGTCACTATAATTAATGAAGCTTACGAAACTAGTGACAGAATATAGTCCGTCTCCCAGTCCGTCTCTACTTAGCGACGGATTTTGTGACATATTGTTTTGTCGTTACGGCCGCACCATTTGGCGACGACTTTTGCGACAAAATCTAGTCCGACGCTACTTAGCGACGGACTTGGCGACGAAATATAGTCTGTCGCTCGTTTCGTAAATTTGATTTACGCTGGCTTAGCGACGAATTAATTCTGTCGCTAAGCCATCGCTAAGTTTCGAATAACCGTAATCCCAGACAACTTTTCCTTTTCTTCTTTCGCTGCTCCCGCCGTTCGCCGCTCTCACCGTCCACCGGTCCCACCGCCAGGAGACAGGTAAAGGACCCCCCCCCCCCTCCCCCCCCGCGATTTTCGGCAGAGGGTTGGGTTAACCCCCTGTCTGTTTGTGCCCTAGAGCTGCTTCAATGGGCATTTAGCGATAACCTTAATCTATCCTATCTTTTTTTATTTCCTTTTCTTTTTTCTCTAAAGCTGCTTGCTCTTGTTTGGGATTTGTTTCTTCACTGTTAATTCTGAAAGAATGTCATGCACATTAGTTGAAAGGCCCTATTTTCAGCTTCTTCTTCTTGTTTTTTCGGTCTCAATTGCTTGAATTGGTGAATTTAGTCACTCTTGTTCTGAGCGTATGTTTTGCATACTAATTATTGATGACTCTTGTTCTGAGTGTATGTTTTGCATACTAATTATTGATGGAAGATTCACAAAAACCATATTGAAACCCTAATTTATGCTTTAAGTTGTTTATAAACTCTTGTATTTGATGAAACATAAGTATTAACAATTGTATGGCATGATTAAAAAATAACTGCAGGAATACAATGGCGAACTGGGATATATGATTCTTGTTTTTTAAATTATGATAGATATATCCTGAATCAGTAAGGGAGAATTCTTTGTTAAGATGTCTGAAGTTCGGGGTCGACCAACTGTTTTGTTCAGTTCTTGTTACTGAGCGCCTGTTGAATAACCAGCCTTCTGTGTAGCATGAGAAAAAATTTCCATATACAAACAAACAAGCAAAAACAAATCTCTTTTGTTTTCAGTCTGTTTTTTTCATGCTACGCAAACAAGCTAAAAACTTTCTTTTATCAAAAACTCTCATAGGCAAATCTTTCTTTTCCTATGAGAGTTTTTCTCTCTTTCAAACGTGCCCTTATAAATAATTAAACGCACAAATTCCTTTTAAACTTCTTAATGTTCTTTAAAATATTAAAATATCTTAGCTATGATCTTTTCTTCAATCTATGTCACAAAGATACGTTAATAGAGGACAGGGGATGTGGGTTCGACTTGTAAATTTTAAATTCTTATTTAAAAAGACACGAGGACATGTATTTTTAAAAAATTTAATCAATAAAAAACTGTTTTTCAATATTTAATATTTAAAATTACTTTTAGTTGAAGTATTATTAAAAATAAATAAAAAATTATCAAAACATTAAAATAATAAACTGTATGAATATGTCTTCCAATCAACGTGCAACTCATGTCACCAAGAAGCTGAAGGCCCAGATTCGAATCCCTCTGCCACATAGGGCTTAAATGATATCCGGTAGGGGTCTACCTAACCCCAGCTTGCCTATCAAAAAAAAGAAAAAAGAACACACGGCCAAAATAACGTGTCCAACACGTTTTATCACAGACTTATATAGTGTGTTTCTCGTGGCATCAATGATATATAACAAGCATTGGACATAAAGATCTGCAGATATCACTAATTTTAAAGAGTTGACTGATCTACTTTATTATTATACTTCTGATAAAAATGAAGTCCTTAGGTTTAGCTTGCTTTCACATGGATGCCAAAATGACTCTGCCAGACTCAACTTCATGACTCCTGCAGAACATTTTTTTTTAAAGGCAAGCTGGGGTTAGGCAGACCCTATCAGTTATTATTCAATCATACCACTGGGGTTTTGAACCTGCAACGTCTGGACTCCTGCAGAACATTTACATTTGAATGCTAAATCTCTCGAACATGAATTGCATGCTGACCACAATAACTTCTTTTGCAGTAACAGTTAAAATAAAGCAAGAAGAACAGAACAAGAGCATCCCAACGCTAAAGAGATCAAAATTTCCTCACTACATGAATCAAAGAAACTACATAAATATGATACTTCACAATTTGCTTTTATCCCCGGGAGGTTCTTGCATGAATGCACCCTTTTGGATCATGAGACGTTGCACACCATTCACCACACCAAAAGGAAAGCTTTTTTATTGAAGGTGGACCCTGAGAAAGCATTTGATTCGGTTCATTGGGATTATGTCCTTTTCAATCCTTTTTTTTTTTTGAAAGGCAAGTTGGGTTTAGTCAGTCCCCCACCAGTTATTCAACGTACCACTGGGTTTTGAACCTGCAACATCTCACCACAAGAAGACGTGCACTGACAGCTCCTACCAACCATGTGGAACCCGTTGGTGTGTCCTTTCAAATCTGGGAAAAATGGGATGCGGTGAAAGATGGATTTTCAGGATCTAATGTCTTCATTCAACATCCCACACAGTCATCTCTGTCAATTGCCGACGAGGATACTCATTCAAACCTGAATGCTGCTTCAAGCAGGGCTACCCCTCTCACCCTTGTTGTTCAATGTCGTAATGCAGGGCCTTGATTCTATGCTTAGTCTCCTTTGAGAAGGGCATTTTTCATGGATCAACTCTTTTTGGCTTTTCCTTCTTTTCTCATTTGTTTTTTGCAGATGACATCTTGATCTTTGGTGAGCCCACTATGGAATATATGTGGTCATTATGGCTTATTGTGCGTTTCTTTTTTAAAAATTTGGGCTTGCGAATAAATGAATCTAAAAGCCAAATTGTCATCTTCAATGCGGATGAAGCTACCACTATAGCGGCGCCGATCCTTTTCAAAAGCAAGACTGCCTCTCTTCCAATGCGTTGCTTGGGGCAGACACTTCACATTGAAGCCAATTGTGGTAGTCATTGGGCTCTTGTAGATAATCGAAATCGGCAAAAGGTCGATGGCTGCTCTGCTCGTACCTTGGCAGCTGCGGGAACAACTACTCTAGTGTGGCATGTGCTTGTGTGCGAAAAACAAAACTCAAAAAATCTATTGAGAAAGCAGGCATGTTTAGAGTATGTGCCCTTATAATTCTTATTAACTAAGTCAGATATTTATACACAATTGCTGAAACAAAATTGTTAATTTGTTACAAATGAGTGGTTCTGAACAGAATTCAAGAAAAGGCCTACCGACTAATTTAACAACTCACTTAACTGACTAACAGTAAAAACTAATTTTACAGCTAAGCAACAGAATATACAGCTACACAACAGAAGCCTTCTTCTATTCACTACAACATGCCTCCCTCAAACTGGAGCATGTAAGTCACAAATGCCCAGTTTGCTTTTGAGAAACACAAATTGTTCTTTAGCCAACGATTTGATGAATATATCTGCTAGTTGAAGACGAGATGGAACATATTGAGTATGAATTACTCCAGCTTTAATCAGATCTCGCACCAAATGGCAATCAATTTCTACATGTTTAGTACATTCATGCATAACTGGATTAGCAGAGATTTGAAGTGCTGACTTGTTATCACATAAAAGCAAGACTGGCTGGATGATTGAAACTAGTAAATCTGCAAGTACGGCTTTAAGCCACAAAATTTTACATGAGGTATTGGCCAAAGCGCGGTATTCTACTTCAGCAGAAGACCGAGATATCGTGTGCTGCTTCTTTGTCTTCCAAGAAATCAAGGCACCACCTAGGTAAATACAATACCCAGTGATTGAATGCCTCGTATTTCTATAAGCAGCCCAATCAACATCACTGTATGTTGTCAATTGTAGACTGTTATCTGCTGGAAACAAAACTCCTTGTCCTGGATTTTGTTTGAGATAATGAAGCAGTTTAAGTGTTGTTTTGTGATGAACTAAAGTAGGACTTTGCATAAATCTGCTCAAGGTATGAACTGCAAACATAATATCTAGCTGTGTAATTGTAAGATAGATCAATGGGCCAATAAGTCGTCGATAGATAGTGGGATCAAGCATTGGTGTCCCATCATTTATTGACAAGCTAAGTCGTTGCTCCATAGGAACATCTGATGGCTTGGCATTGAGCAGCCCTGCTTCATCCAATATATCACATACATGTTTTTGTTGAGATATGAAAATGCCATTCTTGGATCGAGCTAATTTAATGCCAAGAAAATACTTAAGAGATCTCAAGTCTTTCATCTTGAATTGACGATGCAAATGACTTTTGAAATTGCTTATTTGTTGGTCATCATTTCCAGCGATGATCAAATCATTGACATAGACTAACATTGTAATAAAAACCTTGTCATTCTTATATGTGAACAGTGAATAGTCATTTTTAGATTGTTGAAAACCATAGGCTAATATTACTGAAGAGAACTTTGCAAACCAATTTTGTGGTGCTTGTCAAAGTCCATAGAGTGATTTACGTAGTTTGCAAACCCTTGTCTCATCTTTGTCTGCATAACTAGGCGGCAAAGTCATGTATATCTCTTCATCTAAGTCTCCATTAAGGAAAGCATTATAAACATCCATTTGATGAAGAGACCAATTAAATTTGGCCACGATTGAGAGCAAGCATCTCATCGCAACGAGCTTAGCAACATGAGCATATGTGTCATGAAAATCTAGTCCTTCAACTTGAGCATAACCTTTAGCCACTAGACACGCTTTGAAACGCCCATCTTCTCTGTTGGAATTATACTTGATTCTGTATACCCAACGACAACCAATAGGTTTCACATCTGATGGAGGATGAACTAGTGTCCAGGTTTCATTTGTTTCAAGAGCTGCAATTTCAGCTTGCATCGCTTGAACCCAGTTAGGATCTTGTGAGGCTTGAACAAAGGATGTAGGTTATTTTTGCTGAGAAATTGAGAGTAGAAAGGCTTTGTGTGTTGAAGAAAATTTGCAGAATGACACATACTTTTGTAGAGAATACCTGGTTGAGTTCCTTTCTCCAAGTGATGCAAAGCAGGTGAATGAATTTTAGCAGCTCCACAATAGAAATCTTTCAACAAAACAGATGGTTTGGGTATCCTTGTTGAACGTCTTGGTTGCCGATTCAAACTGTTGGTTGTAGACTTTGAAGCAAGAAGTCTATGAGAATTATCAAAAATGGATTGCGTTGTAAAAGGATTATCAGTTGTAGGTAAATTTAGTTTTGCTATAGCTGATTCTGAATCATTTTGAGCATCAGAACTGCCATGCTCACTTGTTGGAGAGTTAGAAATTGATTGAGTAACAGGAATGTCTGAAACATGCTATTCTTGAAATTTTTGTCCTTCTATCTAATTCTCAAACTATTTGCCTAGATGATCTTCTATTGGTGAAGGAGTTACAGAGGTAGAATCTAAACTATTTATTGATTTAAAAGGAAAAACTAGTTCATTGAATACCACATCTCGGCTTGAAAATATCTTTTTGTTTTCAAGATCATAGACTTTGTAAGCTTTTTTAGAAAAAGGATAGCCTAGGAAAATACATTTGTGCGCTCTTAAATCAAATTTAGAAGTAGGTGTTAGATTTTTTGCATAGCAGAGACAAGCAAATGTTTTGAGATGAAGATAATTTGGTTTTTGTCAAAATAATTTTTCATAGGGTGTTAAACCTTGTAAGCATTCTGTGGGTGTTCGGTTTATAAGATATGTAGCGGTTAAAATGCATTCATCCCAAAATTATAAAGGTACACCAGATTGAAATTTTAAAGCTCTTGCAACATTAAGAATGTGACGATGCTTCCTTTCAACCATGCCATTTTGCTGTGGTGTGTGAGGAGAACTATGATCATGCACAACACCTCTTTGTAGCAAAAAAAATTTGAGATTATTTATGAAAAATTCAGTCCCATTATCGGTTCTTATTTTCAAAACATGTGTTTGATATTGTTTTTCAATCATATTTATAAAGGTTTGTAGTAAATATGATGTTTCACTTTTATGTTTCATTAAGTAAGTCCAAACTGATCAAGTGAAGTCATTTACAATAGTAAGAAAATAATGTGCTCCTGAATTTGAGACTTGTGAATAAGGTCCCCACACATCATAATATAAAAGTTCAAAAGCACACTCAATTTTATTATTGCTTATAGGAAAGGATAAACAAGATTGTTTTTCCATTTGACAGACTTCACAAAACTTGTTTAACATTTTGATTCTTGACTCACATCTAGTAAACAATTTGATTGTTGAATCAGAGGGATGTCCTAGGCGTAAATGTCAGATATCAGTTTGAGTTTGGCTGAAATTCACAACAATAGAATTATTGCAGCATAAGGGACTTGAGAATTCTGTTCTAAAAATGTAAAGTCCACCTTTTTCATCACCTGCTCCAATCGTCATCTTGGAATTCAGGTCCTGCAAAATGCAACCAGTAGGAAAGAAAATACAGTTGTACTGATTTTGCTTAGTTAACTGACTGACAAAAATGAGGTTGAATTTAAATTTTGGTACATAGTAAACATTTTGCAAGGTTATTATAGAAGAAAGAACTACTTCACCACTATGAGAAGCAATGACAATGTTGTTATCTGGAAGATGTCTGGGAAAATGAGATTTTAACTCAGCAACATTAGACATGAGACTCAAGGAAGAACACATGTGATGACTAGCACCACTATCAATAATCCAAAGATTGGGTTGATGAATGGTCATACCTGCAAAATTGACTTGTGGAAGAGATGATGTTGAACAAAGGTTTCTGTTTTTGAGAAGTTGTTTAAGCTGAGCATATTCTTCAGAAGTAAATGCTTGAACAGGATCCTTACTAGGTTCTTTAGGCTGCATTATAGTTGCAACTGAAGCATTTTGAAAATCTGAGCACTCGCCATTACCTTCAGCAAATGCAATTCTGTTTGTATGTTTGTCAGCTTTCGATTTGCTCCCAAACTTAGAATTTGCTGGATATCCAATTAATTTGAAGCAATGATCTTTGGAATGTCCATTTATGTGACAATAGGTGCAGAAGAATTGTTGCTTTCTAGAGTTCTTGAATTTAGAATATCGAGCTTCTGTGTTGACTACTGCCAAACTAACATGGTCTGCTATAGAGGAATGCATGCGAGCTTCCCTTTGTTTTTCTTCTTGAAGAATAAGAGAATAAACTTTGCTTATAGATGGTAAAAGTTCTTGCAACAATGTTTGACCTCTAGTGATGCTATAAGATTCATTAAGACCCATCAAGAATTGTATAACTTTGTCTTCTTGATATTTTTCTGCAACTGATTTATGGGCACCACATGGGCATAGCGAAAGAACATCATATGAAGATAACTCATCCCAATACACATTCAGTTTGGTGTAATAGGCTGCCACAAACATTGTGTCTTATGCGAGTCTACAAATGACTAATTTTAATTGAAATTTTCTAGGAGCTATACTTTGCGAATATCTTTCTTTCATCTCCAGCCACACTTCTCTTCCTGTGGTTGCATAGATTATGCTGTCTGCGATTTCTTTTGACAAAGAATTGATTATCCATGAAAGAACCATGGTATTACAACATTCCCAAAGAATGTATTTTGCACTTGTGCGACTAGGTGGAGAAAGAGTGCCATCCACAAACATAAATTTATTTTTATCAACAAGAGTCATCATCATAGATCGACTCCATGTTACATAATTCTCTTCTGTCAAGAGTTTTGACACAAGAACAACTCCAGGATTATCACTATGATGCAAAAAAAAATGGATTGATAAAATCTAAACTCAGATTTGTGAATGCATCAGAAGTTGTTGAAGCAGAACGATTACCTGTTGAAGGTTGCATAGCAGAATTGGCCATTGAAGAAACTGGATCAAGAGTCAATAGGCTCTGATACCATTTACGAAAAACAAAACTCAGAAAATCTATTGAGAAAGCAGGCATGTTTAGAGTATGTGTTCTTATAATTCTTATTAACTAAGTCAGATATTTATACACAACTGTTGAAACAAAATTGTTAATTTGTTACAAATGAGTGGTTCTGAATAGAATTCAAGAAAAGCCCTACTAACTAATTTAACAACTCACTTAACTGACTAACAGTTAAACTAATTTTACAGCTAAGCAACAGAATATACAACTATACAGCAGAAGCCTTCTTCTATTCACTATAACAGCTTGCCTCAATCCCCTCTCATCTACTGCAGATTTTTCTTATGCCTAAGAATATTAAAAAGAGGATCTTTAAATTACTATAAGAAAAAAATTGGTGTAGAAGCTGAGTCTAAGCTCTCATGCCTTGTTCGATGGAGTTCTGAAATCTCCCTGTAGGAAGGTTTTTTCGTCTCTTTACCACACTGTTAGGCATAGAGAGAAACTGATTTATGAATGTTGGTCTAAGCAAGCTGGCTGGGACATTTTCCTATGCAGAAATCCATCACAAGCAACCATATGAAAATGGATGGAGCTTATGAGCCTTCTAGCTTATTTGAATTTGAATGATGAAGTTGATGAAATTTCATGGAGAATTGATGGAAGTGAAGATTTTTCTATAAAATTCTGCTACACGTTTTTAGGCCCCCTGACCCATCTATGAAATGGTTATAGAAGAGAGCACTTTGGGGAGTAGGTTTGGGCTTCGTTTCTGGGATGATTAATAATTCTTGATAAAATCCTCACTGAAGCTAATATGAAGAAGCGAGGGTTTCTCCTACCTATCTATTGTTGTCTCACTTAGTATTCCAAAGAAACAAAACGTCACCTTTTTTGGAACTGCAATATTGTTCAAGCAATTGGGGCTCAAAACCGGGGAAAATTGTAACTCCCTCCGGTGATTTTGCAAGAGGGGATAAGCAAAAAAGAAAAGAAAAAAAAGGAAACGACCGCGTTGCACCCCCAAAATCCATGGGAGGGTGAGGTTTATCCTCAGGCCTCCTTCTTGCATCAAGCGAGCGACAGAGGAAGAGAGAGAACGACAGAGAGAGTGAGAGAGAAGAGGAGCTTACTGGAATCCAATGCCACCGACGAAGTAACCGCCTCTTCCACCTTCTTCATCTTCTTTTTCTTCGTTTCTGTTTTCTTTCCCGGGCAAAGGGGGGTCAACAACCATGGTTGCTGGCGAGTTCCTGTTAAACGAAAAAAAAAACAGAGAACGAGGGTGAGAGAGAGGGGGGGGGGGGGGCAGCCGACTGACACCGGTGGCCGACCCCTCTGCCACAAAAAGGATAGAGAGGGTTGGCTTTAACGACCGCCCCCTCTTTGACAAAGATGAAGGGGAGACGAAAGGGGGTGATGCCCTTCCGTCCCCCCCTGTTAGGGTTTTATCGGGGGGATCGGGTGTGACCCGGACCGAACTAGGTCGGTTCGAGTGTGACTCCAATCGAACTGGGTCGGTCTGGGTCGCACCCAGACTGAACCAAGCAAGTGAGAAAAAAAAAGTGGTAGAGTCGATCTGGGTGTGGCCCAGACCGAACCAGGTCGATTTGGGTCGCACCCAAACTGAGACAAACTTGAAAACAAAAGGGTTTGGTTGAATCGGTTTAGACCAACCCAATTAAGATTAAACTGGTTCAAGTAGAGTCGGTTCAGACTGAACCGGTTTGGATCAACCTGAGTTAGACCGAACCAGTTCAGTCTGACTGAGTCTCGGTTCTTAGTTTGGATCCAGTTTGATCTAGACTAGACCAAATTCGGATATGCAATGATTATTCTGGATCTGATTGGATCAGTTTTGGATCTATATCAGAACTGGATTTAGATCCAGTAGGACTATTTCGGATCCAGTCAGATGGTTCTAGATCCAGTTAGACTGCTCTGGATCCAATCAGACTGTTCTGGATCAAGATAAGTAATGGATCTAGATCCAGTTAGACAATGTTGGATCTAGATCATAAATGGATCTGGATCGGGTGGTGAGTTAGTATTGAATTATACATAAATCTGAAATAACCAAAATACCCTTTTGGGTACCCGAGATCCATTTGAGTAAAATAGACATAATTTTGCACTCCAAACTCAGAATTGAGTGAGGTTTAGTGCGTTGGACTTGTATCGTAGAGAGAAATATACTTGTTCATTTATTTTAGTCAAATTAGTGATATAAAAATCAAGATTTCATGAGTCAATTCGGGAGGGGTATTTTGATAATTTTGTAAGAGGTTTTATGTATTAATGCGAGTATGCTTATCTAATGATCAGATTCTACTGTCAGAACACCTTGAGAGTCGATTTTAACTAGAGAATAATATTCACATTTGAGGTAAGGGATATTATGAGCAATTTTAGATATAAATAAATATTTTTATGTTGCATGTTATTGTAATGTTGTAAATGAGTATGATTAGCATGACAATTTTTGAGTGAGACCATGACATGCATAAAATTTTCATGCTTGACATTATGATTTGATTTCATATACTTGTTAGTTGTAATATACATGTTAGTTATGGTATGTCATGCATGTTGGAAAGAGACTATAACTATGATAGCATGTCTGTGTGATTATTAACAACATGCATTATTATGAGATTATGTTTAGATTGGAGTCACATTTATTCTATTCATGGTGTGTGAATGAATGTATTGAGATAATCATGCATAACCTCTTAAATCATGAAAGTGATGACTTGTGGCAAGGGCTACCTGGTTCACGGCCAGAATGCAGCCACCATAAAGAGTGAGTCACCGACGATTTAACGATGTAGATACACTACATCCTTGCATGCTTAATGAGAGATAGTATGAATCCTAATATCATCATGACATTAAAGAGTAAGATCCATCCTGATCAGTTTACGACATCACTCATGAGAGAACGAGTGAGTTACGAGTTTGAAAATGGGGTTCAATGTGTTGAACTTAGTTATGACTTAGGGTTGCACTCACACAGAGTTTGGGACTCTGGAGGACCATGGATGGTTGATAACGATCATGGTTAGGATGTAGCGTGAACCATACCGAGATTGAGAGCCCGACCTCTTGGCTTGCTACTGGTGGGATCCCTGTTGTGGTTTCACTGTAGTGTCTGACGGTCTGGGGACCACTGAGAATATATAGTTCATTGTCTTGCCAACATGTAGAATTGAGGTGTTCTATGGGGTTGCTACGCCCATAGACGACTATGATCGATATAGCTGACCTAGTAATAGTTTATTGTGAGAGAGTGTTGAAAAAGTTAATGGGAGGTAATTAAAATATACAAACTTGTATGATGTGTCAAAAACTAAACTAAGATTAGGAGTTTAGAGCTCACTACAGTTGTAAGTTTAAGTATTTATTTGCTTATAATTATTTCTTACTGAGTTGTAAACTCACTCTCATGTTTAATTACATCTGTAGGTTCTAGGCATACTAGCACAGACAGAACTTGATCGATTTCTTTTTAGACAGAGTAATTAATAGTTTTTACTTTCATGTCATTGAACAATAATGTAATTGTTATATGCTTTTGTTATGAATGATGGACATTATAAAGAAAGTGAGTTATTGAATGATAAAGAAAAGAAAAAAAATTAGCCATGTTTATCTGTGTGAACTCGAACTATTTCCTTTGGGAGATCGGGGTGTTACATAAAGATATTCAAAATTCAACCAGACTACACTCTCCATTATCTTATTGTTGCTGAGCAAATCAATTTCTTTGGGAAAAGTTTATCTGGTGCTACTGGATTCTTATCATGTGGCTGTGTGTTTGGCTCGAAAGGAACAATAGAAGTTTCAAAGATGAATACTCTTCCTTTACTGCTCTAAATCAAAGAATAAGGCAGGAGCTACATGAAAGGCTGCAACTAAACTGGCCAGGGTCAGATCTTAACTGGGTGGGTTGTTGCCTATTGAAAGCCTCCCTTTCTTTTCTTAATTTTTGTCTTTGTAATGTTGTTCGTTGACTACTCATCACATGCATGTTTTCTTATGCTATCTTTTGAATGAATCTGAATTTTTTGTCAAAAAAAATTATCAAAGTGAAATAATTTTAGCTCCAAATTACTCCATAGTAACAATTTGAAATCAACCTGTTTATGAAGCAAAAGGATACCATTGACAAAACATCAAATCAACAATGTAAAATTTGGAAAGCAAAAAAATATATAATCATCAAAAGAAGAGCAAAAGAAGAACTACGGGGACCACACCTTAAGAAACCTTTTCATGTTTCTCCCATTGGATAAAAAAACTAACCATGAAAGATACAACGACAATTCCAAACAAACACCACCAAACTCGGAAAAAAGAAAAAAGAAAAAAGAGGCAACTATAGATTGTATGATAATATGGAAACGATCTGCAAAAATTTGGAGTAAGATTTGCAGTTATAATCTTTCTAAAATCTGATCAATTATATAGATGAGTTTTCATCCATCATTATTTTATCATGAATATTTGGTATGTATTCTCATATTTGTAATAAATAGAGTTTCTTCATTTGGATCATAAACCTACCTGTATAAATATGTGATTTAAGAGATTCAGCGAAAATAAAAAAAGAGGGAGCATGAGCTGTCTATGTGCCTGTGTGTGTGTCTCTCGATCTGAGAGGTCCTTGATCAAATTTGACCACAAGGATACACTTTCCTTAGCTATTGGCAATTTGGCAATAAAGGTAGCTTGTCAATAAAATATAAGGTTCCCTGTCATTTAAAAATAACAAAAGGTTTGAATGGGGGAAACCAAAACCGACTAGCTTAAGTAGCTAATCAAAGATAGTGTTTACGTGAATTTGGATGGAATGATTTTGTTGAATCTACGTACTGTTATTAATCAAGTTACTGCTTGTGCTACCCAATCTCACCAAGTGGATCCAGATATAGATGTCTAGCATGAATTCAAGTCATTGATATCCTTAATGTGAATCCCAGTAGGTCTTAAGTAGCACGGTTTAGACCCATTGTTATTGAAGGCAATTTTTGTCTACATAGTACCAAATTGAATGAAAGTTGCAAAACTCTCATTAATCTGCAGCTTTTACATGCAAACATTGCCAAGTCAGCGTTTAGAAGTGTCGTTTTATTGACATGAAGAATCAAACGTAGATCCACACCATGCAAAGGAATCCAATGAAACCCATAAGTGGATTGGAGAGAGAAGCCAGTAAGTGGGTTGGAGAGAAAAACCCTATAAGTGAGCCACCTCATGTTAATTCCATAAATGGAATAAAAAGACCCATAAGCAAGCCACCCAAGTTAATCTTGTGAGTTAGAGAGAGAAACCGGTAAGTGTGTCAATCGCTCCTGGTAAAACCCGTAAGTGAGACACCATAGGTCAATCCCATAATTGGGTTAGAGAGAGAAACCCATAAGTAGGTCACTCCATGTTAAACACTTAAGTGAGCCCCATTAGAATAGCGGCTCTTCTTTTTCCTATTTTTTTTTATCCAACTTACAGTTAACTAGGTCTTTAAATTTTCATCATGCCTAATTGCCTATGCTACCTATGCATTATTATGCAAATACCTACACTACTCCTCAAATCTCTAGACTTGACAAATTACAGAATTACTCAAGCACACAATAAAATTTAACATATAATATATCAAGATATATTGAACTTTTTAACATCAACCTTGGACAAATTTTGAGATCCGGCCGCATTTAACTGAATCTCTTTAATTTTTTTTTGTATATGCAAGGCCTTCTTGAAAATTACCTATATAGAAGGAAGATACAATCATAATCACATTAAGACAAGCTTGCAATGAGGTCATAGTTTGCGTAAGATAACATGGGCTCCATGTTGAGGTTGAAGAGTCATGATAGTGTAAGGTGCATGAATATAGGACTTTGAAAGCTCAAAGGAGAACTGTTGTAGAATCATGGCAATCACCAGCTTTGCTTCAACCATTGTAAAAGTCTGTCCAATGCAGATCCTTGGCCCTCCGCCAAATGGAAAGAAGCCGAATGGATGTTTTGAGGCATTAGCAGCCCCTTCTGCAAACCTTTCTGGTTTAAATTGATCTGAATCATCCCCCCAAATTTCAGGATCACGGTGGATTAACAATATAGGTAATAAAAGTTCAACTCCAGCAGGGATATTGAGATGTCCCAATTGCATTTGCTTGTTTACATGTCGACCCATCATTACTACTGGAGGGTATAATCTTAAAACTTCATGCAGAACCATCGTAACCTGCAAAAGTTTCACTGTGGCATAAGTTCTTTTCTTTTCAATGAAACATAACGTGTTAAGGAAGTATTCGTTGCATTATTAAGAAAATTATGACAAGATCGTATTGTCCTTCAAAACTATATTTTTAATGCAAATAATGAGAATTATTTAATTCCTGCATAATTTACATAATATAGATTGAAGACTTCATTGTATATTAGTAAAAAGTGAAGAACATTGACTATGATCTTAAAGTGTTGCTGCTTTTGAAGTTCATAAGCAGCAACTATGCTAAAAAATATTGTTAGTAGAGTCATGGTGCACAGATCCATACTGAAAAATATTTGGTGTTATGATGTTCTCCAATTTGGATGTGTTAAATATGGTAAAATACATGCACAAGCATGAAACACGAGTAAGAAGTACTCACAATCTTTAACTGGTTTAATTTGTTAGAAGTTGGAGTTTCTTTTCCACATATCTGAAGAACCTCATCCCTTGCACGCCTCTGCCAATCCTGATGCATAGACAACACAATCATGGTCCATGTTAACAAGACTGCAGTTGTCCCTTGTCCTGCAAAGTAGAACAATTTGCATTCCTCTATGATATCATCCATTGACAACCCCATTTTCTTGAAGCTCCCATGTTGCTGTAAATCATTGCCATCATTGTATGATTCCAACAGCAATCCCAACAAATCACCTTTCCTAGCATTCCCCATTTTCATGTCCTTAAGCGTTTTGTTTATCAAATCTTTGAGGATGATCCTTGCATTGTCATTTAGTTTCTTCACCCTGATGTGTTCTTTTGTTGGAATGAATCTGCATTATTTAAATATCATTATCAGTATGCATGGATTAAAAGCATCTCAAACTCTATACAGTAGCACTAATCAAAACATGAGGTGGTGACACTTTAATTATGCAAGCACAAAGAGTACATCTTAAATATATTCAAAATCCATCGCAAAGTCAAAAAATATTTAGAAATAAGGCATGAAAAGAAATAAGAATAAGAGTATCAACAAGGTTTGAAAAAAAGGTTTTTAAAGGCATGAGCTGTAACCAGTTTTTTCTTCACAAGAGTGGGGAATGAGCTTTGGGGCACAACGAGATGCAAGCCTCAATATTTTTCAAGGTTTAAATTGAAAAAAAATTGTTAAAAGGATTTACAGGTACTAAAATAAAGTAGTTCATTAATTATCAAGAATAAATACTAACAATCATTATAGATAATAAAAAAAATCTATATTATAAGTTATGACAAAATGAAAATAAATACTTCATTCGTTCCAGTGACTTTTTTTTCATTTCATTTCTTCAAATATTTTTGCTAGTCATTACTAGTGAACTCAAACTAGTTGAAAACCATCACATTTCTAATTTTCATTGAAATAAATTATACTTATATTTCTTTAGAATTGCGAAAATAATACTATAAACTTCAATATTAAATTAAGTTTCCAGTCTTACCAATGGATCTAAAAGCAATTATGCAAAAGTGATAAATAATAGTGAAGATCATTTGAAAAGAAAAGCAATTGTGCAAAGGTGATATGAATAATAGCGAAGATCAATGGAAAAGAAAATATTCATTTAAAATAAATGAGAACAAAGATAAAAAAAAAATAATTGTTTTCTTTAATTAGTTTGTCTAACATATATACAAGCATACACAACACTAGAGATCGAGCTGACAAATTTATAAGAACAAAATTAGCCAAAATCCATTAAACAAAAAAATCATTATGTCAAAATATTTAAACTTCCCTTTTGATTTTTTTTTTCTAACAAATGAAGTTAGGAAACATAGGGATCTTCTTTTAGGCAACAAAATGACTCTTTAGGTTTTTTGCAACTAGTCAAAAAAGTTAGTTAACGGACCTATCCAAAAGGAGAGGTAAGTGCCTCTTTTATTGCCATAACAAGTAAAAGCTACCGCCATGAGGGCTTATATGACAATTTTTTGTCCTACCTTTTAATAGTCAGACACAGTAGTTAGGTCTAACTATACAACCTCCTAACCAATAACATAGTGAACATAGGATACCAAAGACAATAACAGCGATAAACAGAATGTACTTTTGTCTTTCTCATTCTTGAATCTATGTGCTAACCCACTCTTTCTTATGGAAAGGCATAATGTTTGGTATATAGATTCAGAAAGATGAGAGGTGTCTGATTCTGGCTTCACTCTGAAGTTCATTTTTGTTTTCTTTCTGTCAACTTCCAGGAGGCATAGGCCTCAATACCCAGCAAAGAGGCATCTCGAGGCTTGAAAGGCAAAGAAGCATTCCCCTTAAAAATGTTAGTCCTCCACCTCTTGTCAACACACACAACATGTGATGGTTGTAAACCATTATAGCATATTATGTACCCGCTATTGTTTATTTAGATCTAGCCACCAAATGTTAGATCCAATCATATGGATGTGTTTTACCATGGTTTTACCATATTCAAAGTACCATAAGATTGAATTTCTAAGATGGTGAAAAATTGGCAGGTCATGGTTAATGAAGATAACGATTGTCTTTGAACATATGCAAATAGTACATAGAACATGATCTTTTGCTGTTGGAGATCATATTTATGTAAATCTATAATTTACCACCATAAGTTATTGTGGTTCAATACCACAATAGAAGCATTATATATATATATATATATATATATATATATATATATATATATAGGCTACCTCGTGTGTACCATACCCACATACACCTGAGTAGAAGTCATATTTTCACGTTTTCTTGATTTCTTGTGAAGCAAGCCCTATGGATATGGTCTATATGCCTTGTTTAGTCTCCTTTTTAAGGAAAAGAAATTAAAAATAGAGCATATTAAGATTAAAAACAAGCATACATACAGCAGCTATGAAAGTATTTTGGACCATAAGGGGTCGGCGAACAAGAATTCAAACAAATGAATGCAGCTTCCAAAGATGGGCTATATGGTTTGTTTAGTTAAAAACATGTTTTACATCATCCAATTATGTTGTATAAGCAGATTCTCACCTGAAACCGGGGACTAGCTCTTTCCAAACAGATTCAAATGCTATTTTAGCTTGTTCCTTCTGGATTTCGAATAATTGCTTTCCTTTTTCAAAATTACTTCCAAAAGTTGTCCTCAAGATGACATCATCAGTGAGGTTTTGAATCTGATCAAACACATCCAATTCACAGGATCCATTGGGACCAATTAACTTCTCCCATTTCTTGATCATTTTATTACAGCTAAAATAAAATTCCGGCACCATCGCCTGTTACAAGCATTGGCAATTATCAAGCGGCTAAAATTTTACAGGAGCAGTTGCAGCTAAAGCTAAAGAAATAGAACATGGGCCCATAAGGGATCCGGTCATCTGGTAGGGGCTACTTGTGAATGCCACCAGGATGATGGGACATCATGAGTACAAAACTCGTGAGGAGGAGGGAAGACCAGGTGCTATCACATTGTACACTTTGAGTGTCCTGCTGCACCGGACTGCCCTTCATCTCTGGGATACAGCCTGTCAGCTGTGGGGCTCAAAAGAAGACGGAAGGAAGATCAAGTGCAGTGGCACACTAAAGTGTGCAAGGTGATTGCACCTGATCTCTGCCGCTGGTTGTGCAAGATCAAACTTGTCTGTACTCTTAGGTGGGCAGGGGAAACCTCAAGGCTTTTGCTGATTGAAGGTCTGCCAAGGGTGGTTTTCCCTTGGGCTCGCCAAAAAAACAAAAAAAAGGAAACAAAAAAGAACTTTGGAACCAGGGTATCTCCTAAATTAAATGATCTCTTATGTAGCCCAAACAATCACTAAGAGTGGAGCATGAATTCTATTGCTGTAGGGCCCATGGAATGCTGACATGTGATTGGATGGGGCCTCATAAGGGGTCAGTTAGAAGATCCCTGGATCCATGTAGAAGAAATGGAGACAAACCTTTATTTTTTCTAGATGAAATGCTGGGTTAAGGATCTTCCTGTGCATAGCCCACTTTTCACCTTCATGTGCAATAATCCCCGTGACGATCGGCTTCATGGATGGTGGTGGTGGTGACTTCTGAAGATGACCAAACTTGTTTGAGAAAATTTCTTTCACTAGCTCCGGAGACGTGACCATAACCAAGGGCACGTTTCCAAGCCAAAGTCTAGACACCTTGCCTGAAATTGCATTTTCTCGAAATAATTATAAACAGGAGCATGTTATCTCTAGCACAGATAAAGAGAAAAAACAATACATGAGCATTAACATCTCCACCCACCCACCCAAGATCTCCATATAAATCAATATAATAATTGTTCCTTGCCACATAGCCTGCCAAAGAGAAACTGATAGTATTTGCTATCCCGTAGGTAAGAAACTCCTAATTAGAACCCATAAAGAAAAGTTGTTTTCACCCAAATCTGACCTTATAGAGGTGTTTATCATGGTCAAAATAGTAGGATTTGACCCTTCGCTCATAGTTTATCAATGTGAAAATATGTCTTTTATAGGTTTGAATGTTTTTTAAAGGCAAGCTGGGGTTAGGCCTATACCATTGGGTTTTGAACCTGCACCGTCCCAACACAAAGTGACGTCCACTAGCTGCTCCTACCAGACAAGCGGAGCCCTCATTGGTGAGGTTTGAAAATTTGATGCATTCTGTTGGTTTTTTAACCCCTCAAAATCTGACATATATATATATATATATATATATATATATATATATATATATATATATATATATATATATATACTAAAAAAACATAATCCAAATGTCAATTTTATAAACTTAATGTGTTATATATATAAGGATTGTGCTTTCTCCATTTTTCGTTAGGTCATGTTAAGACCCTCCAAAAATTTTCCTTTTAGTTTGTGCTGCCTTGTTTGTTGGGTCATGATAGGACCCTCCAAAAAACATATTTTTAGGTGTTATATATATAATGGAGATTGTGCTGCCTCTTTTTATGTTAGGTCACATTAGAACCCTTTAAAAATCATATTTTAAGGTATTTTATGCTAGATTTGAACCGTTAGATGTTTTAATTGTTTATTCAATAAAAACATTTTTTTATTAAGAATTTTTATGCTCAGATGTATATTTTAAAGAGGTAAAAAAATAATGGTTGATATTATACTAAAATTTGATAATAGAATATTCATCTTTTTACATCAAATCAATTCAAAACAAAGCTTGCTTCTTAATAAATAAGCAATGATAAACACATCTAACAGTTCAAATCTAACATAAAACACACAAAACTATGATTTTTGGAAGGTCCTGACATGTCCAAATGAAAAAAGGGGCAGCACACACATATATATAGGGGAATGAAAATCTACCCACTAAAAAATATTTTATAGGATTTTCAGTGTATTTTCAAAATTCTGACCTTACAGATGTGATATATGCATTTGCTTTTATAGGAATCAGTTTTTGGAGAATTTGATACCGATGCATGGATAGGTTTTTATAAGGTTTCAAAAATCAACGGCCTACAATTTTCATAAATTTTTGAAGCTCTAAATACAATTTTTTCATCCAAAATGCAGGATCCGAGTATCAATTTCTAGTAATTCAATCATGTTGAACACGTCTGTAAGGTCAGAATTAAAAAAATACCAAAAATTTGATAAAATGTTTTTTAGTGGATAAGTTTGGTAGGTTTTCTATTGGGTTTTCATTCTTATATATATATATATATATATATATATATATATATATATATATATATATATATATATATAGAGAGAGAGAGAGAGAGAGAGAGAGAGAGAGAGAGAGAGACGAGATCTAACAGACCTGATGTTACTAATGGGTTAATAAAAAAAGCTGAAAGTTAAAAAGATGATCATAGGATGCAAAACTTATTTTAATATATATATATATATATATATGAAATTTACGAGAAAAAAAAATGACACCTATTACATGCCCCAACCTTAATCCAAATAATAACAATCTTTAATCAGCATCATAGCCAACATCTACCACTCCCAGTCATTGAAGCTTCAAGAGAGTGAGAGAGGAATGGTTCCTCCTACCTATCTATATGGTGTGGCCATTGTTGATTTTCAATATCATAAATCATGTTTTACAAATTAGATCTCATAAACGTGTCCAGCATGATTTATTTGCTAGGAATCGGCTGTCAGATTGTTTTTTCTGATAAAAGGTAAGATTTATATATAGAAAGTGGTGTAAGAATCTGATGTTGGTCAAACAAGCAGGTGCGATCAATTGCACAAAAAGAATCATAAACAATAAACAAGCAGGTGCAGTCATGACCACTGCTAAAGGCATTGAGACCGACACGAAAAGTCAATTTTTAGGCAAATCGGACACGAGGCACGTCCGACCTTAAGGGAGTTCGATGTTATATATAAGGAAAAAGTGAAATTAAGCATGAGAGCATCACCGTGTTTCCTCGCAGAATCATTAAAGAATGGCAGAACACGTGGTACTATATCATGGGATAAGTTCATGGGTTCGGACAGTGCTTGTTGAAATATCCTCATGATCTCCAGTGCGTTTCCAAGGAAGGGTTTGTATGGAGGGCCATGGATTCCTTGCTTCCTCAAGCACCCCTCGATTCCCATGGGTTTCCACCATATTGAGTAAATTATTCTCCACATCACCCATGCAAGAAGTGCAAAAGAAACATGAACAAAACTGATACTCCCTATCTTGTCCATCTCCATCTTCGTCTGCTACACTCACTCTAATGCAGATAGAGAGGCAAATTTTTTTAGCTGTCTTTTGGCTTCTCGTTCACTTCATGATCATGGCATCTCTATGTGAAAAGAGTGTGGTATTGGACCATATTTATAGAGGAATAATGCTAAGCAGACCCTGACAACAATCTGCATGCAAGTGACAAGTTGACTCTTTTAATAAGAGGCTCGGAGCAGCTGATTCGGTTTTCAGGGCCGGCACAACTGACTGGCGTGAGTAGCTGCCCCTATTAAAAAGGAGGGCTCCACACCTGTCCTCTTATTAAAGAGGGAGTGAACACTTGTTAAAGCGTTCACCCCCGAACAGTTGATCACACCTCGATTTTATGAGAAATGCTGTGGTGACCAGCTGGGGTCGCTGTAGTGGCCACCATCAATTATGGAGCCAGTTGTGAGGCGGTGAAAGCTTGTAAGGGCTCCATCTTCGGATTGATGAAAGATTTTCAACCCACGCTTGGTTTTTACTATAGTTTTCCTCTCTTCGTTGTAGTGGAGAGCCATAGAAAAAAAAAAACTCTCTCTCTCTCTCTTCATTCGTTTTTACTCTAGTTTTCCTCTCTTATTTTTCTCTTAAATTGGATTTTCATAAAGCCTTTGATTCTGTGCATTGGCCCTTCTTATTTCAAATGTTATCCAGTTTTGGCATTAGTCATCGTTTTTTTGGGTGGGTGAGGGAATTGGTCTCTAATGCTCATGCCATGATTAAGATTAACGGCACTAGAGGTGGCCAGATCAAGTTGGGGCGTGGTTTAAGGCAAGGCTGCCCTCTATCGCCTTTGTTGTTCAATGTCATTGCTGAGGGTCTCGTGGTGTTGCTCAAGCGTGCTGCGGAGAAATGCCTGATAGATCCTCTAGATGTTCCAGATTTTTTGGACCATATTCTTATTTATGCTGATGATATGATTATTTTTAGGCGAGCAAACGTGCAGCAGATGCTTAGATTCAAGTTTATTCTCCAGTTCTTTCTTTCTCTTTTTGGGCTTTCCCTAAATGATAGCAAATGCTCTCTTACTATGTTCAATGTTCAGTCTCCTATGCTTGCAGTGGGTAAACAAATTTTTAATTGTGCAATCTCTAAGTTGCCGATGACATATTTGGGTTTGCCGTTACAAGTGAAACGCCTCTCTTTCGCTGCTTGGGCTCCAACTATTCAAAAAGTGAAAAACAAGCTTCTTTCGTGGCAGGCTTCTTATCTCTCCATTGCTGGCTGTCTGACTTTAATCAGACATGTTCTTTCTTCTATCCCTGAATTCTTTATGTCAATGTTCGTGATGCCTGTGGGCATGGAGAAGCAAATTTGTCGTTTAATGTCAGATTTTCTTTGGTCTGGGTGTCAACTTAAGAGTAAGCGTCATTTGGTTGGTTGGCGAACGGTGGTGTTACCGAGGCGTATGGCTGGCTTAGGTGTTTTTGCTCCAAGACAGAGGAGTATTGCTCTCATAGCCAAGCAATGTTGGATGGCCCATCAACCAGGCTCTCCATGTGCTCGCTTGCTCCATGCTAAATATGGTGCTCCTGATTTATCTCTTTTTCGCCATGGAACCCGGGGTCTGGCGATCTCGCACTTGCGAAGCATGTGGCTGAGAGCCTTATCGTCCTTCAGAGATCAAACTGGGGATGCTGGAAATTATGATCAGTGGTTGCAATGGGCGATTACTCAAAATGGAGCGTTCCACACCCACAAAGTGTATAGATCGTTGCTCCCCCCAGGGGCAGATTGGTTCCCTGAGTGTGCGTTATGGGGTAAGGGCCCTTCTCCAAGATCTCAGCTCTTGGCTTGGTTAATTTTGCATGATAGGGTTCAGACTCATAGTTATTTAAAGAAGTTGGGCTTTCAATTTCCAAGTTGGTGTGTGTTGTGTCAAGCTGCTGAAGAAACTACTTTTCATTTATTTTGGTCCTGCCCAATCTTTGTGGCCCTATTTAATAGGACGTGGAGATCTCCGAATGTAATTGTCAAAGAAGAATCTTTTGCGCTTGATCTTCTCCTGGGCCCTATTGAAATTAGACGATGCAAGCGGTGGAGACTGATCTGGAAGACATGGTTGCTTACTACTTGGTGGTTTGTTTGGATGGCACGCAATGATGCTACTTTCCGTCAAATTTCAGTCATCTTTAATCATCTTGTCTATAAAATCCTGGTTGATGTATATGCAATATTACATATGCATCTTAGAGACCTCTCCTTTCATCTGAACGACGTTCACTAAGCGGTGGTTTCTTCTAATCCTGCGGATCCTGGTTGAGTAGGCTTTGTTGTTTTGTTGCTAGCTGTCTGTAGTTTCTTTTTCTTTAGCTTTGTTTTTTCTATATTTTAGTTTTGTTTCTACTTTGTTCGGTTCATGGGTTCAACATTTTGTTGATCTTCATGAGTATTAATGTTGATCTTCTTTCGTCTCTCTCTCTCTCTCTCTCTCTCTCTCTCTCTCTCTCTCTCTCTCTCTCTCTCTCTCTCTCTTCCCACTTTGGATGAATAAGGATCCAACGGAGTGAAGAGTCCCAGCTCAAAAGATACAATACTGTAGAGAGTCTTAACCCCAATAAGGTTCTGAAGACAAGAAATCTCTTGTAATTAGGAGGTCTGGTATGATTCATAAACCACATCCCATGTCCCTATCCTCTGCTGTAACGTGGAGTTATATATTCATGCCTTCTCTCTCTTGCAAAATTATTGAAATAAAGAGAGAGAGAGAGAGAGAGATTATGGTGGACATAAGCACAACTTGTCGAACCAGGTAAAACCATGTCTAAACCCCCTCCTGTGAAGTTGCTGGAGGGGATAAACATTAAAAAAAAAATAAGGAAACAACAGTTTCTTCAAAGGGGAAACTGCGTTACGAGAGGGGGTGAGGTTTATCCTCACGCAACCCCCTCCACCACATCTCAACAAGCGGCAGAGGGAGAGGCAGAGAGAGGGCGACAGATAGAGTGAGAGAGGAAAACTTACCGGCGACGATGGCGGCAAGCTGAGGATCCTCTTCTTTTTTCTTCTTTTTTATCTTCTTTGTTTCTCCTTGCGTTTTTGGCAAAGGAAAGGGGGGGCCGGCAGCCATGGCTGCCGGCGAGTTTTTGTTAAAAAAAAAAATCAGAGATGGGAAAGAGAGAGAGAGAGAGGGTCGGTTGGCCGGCACCGAATGCCGACTCATACCCTCTTGGGTACAGAAGAGGGGGTCGGCCGATGGCCGCCCCCCTCTCTATAAACGAAAGGGTTTTGCCCCTTTCATTTTTTTTATGACAGGTCGAGGGTCGGTCTGAGTGTGACCCAGACCGAACCGGGTCAGTATGGGTCACGCCCAGACCGAACCCAAGGTCGGGTCAACAAAAGAAAAAGACCGAGTCGGTCTGGGTGTGACCCAGACCGAATTGGGTCAGTCTGGGTTGCACCCAGACCGAGACAGATCTAGTAAAAAAAATATTTGTGTTGGTTGAATCAGTTCGGGTCAAACCGGTTCATACCAAACCAGGTCTAGCCGAATCGGTTTATATGAGTCGGTTCAGACTAGACCGGTCTTAACTGAATTGGTTCAGACCAAACCGGTTCAAGTGAAATCAGTTCAAACCGAATCGGGTCTAAGCTGAAACAGTTTGGATAAACCCGAGTCAAGCTGAACTGGTTCAATCTAACTGGATCTAGGTTCTTAGTTTGGATCCAGTTCAATCTGAACCTGTTTTGGATCTGATTGGATCAGTCCTGAATCCATATCAGAACTGGGTCTAGATCAGACTGTTCTGGATCCAGTCAGGATGTTCTGGACCTAGTCCACTACAAGAAAATTGTTAATTAGCGACGGAAATTTGCGATGGATTTTTTTCGTCGCAAATTAGCGACAGATTAGCTAGAGAAAACTTTTTTTATGAATCTATCGCTAATTAGCGACGGATTAGCGATGAAAGTTGTTTCATCGCTAATTAGCGACAGATTAACGACAACAATTTTTCGTCGCTAATTCTCAATACAGGAAAACCATTTTAGCAAGGGAATTTTTCCGTCGCTAATCTGTCGCTATTTAGCGACGAAAAAATTCCCTCGCTAAATTCCGATTTAAACCGAGCGCGAAATTTTTCCTCTCTCCCCGTTCGAAATTTAAATTGACCGCGCACGATTTAAACCGCTTTCTCCCCGTCGAAGAGCGCACTGGAGAGCATGACGGCGATGAGGCAGTTTCACGGAGGACGGCAACGTCGGAGGACGGCGACGACGGAGGATGGTGACGACTTCGGCGGACGCAATTTCATGGAGGACGGCGACGACAGAGGACGGCGACGATGGAGGACGACGACGACGGAGGACGGCGACGATGGAGGACGACGATGACTTCAGAGGATGGATTTTCACGGAGGACGGCGACGCTGGAGGACGGCGATGGCTTCAGAGGACGCAGACGACGACGACAGAGGACGGCAACGACTTCGAAGGACGCCGTTTCATGGAGGATGGCGACGAGGCTGAGCGATTGCTGGAGGATGGTGATGCCGGTTCACGGAGGACGGCGATGTCGGAGAGCACCGGTTCACGGAGGACGATACAAGTCCGGCGATGAGGCAGAGCGATCGTTCTGTGCAATGCCTGTCGGGTGCGGTATAAGTCCGGCTTATTGATGCCGGAATACCGCCCGACAGAGATCAATTTTTTTTTATTTTTTTTTAAAATTTAGCGACGGATAATGTTTGTCGCAAATTTGCGATGAAATTAACGGCAGATAAGTTTTTCGCCAATTAGCGAGCAAAAATTCGCGATGGCCTCTATCCATCGCTAATCCGTCGCTAAACAGTTTAGCGACGGATTAGCGATGGATAGAGGCCGTCGCTAATCCACAATTTTCTTGTAGTGGTCAGGTCATTCTGGATCCAGTCAGACTATTCTGGATCCAAATGAGTAATGGATCTGGATCCAAGCAGATAGGGTTAGATCCAGATCAGAAATAGATCTGGATCGGATCTTAAGATAGTCTTGAATTATACTAAAATCTGAAATGACCATAATACCTTTTTGGGTACCTGAGATCTATTTTGATAAAATGGGCATATCTTTGCTTCTCAAACTCAGAATCGAGTAAGATTTGGTACGTTGGACTCGCATTGTAGAAAGGAATCTACTAGTCTATGGAATTTAGTCAAATAAGTGATGCAAAAATTGACTGAATTTTATAATTTAGTAATAATATGTGAAGTTTTGTGCATTAATATGAACATATTGTGTAACCAGATCATACTGTTAGAGCTTCGTGAGGCTCGATTTTGGGGAGATCACGGATTTGCCTTCAAGTAAGGGACATTATAAATAATTTTAAAAGTGAATCAACATTTTACGTTACATGTTATTGTGATTTTGTGTATTAATATGAGTAGCATGATAGCTTTCGAGTGATACCATGACATACATAAAAAATTATCATGCTTGACATTATGAGTTGATTTTATACATGTGGTTGTGATATCCATGTTAGTTGTGGCATGTCTTGCATGACTGAAAGATATTGTATTTGTGATTGCATATCTAAATGTTCATTAATATCATGCATTGTGATGAGAGTATGTTAGATTGGAGTCTCATATAGTCTATTCATGTTATATGAATAGATGTGTTGAGATCAACATGCATAACCCCTTAAATCTCGAAAGTGACGACCTGTGGCAAGGGCTACCTGGTTCGCGGCCAGAGTGCAGCCATCACGGAGAGTGGGCTGCCGGTGATTTAACGATATAGAGACCGTATATCTTTGCGTGCTTAGTGAGAGATGTGTGAGTTCTAAAGTCATCATGAGATTTAAGAATGAGATTCGTTGTGAAGAGTTCATAACATCACTCGTGAGAGAATCAGTGTATGACGAGTTTGAGAAAATGGTTCAATGGGTTGAACTTAGTTATGACTTAGGGTTTCACTCACACCAGGTTGGGACTCTAGAGGACTAGGGATGGTTGATAACCATCATGGTTAGGATGTAGCATGAATCATACCGAGATTGAGAGCTTGACCTCCCGGCTAGCTACCGTTGGGGTCCCCGTGGTGGTTCACTGCAATGCCTGGTGGTCTGGGGCCCATTGGGAGTGTATGGTTTATTGTCTGACCAATATGTAGAATTGAGGTGTTCTACGGGGTTGCTACGCCCATAGACGGCTATGACCGGTATAGCCAACTTAATGATAGTTGTTATGAGAGAGGATTTGAGAATGATAATGATAATGGAGGGTAATTAAAATATACAAACTTGTGTGGTGTGTCAAAAACTAAAGACTAGGGAATTAGAGCCCACTACAGTTATAAGTTTAAGTGTTTATTTGCTTATAATTATTCCTTACTGAGTTTTAGACTCACCCCCAATGTTTAATTACAACTGTAGGTTCCAGGGATTAGCCCAATCAGGACGTGTGCAGCTTATCCTTCTACAACAACGCATTTGGTATATTTTACTTTCTTGTCATTGAATAAGATCTATTTGCTTTCTCTTGTTATAAATGATGAACAATTGCAAAAAAGAGTTGATTTATGAGAATAAAATGAAAAAAAAATAGCCATATTTTCTCTGTGTAAACTTTGTACTCTTTCCCTCTAGGAAGTAATACCAACCGAATTCGAACTCCTGAGGTCCCAGATCGGGGTGTTACACCATGTGTCTCTTGTTTCTTGTGTGTGGTTTCTGTTCTTTCGTCTAAATCTGATCCAACGTCAAATCAAAAAAGTTTTCATGGTATTGTAGTCATGATCGTTTGATCGTAGAGAGTCATCCCAACTTATAGTTTTTCTACTCAGCAAGAAGAGTCGGTTGATGCTTTGATCAGGAACCAGTCATCCAGTTTCTTTGTTTGTTGTGTTGCTGACTCAAGGGGTTAGCGTAAAATCAATTAAATCCATGAAAGAGCATTATCCTAGCCTGTAGAGGAGTCGTTTGGTGCTTCCAGTTTTGCGGTGTTGTTTATTCAAGGGGTCAATGTGAAGTTGGTTGTTTGCAAATTGTTTTTGTTGAGTGTGTGAGTGAGAAATCAGATTCCAAACATATATATCGGTTGAGTGTGTGGGTCGTTGTCACGTAGCTTGGAACCGTGGGGTAAGTTGATCCTCCTGTGTGTTCTCCTTAAACAAATTTGGCTATTTCGTAAAGTAAGGATTGGTTAAATTTTATCTTAATCCCTCTTTGTGTTAGTGTAGTGTGTGTGAACTCATAATGAGTTCATTGTCTGCATCATTGGTTCTTAATGTGGTGATCCAATAGAATGCCTTTTGGAGCTTGGTCTCGATAAAACTTGATTATAATAATTATCTATTATGGCGATTACAAATCGAATCAGTTATGATTAGCCAGGATTTAATCAAGGTTGTTGATAGAACAAGTCACGTTTCGGTCAATTTTTAAGTGTGACCAAGGAAGGTAAAACCCGTTTTATAAAATTATAATTTTTCTACATAGAAAAGATTCGACCAATTAGCCCTAAGCTGGATTAAGTTTACTATAACCAAAGTCATGATCAATCAAATCATTATGATTCTTATTAACAGGGATACATGGGTTGCTCTTGGGAAAACCTATGCCTCTCAATCAAACCTTAAAATTATGCAAATGAAGACAGATCTTCGGGATGCGAGGAAAGGAGACAACACCATGACAAAATATTTGAATCATGTTAAATATATATCTGATTTTCTAAGTGTTGTTAATGAAGAACTATTTGATGTTGATTTAATGTATTATACTTTGAATTGTCTCTCCCATGAATATGAAAGTTTTGTCACTATGATTACTATTCTTGAAAATCTTTGTTCATTCTTTGGGCTATATGACATGTTAAATCAATAAAAAAGGATCCAAGGTAGAAGTGGTGGTGGTCAAGATAAGACAAGCTCCATGCAGCAAGGGATTATTTGTCAATTTTGTGGTTGAAGGAACCACTCTGTTCAGAATTGTTGGGATATTCTTAAGGCCTTTGCTAAAGTCATGGACATGTTACCAATAGGAAACTCCAACTAATTTTTAGATAGAGGAGCAACTCATCATATGATAGCAGAAGGAGAAGCCATGACAGATAAAGAAGAGTACCAAGGTCTAAAAACAATTAAGGTAGGTAATGGTGTTAATCTACCCATATCCACTTCGTGTACAATTAAACTTCCTTTTAAAGATAATTTTTTTATTCTAAAGAATGTCTTTATTGCTTCCCAAATAAAAAAAAACTTTTGATAGCCTATTTCACTCATGATAATAATTGCATATTTGAGTTTCACCTTATATGTTTCTATGTTAAAGATATGAAGAACAGGGTTACCCTCTTACATGAACGAAGTGAGGGGGTTTATATATTTGAAGCAAAGGAGAGGAGTCAATAAGAAGAGCAGAGGCATACATTGCTCAAAAGGATATGTCTCCTGAAACATGTCATTACAAGCTTGAATATTCTAGTAGGGTGTCATGGATATTTTTTGCACTAGACAACTTTTATCTCGTGTCATTAGTTTCTATTTATCTGATTTATGTTCTAAATGTGTGATTGAGATCGTAAATTATGGTTTTGTTTGTCTAAGTCTATTGCTTCTTATCCTCTTGAAATTTTACATGGTAACGGCCCTATTCCAGTGGTCTCTAGAGAAAGACATATTTTATTTTTTACTTGTGAATGATTATTCATGTTTTTCTTCGTTATTTTCTCTGGTGAGAAAATTAGATACTTTAAGATGCTTTGAAAATTTTTAAAATATTATGAAAAACAAATTGGTTTCCCAATTAAAATTTGTCACAGTGATGGTGGTGACAAGTTTATGAGTTTGGCATTTTCAAATATTTTAAATTGTCATGGCATTAATTATTGGATTTCATGTCCTCACACTCTCTAACGAAAAGAGGTTGTTGAAAAAAAGCACAAACATGTTATGGAGACAGGGTTGAGTATGATGTCTCATGCCTATATGAGTACCGGTTTTGGGTAGATGCTTTTAGAACTGTTTATCTCATAAATAGATTTTATTGTTCTAACCTTAGCAATAGGTTACCCTATGAGTTACTGCTGAAACAAATTCTAAATTATTCTTTCTTAAAAGTTTTTTGATGTACTTGTTACCCTTGTTCCCTACAATACTTCTAAATTGACCCCTAAAACCAAAACATGTGTTTTCTTAAGATACAGAAGTAATTACAAAAGCTATCTATGCCTGCATCCTGTAGTAAATAAGGTTTATATATCCAAGTATATGATATTTGATGACTTCAAGTTTCTTTATGCTGGTTTCAATGCTCTGATCCTTTTCAAGGAAGTCTTTAGTTGGCTACGTCAACAAGAAGTCTCTAGAGGACTTAATACAGGACAAGAGTTTCCTAAAACCAGTTTTTGGTGTTATCCTTCTAATTGTCACACAAGTCTTAAATGTTGGGGTCCCTATCTCTCTTGATCCAGATCCTCCTTCACCAATGCCCTATTTTCAAGCTCTATTAGAGTTTGCATCCACCAACCTAAATCTTGATCCTGAAAATGCAACAATAGTTGAACTTATTGGATCTAAATCTAATCATTTTTCAGGGATAAATCTCATTGTGGACATTACACCTCCTGGAGAGGTTCAATAGCCTATCAACACTCATCTCATGGTTACTAGATCCCAAGATGGAACCCTGAAACTAAAATTGTTCTTGTTCATCCAATATTCTTTAAGGATTGTTATGATAAGTGTGTTGTCTCAAGAGTTTGAATTGAAAACCTTTGTTGAAGCTAATTTAGATTAAAATTAAAAGTAGGTATACATAAAAATTTTGATGCCCTAGATAGGAATGAAATTTAGACTTTAGTTCTCCATCACCTACGCAGAACTTAGTTGGGTGCAGATGGATTTATAAGATCAAGAGGCATGTTGACAGGTCTATTGTCATATGCAAAGTTAGGCTCATTGCTAAGAAATACAATCATTAGAGAGGAGTTGATTACTTTAAAACTTTCAGTCTTATGGTTAAGCCTACCATTGTTCGAATTGTTATGACCTTGGTTGTGAGTTTTGGTTGGCCCATACATCAGTTAGATATGAATAATGTTTTTCTTCATGAATTCTTTCAAGAAAAAGTATACATGGTTCAACCACGAGGTTTTGAAAACATTAAGCATTTGAAATATGTCTATAAGCTTGATTGATCTTTGTACAGATTGAAGCAAGCTCTGAGAGCCTAGATTGACTAGTTAAACAATTATCTCATCCAATTGAGTTTTATTGAATCAAAAGTTGGTATGTCTCTTTTTTTTAATTGATATGAAATACTACTTTGATTGTGCTTGTATATGTGGATGATATCATTGTTATATGGAACTCCTGTGCTAAAATTCAACGTTTAATAAATCAGTTTGGCTAGGAGATTTTTTAAAAAGATATAGGCTTTTTACGATATTTTTTAGGAGTTGAAATTATTCTCTTAACCAATGGGTTGGTTCTTTCTCAAAAAAAGTATATTATGGATGTGTTAAATCATGCTTATATGCTTGAAGTAAAATGGATGTCCACACCAGTAGTAGTGAATGTGACTCTTAATAAATTTGATGGAGAACCCTTTAAAGACGTAACTCATTATCGAAGTGTTGTTAGGGCGCTGCATTATATCACCTTTACTCATCTAAATATATTTTATGCAGTGAATAAAGTCTGCCAATTTATGCAAGCACCAACATAAGTCTACTGGAATCATGTCAAAAGGATTCTAAGATATCTTAAGGGAACAATTATAGTTGGTATTCATGTTTACAAAAATAAGTCATTTAAACTCTCAAAATATATAGATGCTTATTGGGCAGGATGTCCGAATGATAGGCGATCCACTGGTGACTATCTTACTTTTCTTGGCATTAATTTGCTCTCTTGAAATTCATCCAAGCCACAAATTATTGCTAAATTTGAAGCTGAATACAAAGCATTGACAAGGGTTGTCTTTGAACTAACATGGTTGAGATATCTCTAAAGAGAACTACATGTTGACCAGCCAAATATATCTGTTATATAGTGTGATAATCTTGGGGGCGCATATCTTGCAGCAAATCCTATTTTTCATGCTTGCATGAAGCACATCGAGATTGATTTTCACTTTGTGTAAAATGATAAAAAAGAACGAGCTTGAAGTTAGATTTATTGCTTCAGAAGAACAGTTAGTAGATATCCTGACCAAGTCGCTATCTATTGGAAGCTTTGAAGGTAGTTGAACCAAGCTTCATCTCACCACCAAAGAGTTGAGCTTGTTGGGGGATGTTAAAGAGGATCCACATGAGACACACACTTTGGATGAGAAAGGATCCAAAGTGATGAAGAGTACCAGCTCAAAAGAATCCAACACTGTGGAGAGTCCTAACCCCAAATCAGGTTTTAAAGATAAGAAACCTCTTGTAATTAAGAGGTCTTGTATGTTTGGGAAACCACCTCTCATGTCCCTATCTTCTGAAGTAACATGAGTCTATGTATTCATACCTCCCCTCAATAAAGAGAGAGAGTGAGATTGTTGTGAATGTAAGCACAGCTTGTCTTGTGTGTGGTTCATGTTCCTTCTTCTAGGTCTGATCCAACGGTAGGTCAAGGAAGTCTTCGTATCTCACTTATGCTAATACAAAAAGAAAAGGTTTACTAATCCCAAAAAGTTCATGCATGCGTTTTATTTTCGCCAAAAGGTAGATAGGGATGAAATTGGGTTGGGCAGAGCTGACCCAACTTAAACTGACCTAGCATGGCGCATTGTTTGGTCATGCCCAAGATATTGGACGTGCACGACTGTCAATGGATCATGTATTTGACCCATCAGATTGCACCCAAACCCACTCAATCAAATAACAAGCACACAACTTTGGCTTATATCGGGTCAAGAAAATATAATCTCAAACTTGGCTCATATAATTTAAATAGTATTTTTATAACATAAAATTATATAATTAAGCAAACACTTGGGTAAGCTGGGTTGGGTTAGAAATCCAACATAAATCATAGCAAAAACTTGACCCGTGTGTTGCTCAGGTCATGTTTGGGTTGACCCAAATAAAATTTTGGTTGTCATTTCTTTGCCTATAATATATCTCGTCTCTGGTTGGCTCAAGTACATGAGATAAACCCAACCCATCAACAACTCTACAACCCAAATAGGTCTACTGACCGACAGACCCATGTTAAGCCAAGTCTACGACTCTACCTAATTTGAATAAGGTTTGGCTAGGCTCAGATGAGATTCAGATTATGGTCCCATTGGAGATGAATCGTCATCCTTAATTAGACTGACGCAGAAATGATCAGGATTGGACCTTCGACAAGCTCCTACTCAGGAATGCTATGGTCAAACAATTATTTTTCCTTTTGTTAATTTACTCTCTCTCTCTCTCTCTCTCTCTCTCTTTCTCTCTTTCTCTCTCTCACTCGCTCGCTCGCTCACTCACCCTCTCAACATTTCCAAACCCTAGGCCCTATCGTCGGTCACCACCATCACCGTCGTCGGCCACCTCCATTGTCGGCCTTCTCTCTCAGTCCAGCCCTTGCCCCTGTTGTTGGCCCTCTCTCTCTGAATGGCAAGCCTTTGAGTCCACCTCCAACCTTCTCCACCTCATGCAACAATCCTCCCCTTCATTGGTTTGTTGTCCATCCCCATTCCCAGAACTAACATGACCTGAGGGATTGAGGCGGCGACGCTGGTTGGAGGGCGATGTTGCGTCAGCTGACAGTGAGAACTTCCCCCTACCCCCAATCCCTCTTCTCCCCTCTCCTTCGCCTGTCCCTCCTCTCCTTTCTCTGTTGCCCCTATAGCTCCCCCTACCTCTGTTGCCTCTGTCGCCCCTGCTATCATTGATACACCCACTGTTGTTGTTGTTGTCCCCACCTCACCTTCCTTTACAAAAACCCTCACTGAACCCCCACATCGCACTATCTCAATGGAAGTCACAAGATCTCCTTTTGTGGGAATCCATCTCGCCTGAGTTGTTCCACCTCGTTGGACACCACTGAACCACACAGTAGCAGCTGCAGAAGGAGGAGATGAACTGTCGATCATGGTTTTGGCATCGGATCTGATGGTGGACTCTCGCACCTTCCTGGAATGGACGCACGAGATCATCCAGCAGGAGGAGGAGTGGTTCGATTGTCGCTCGTCCCTCCTCGGCGATGACTTCTCCGACCTCGACCAACTCCAGGCCCTGCGCCTCAAGGGCTTCGACAAGCAAAGTCGTCTGATCCTCAGGATCATCGGCAAATACTTCCCTGGTACTCTCTCTCTCTCTCTCTCTCTCTCTCTCTCTCTCTCTCTCTCGACAAGTGAAGCCATTCACATTTCTTTGCTCTCATGGCCATCTTGTGCAATGAAACTGCCTTTGGGGTTTTTACATTATGAGCCTTTGGGGTTTCGGTGGAGGGAAACACTTTTCTGATGTTTCTGGACTGATCATACTCATCTTGAGAATCGAAGAGATTTCACAGAAGAATCCGTGAACATAAGGGCGACGACAACGATGAAACTCCAAAAGCCTCTCTCCATGTCTTCCTCACCATGTTTCTTCTTGGGTAGCAGCTCCAATCATCCTCTGTACGTCAATCAGCAAGCCCTTCTATCCATTCAGGATGCTTTGAATGAGTGGGGTGTTGCTTTTTCCCTATGGCGATGGGGTTTTGATGTTGCCCTTCCGTTCTGTCTATCATTCAAGCTATTCTCATCCCTTTCGGTCGTGTTCTCTTCTTGTCTGGCCTCCGACTCGCTCCTCCCCCTGGACATTTGGTACTTCATCTGTGTCGTCAAGAGGGAGCCTCTTCAGAGTTGCTCGGTGGGAGATTTGTTGCATGAGACATTTTTCTTTCGGGTTTCTCCTTGCGGGGAAAATGCTCAGAGTTGGCAAAATGTTAAACCCTCATGGAAAAGCTCTTCTTTAGGTGTTCTCTCTCGGGTTGAGCTACGTCGTGCAAAGTCTGGCGACTGGTGGTGTGCCGAGTGTTTCTCCCTTAACTTTCGGAAGTGCACCGCCTGTCACAGTTGTGCCTCCTCTTTCCTCTCCCGGCGGCATCCTGTCTGGCAGCGTCATCGTGCCAATAGTCCTCCCTCTCTCTCTCTTTACGGCAGAAGCCGATATCCAGCCAAGGTCCCGGGCATTCTCAGAAGCCCCGGCGTCGCGCCTCTTTTTTGCCTTGGGTGCAGGTTGGCAAGTTGCTTGAACCCAAGTCATCCTTTTTAGCTATCAAAATCAGTTATTTCTGGGTTTCGACCAACCCGTCCCCTGCATTGCCATTGTCGTTCACTGAAAAATCCTTTATGCGGTCTTCAGCGGGTCCTTCTCTGTCAGCAGCTCTTTTCGGTGGCAACTCTCACTTGCCTGGTGGTCTCCTCGATTCATGCTCCTCTCATCCACCATCTCTATCGCGGAGTGATGCTCCCAAGTGCATTGGAAATTCTCCCATCGATGATTGCTTTTCTGGGAAGTCGTCCTCTCTTCTTTCATCTCCCAATGCTCATGGTTTGCAAGGGATCTCTTGGCATCCTCAATCCTCTTCGCATTTATCTGCTGCCGCCCTTCTCGAGGTGCTCTGGCGACTCATGGTGTGGTTGGTGGTATTCTCGATTTCCATTTACTTTGGTCTCCGCCCTCGCTTTGAAGGTTTTTTGGTTATCGCTCCTTTCAGCCGCCAAGAGCCTCTACGACTGGCATTTATTAGGCTTCTAGGTTTTCTCCCTTTGATGATGGCTCTCCTACTCAGCAGTCTGCCACCTGCTCTCTCCTCCCAAGCTCAAATCTCGTTATTTCCCCCTCTTAGAGCCGTAGGGTCATCATTAGCCCATGCTCTCTTCCAGGCCACCATTTTGCAAGGTTTTTTGGTTGCTTCTGGAGTCGTGTGTAGCCTTCGTATGTCTCAATATGGGGATTCGCTCCTGATCCTTTCCTCATCCAGGCATTTTGATGGCCCTTCGGTTCATGTGATGATTTTCAATACCATTTCCTGTCACGCCTCCATTAGCACGGTTATCCTCATGCAGGTTCTTCTCCCCCCCCCCCGCCCCCCTTGTGGTTTTCATTTTTTGTTGCCCTTCTTCATTTATGTGGGTCAACCAAGGTTCACCTTGCGAGCCCGACATCGCTTCCTCGGGCGTTTTTTCTCCTGAGGGTGCTCACTCACCTATAGGGCTCAGTCATCCCTCCTCACCTCTGGGCATCGACGTGGATGACGTTTTCCAGCTGCTCAAAGTCTCTCTTCCTCATCTGCAGCTCCTTTATATTTTTTACCTCATGCTAGCTTCTGTTGCTACGATCTTTGACCTTTTGTCTTCCTATGTGGCTCTCCAAGAGGAGAACGTTCTTGGTCGCCCGACTGCCTCCTTGTCCCCTTCACCAGGTGCTGGAGTTGTTTCTTCCCCGAGGCGCTACTGTTCTGCCCATCGTGGGCGCCATTGCTTCCCGCAATGCTCAACCGCCCTTGCTGATTTTTTGCCTATGCGTTCTGCGAGAGCTCGCACCCCTTAGAGTTTTGTTGGCTTCCAGCTATGAAGGTGTTGTGCTGGAATAATAGGGGACTGAACTGTCCCTACAAACTTCTGTTCTTGACAAGCTGGATTTGCCAAGAAAAACTAGATCGCATTGCCCTATGCGAAACCAAAATGGCCACAGTTTCTTGCTCTGTTATTTCCAAAATTTGGAGAGGGGCTAATTTCCTTTTTAAGCTCGCGGTCCACTACATTGGTGGTCTTCTTATCCTCGGTAAGCCTTCTCTGGGTATCTCCCAAGTTGACGAAGGCATGTTCTCCCTATTGTTTGCTATCCCCTTGAAAGCGGGGGTCTCCCATGTTGTGGTCACTTTTGTCTACGTTCCCAATCGTCCCCACCTTTGCTCTGCTTTTTGGACTGATTTGAGCGGGGTTCTTAGTTCTTTTGGGGAGTTACACCTTCTTATGGGAGACTTTAACTGTTTGTTGTCCATCCATGATTCCAACCTTCTCATCTCTCCATCAGCATCTATGCGAGGTTTCCAGGATTTTGTCCAACTACACCAGCTCTACCCTGTTCCTCCCATCGGTGAGGCTTTCTCGTGGTCTAATAGACAATCTCGTCTGTGCTGCAAACTGCTAGACCGTGTGCTCATCTCTCCATATTTTTTGGTGATCATTCCTGACATCACCTGCTTTCTTCTTTCTCCTTCCGTCTCTGACCATAATCAGGTCATTACTCATTAGGGGGAAGGGTTTTTCTCTACTGGGTCTTTCATCTTTGAACAGTGGTGGCTGAAGGAGCCAGATTTTGAATCTGTGGTCTTCTGTTCGTGGAACAGACCTTCCAATGCAGTTAGAGCTGTCGCTCGTTGCCTTGTGAAGCTCTTTCGCCTGTCCTGCAACATAAAAGCTTGGCTTCAGTCTAATAGCATCAGCAAATTTCAACACCTTGATGCCTAGGAACAAGAGCTATCTGTCGTTCATCACTCTTTGTCATTCCTAGACTCCCTTTCTGATTCCTCTATTCAAAGCTTAAAAGCCAGATATGCTGAGCTTCCTCTACTTTTGTAATCCTGGCGTATCAAGGATGAAATTCGATGGAAGCAGCGGTCGAGAGTGCATTGGCTTGCCACTGGTGACGACAACACCAAATTTTTTTACTCCTTCGCTTCGCACTAGCATAGGAGGCATGTTATCCTTTCTATCTCCATTGAGGGAGTAGCCTATTCTGCCGACAATGTCATCCCTGTTGTTTTTGTCTACTTCAAGGCCCTTTATACTGCCCAGCCCTTCGTCGAAGGTTCTATTGGTTCTCTCATCGTTCGGACTATTGACCTAGCCCAATCCAGATCCATGCAATCTTCGTTCGCTGACGATGAGATCTTTTCGGCAATTAAGGACCTGTCAGGTTGGAAAGCTCCTGGTTTCGATGGCTTTCTCATGGACTTCTTTCATATTTTTTGGTCCTACACTAAGAATGATGTTATCAAAGTCTTCATGGAGTTCCATCGCAATTGCCGGTTGTCGGTCCACACGTCCTTAGCCATTGTCTCTCTCATCCCTAAGGACGTGGCGTCCTCTAATATCTCGAGATTCTGTCCTATTTCGGTTTTGGGGGGGCTCTACCACATTATTGTTAAGGTTTTGGCTAACATGCTCAAATCCATCGCTTCTCAGATTTTCTCATATTCCTAGTTCGCTTTCATCCCCCTTAGGCGGATTCATCACTTCTTCATCCTAGCCTCAGAAGTCCTGCACTCTTTGAATATCAGTGGCCAGCCTTTTTTCTCTCTCAAGCTCGACTTTCATAAAGCCTTTGACTCAGTTCATTGGCCTTTCTTATTCCATATGCTTGACAACTTCAGTATCGGTCATCGTTTCTCTCAATGGGTGCGCAAGCTGGTTTCAAATGCTCATTCTATGATTAAGATCAACGAAGTTAGAGGCTCACAGTTCAAGCTTGGGCGCGGTATTCGGCTAGGCTGCCCTCTTTCCCCTTTGTTATTTAACGCAGTTGCTGAGGTCGTCGTGGTTTTGTTCAAGAGGGCTGCAGATTCTGGCTTTATTGATCCCCTCGACATCCAGAAATTTCTCCATCATATTATCACCTATGTTGATGATATGATCCTCTTCGGCTGTGCCTCTGTGTAGCAAATATTGAGATTCAAGCTCATCCTTTAGTTTTTCCTCTCTATGACATGTTCAATGCCCCCCTTCCTTGCTGACCTTTAGGCAACAGATTTGTTGTGCGCTACTTTGGATCCTCCAATTTCCTATCTGGATCTCCCTTTGCAACTAATGTGCATCCCCTCAGCTGCTTGGAATGCTACTCTTCAAAAAGTCCATACCAAAATTTTCTCCTGGAAGGCTTCCTACCTTTTCATCGCAGGTAGGCTTACCATCATCAAGCATGTCTTATCCTCTATCCTAGAATTCCTTATGTCTATGTTCTTGATGCCCTCGGGTGTAGAGAAGAAATTCTCTCGTTTGATGGCGGATTTCCTCTGGTCTGATTGTCATCCTCAGACTAAGCACCATCTGGTGGGTTGGAATTCTCTGTTGCTCCCTAGGTGTATGACGGGTATGGGGATTCTTGCTCTGAGGCTTAGAAGTATTGCTCTCATCGTGAAGCAATGTTGGATGGCGCACTGTCCTGGCAATCCGTGTGCTCCCTTACTACATACTAAATATGGCTCCCTTGAGTCATTCTCTTTTTATCATCGTCATCACATGCTTCCTACTTTGCACTTGCATCGCATGTGGCTTAAAGCCATGTCTTTCATCCTCATGAATGAGGGTGATCCTGACCCTGCCGCCAAGCTTTTGCATCAGGCAATTGCGCCTAGCGACGCTTTCTGCACCAAATCTCTTTATCGGTCTCTTCTTCCTCCTGGAGCTGACTGGCTACCTGAGCATTTGTTATGGGCTAAAGGCCCAACTTCGCATTCTCGGCTCTTAGCTTGGTTGATCCTGCATGATCGGATCCAGACTGACAGCTTCCTCAAAAGAGTGGGTTTTCAGCTTTCGAGTCGGTGCGTTATGTGCAATGCGGTAGAAGAATCCACCCATCATCTGTTTTGGGCCTACCTCATTTTTGTGGATCTCTTTAAGAGTACATGGAACAAACCTGATGTCAACATGAGACAGGACTCCTTCGCTCTCGATCTTCTGTGGGGCCCGTCACAGGTGCACAATTCCAAGAGATGGCGGCTGATATGGAGAACTTGGCTCCTCACTACCTGGTGGGTTGTTTGGATGACCCGGAACAATGAGATATTCTGTCAAACTCTGGTTGTTTTCAATAAGCTCATGCATTGTATCTTGGCTAATGTGTACGCAATTTTGCGCCTCTACTGCCCTGGTCTCCACCGCCTTCAGCCACCCTCTCTTCCTCCTGATCCTGGATGAATTTGTCGGATTTTTGTTCTTTTTTTTTACTTCTATCCTTATGTTTTTTTTGTTTGCTTTCATGTTTTTGGCCCTTGGTTTGGGTCTGTTGTTTGTTTGCTCGCGGGCTCAACGTTTGTTGACCCTTTGTCTTAGTAATGTTGATGTTTCGTTCGTCTCTCTCTCTCTCTCTCTCTCTCTATATATATATATATATATATATATATATATATATATATATATATATATATATATATATATATATATATATATATATATATATATATATATATATATATATGGATGCACAATGAACCCAGCTGACCCAAGCTCGACCCTATTAAACTCGGCCCAAAGCTTGTTTGTCCCTTTAATGAGCCGAGCTTGGACCTGGCTCTGAGGCTCAGACGAGCAAACAAGCTCAGCCTACTGTGCTCGAGGAGCTCGATAAGGTACATGTTAATAATATAAAATATAGAATATTTATATTATATAATTGTTTTTCGGACCTGCCCCACCTCCTTTACCCCTTTAAAGTTTAGGGTTTTTTCAGTTTTTTTTCTTTTTGGTCTCCCCCTTGCCCATTTGTCCACTTCTCTTTCCTCGCGGTCTCGCCCCTCGCCAATCGACTTCACCTCTTGCCAGTTGCCCTTCTCTTTCTGCCACTCCACCACCATCACCAGCATCACAACAGGCTTCTGGCTTCCGCCACTTCACCACCACCACCAAGGATTCCCCTGAGACCAGGATTCTTGATCAGGTTCCAATAACCATAACATACACACACTCTTAAGTCCTGATCACCAAAAACAACGGACCGAGCCTGGGCCAACTCAGTCTGTTGTGCATTCAAGCTTACAAACCGGCGGGCCAAGCTCGACATGAGCTGATCCTGAACACTAGTGGTTCAGGCTTGGGCCGAGCTTGTACATTGAGTTTTTTGGGCGAGCCTACTTTGTACATGCCAAACTCGGCTCGAGCCCAGATCATGTGCATCTCTCTCTCTCTCTCTCTCTCTCTCTCTCTCTCTCTATATATATATATATATATATATATATATATATAACTTTATATTTGGATATAACTTCTGAAATTGTTGATCTAAATGAACTCCAAATATAAAGTTATAAACTTTACTTTGCGTGTAGAAAGATTTAAAATATTATTTTGTATCAAGATGTGAACATAAAATTTGGAAAAATATATTTCTGCACCCCATGAAGTCCAATAAGATATTTATGAATTCACACCAAAATTTTTTTATTCATATATAGAAACAAGTATAAATTTGAATTGAAGATTCAACAGATTTTCTTATATAAGAACATGTGAAAAACTAGTGGAAAACTATGACGCACTAAATCTTTCTTTGTGTAGGTGGTCCTTCCAATTCCAGACAACTTCAAGTGGTTTCCTACCTAGGGTGAAAATGAAATGAATTTGATTGGACTTCTGATCCAAGTCCTAAAGATTATTTGTGGATATGGATTTTAAAATTTTTGAATGTGTGCTCATATCTGATTCAGACTTAGAATCCAAATTTACACTTATGTATATGAATCTAAAAGCCTTAGTGTGTTATGTAATTGGACCTTATGGGGTTCAAAGTGTATACCTCAAAACCTATGTTCACATCTTGATGAAAAGTAATTCGTGTGTATTCTTTGATCACATTCAATTGGAGAGAGAGAGAGATTCCATTATTTATTAGAAAGTCTTCCATGAAAATAGCCCTCAACTGGTAAAACCGGTTCATCACACAGATTTTTTTTTTGAAAGGCAAGCTGTGGTTAGGCAGACCCCTACCAGTTATAGACTACACTATTGGGTTTTGAACCTGCAACGTCCCAACACAATGTAACGTGCACTACTAGCTGCTCCTACCAGACAAGCGGAGCCTCGTTGACATAGATTGTTGATCAGCAGAAGTGGGACCCCAGGGAATGGGATCAACTCATCCCTACCTTCGTACCCTAATGTCATAACCCTCGTAGGACTTCATTGTCTCAGGTTGTTGATATCGAACCAGACCTCATACATGTTGCCATTTTAATGGTCGGAATCTGACCTGTATACATGATTCTTTTGTATAATTCAAAAGTCAACGACGGAAAAAACTCTAATTCTTTTTTTTTTTTTTTATGACAAGAAACCCTCGCCGAGGCAAGAAAAAACCCAGGTGGCCCACGACCCACCTCAAAAAAAACTCCAAGATTTTATGATTAAAAATCATATATTTTGTTGAAATGACATGATCCAAGGGTGGAATCCTACCAAATTGACTGCTGAATTCATTTGCGGAGTTGGATAGGTATGACATAAGGGTATGAAGATAGGGATATAATTAAGTTATCATTTTTTACATGAGTTTAACCCATTAAAGTGGTGTTTTGCAATGCATTCACATAGTCACTGAAAGACCTGAAAGGAGGAGAAAGCATGAAAGTCGCTTTTTCAAATATTTAAAATGTGTTTACTAACTACGAGAATCAAATGGGAAACACGCTATTGCTTGTTTTTTAAATATTTAAAATGTGCTTCCTAACTATAGGAATCAAATGAGACACATTTCATCAAGGAAGCTTGTCTCTAGGCTGGTAAATGAGCCAAACAAACTGAACATAGGGCGTTCAACCTTGGCTCATTCTTGTGGCGAGCCAAGCCAAGCTTGAGTTCATGGTGAGCCTGAGTTAAACAATGAGATGAGCTCTTCAGTTGACTCATTTACCAAAAAATAAAAGTAGTTTTTCTAAAATGTGTAATTTGGATCATAGGCATACCAAGTCAAGCTCGGGTTAGCTCATTTACAAAACAAATGCATTTTTTCAAACTTGTAAGCAATAGGATTTGAACTCTAAACCACTTGGACCATCTGCACTCCAGCTTGCCACTCTAGCCTATCTCACGAGCTTGAACAAGCCCTTTTATCAGCCCAACATGAACCAAGCTGGAACGGCACATCTTGTTTACCAGCCCTACTTAAGCATATTTTTTATCGTCTCTTGTTTCAAAATTGACCGTTGACTTGCCCTCTTGGCTTAATAAATGAGAAGGGAGGTGGAGTAATTTACTCCTGAAGAGTGCCAGATATGGAAGAGCTCTCTTTTGTCCTTGACCTCTCTTTTAAACGAGGATAGATGATGATGGTGGTCCTAGATGGCCTTATGGTTCATAAAGAATAATAAAGACGGAGATGGAGTGATAGACTGTGATAGACCTCTCTCTCTCTCTCGTGGTCCTAGACTCCTAGTGGCCTTTTGCTTATTAAAGAGTAATAAAGATGGAGGTGGAGTGATAGACCTCTCTCTCTCTCTCTCTCTCTCTCTCTCTCTCTCTCTACACACATATATATATATATGGTGATCCAAGACTCCTTAGTCGCCTTATGGTTAATAAAGAGTAATAAAGACGGAGATGGAGAACCTCTCTCTCTCTCTCTCTCTCTTGTGGGCCTTCATATACAAAGTCAAATGGAAATAACCTATTTGATCGATATGATGGTTGGTTCCTCCTAACAGTTGGTAGGACGCAGAGAGTTTTAATTTTTTTTTTTAATCTTCAAATTTTCATGGTCTTAATTTTTTTATGTTTAAGGCCATGTGTTTTTCATTGAGAAAAACATAATTCAAATTTTGATTCCCAAAAAATAAACCATGCTCAACACACCTAGCTATAGGTCTGATTTGCAAAACATGCTTGGGGAACACTGAAAATCAAGACAATCCACATTCTCCAGATGTTAATTAGGAGGAACCAATTATTCTCAATCCATATACATGACATGTGAAAAGTTGTACATAACTCTATGGGACGTTGCAGGTTGGTAGAAGCTGTCGGTGCACGTCTCCTTGTGGTGTGGGACATTGCATGTTCAAACCCCAGTGGTACTTTGAATAATAACTGTTGGGGTCAGTCTAACCCCAGCTCGCCTTTAAAAAAATATATATATCCTCAATCCATATACAACATGCCATGTGAAAAGTTGTACATAACTCTATATATGCACATGCGCCTTAGGACTTGTTTGTTTCATTCCCATGGAAAAGAAAGGCCTTTCATGGGAAGAGATGAATTTCTAAAAAACCATGTGCACTCGGCCTTCCCATGACAAGAAGGGAGGGGGAGGAGGAGAGAGGGAAAAAAAAAAGATAGAAAGAGTTATACATGACCCCTTGAGGTCCCTGGAATGCTAACCATAAATGTCATTCAGCCATTTGGAAGGCAACTTGCTCACATATAATACATATATGAGCTGACCATTCTCATATATACAGCATTAATTAGAAAGCCAACAAACTATATATATATATATATATATATATATATATATATATATATATATATTAGTTGACTTTCAAATAGCTAGCTTCATGGCACTTATGGTCAGTGTTCCATGGACGCCAAGGGTGTTCATATAGCATTTCTTAAAAGACAAGGATTGCTAGCTCAGTAGTTCCCTGCGAAAGTAGCATGAAACAGTTGACTTAATTTCTGCAGTTATTTATATTTAATAATTGAACATGACATCTCATGTTGACAACCAAATTTGTCTATTGAAATGCACTCACATTGCTGAGGAGGCGTGGTCCAGTGTTTGGAGGTCAACATTTTACAAGTGTTCACCAATTTTTAATAGGGGAAGGGGGAAGTTGGCGTGTGGTATGCTTGGCCCCTTTTTTTAATGAGGTGGCTCTCCTTATACGGTGTTCTGCCCTGAATACTGGATCTGGATCTGCTTCACGTTACGGAGTCTTATGTGATATAAAAGCCTGGAAACAACAAAATTTCCTGATCTCCTAATCGTCATGGTTGCAAGTCTGAACTCCGCCCCTGACTGATCTTTTGCTTGTATTGGTGGAGTTTTACCTGGAAACAACATTCTTGCTCATCGTTGGTGTTTTGCAAGGAATTATTTGTTTCCTTTTTAGTTGAACTCAAAGAATAGTTGTGGGCAATTGGTATTGAAATCATGACTCTTAGTATTTCGAGTTCATGGTATATATAGATCATGCTTACTGAAAAAATCATACATCTTGCTTAATTGTTATGTGATTCCAATTGGAAATGCTTTGCATGCTAACATATTTCGTTTTCACTTGACTTTTCATGGCACTTGTCACTTCCTTGATGCTTCTGATCGTGCTTGTGTAAATGTTTCATGCTTTGTACACTTTTAAATTGCCTGGTTCACCGCGCTTCTGCTTCCTGAATCACTTTGCATTCATTTTGTATCCGCGTAACTATGGTTTATATATATAAGGGAGCAGGAGAAGAAAAATATAAAGTGGTTCTATGATAACATATGGTGGTATATAGTCTTGTTTGTATGGATCTAGCCACCAAATGATAGATTTAACCATTTTAACGTTTAACATTGATTTTTTTACTATATAAGAATGTTTTATCATGTCTAATGCATCATAAGATGGTACTTTTGAGATAGTGAAAATCAACGTTCACAATTCATGAAAATAAAGATGGTCTAGAAATGATATAAAACTTTATATTTCTATGATCTATGGAAATCAAGTGTGTACCACCATAAGTTACGGTGGTATGCAGGGGCGTAGCTAGGATTCATGTGAGGGGGGGGGGGGGGGAAACAGGGGTGTAGCAAAAAAAAAATTATTTGTGCGATAGTCGGGGGTTCGGGGGCAGCGTCCCCGAAAAAAAAATTGAGATAAAATAAAAAATGGCTACAATTATTAATAAAAATCTATTTCATATGGACAAATCAAACTATTTGCTGAAGTCAGGGCTGGGCTGGGCTACAAAAATGGATAAAATTTTATTTCATATGGAATTAGGACTGGGCTTTTAAAAAAAAAAAATTAATTTAACTGTTTCCAGAGGCAGAATTGGGCTACAGCCCAGTCCTGCCGCCCCCCCCCCCCCCCCCCCCCCTAGCTACGCCTCTGGTGGTATGGGCAACATCTATGACCAATGATGAGATCTTCTCCGGTGTTAGTGTTTCATCAATCAAACCTTATATATTTGTTTTTTATAATGTATTTGATTGACAATATGTTTTACAAGAAGATTTTACATCTAAACATGTGTTTTGAAACATGAAAAATGAATGACACAATTTTACAATACAAAATATTATCATCAGTTGATTTTTAGCACTTTAAAAATGCATCGAAATATCAAAAATTCATATTCAAAATATGTGCTTACAATGTACGCTGCATGTTGATCAGTAGTTATAGATATTGCACCTTTCTTTGGTTGCTCAGTCCGCCTCTCTCTCTCTCTCCCTATATATATATATATATATATATGGGGTATCATCGGAGACCCTTTTTCTTCGGACGAAAGTCAGACGCGGCCTTTGCATCACACATCTTTTTTTTTAAATAGGCTTCTGCCCAGGTCCTTAGTGGTGGTAAAAAAACACCGCTAAAAGTTTGTTTTTTGTGCAAATTTTTTTGCACCACTGACTATGCGCATCAGACTCTCTCTCTCTCTCTCTCTCTCTCTCTCTCTCTCTATATATATATATATATATATATATATATATATATATATATATATATATATATATATATATATATATATATATATACACAAACTTGTCCTTGGAAATTCCTCAGGAAGCATTTTCATTAGAAAATTGTGATTAATTTATAAAAAAATCGATCAACCTTGATGCTGACTTCTTCTGTAAATTGTGATTAATCGACAAAATAAAAACATGATAAATTATCATAAAATCGTTATGGACATTTTAACAATGAAAAAAACTAAAATTGAAATTATGAATTCTAAAATAATTAAAAAAACTTAAATCGGTGACATATGCTCAATAAATTCAAACACTTTTTTAATATCAACTTCAATATTTGTTTTCGTGATTAGTTTTTCAAAACTATAACTTCAAAAAAAATCAACAAAATAATGTGGAAATTTTTTTGTCATTTATTCATCTTTTAAATTGACCAATTAATTCTTATTTATGCATGCATGAAAAAATAATTATTAACTAAATATGAAAAATCTATACAAAAGATTAAAAAATTAAAAGTGGCTTTATAGTTTTAAAATGTCAAATTGTTGACTGAAATATTAAAATACCTTAGCAACTTGCACTCCATGGTCAATTGAGCTTTATTACCCTTTAAGGATGCTTCTACTTAGATGTACGATTAGATCCTAAAGTAAATTTTAATTTGCAAGCATTGACTTCGGGAGAAAGATCTCCTCGTCCTAGCATCAATAATATCATAAATATAAACTCTTCCTTTTTATAAAGGAGAAACCCCTATCATGGCTCAAATGTTCGGAAAGGTGCAACATTGAGCACGACCTTGACCGCACAGTACACCAAAATGGGTTTTGAGCATCGGCTAAAACCGTGGCTAAAGATCTTAAATCATGCTTTCCATCGTGGCCAAAGTTGGCGTTGCTAATGATTTTGGTCGCGGTTTTGTAACACCTAGATCTGGGACCTCGAGAATCCAAGTCCGGTTGGTATCACTTTCAGAAGAAAAAACATACAGAGTTCACACAGAGAAAATATAGTTAAAAAACTTTTCATTTTTTCTAATAACTCAATTTCTTTCATAAAGTTCATCGTTCATAATATAAAAAAATAACCAGTACATAAGTGTTTAATGATTAGAAAATAAAAAGTATTGAGTATTCTGCTCAAGTAGTTATCACGTTATGCTTGTGCTAGTGTGCCTGAAACCCACAATTATAATTATACAGGAGGTGAGTCTACAACCCATTAAAGAATTTTTATAAGTAAATAATGACTTTAACTTACAATTGTAGTGGGCTCTAAGCCTGTAACCTGAGTTTAGTTTTTTTTGACACACCATACAAGGTCCGTATGTTTTAATTTAATTTTTTCCTTTTTAACTCTTTCAAACGCTCACTCACACCAACTATAACACAAACCGGTTATACCGATCATAGCCATTTATAGATGTAATAGCTCGTGTAGAACACCTCAATTCTATAATGTTTGTCAGACTATGAAGCATACAATTTCAGTGGTCCCAAATCATCAAGCATTGCAGTAAAGCAAAAAGAAGACTCCACCAGTAGTTAGCCAGGAGGTCAGGCTCAAACTCAATCTCTTTATGGTTCATTCTATGTCCTAACCATGATAACTTTCAATCATCCGTGATTATCTAGAGTCTCAAATATTGTGTGTATATAACTTTAAGTCATATTTTAAGTTTATTACATTGAACCATATTTTCAAGCTCGTGTTTCACTCGTTCTCTCATGAGTGATATCGTGAAATGATCATGACATATCTCACTCTCAATCTTAGAATGACATTAGGGTCCATAATTGAATCATACTAAGCATGCAATGATGTATAATCATTATATCATTAAATCATCAGTGGCCCACTCTCCATGATGGCTGCACTCTGGCCATGAACCAGGTAGTCATTTTCACAGGTCATCACTTTTGAAATTTAAGAGGTTATGCATGGTAATCTCAATATAAAAAATTGCATAACATGAATAGAATAAAGAGACTCAAATCTAATTGTAATTTCATCATAATGCATGTTATTACATAGATATGCTATCACAAAAATAATTTCTTTATAATATGCATGTCATATCACGACTAATGCATGCATATAAATATCTCAATGCAATGCATGATCATTTTAAGAATATTATGTTCATACTCAAGAGTTATCTTTTTAATCATGCTAATACATAATATCGACAACAACATGCAACGCAAAATAATTTATTCACAACTAAGATTACTTATAATATCCCTTACCTCGAATACGAATATTATGTTCTGGTCACAATCGAGTCTCAAGAGGCTCTAATAGTAGGATCTTATCATCATACAAGCATGTTCGTATTAATACATATAACTTCTTATATTTTGACAAAATTACCAAAATACTCATCTTGAGTTGACTCGTCAGACTTTAATTTTTGTACCCCTAATTTGACTAAAATTAGAGGACAAAAATATTTTTCTCTATTATATGAGTCCAACACACCAAACATCACTCAATTCTGAGTTTGGAGTGCAAAGTTATGTTCATTTTACTTAATGAGAACTTAGTTACACACAAAGATAATTTGGTCATTTAAACTCTTATTATTTGACTTGACTCGTCCTAAGTCAAAACAGGTTTTGTTTGAGCTTAGAGTACTAGGTTTACTGAACCTAGTCTCAACTCATCTAGGTTTGGCTCAAAAACTTAATTCGATTTTCAAAATTCAAAATTAATCACAAACTGAATCCAGATCTATTTCTGATCTGGATATAAAATTGTCATACTGAATTCAAACTTAGTTCTGATCTGGATTCAGAACTAATCCATCCAACTATGAGTTAGATCTAAATTTAGCTTTGATTTGGATCCAAAATTGTCAGAATCCAAACCTAATTCTGATCTAGATCCAAAACTGATAGAGAGAGATAGAGAGGTATTACTCAAACTCTTAAGCTATCATTCAGCATCTCCTTTGATGGATGTTCATGGTTTACGTGTTGTGTGTTTGGGGTGTTGGGCCATATTTATAGTAAAACAAGTAATACCAAGTGTTTTGACGGTGAGGTAAACTTCCATTTCAAATTGGTTTTAAGGAAAAGGACATATCATGTGCATTTGTGTTATGTTCCTCGGCAAATTTTACTCCACGATGTGGACACAGACACTAGGGGAGCCTTTGCATGTCACGGAAAATGGGCATTTTCTGTAGTGCGGTTCCCAAAATTTCAAAACAAACAAAAGAGCTTGGAATCCCCAGGATGGGCGTGCCAAAATGCACGCCTGACCCCTTTTCGTGAAAACGGTTTTCATGGAGGGAGTCTGATTCCATTTCCGCGGCAGTGCATTCCACGGAAAGGCACCCCATTCCGTGAATATGTGCACTATAATTTGGCTATTTTTTGTCAAATATCGTGGCCCATATTTTGAAAATGTCGTGATTTTGATGTGATATTTCTCAGTGGTTGTTGTTATATAAAAAATAACATGATATTTTCAAAACAATGCCTATTTTTAATTTTTTGCACGTTTTTAACCCATTAAAAAGCTGTTTTGTAGTGCTGTCTTATTATTTATACAGTTTTATTTTATTGCAATGCAAGAGAGGGTGATGGATTTCACCGAGTTACAGGATCCATTTAGATTCGTTTACATTATTTTGTAGCTTTTGTAATTATTTAGTTGGACATGTGTTTTTTAATCATGTTTTGGTATTAGTTGGTGTCGAACCTATCTCACGTCACATCCATAGTAGGATTATGGTTTTATTGGGTTTCTGTCGAGAGGAGAGGAGAGGAGAGATTGATGATGAACTCTTCATTTGTTTAGGTTAATTTTTTTGCAATCTTCATTAATTTCATGTTTTTCTTATTTTCTTAGATTTGTAGCTTGGCTAGGGTGCCGATTTTCATAGGGTTTAGCAGCGATCCACCTCTTCATCGCATCATAATGGCAAGCTAGGGTAACACTAACACACTATCAATAACAAGGAATTTATATTAAATATTACAATCCATCATTGCACTTAAGGAATTTAATGACCTCGCGAGTTCTCTTGCGACTTTGGCAACTACGGATGAAGACATGCACTGTTGTAATATGAGCCCTGATTGGGTTCCTCCACAGTAAATTTTTTTTATATTCAGTTTCTAATAAACAGTTAGGCGTCAGATTAAACCCAGCTTTCCATGTAGAAAGAAAGATTGAGGAACCCAATCTGGCTTTTCACTTTTTACTGGCGCACTTTCCGAGCTGAGCCAGTAATACTCGTTCCCAAATTGTTTGACGACAATTTCACTAACGCAACTGCAGTCTGCGCCAGTAAAAATATTTTTCTAACGCATCCTTTAGTTTAGGCCCAAAGTCTGGCCTTGACTTGGATTTCTCGGTCAGGTTCGAAGTCTCAGAACGAGTCAGTCTAGGCCAACTCTATCATTACTGATATTGTTGTCTGAATTTGTCTTTCAAGCTTAAATCCGTTGTCTACAGAAACATTTTTTGACCTTCCTACTTATCAGTGTAATTGATAATTTTTTCCCAGTGTAATTGATATTTTTTTTCCATTCAGTGTAGTTGTTAAATTTTCTTTCATTTAGTGACAGACATAAGATATTGTTAAAATCTTGAATTGATGCAAGATATTGATTGTTTGTACTATATGTATCCTATTTTTGACAGACATAAGATTAAAGAAAACTGTTTTAATTGGTCCAAACTTGCATCAGTAAAACTTGTTTCACTGGTGCATTGTCATGCCCGTGAAAAAATTTCAACTGAGCGAAACTCTTACGTGCCAGTGAAAAAATGCGCCAGTGAAAATATATCTCTGGCGCAAGTTTGCGCCAGTGAAAACAACATGACATTTTCACTGGCACAAAGATGCGCCAGTAAAAATTTGTTTTACTGACGCAAAAATTGTGCCAATAATTAAAACCTTTTCACTGGCGCAGATTTGTGCCAGTGAAAATTGTTTTAGTGTCCGCTAGAAATCTTCACTGGCACAAATCTGCACCACTACAAGGTTTTACTTGCACAATATTTGCGCCAGTAAAAAATAGAACATAAAATTCTCCAGTAAAATATATTATGGGCGAGACCTTTACCGGCGATACTTCTGACACAAGTTTGCACCAGTAAATGTATTCGCTGGCGCTATTCTTGCACCAGTAAATCCTATTTTTCCTGTAGTGCTTACCTTAAACAAGAAGTAACAGCGAACTTACTTTCTGTATGAAATGTGATTCTTAACTACACGAATCGGATAGGAAAGGCATTTCACCGACAGAGAAGCATGTCTCCCATTAATTATTTATACTAGATATTGGCCCGCCCATATCGCCTGGCAAGATAAATGGTAAAAAATGTTTTAAATCATATACATTTATCATGATTGAAAGAAAAATTAATGGAAATCATAAACATATTGATAAATTTAAAACATTATAAAATATTTTCATTTTATGACTATTAAAAAGAGGGACAAGCGAGTCTTGATTTTATGCCCATTAAGAGGAGATGTTTTGGGGGAGAGGGAGAGAGAGAGAGGAGAGAGAAAATTTGTAAACAATAATTAATCTTTGAAAAAATACAATGTGTCACGTAAGTAACACTAACATTTTTTTTTATGAAAACGATATACAAAATTCCCATACAAATTTTTAATGACTTTCTCAACCCATATGGCAAGAATGTCAATTAATAAAAAGTAATAACAACCAACTCCGTTTGTGTGGTAGGAGCAGCTAGTGCACGTCACCTTGTGTTGAGATGCTGCAGGTTCAAAACCCAATGGTTTAGTTGTAACTGGTAGGCGGTATACCTAACTAGGGGTGGCAAAACCTGACACGACCCGCCAACCCACTTCTTAGGCGGGTTTGGGTTTTGGCTTAAACGGGTTCGTGTCATAAACGGGTCGACCCGCCTAACCTATTTATTAAACGGGTCGGGTTCGTGTTAGGGGTATCACCACAAGAAAAATGCCAATTAGCGACGGCTCTTAGCGATGGATTTTTTCCTTCGCAACTTTGTGATGGATTTAGCGACGGAAACTTATTTGTCCCTAAGATTTATAATATTGATAGATGTAGCGACGAAAAACCTTTAGTCGCTAAATCCGTCGCTACGTAGTGGCGGCTTAGTGGCGACCTATTTTTGTCGCAACACACGCGATGAATAGCGACGGATGATTTTTCGTCGCTACTTAGCGATGACGTTAGCGACGAAAATAGTCCATCGCTAACTGGTCATATAAATTTATGAATTAAGCAGTCGCCAAATCCGTCGCTAATTTTTGCGTAAATCTCTAATCAGAGCCCATTTTCCTTTCCTGTTTCGTCTCTCTCGCCCGACCGATGCAACTATCCGCCGCCCGACGCACTCCTCGGCCCGCCGACCACCGCCCGTTGCTCCTCAGTCCGCCGCCTAGCCCGTCGCCCCTCGGTCCGCCCCGCCTACCGTACGTAAAAAAAAATTGGGATCTACCTGCGGTGGGCGGCGGACCGGGGGAATACGGGCCGGGGCGCCTGCCCTGCGTTCTGTTTTTTCTGGCAGGGTGTCGACCCCCTTGCCTAGTTTATTTTTTCCGACAGGGGGTCGACCCCCTTGCCTAGTTTATTTTTACTGGCAGGAGGGGTCAACCCCCTGCCTGCGTTTTATTTTTTCCGACAGGGGGTCGACCGCCCTGCCTCGTTGTTTGATTATTCGGGCAGAGGATCGACCCCCTTGCCTCGTTGTTTTATTCGGGCAGGGGGTCGCCCCCTTACTTTTCTGGCAGGGGGTCGCCCTCCTGCCACTCTTTTTTTTCTGGTAGGGGGTCGACCCCCTTGCCTCGTTGCCACTTTTTTTTTTCGACAGGGGGGGCGACCCCTCCATGATTTTTTTTTCGGCAGGGGGTCGCCCCTGTGCCTCATTTTTTTATTCGGGCAGGGGGTCGCCCTTGCCTCTCTTTTTTCCGGCAGGGGAGGCGACCCCTGCCTCGTTTGTTTTTTTCGGCAGGGGTCGCCCTCATGCCTCATTTTTTTATTCGGGTAGGGGGTCGCCCCCCTGTCATTTTTTAATTCGGGCAGGGGGTCGCCGCTGTCGTTTTTTTTTTCGGACAAGGGGGTGACCTTGCCTCGGTTTTTTTTTCGACAGGGGGCCGCCCCCTGTCGTTAGACATCACAAAACCCATCATGTATAGGTGATGTCTAACGCCATGAGGTTCTACAAATTGATTATTCTTACAAAACTTGCAGGGACACCTAATCCAACATGTGGGATCCACTGTACTGACACTTGCAGTTGCAAATTCAATAAAACTTTCAATATCATCCATATATTCATGCGATAACTCATTGTCAACTATCCTACGGTACATTCATTCACGATTTGCAGTCATTTTGTTGTATAATGTTACGAAATGTATCCTAATCAGTTAAAAGAGAACCATCAGAATGCTATGATGAAGAAAATATCAAATTTATCATGCAATATATGATGTCATACAATCACAAGAATTATGATGCATGCATTGATAACTTAATATTTTCATGTGCAAACTATTCATAACACGATACATTAATTTGAAGCATACTTTCATTATACAATTTCACATGGAAGTCATAATTTATTGAAAGTAACTACATGCAAGCATGGATACAATCATATCAAACATTGCAATACATAAAAATCATTCATATAAAAAAAATGTCAAACATGTACCTACAACAAACACACTTCAATATCTCACTAACTACTACCATGCCTAGCATGGAATCCGTACTTCAAAAATAAGAACACTTCTATTCACTTACATTAAAATCATGCCCAGCATGATCTCCAAACTCCAACAAAGTTGTCCTAGATATCAACAACTAAGTGAGTGTGTGAACAGTAAAGTGTTGCATCCAATAAATTAAGTAACATGTGATGCTTTTGCATCACTTACTGACCACGGGTATTTAGCCGATTTGCATTGTTTTTGTCACTTACTTAGTACGGGTGGCGGGGCACAAGCGGGTTCCGTTGAGAAATCTGCAAGAGACACTGTGTTAAAATGAAGTCACTCCCTACCGAAAAAAAAATGAGGCAAGGTCGCCCCCTTGTCGGAAAAGCAAGGGGGCGACCCCCTGCCTAAATAAAAAAATGACAAGGGGGCGACCCCCTGCCCGAATAAAAAAATGACAGGAGGGCGACCCTTTGCCCGAATAAAAAAATGACAGGGGGGCGACCCTCTGCCCGAATAAAAAAATGAGGCATGGGGGGTGACCCCTGCCAAAAAAAACAAACGAGGCAGGGGTTGCCCCCTTGCCAGAAAAAAAAAAGGCAGGGGGCGACCCCTTGCCCGAATAAAAAAATGAGGCACGGGGGCGACCCCCTGCCGAAAAAAAAAACCATAGAGGGGTCGCCTCCCCTGCTGGAAAAAAAAAAGTGGCAACGAGGCAAGGGGTCAACCCCCTACCTGGAAAAAAAATGAGTGGCTGGAGGGCGACCCCCTGTTCGAATAAAACAATGAGGCAGGGGGGTCGACCCTCTGCCTGAATAATTAAACAACGAGGCAGATGGGTCGACCCTCTACCGGAAAAAACAAAATTTGGCAGGGGTTCCCCCCCCCTGCCGGAAAAAACAAACGAGGCAGGGGGCGACCTTCTGCTCGAATAAAAAAATGAGGCACGGGGGCGACCCCCTGCCGGAAAAAAAAACCATGCAAGGGTCGCCCCCCTGTTGGAAAAAAAAAAGTGGCAACGAGGCAGGGGGTCGACCCCCTACCAAGAAAAAAAATGAGTGGAAAGAGGGCGACCCTCTGTCGAAAAAAAAGGGAGGGGGGGGGGCCTGCCCGAAAAAAACAATGAGGCAGAGGGTCGACCCCCTGCCGAAAAAAACAAAACGCAGGGCAGGCCGCAGGTAAAAAAAAACTGGGATTTACCTACGGCGGGCAGGGGGCGACGGACGACAGAACGGGGGGAGACAAGCCGAGTGATGGAACGGGGAGCGATGGGCGGTGGCCGACGGGTCGGGGAGTGCGTCAGGCGGCGGAACAGGGGAAGACAGGTCGGGCAGAATGGGGGGCGATGGGTCGGGTGGCGAACCGAGGAGTGATGGGCGACAGGCTGGGGAGTGCGTCGTGCGGCGGAGGATGGCGTAGGGCGATGGAGGGTTGCGTCAGCCGGGCAAAAGAGACGAAACAGGAAAGAGGAAAAGGGGCTCTGATTAGCGATTTACGTGAAAAGTAGCGACGGATTTGGCGATGGATTAAATTCATCGCAACTCCATCGTAAATATATATGGCCCATTAGCGACAGAATATTTTTGTCGCTAATTTCGTCATTAAGTAGCAACGAAAAACTATTTGTCACTAATCCTTGTGTGTGTTGCGACAAAAATGGGTCATTGCTAATCTGCCGCTACTTAGCGACGAGCGTTTTTCCATCTCTATATTTGTCAATATTACAAATCTTTGCGATGAATATGTTTTCGTCGCTACATCCATCGCAAAGTGGTAACGAGAAAAATTTGTCGCTAATATCCGTCGCTAATTGGCATTTTTCTTGTGGTGCAAGTGGATGGGCAAACAATGAAGAAGAAGATGAAGAAGAAGAAGATGATGAAGAAGATACAGAAGAAGAAGAATATGAAAGTCAAACAAGTGATAAGGAAGAATTCGCAAGCTAGTGAGAAAAAACTTTTAATACAAACCTCTATTTGAATGTATTATTACAATACTTGATTTGAATGATTTAAATGTTTTGAATGTATTATTGCAATACTTGATGTGAATGATTTGAATATTTTGAATGTATAGAAATGTATTGCAATGATTTGAATGTTTTGAATATATAATTGCAATACTTGATTTGAATGTTTTGAATGTATTATTGCAATACTTGATGTGAATGATTTGAATATATTATTGCAATACAAAATGTGAATGATTTGAATATATTGAAATACTTGATGTGAATGATTTGAAACAATTTGAATGTATTGCATGACATTTTTTATTTGTTAGAATATGGTTTGTGCAGGTTACAGTGGTCGTTCATCCAGTGGTAGCCAGGCTCAGCCTTCACATTCACGGTCTCCTTTGATAGGTATATCATTTAACTAATTGGATACTTGATTAGTTGAAATGTGTATTCTGAGAATTTTTAACGTATTTTTTTACAGATGATGTTTCGCTTGTACATGACCCACCTACACCAGTTGATCATACAAGTCAGGAGCCAACACAAGATGCAGGGTCTTCTCAGTCTGGCATAAGAAGACTCATTCGAATAGTGTATATTGATAATCGACTGTAAGTATTTCGTTTTCACTTATTGCATGTCTTATAAATATTGTATATTGATATTTACTATGTACCAATTCATGTGCAACATGAGGTTCGAGCCACAAGAAGTAGTACACGAAATTAGGAATTGACTACTTCAATATCTACTAAGATCGGTCGCTCAATGGAAAGAGTATCCAAAAGAGGTGATAGACAGATTGTGGTCCTCATTCACGGTATAAAGTTGTTTATTATAGTTAATGTGTTTCATATTTAATTTTTTGTTATAGTCATGTCTACTAACTTTCTGAAAATATTTGTAGGCATCGAATCGCTTCACGAATACGGTGGAGGAACATGATGCAAGGAAGGTATGCCAGAAGGTGGCTGTCAATCGATTTGCAGACATGTTGTACAATATGAAGACTGCAGCAAGAAAAGCATCTGGCGGGATAGACGATCCACTGCAGTGGAAAGGCCATGGACCTCCTACTATCAGGTCAAATGTTTGGGATGTAATCTGCGACAAGTGGGTTGGGGATGAATTTCGAAACCGCTCAGTGAAGGCTGCACAAAATCGAGCGAAAATGCCCAAAGCTCATCTACACACAGGTGGATCTAGGACTTTTGGGAGCCACCAGAAGAAAATGGTAACTTATCAATATATATTGTCAATTTTATAAGTATTGTTGCAAACCTATTAACTAAATTGTACAGGAAATATAAATTGTATCACTAGAAATTTTTTCTCGATAATTAATTTTCAAATATATTTTTTTATTTTTTCCTTTTTTTGCGACGGATATATCTGTGGCTACAGACATTGAATTTAGCGACGGATTAGCAATGACTAGAAATCCGTCGTAAAACCAGACCTCCGCAGAGTAACGATGACCTTGCAATGAATTTTAGAATTCGTTAATCCATCGCAAGTTAGCGACGGAACAGGCGACAGATATATTCCGTCGCTAATTAACGTCAAAAAATTCACGATAGAAGCTATCTGTCGTGAATCCGACGCTAATCCATCGCTAAACTATTTAGCCACGAATTAGCGACGAATTTAAGTCGTCGCTAATCCACAGATTTCTTGTAGTGTATGCCAACTCGGCTGACCCATTTAATAAACGGGTTAGGCGGGCATGTCAACCTGTTTATCCGAACCCGACCTGCGAACCTGCCCGCCAACCCGTTTACCCGACCCAGCCCGTTTAATAAATGGGTCGGGTTCGTGTTGAGGTATGCTGACCCGCCGACACGACCCAATTGCCACCCCTATTCCTAACCCTAGCTTGCCTTTAAAAAAAAAATTATAAAGCATCCAATTTTTTTTTTGCACATTAAAGAGTCTCTTTCTGTGTTGCCCTTTATAGAGGGAAACAGATGGTGGCAGTTGCCTTCAGGGTTAATAAGGAGAGAGAGAGGTAGCGTTAATAAAAGGTAATAAAGAGAGGGAGGTGGGGTAATTGACCCATTTCTCTTTCTCTTAATTGTAGGCCTCCCTCTGCAACATCAAGTAGATAGTTTAGTTTTTTTACTTTTTTCACTTCAGTTTTCTTGTTGAATCTGATATTACAGATGTGATCTACATGGGTATAGTAAGAATTATATAGGTTTTGGATTGTGAATTATGACATGTAAGCTTTTAAAGGGCTTCAAAAATTAATGGCTTACAACCTTTTAAATTTTTAAGACTCAAAAAATCATGTTTTTTCACCGAAAAAGAGAATTGGTTATGAGGATCACATCAGTCGGATTTGGTTAGGCATCATGTGATTTGGATTCTCATTTAAATGAGATTCCAAATCTCATTTGACCGTTAACCAAACAAAAAAAAAAGTGGATGGTGTGAGAAACCTAATCATATTTGATTTGGTTTCTTTTCAACCTGTGAGATTTGAAATCTCACATTAATGTGTGATTTCCAAATCACATGTGATACTTTTTCATTTTGAAAGGAGCAGGCAAACATACCTGTACGTGAGAAGTTAGGTACATGTATATCAACTCCATATACATATTCCTTAAGTTTTGTACCTAAGTTTCTGAAATTGATGTAAGAGGCTCTATGATCCATCATGTGCCAGTTTCAATAGTTACTTCTATTTAATGATTGAACATGCCATCTAATGTTGAAACTTGATTTTACCGTTCAAAAGTGTTCATTAGAAAAAAAAATACAAAAAATTACCATTGGGAATGCAAAGCCTGGAAACAATAAATATTGTTGATCTCCTAAAGGTGGTGGTTAACTTGCTGTTCGAAACACGATCGACCCTACCGTGATCTTTGTATGTTTTGCATGGAGTTTTACCAGGAAACAACATTCTTGTTCAATGTTGGGAGTTTTACAATGAACTATTTTCTTCCGTTCTTGGTTGAACATATAAAGAATTGTTGTTTGGAATTGGTAACCAGTATTGTGATTGTTCTTCAGATTTCGAGCTTAAAATATAGATCATGCTTACTGAGACCCACTGGTATTGTGGTCATAGATTGACTACGTCATGCATTTTCAATTTTTTAGTAAGTGTGTCTCACTTTGATTGGTTGAGCCATGCCACCAACATGGTTTGAACTGTTTGGGTTACGTGTCATGTGTTGAGTAGGGATGCAATGTTAACATCGTGTAAACCGACCCATGATGGCTCGTGTGTAAGCCTGTCATCTCGTCTATAAATATGTCCCCCACCATTGTACAATGGATCGAATGAAGTGTGTAAGTTGATCCTTCTTCATTGATTTGCATAGTTTTTTTGTAAATATAATCCTTTAGATGCATTCGGTGTGGTCTTTTTGCTTAGAATTGACTATTGGATCATTGTAATCGGATAAAAATTCGTGACTTTTTATTCTTGTATATTTTATAAAAATTTTAAACTGTTGATCTAAGCCTTAAAAGATCATTCTTATACATCATAATTGGATGATCCAGGAGTCTGTTTCTATAAAACCATGCATCTAGATTGCATTTGTACAGTAAAATTTTGGCAAAAAAACCTATGAAAATCTAGATTCATACCAATATTTGACTGGTTTTATATATTTTAGTTACCCTAAGTTGGGATCACAAGTTCGGGTTTGTACATGTGAGGTAAGTACTTGTATGTATTTTGTTGTTTAGTTTGTATTTGGTTGTACGTTTGTGTGTATAAGATCTTTGTTGAATCCGGATTCACATAAACAATAGATCGTGGAAGCTCTGCCAGATTCTCGCAACATGTGGTACCCACCAGATCCAACAAGTGGATATTAGAGTGGGATCCAAACCCAGCAAGGTAGAGAAGAGCCTCACAAGCATGTAGTTGACAGCCGTAGTCTCATCACTTATTTTCTTCTCCACTCTCATCTCCGCTCCAACTTCTCCCAAACAGAGCCTCTAGTCCTTCTACAGCGGTCACATTGCCATCAAGTCATTATATAAGAAGCCAAAATCACCATGACATGTGCAAAGTCTTATTATATCAGTAACGATGTTGATCTGATAACTATCTGATCACTACAAAAAAAACAATTGATTAGCGACGGAATTTAGCGACGACATTATACCGTCGCTACTTAGCAACGGATTAACGAGAGAAATGCATCTGTCGCTATAATTAGAGAATTTTACGAAAATAGCGACAGATTATTTTCTCTCGCAAAATTTGTCGCTACTTAGCGACGGATTTTGCGAGAGAATATTTTGTCGTAATAAATACGGCATTTAGCGACGAAATTGCGATGGATTATATTCCATCGCTATTTAGCGACGGCCTGGGCGACAGAATATATTTTGTCGCCTTTTTCGTGTTTTGAATTACGATGGCTTAGCGATGGAAGTAATCTGTCGCTAAATGTTGCATAACCCCTAATCCCAGCCCTCTTTTTCCTTTCTTCTTTCGCTACTCCCGCTCCCGCCCGCCGCCCTCTTCCTTCGGCCGCCCTATTCATCCTGTCGACCTCTCTACCGGCCCCCACCTTCCGCCGCCGCCGCCCGGAGGAAGCGCAGGTATTTCCGGGCCCCACCATTAAATGGATTGGGGGTCGACCCCCTGCGTTTTCCAGCAGGGGGTCGACTCCGCCAGGCGCTCGACCCCAGCAGGGGGTTGACCCCCTGCCGTGTCCGACCGGGGGTCAACCCCTTATCATGTCCGGCAGGGGGTCGACCCCTTGCCGTGTCCGGTAGGGGGTCGACCCCGACAGAGGGTCGACTCCGGCAAGGGGTCGACCCCCTGCGGTTTCGACAGGGGGTTGACCCCTTGCCGTGTCCAGTAGGGGGTCGACCCCGGCAGAGGGTTGACCCCCTGTCGTTTCCGACAGCGGGTCGACCCTTTGCCATGTCCGACAGGGGGTCGACCACCTGCCGTGTATGGCAAGGGGTCGACCCCGGCAGAGGGTTGACCCCCTGTCGTGTCCTGTAGGGAGTCGACCCGCTGCCGAAAATGGTTTCCGGCAGCGGGTCGACCCCCTGGGGTTTCCGGCAGCGGGTCGACCCTCTGCTATTCCGACAGGGGGTCGACCCCCTGTGTTCCTACAGGGGGTCGACCCCCTGCGGTTTCGGTAGGTCATTAGGTACTAGGCTTCTCAAGCCCTATGCAAGATGTTTTTATTTGCTTCAAGTTTTTTTCGTGGTGACTTCATTTTAAAACAGCATTTTTTTTGTGCAGATTTTTCAACAGAACCAGCTCGTGCTCAGGCCACTTGTGGTAAGTAAGGGACAAAAACAATGCAAATCGGGTAAATACCCGTGGTGAGTAAGTGATGCAAGTGTATCACATGTTATTTAATTTATTAGATGTAACACTTTATTGTTCACACACTCACTTAGTTGTTAATATTTAGGGTTGATTTGTTGGAGTTCGGAGATCATGCTGAGCATGATTTTAATGTATGAATATTGAAGTGTTCTTATTTTTGGAGTACGGAGTCCATGCTAGGCATGGTAGTAGTTAGTGAGATATTGAAGTGTGTTTGCTGCAGGTACATGTTTGCCATTTGTTTGATATGAATGATTACAATGTATTGCAATATTTGATGTAATTGTATCCATGCTTGCATGTAGTTACTTTCAATTTGATTATGACTTCCATGTGAAATTGTATAATGAAAGCATGCTTCAAATGATTGTATCGTGTCATTGATAGTTTGCACATGAAAATATTAAGTTATCAATGCATGCATCAAAATTTTTGTTATTGTATGACATCATATATTGCATGATAAATTTGATATGTTCTTCATCATAGCATTATGATTGTTTTCTTTTAATTCGTTAGGCTATTATTCGTAACATCATAAGAAAATGACTGTAAATCGTGAATGGATGTACCGTAGGATAGTGGACAATGAGTTATTGCATGAATATATGGATGGTGTTGACAGTTTTATTGAATTTGCAACGGCAAGTGTCAGTACAGTGGATCCCACAGGTCAGATTAGGTGTCCCTGCAAGATTTGTAAGAATAATCGATTTGTAGAACCTCATAGCGTTAGACATCACTTATACAGGAAGGGTTTTGTGAGTGATTATCAGAACTGGATGTTTCATGGAGAAGAATTTAGAAACGATTTTGATGCACTGGTGAATGTGGTGCATGATAATCCATATACGGATTTGATATTTGATGCCGCAGGAACAGAACTGGGTTCTGCTATGAGTTCTAGTAATGTAAGAACTGCCGTAGATGAAGAATCACCAAACGATGCAGCTAGTAGATCTTATGATTTACTTAGAGATGTTGATGAGCCACTTTGGAACGGTTGCGAGAGTTACACTATCTTGTCTGCAGTTTTTCAACTAATGAATTTGAAGTTCGAGTATAATTTGAGTCAATCATGTTTTGACCGTTTGTACATGATTGTGAAGAGTATGTTGCCCAAAGATGAGAAATTGCTACAAAATTTCCATCGTGCGAAAGTTATGGTCAACGCTCTAGTTATGGGTTACAAAAAGATTGATGCTTATCCAAATCACTGCATGTTGTATTTCAAGGAGCGAGAAAACAACATATCATGCCTGTCATGTGGGCATCTTCGGTTCAAGCCAAAGACAAGAGGCAATGGTAGCACGAGATCAAAGGAAGTTTCATACAAGTCGCTCCGCTACTTTCCTATTACTCCTATATTGCAGCGATTGTATATGTCTTCAAGGACAGCTAAACACATAAGATGGCATGCAAATAAAGTTTGACACGATGAAAACAAGATCACGCATCCTGTTGACGTTGAAGCTTGGAAGCACTTTGATCGTACTCATCACAACTTCGCAATGGAAGTGTGAAATGTTAGACTCGATTTATGTACAGATGGATTTAATCCATTTGGGGGTAGATCAACTCCATACTCATGATGGCCAGTATTTGTAACTCCATACAACCTTCCACCAAGCTTGTGTATGAAACGTCCAAATCTTTTCTTGTCTTTGTTGATCCCTGGTCCGACCTCACCTGGCCAAAATCTTGATGTATATTTAAGGCCATTGATTGATGAACTAAAAGTACTGTGGGATAACGGTGTTACCACGTATGATGCCCACAAAAAACAAAATTTCAACATAAAGGTCGTTGTTCTATGGACAATCAGTGACTTCCCTGCATATGGTATGCTATCTGGTTGGAGCACACATGGGAGGTTGTCTTGTCCGTACTGCATGGAGGATTCCAAAGCTTTTAGATTGAGGCATGGAATGAAGCCTTGCTGGTTTGAGTGCCATTGTCGATGTCTACCCAGCGATCATCTGTTCGACGACAAAAGAATGTGTTTAAAGCAGGCACAACTGAAACAGAAGGCTCATCCTCAAGATTGTCTAGCATAAAGATTCTAAGAAGATTATGATACTTTTCAGATGTATTAACAGATGCCCGCAGTCCTACACCCTTCCGTGGATTTGGGAAGGATCATAATTAGACAAAGAAATCTATTTTTTGGGAACTACCGTATTGGCCAACCCTATTGATACGACATAATTTGGATGTGATGCATGTAGAGAAAAATGTGTTTGATAATGTGTTCAATACAGTAATGAATATTAAAGGAAAAATGAAGGATAATCTGAAGGCCCGTATGGATTTAAAATTAATATGTAAAAGACCAGAATTGGAACTCAAAGAGTATAATGGCAAAGTACTAAAACCAAAGGCAAAGTACGTGCTCGGACCTGATCAAATAAAATATGTATGTCAATGGTTGAGACAACTGAGATTTCCAGATGGATATGTCTCTAACATTGCTCGGGCTGTGAAGATTGACAATAGACAGTTATATGGGTTGAAGAGCCATGATTGTCATATCTTTATGCAACGATTGATACCCCTAGCATTCCATGATATGTTAGACAAACCTATATGGGGGGTATTGTCTGAGTTGAGTAGATTTTTCAGAACATTGTGCGCATCGGAGGTCGTAGTATCAGATGTAAAGAATCTCGAGGACTCTGTCATCACCACTGTTTATCTGCTAGAAAAGATATTTCCGCAAGCATTTTTCGATGTTATGGAACATTTGATCATACATCTGCCATATGAACTAAGGGTTGGTGGCCCTGTGCAATATCGATGGATGTATCCATTTGAAAGGTATATGTTTTTTTATATTTGTCTCTTTAATGACAGATATTTAAAATTTGAAATGTATATTCTTGTTAGATGCATGTTCGACCTAAAAAAAAGGTCTGTAATAAAGCAAGAGTAGAAGGCTCTATTTGTGAGGCGTACACTTTAGAAGAGATTTCAAATTTCTCATCTATGTACTTTGAACCTCATATTCCAACACGTTACACATGCCCGCCCCGTAACGATGATGGAGAACAAGTAACTGTAGCTGACAAGTTGTCGATATTTCAACCACTTGGGCATGCATTTGGTAGTTGCCGATCAAGGCTATTGACAGATCGAGAGCAAGACGCAGCACACATCTATATTCTTTTTAATTGCTCAGCGATCGACCCATACATCGAGTAAGTATATGTATATGTAACTCAATTATAAATCCTTTTATGTTCTATATGTGGATACATGGCTCAGTAATATAAGTATTTGTGGTTTGCAGACGATTTGATCTGGAGTTTCAAAGCGAAGTTTCACATCTCATTGATGCAGAAGTACAAAAAGAACGTGAAACTAAGTTTGTGGAGTGGTTGAAACAGTTAGTAAAGAAGCTAACATAAATTTTGTACTTATAAACAACACTAAGTTACTAAATTGATCATGATCACAATCATTGTTTATGTCTGTGTGTAGGTTCGTCATGGTGATGTTAAAGATCAAGGAATATGTGATTTAGAAAATGGTACGACCAAAGTTGTGCAATGCTACAACGGGTATATCGTAAATGGTTATCGATTTCATACAAAAGATTACGGTATAAACAAATCAACGATAAATAATGGCGTGTGTGTCAAGGGTAGCAGCTATGGTGAAAATGAACATGATTGCTACAGTGTTATAGAGGAAATAATGGAGTTGACTTACTTAGGCATGAATAATAGGGTAACTTTATTCAAGTGTCATTGGTTTGATCCAACTGCAACAAGACTCGACAAAGCTTCAGGCATTGTGGAGGTGAATCATAAATCCAGGTTTGGAACATATGAACCATTCATATTAGCCTCTCAAGCTCAACAAGTTTATTATACTTCATATCCGAGTATAAAAAAGTCAGATAGAAATGAATGGTGCGCAGTTTGCAAGGTGAAGTCAAAACTATACCCCGAGTATGATCAGTTACAGGAATATGAGTTAGCTGAAGACAGCGATTACTATCAATCAGATGATGTCTATGACTTCGCTTATGGTCACGATGTTGCGCATGATATGCATGTTATATCTCCATTGGTCGATGAAACATTCATAGAGGAATGTGATCCAAATGATGTACCAAGTGGATGGGCAAACAATGAAGAAGAAGAAGAAGAAGAAAGTCAAACTAGTGACGAGGAAGAATTCTCAAGCTAGTGAGCAAAATCTTGTACTACAAACCTCTATTTAAATGCATTACAGTACTTGATGTGAGTTGTATTGCAATACTTGGTGTGAATGAAAAAAATTTATTTGAATGTATTTTAATACTTGATACGAATGATTGGAATGCATTGCAATACTTGATGTGAATGATTTGAATTATTTGAATGTATTGTAATACTTGATGTGAATGCATGAGTTGTATTGCAACACTTGATGTGAATGATTAAAAATGTTATTTGAATGTATTGTGATACTTAATACGAATTATTTGAATGCATTGTAATACTTGATGTAAATGATTTGAATTATTTGAATGTATTGTAATACTTGATACGAAAGATTCGAATGCATTGCAATACTTGATGTGAATGATTTAAATTATTTGAATGTATTATAATTTATGCAACGAATGATTTGAATTATTGCAATACTTGATGTGAATGATTTGAAATTTTTGAATGCATTGTAATACTTGATGCGAATGATTTGAATGCATTGCAATGCTTGATGTGAATGACTTGAATGCATTGCAGTACCTGATATGAATGATTTGAATTAATGTAATACTTGATGCGAATGATTTGAATGTATTGTAATACTTGATGTGAATTATTTGAATGTATTGTATGACATATGTTATTTGTTAGAATATGGTTCATGGAGGTTACAGTGGTCGCTCATCCAGTAGTAGCCAGGCCCAACCTTCATTTTCATGGGCTCCTGTGATAGGTATATTGATTAACTAATTGGATGCTTGATTAGTTCAAATGCGCATTCTGAGAACTTCTAACGTATTTTTTTACAGATGATGTTTCGCCTATAGACGACCCGCCTACACCAGTTGATCACACAAGTCAGGAGCCAACACAGGAAGCAGGGTCTTCTCAGTCTGGCACAAGAAGACTCATTCAAATAGTGTATATCGATAATCGACCGTAAGTATTTTATTTTCAATTATTGCATATCTTATAAATATTTTATATTGATATTTACTGTGTAATAATTCATGTGCAGCACGAGGTTTAGGCTACAAGAAGTAGTACGGGAGATTAGGAATTCACTTCTTCAATATCTACCAGGACCGGTTGCTCAATGGAAAGAGTACCCAAAAGAGGTGTTAGACAGATTGTGGTCCTTATTCACGGTATACAGTTGTTCCTCATAGTTAATGTGTTTCATATTTAATTTATTTAAGTAATGTCTACTAACTTTCTGAAAATATTTGTAGGCTTTGAATCGCTTCGCAACTACGGTAGAAGAAAATGATGCAAGGAAGGTGTGGCAGAAGTTGGTTGTCAATCGATTTGCAGACATGTTGCACACTATGAAGACTGCTACAAAAAAAGCATCCGGCGTAGTAGATGATCCACTACTGTAGAAGGGCCATGGCCCTATTACTATCAGGAGAGATTACTGGGATGAAATGTGCGATAAGTGGGCGGAAGATGCATTTAGAACTCGCTCTGTGAAGGCTGTACAAAATCGAGCGAAGATGCCCGAAGCCCATCTACACACAGGTGGATCTAAGACATTTGGGAGTCACCTGAAGAAAATGGTAACTCATCAATATATAATATTAATTTTATAAGTATTGTTGCAAACTTGTGTACTAAATCTTTTGTCATTTAACTTCGCAGGAAGCAGAAAAAGGAGGCAGTGTACCATATAAGGATGTGTTTGTTGAAACACATAAACGGAAGACCACGGGAGTCTTCGTATCAGAGAAGGCGAGAACAACGACGGTATGTATTTATTTTATTAATAATCATTGCAATATGCAAGTTATCATAATGTTATCATTAATTATTAATGCATACTTTAAACATTATTTTGTAGGAGGCATATGAGCAACAGATGGTAGAGCGATATGGCGATGACGCTACTCAGCATCCATCATTTGATCCTGCAGCATGGGTGACTGCAGCAGGTGAACCCAAAAAAGGTCGTGTGTTTGGGTTTGGGAGTAATCTGAATACTTCACCAGTTATTACTTCTTCCAGTTACGGCTCAAAGGCTACTTTCGCCGACATAAGCTCCAAGCAGCAGCCTATTCTTTCCGGTGATGATGTACGCCAGATCATTAAGGACACATTGGATGACTACTTCCATGACACCGTCGCCCCCTTTCTTCGAGATGAGATCAACAATCTTGTGCTGAACAGGGGATCTTCGATTGCAGGTCCCTCTCAGATATAATCACATATTCAGTTTTTTGACTGCCTTAGCACACATATGAGCATGATAGAATCACATATATAATTTTTTGCCTGCCTTAGAGCACATATGAGCATGATAGAAGCACATATAAAGTTTTTTTATTTACTTAGAGCACATATGAGCATGCTATAATAACATATAGAGTTTTTTTATTGCCTTAGAGCACATATGAGCATGCTATAAGCACATATAAATTTTTTTGCCTGCCTTAGAGCACATATGAGCATGCTATAATCACATATTCAGTTTTTTAACTGCCTAAGAACACATATGAGCATGATAGAATCACATATAAAGTTTTTTTGACTGCCTCAGAACACATATGAGCATGCTATAATCACATATTCAGTTTTTTGACTGCCTAAGAACACATATGAGTATGTTATAATCACATATTCAGTTTTTTGACTGCCTTAGCACACATATGAGCATGATAGAATCACATATATAACTTTTTGCCTGCCTTAGAGCACATATGAGCATGATAGAATCACATATCGAGTTTTTTTATTGCCTTAGACCACATATGAGCATGCTATAATAACATATAGAGTTTTTTTATTGCCTTAGAGCACATATGAGCATGCTATAAGCACATATAAATTTTTTTGCTTGTCTTAGAGCACATATGAGCATGTTATAATCACATATTCAGTTTTTTGACTGCCTAAGAACACATATGAGCATGATAGAATCACATATAAAGTTTTTTTTACTGCCTTAGAACACATATGAGCATGCTATAATCAGATATTCAGTTTTTTGACTGCCTAAGAACACATATGAGCATGTTATAATCACATATTCAGTTTTTTTACTGTCTTAGCACACATATGAGCATAATAGAATCACATATAGAGTTTTTTTACTGCCTTAGAACATATATCATTTATGATAGAGTCACATATAAATTATTTTGCTTTGCCTGCCTTAGAGCACATATGAGCATGCTATAATCACATATTCAATTTTTTGACTGCCTTAGCACACATACGAGCATGATCGAATCACATATATAGCTTTTTGTCTACCTTAAAGCACATTTAAGCATGGTAGAATCACATATAGAGTTTTTCTAGCTGCCTTAAAACACATATGAACATGCTATAATCACATATTCAATTCTTTGACTGCCTTAGCACACATATGAGCATGATAGAATCACATATATAACTTTTTGTCTGCCTTAGAGCACATATGAGCATGATAGAATCACATATAGAGTTTTTTTATTGCCTTAGAACACACATGAGCACATGATAGAATCGCATATAGTTTGTAATTTATTTCATTATATTTTGTTGATCAATACTGACTGTTGTTTTCTTGTGTAGGCTGCTAGCGATAATTAGCGTAGCGGAGCTGAAGGGACAGATAAAGGCAATGAACAAGAAGACACACAAAATCTTGGCGATGGTTAGAGAACTGTGCTGAAGAAGTTCTATTTTTTTATGTTTCCTAATTGTAATTGTTGAATTGTAAATAATTAAACTTGTTAATTTTAAGGTGGAACGATTAATTGTTGTAGATTCTTTTTATATGGAATTTTTTGTGTGGTTTGTTTTTTATTACAGGAAATATAAATTGTACAGAAAATATAAATTGTACCGTTCTCGGTATTTAATTTTTAAATAAATTTTTTAAATTTTTTTTGTGTTTGCGACGAATTAGCGACGGAACCATTTGTCGCTATTCACATAAATCTAGCGACGGCCTAGCGATGGACGTAAATCCGTCGCCAAGCCGTGGTCGCCATTTAGTACCAGCGGATTGGCGATGGAATACAGCGCTCATTAGTCCTTCGCACTTAGCGACAGACCTGGCGACGATTTATTTCGTCGCCAGTTAGCATCGAAAAAATCGCGATGTAAGCATACCGTCGCCTCGTCGTCGCTAACAGGCATAGCGACGGATTAGCGATGGAATGTGGTCGTCGCTAATCTACTGCTTTGTTGTAGTGGATGAGGGCTCTACTCATCTGGTAAGGACGACTCATGAAAGTCAAGTTCATCAAATGTTACCATATTAAAATGCACAGGTACACGTCTCTTTTCACAAGGCCGAAGCAGTGAAATTCTCAACCTGTCACACTTATGATCATTGTCCTAGCAGCGTAAAACTCCATGGGCTTACCCTTTGCCTCTGGGGAGTCACCACGCTCTAGGTGAAACATGAGATTTAAAGAAGGACCTCACTTCCCATCCCAAATGCATAAACCCTACCGGTTTCCAAACATCCACCACCAAGGTAGTGTGACCAAGTTTTTACCAATTGCATTAATTCTCATCCCCCATACTGGTTTCCAAACAGAGCCTTGATTTATTAATGGATTATTGCTCTTTTAGCCATCAGAAAATAAAATTAATGCACAAGATCGTTGGCTCAACCCATGAGACTCAAATCACTACCAAATTGACAGCCTTGTGGAGGTAGTTAATGTCTTCATTTATCTAATGGAAACTAGGCACTAACTACCTTAATTTTTCTAAGATTCTCAGCTACATTTAAGCAAATCATAATCACAATTTACTTTTGATAAGGCCAAATTATGTATATAATTCATTTAGTAAAAATAGATCTTTTAGTTGCACAATTTATAGCATACCAAATAAAGGGTTTCGTGTACAAATTTAGCAAATTAATACATCCCAAAAACATCATAAATATATATATATATAATAATAAAAAACAAAACCTTGAAAATGTTGTTTGATAAATCATGACTTTAGTGTGCACGAGGGTTTCACTCATCTGGTGGGGTGACTTGTGAATGTCATCAAGTAATTGATGGGAGGTAACGAGTTCAAAATCCAGGGGGGGTGTCTTGCAGTGAAGGGGACTTGGGTGTACTCTGCTTAATTCACTTATTTGGTAGGGGTGACTTGTGAATGTCATCAAGTAATTGATGTGATGTAATAAGTTCAAAATCCAGGGCGTGTGTCTTGCCATGAGGGGAAGTTGGGTGTACTCTCCAGTGGACAAGGAAGACCTGAGGTTTTATGTCAATGAACGGTGAGCAAGGTGATCTTTCCTAGTTATTCATTAAAAAAAAAAAGACTTTAGCTCAAATAAGTAATTCATGTATAACCAATACATGAATTACTTATCATAAAAGACAGTAATTCATGTATAAACAGATATAATTACATGCAAAATCATTAGTAGAAGTTTAGCCAATATGGTGCACGTCAGGGTAATTTGGACAACAAATAAGGTCCTATAGGCTAAAAAAGGAGTCCGGATCAGGTGCCATCACATGGCACAAGTTTTTGTGCCTTAGGCACCTGATCACCCACCATCCTGGGGATAGGGCCCGTCAGGTGTGGGCCCCATCACCTGATGGAGGGTGATCAGGTGTAGACAGGCACTTTTTTTTTTAAAGGCAAGCTGAGGTTAGGCAGACCCCTACCAGTTATACAACTGTACCATTGGATTTTGAACCTGCAGAACATGACCGGTAGGCCTCCACCTACTCATCATCTTCCAGATTTAATGAGTTCATCCTCCAATATGGTCTACTTGAAGTGGCTGATGCCTCAGCAAAGTATACATGGACCAACAACTGTGTAGTGTGAAAGCTGTTTTTCTGTAGAACTGACTGGTGTTTATTAAACGAAGAATAGCTAAACATATTCAGCACTTCAAATTCTCTAAAGACGCCCCCAAGGACCACGTCCAATCACAATCCACTACTCTTCCACCTACTTGACTCATATCATTCAAGATACAACAAGCTCTTTAGAGTTTTATATCTTTGGATGTTGCATGACAAATGTAGAGACATTGTGGAGACTATATGGACACGAGATTTAGAGGATATGCCATGGAGAGGGTTTTAGAGAAATTATACGAGATAAGGCACCAGCTGAAAACTTGGAATAAAAGCAGACTGAGCAACATCGAGACTGTTGGAAATAAAGCAACAAACTAGAGAAGAAGATTGTTCTCTAAAATGAAAAAACACACAGAAATGGTGCAAGAGAAAAAGAAGGCTACAAAAGGCTTCAATACATTCCAATGACTTGTCAAAATGAGGATACATGGCTGCTATATATATAGCATTCAAGCCCAACTAGAATTTAATTACATAATAAATTCTTACCATAGAAAAACTAAAAGACTATTACATTTTCAAGGAAAAGAAATAAATGGGAGAGGAACCCAAAGAGTTGCATAGAAAACTGCAAATAGCCTTAATGTAAAGCGAGTTCCCAAAATGAGGTAGGAATACGAAGAGTCTAGCTTATAATTCCAACAAGCCTGAAAGTAAAATGAGTTTCCCAAAAATGAGGGAGGAATACGAAGAGTCTAGCTTATAATTCCAACAGCCCCTCTTAAGATAGACTATAACGACACCTGATTTCTCTCTCAATTTATTGAAAGTTTCATTCTTCAATGCTTTTGTAAAGATATCAGCCACTTGGTCTTGGGTCTTGCAAAACTTGACATTGACATCTCCATCTTTGACCAAGTCTCTAATGAAATGATACTTGATTCGAATATGCTTGCTTTTGCCATGAAAAACTGGATTTTTGGTGAGTGCTATGGCTGAACTATTGTCACAAAACAAATGAGTGCTTTCATATTGAGGATGCTTCAGCTCATGAAGAATCCACCTTAGCCAAAGAGCTTGACAACTAGAAAGAGCCAATGAAATATACTCAGCTTCGGTTGTGGAGAGAGCCACAACTGCTTGCTTCTTTGATGCCCACGAAATTGCACCTGAGCCAATGTGAAAAACGAAACCTGAAGTGCTTTTACTATCATCTCTATTGCCACCCCAATCACTATCACAAAAACCCACCAATTTTGAATCTTCGACACATTTATAATGAATTCCATAATTGATAGTGCCACACACATATCTCAAAATTCTTTTGCCTATGTCCCAATGAATATTAGGAGATTCTATAAATCTGCTAATCATGCTGACAGCAAACATAAGATCAGGTCTTGTAGCAGTTAAGTACATAAGACTACCAACAAGGCTTCTATAGAGAGTTGCATCGATCTTTCTCTCACCATCATTTTTGCTAAGTTTCAAGCCAACTTCCATGGGAGTATTAAGAGGTGTAGCACCCTCCATTCTGAACTTTTTTAATATATTTTTAGCATACCTTTTTTGAGATATGAATATTCCATCTTCGGCTTGCTTTACTTCAATGCCCAGAAAAAAATGGAGAAGCCCCATGTCAGTCATTTCGAATTCGTGCATCATATTCTTCTTGAAATTTTCACACATGCTTGTACTAGTACCGGTAATTATTAAATCATCAACATATAAGCATATGACTAAGAATTCCCCTTGATTGCCTTCTTTGATGAATAGAGTATGCTCAAAAGGACACCGTTTGAATCCATTCCTCAAGAAGTATCTATCAATGCGACTATACCAAGCCCTTGGCGCTTGTTTTAGCCCATATAAAGCCTTCTTTAATCGACACACTTTGTTTTCTTCACCCTTCTTTACATAACCCGGAGGTTGATCAATATACACTTCTTCTTCAAGAAAACCATTCAAGAATGCTGATTTTACATCCATTTGAAAGACCTTTCATTTTCTTTGAGCAGCCAAAGCTAACACCATGCGAATTGTTTCAAGGTGAGCCACAGGAGCAAAAATTTCATTAAAATCAACGCCATACCTTTGCTTGTAACCTTTTACCACCAGTCAAGCTTTGCATTTTTCAACTTCTCCATTTGAGTTGAATTTTGTTTTATATACTCACTTGACGTCAATAGATTTGTGTCCATTTGGGAGCTCAGTCAACTCCCAAGTATGATTTCTTTCAATGGAGTTCATTTCTTGATTCATAGCAATTCTCCACTTCTCTTCTTGAGATGCTTCTTCATAAGTAATTGGATTGGCGTCCACAAATAAAGCAAAATTCACCAAGTCTTCCTCAAGATTTCTTCTTGCTGTTTCATAAATTTCTTGAAGACTTCTTGTCTTCATAGGGGGAGATTCAGAACTCCTTGAAGATGAGGAAGATGATGATAAATGCGTAGATGGAGAGGAGAGTGAAGTATCTTCATCACCACTTGGTTCATGACTCTCCTCCTTATTAATGAAATGTAAATTTTTATTTTCATTCTCTCCATCCCAATTCCAAGATTCTTCTTCATTGAATTTTACATCTCTGCTTATGATAATTTTCTTGGTGATTGGATTGTAAAGCTTATAAGCCTTTGAGCATTCACTGTACCCAACAAGGATACATTTTTCAGATTTATCTTCAAGCTTACTCCTTCGTTCATCAGGAATATGAGAATAACATATGCTGCCAAATACTTTCAAGTGAGCAACACATGGTTTTTGCCCACTCCAAGCTTCTTGAGGAGTTAGGTCTTGAACACTTTTAGTGGGGGCACGATTAAGAAGATAGATAGCACATGCCACTGATTCAGCCCAGAATATGTTAGGCATACCTTTAGATTTCAACATACTTCTTTCTATCTCCATGATCGTGCGATTCTTCCTTTCCACAACGTCGTTTTGTTGAGGTGTGTACCGAGTAGTCAACTGATGACAGATGCCCTTCTTTTTCAAGAATTCCTCGAACTCATTTGACATATATTCAGCCCCACGATCAGTACACAAGGTTTTAATAGAAAGATCACTTTGCTTTTCAACAAATGTCATAAATTGCTTAAAATATTTGAACACCTCAGATTTTTCTTTTAGAAAATAAACCCATGTCTTTTGACTAAAGTCATCAATGAATGTTAAAAAATAACGATTACCTCCAATAGATGTGGTGCGCATAGGGCCGCATAGATCAGAATGAACCAACTCAAGTGGTTTTGATGCTCGCCAAGATTTGCCATCAGGGAAAGAGTCTTTGTGATGTTTTCCAAGAACACAACCTTCACAAATTTTGTTTTGCTGATGAATGTTAGGCATGCCTCTGACCATATGTTTTTTGCACATGAGAGATAAAGAACTGAAATTCAAATGCCCATATCGAAGATGCCATAACCATGATGGATCTTTAATAATAGTATTGAAGCAAGGAAGAGCAACATTTTGAAATATAAATAGAAACATTTTGTTTTGAGTCATTTTCACCTCGGCTATGAGAGCATTCTTCTTATCCTTAATTTCACATATTTTCCCTTTGAAATGAAGATCATATCCTTTTAGAATAAGTTGCCCAACACTCAAAAGATTGTGTTTGAGGCCTGGAACATAGAAAACATCGGTGATGTGCTTGCTGCCATGGTTAGTTTTAACAAGAATATCACCACGTCCCTTGACAGCAAGCCTATTATCATCACCTGTTCTAACTTCAGTTTGAACCATTTCATTTAAGTCCACAAATAATTTTTTGTTTCCAGTCATGTGGTTACTACAACCACTATCAATATACCATACTTCATCATGTGTTTCTTCTTTGGTATCACAAGCAAAAAAGAGAATATCATCATCAAGAATTTCATTTTTCTCATGCATGAAAGTTACCTCCTTTTGGTTTTCTTCTGCCAATCTCTTTCTACAGAACTTTATGGTGTGACCATACTTCTGACAATGAAAGCATTGAACTTGTGAGAGAGAGCGACCTCGACCTCTTCCTCGCATAGAATAAGATGAATCACAAGCATCTTCTTTAGTTTCTTGATTTCTACCACCTCCATATCCTCTTCCTCTTCCTCTTCGTCCTCGAGCACCACCACGAATAGAGAGTTGTGTCTGAAAAGCTTGTTCGATTGGAGGAGAATCAAATTGCTTTATACAAAGTTCATGAGATTGAAGTGATCCCATTAAACTATCAATGGACAAGGTGGATAAGTCTTTGGATTCTTCTATAGCAACAACAATATGTTCAAACTTGCGAGTTAAGCTCCTCAATATTTTTTCAACAACTCTTTTATCTTCAAGTTTTTCACCATTTACTCGCATTTGATTAACAATGGAGAAGACTTGATTGAAAAAAGCTTCAATCGTTTCAGATTCTTTCATTCTTAAAGAATCAAATTCACTTCTTAGAGTTTAGAGTCTCACCATTTTTACCTTGTCTTCTCCTTTGTATGTTGTATAGAGAGTATCCCATGCTACATTTGCCGACTCCGCCGAGGATATCCTTTCGAAAATGGCTTCATCAACAGCTTGATAAATATAGAACAAAGCCTTATTGTTCTTCTTCCGGTTTTCCTTCAACTCAGTTTGTTGTCGTTGAGTGATGCCCTCCACATTGTTCATCTCATCGAAGCCACTTTCAACGATGTCCCATAGATCTTGAGAACCAAAGAATGTCTTCATTTGAATACTCCACTTGTTGTAATTTTTTCCAGCAAAGCAAGGAACTTGTGGTTGCACCATATTATTGGAAGTCATCCTAGCTCTGATACCACTATGTTAGAAATAAAGCAACAAACTAGAGAAGAAGATTGTTCTCTAGAATGAAAAAACACACAGAAATGGTGCAAGAGAAGAAGGCTACAAAAGGCTTCAATACATTCCAATGACTTGTCAAAATGAGGATACATGGCTGCTATATATATAACATTCAAGCCCAACTAGAATTTAATTACATAATAAATTCCTACCATAAAAAAACTAAAAGACTATTACATTTTCAAGGAAAAGAAATAAATGAGAGAGGAACCCAAAGAGTTGCATAGAAAACTGCAAATAGCCTTAATGTAAAGCGAGTTCCCAAAATGAGGTAGGAATACGAAGAGTCTAGCTTATAATTCCAACAAGCCTTAAAGTAAAATGAGTTTCCCAAAAATGAGGGAGGAATACGAAGAGTCTAGCTTATAATTCCAACAAGCCTTAAAGTAAAATGAGTTTCTCAAAAATGAGGGAGGAATACGAAGAGTCTAGCTTATAATTCCAACAGAGACTAAAGTTTCTGAAATTTGTTGCAGACTAGAAAACTATATAGTGGAGGTAGCAAGCAAATAAGAGGTGATGGAAAAGTAACCAGGCTTAAGGCAATCCATGGCCACTGCTCTCAAAGCGGAAGAAATGTATTGGCAATAAATGTCCCAACGGAGTTGGTTACAATTAGAAGGCCACTCTGACAACTCTTTTTTCATAGCCTATGTCAAAAGGAGGTGTCACTTGAATACCATCAATTCCATGGACTGCGAAGGAGAACTGTTGTCTATATTTAACCGAATTCAAGGCGCAGCAGCTACAGGCTACTTTCAGGACTTGATATCCCAGAACAGTAGCTCGGTGGGCATGTTTCCAAAGATGCAAAAGGGTTGGTTGTCTTAAAAAGAACAAAGAAAAGAACAAAGATACAAATGGGTTGGTTGTGTGAGGGTGTAACTGCAAAAAAGATTAAATGGGATGCCTTCTAGGCAGGGAGATAAGGCTCCTGGTCTGATGGATACACTGCCTACTTCTAACAAAAAGTACTGGGATGTTTTAGGAGGTGAGGTGACCTGTGCTATTCAGTATTTTTTTCACAAAAGGGAGATTTGTGCAGAAGATCATCAACCACACCCACTGAGGCTTTGGGATTAAGACTAACTTCCGACCCTTCACACTTTGCAGTTTCTTGTATAAGACTAAGGTCATTGTCAATTGCATGAGAGGGATCCTAACTTGAATTATCACCTTGAATCAAAAGGCCTTTTTGCATGGAAAGACCATCCATGAGCGCATCCTTCTCACCCATGAGATCCTCAAATCCTTGACTAGCCATCGAATCCCTTTAGGGCACGTTTGGAAGAGAGAAAAACTCTTATAGGAAAAGAAAGTTTTGCCTATGAGAGTTTTTTATATTAGAAGTTTTTCAAAAGAAAGTTTTTTGCTCGTTTGTGTAGCATGAGAAAAACAGTGGGAAAATGTGAAAAAATGAGAGAGAGGAGGAGGAGGGTGGTAATGTGGTGGTGAGATGGATGGTGGTGGTGATGGTGAGATGGGTTGGGGAGTATAAAAATAAATTTTCTCTTGATAGGAAACAGTCCATCATCAGAGACATTCCTCCACCTCTCTCATGGAGGTCAAAAAGTGTACTTAGAAAAAAAACTCTCAACAAAAAAGTTTCTCTCCTTTGGATGGGTCGGAAAATCCATATGGATTTTTCCATTTTGCATCATTTTCCCACATCTTTCTCGCTTCTAAACATGCTCTTAGCGTGCTTGAAAATGGACCGCACCAAAGCTTATGACAAAGTAAATTGGGTTTTTTTTATCGAACCCTACTACTGGGATTCCACCAACAATAGATCCAGAATCATGTACGAATCATGTCAACTCTGGTGGCCTCAAACAGGGGGGGGGGGGGCATTTGGAATGTAGATACAAATTTGAAAGGAGTACGGCTGTTTTCAATCCCCGCAAGGGCATGTTTGAAAGTGGGAAAGATGTAAGAAAAGTGATACAAACTGAAAAAAAAATCGTACCTTTTTCCTACCATTCCAAACGAACCGAAAGAGTTTTTTTAAAAAGCACACTTTTTATAAGAAACAATCTTTCACCTCCTGAAAGAAAGGTTTTCTATCAAGAGAAAATGGTGAAGTCAACTCCCCACCACCCATATCATCACATCCACCAACTCACCACCACCATCCATCTCACCACCACCCACCTCACAAAGAACCGTCTTCCCCACCATTAATCAACAATATTCATCACTACCCACCATCACCCACATCCTGAAATATGGGGCTGGAGAAGCTCCACCAACTCATGATGACTTTTCACCATCACCCACCTCCCAAAAAACCATGCCGGAGAAACCGCACCACCACCACCCATCTATCATTTTTTCAGTATTTTCCATTTTATTTCTCATGCTATCCAAACAAGTGAATTTTTCATTTTAGAAAAATTATCATATCAAAATTTAAGCAAATTTTGTTTTTGTTCCGAGTGTTTTTCTTACTTCCAAATGAACCCTAAAAGTGCGAGTGAAGTGATTATAGAGTTGTTTTCGCCATCCTTAGGTCCACAGGTTTTGTGTGCTATGTAGGTGTCACCCATCGCCAACATGAGCAATTGATGCCCGAAACGGCCATTTTTGAGGAAGCATTGGGCCATGTTGCACAGGTAGATGTGGACCTTCGCATCTCTTCGGTCAACGAGTGGTGGATTAATAGAATGAAAGTACTACTGAAAGGCTGTTCAGCCTTGCGCATGACCATGCTAACAGTGTACAGAGGTACAGTTTTGTGCGGGAGACCTTACATATTGCAACCAAGTTATTATTTTGTATACCTCAGTGGCAAAGCCAGGAATCTAAACAAATTGACTGTAAAAAAACCAACTCAAATCCTTAAATCCTCAAAAATAACACTTGTACATATTCTAATTGAAAAAAAACAAACCCCTAGAATAGCAATTGTACATATTCTATAGAATTCTAACCAAAATCCAGGCATGCATTCATGGAATCCTGTTTAATATTGATTAAAAAAACACATAAATATTATTCATGTCATATCTAATGCTATTTGAAAAAAATACAAAAAAATTAAATCCATAACAAAACATTTATGCCATTAAAAAAATAAATCAAAACGCAAACTCCTAAAAAATACACAAAAAAATAAACCTTAATTAAACATTCATACTATTAAAAAACAACTAAATAAAAAACATAAACACCAACATCACACATTATGTTATTTTAAAAATAAAACCTGTAAAATCTAAACCCTATCAAGTGATTAATGGAATAATTTTAAAAAAAAATCTAAATTCATTCATGATTCGTGGAATAATTAAAAAAATGAAAACAAAAGAAGAAGATGAAGAGGAAGAAGAAAACCCCTCCACGTAGGGTCATGCACGGGAGAGCTGCCGGCGGACAACTGAACCTGACGCAGTTATATATATATATATATATATATATATATATATATATATATATATATATATATATATATATATATATATATATATATATATATATATATATATATATATATATATATATATATATATATATAGAGAGAGAGAGAGAGAGAGAGAGAGGTGTGCAGTGCATCGGAGAGGCATGCAGTCATTTGTGCCACCATAGCAGACAGCTCAGCCACCAGAGTGGAGTCTGCAGAGAGAACTTTGAGTAGGTGGAGAGAGGGGGGAGTGTAAAAGGATCGGCTTCGGTTAGGATGGGCACGAAATGGGTAGTGCCCACCCTGACCTGATCTTTAACATGTATTTTGGGTCAGGGTGAGCATCGTCAACCCTGACATGAATCCCTCTATCAAGGGATTTTCAGGTCAGGGTGGGCATGTGCCCACCCTGGCTCCAATGTGGCTCCGCCACTGCTGTGGAAAGACAAGCCCCCAGATCGGGAGGTGGATAGATACATTATGTAATTGTAAGGCAAGGAGGGAGGCCTTAATCCCCCAGTTCTTTAATCCAAAAAACAAAACCATGGTTGTGAGCCTTTCTAGCACCTGCCCTTACCCGAGCTTGAGGGTGAAACCAGGCACATAGCTATGGGCTACCTAGACTGAAAAGGAGAACCAATTTCAGGGGTGGAAATAGGTTGGATTTTGTTAGGACATAGGCGATACTAAATGCGACTTAGCTGAGTTTGATAATCACTTCAGAATTTGAGTCGGATGGAAAAGCTAAAACTGAATCTGAATCTGGCTAGCTTAAATGACAGAAGGGAAATCCCATCATCAATCCGAATCTATATTTGGATGATCAAGGTGATTGACAACAAATGATTTCTTATGGTTGGTGATTTCTTATGGTTGGTGATTTCTTGACAATAATGGCTCGTACGTTTCATTTCCATAAAGGTGGGAATGGAATGGGGCACCTTCCCCAACCTAAGGGGAGGCACAACATTAAGGAGGGATAATATTGTTTTCACATGGACGACAGTGAACGAAAAATGACAGGAAAAAAAGAGTGGGAAAAGGAAAAGCTGCCTGCTCATCTCATTCCCATCGCTTTAATGGGAAAGGACTGAGCTTTTCCTACCAACTGGGCCTTTTCTCACCTCATGTGAATGAAACAAGCCAGCCTCAAGAGTTTAGGGAAACCATGTGCACTTGTGAAGGTTATCTATCTAGCTTACAATGAGCTAGCTAGTAAAAATACTTTAGAGAGGGTTAACTCAAGATCTAGGTGAAACTAGTTCAAAAAACATCAGGAAGTTTTTTTCATTCCAATAAAGATTTTTCTTTTATGTTTTTTTAATTCCAATAAAGAAACCACACCCGGCACAAAGACCTGGTCGCGCTGGCTCAGCCTGCCATGTCATTGTTCCAGCTGCGTAAAACTGAGGCTAGGACCCCTGCCCGCAGGGCCTATGGTACCCATTGACCCCCAAGGGGACCATCTAGCAGCCAAGGCCCTAACCCACTACGCCAACCCCACTTTGGGGCTTTTCTTTATGTTTAGAACACGAGAAAGCTGGTGTCTAGTTGAGAGACCAGCCACGCTGGAATGCCAAGCCGAGATATGGCAATCGCACCCAGCAGCGTAAGTCCCCATGGCTGGCCCCTCGCCCCCATCCATCAAAGATTCAGATGGAAAGCTTACGACTGATGGCTCTTCCAAGGAAAATATGATGGAGGTAGCACTATGGAGCGTTTGGATATGCCACATTTGCTTATGTTAGTTCAACAAATGATACAGTACTTTTAAATATATCAGAAGCTTCTTGGCTAATCACCAACTACGAAAATTCATACCATCAACAGTGAAACAAAACATTCCAAAATGCATCGGCGTGCCACAAAATGGTTGATTTACGTCCAAAAAAATACAGCCAGAGCACATTCATAGATAAGCATACAAAAAATGAGCAAACTCCAGGAACAACACAAGCAATTTTAGTGAATTCCAATTAACTAGCGGGCAAAATTTATAAAAAAAAAAGCACGACCTGAAGTACTAAGCAAAAACCCTAGATCCATAAGGCACACAACCGCAAACTTTTCTCCTTTCAACTGCACCTGAATCCACCCCCTAAAATGGCTCCACAATCAGATAAACAAAATTAGTCCTCATCCATGGCTGCAGGCATCTCTCTCCTTGGACCGCCAGCTTGTTTCGCCATTATTATCTGCAGTGAGTAGATGAACAGGTGATGAACCATGCAAAACTATGAATGCAAGAGAGAGAGAGAGAGAGAGAGAGAGAGAACCTGGTCCACCCTAAGAACAGTGCAGGCAGCATCTGCAGCATACTTAAGAGCAAAGAACCTTCAGAAACCCAAAGGAGACTATCAGAACTTGCAGAAATGATCACACGGATAGCAAAAGAAACATGAACATCAGCCTCACACGTACTGACTGCTGATAGCCTTACTTTCCCATTCAGAGAACCACCATCATCAAAATTAGAACTATAGTGGTTACCAGAAGCTGCTACCTATGTTGGGAAGCTCACTTTATATGAAGCCCCTTCAGAAGCTAGAAACTAAGCGCATCTGAAACTCGGTTCCATTATCATGGGAAGCATGCTCTAGAAGACATTAGATTTTCAACGTGAAAAAAGACTTACTAAAAAACAATCCATTTACATAATTAATGAACTGTGATTCCTATAATAACACCAGTGTTTTAATTTATTTTAATTAGATTGAAGAGTAATATATTTTCTATAATTTGTACACATGTTATGAAATTCTAGAGAACTTAAATGCTTCCTATTAACCTCTTGCTTCCTGCTTTATATGTACTTGTAAATCCTGCTTCATGCATTTAATCTTGATTCCACTTTGTTCTTTGGGTACCTTGCTATAGACGCATGTACCAAAATTCAATGTGGCTTCATCAAAGCCAAGTCAGGGTCTCACATTCCCATGGAGACCCACCAAATGGTGATTGGTAGGAAGAATGCTGTACCCCACATAACCACTATGGAAACTAAGAGGTACAGAAGGCTCGCCACCAGGCCTACTTGTCAAAACACTTCCTCATGATCTATCGGACATAGTTTGAACTTGAACAAATAATTGGTTGGTTAAACTTGAATGTGATACCACAGCAGGTACAAGCTCTGCACATCAATTCTATCTGGGAGACAGCCACTTCATAGTTGGGACTAACAAGGTCGGCATGCCAATTCTATCTGGAAAATACCCAGTTCAGAGGTGGAACCTGTGCAGGTGCGGATGCGGATGCGGCACTTTAAAAAAACTTGGGTGCGGGGGTGCGGGGAGGGTATATATATAATTTTTAACAATTTTAAGTTAACAATGTGTGTATGTGTGTATTTATGTATTTATATATATAATATAGATAAAACTGGACCTCAGTGTGGTTGACTTCACCTGACACAACGAAAGCTGTGTCCAAGTGTCGCATCCGCACGCGGGTGTGGCGCCCTGTTAGAAGAGTCCGTGTTACATAGGCTGGAACCAATTCCAATCATGAGTTAACTGTTTAACCAGTTCAACTTGACACTCCCAGCCCACATTCCCGACAAGGTAAGCCCTTCCAAGAGAAATTAGAAATACCCATTAAAAAAACTATTGGGAATGTCAAAGTCACCATCATCATCTTGCATCATTTTTACCATCTTCCAAAATAATCTGATACCACTTTAAGTTGATAGGCACAGGGATCGAAGTCACCGGCAGAAGATAGTTGCAAAGGAACAAATAATCAAATCCAAGCAAGATTGTGAGCAACTTAACAGATGGCTAACGTTGTCAACAATAATGATGAAAATGACATAATAACCGCACTTTATTGAAGATCAAGAAATTATCAAGACTCACTTGGTGACGTAAAGGTCCCAGATATTCTTGGCTGCCACATCATTGCAAACTCCCTCATCCAGGTCAATTCCCACTCTGAAGTTACCAGCTGCATGTTCAGCATAGAGAGAAGAGATAATCTCCATCGCATTGAGCCCACCATTCTCAGCCAAGGTACTAGGGACCATTTCAAAGCTTTCGGCAAACTTTGCAATGGCATATTGATCCAACCTTCAAGAAACAGGAGTCAGGATGAACACAGAAGTAAAAAACCAAAATTCCACAATGGATCAATCAAGTGGAAAGCAGAACACAGCACCTAGCAATTAGTTTTGATGGAACATAATAGCACTTCATGTATGAAAGAAATGTGGCATACTATCATTTAGTTTAACAAATCTATTGCCTATAAATATGATCTACATGCATATTTTAGTGGAAAACAAGTTTGAAAACATGTGATTATGGCATACGTGTAGGCTTTTCAAGATCTTCAAAAATCAATGGTCACCACGTACCAAATTTTCATGACTTAAAAAAAATTGATTTTTATATCCAAAAAAATAATCCAAGGCATGGTTCCTAACAAATAATCTATGACAAATGCATCTAATCTATGAGGTCAGATTGGGAAGATGCAGCTTGCACCTGTAATTGAAAAAGAAGTTTTCTCTAATCTTTTCCGTTTGACAAGCAGATCAGCTCGACTAATAGGAATAGGATTCGACAAACCTCTACCACATCTTATTTTTAATACTTACTGAGTTTTTTTGTTGGTCAGACCCTATAAATATTATCTAGTTGCATATTTTAGTGGAAAACAAGTTTTAGACTGTCACATGGGTATGGGTTGTTAAAATGTATCATTCGACAATTGTAATATTATATATATTTTATATATATAAAGGATAATACATATTCATATATGGTATATATGCATATGTATTATCCTAATTATATATATATAAAATATATATTTATCTATTTATAGGCATAGGGGTAGTTTAGACATTTCACAGTTTTTACGCATATTCCATTTGGAATATGTTTGTAATTTTATTTTTAATTTTCTTTTTTATTTTTTCCTTTTTTGTGGTTTGCGCCACCTAGGGAGGCTCCCCAAAGAGTCATTGGGGAGCCCCCAACGGTCACAAATGTGACCGTTGGGGGCTCCCAACGACTCCTTTGGGAGCCCCCTCTCTTGTGTTATAAATAGGGGTCTCCCCCTTTGTATTCTTAACTCCTTGGAGGAGCTTATGCTCCATTGTATGGGGTTTATACCCCCTTCTTCCTTGTTCTTCAATAATATTCAACTTGTGACTTTATGTCATATTTTTGCCCCTTGTGTGGGTTTATGTGTTAGCACATTATGTGCTTGTGTTGTTCCCTTTAATGGGTTTATTCGCACTTCATGTGCATGTGTATGGGTTCTTTATTGAACCTAATGTATTCAAAGCCACTTTCTAACAAGGTATCAAAGCCAAGTTGAGATCGAGTTGCTCTTTGGTGCATCGGGAAGCATGGTATTCAAGAATTTTTTAAAGAAAAATGATGAAGTATTTATTTCTCTCTCTTTTCTTTCTTAAAGTTATTAGGTATGCATTCTATTTCCTTAAGTATTGTATGAAGAATTTAATATGTTTTTTTTATGTGTACTCTTTGTCATTATGTCTTTTTATAAAAATTTGAGTTACTTGATACTCTATTGAATCTTTTTCGTATGTTTTTCTTTGAAAAATTTGAAAATGACAACTTGTTTGGCGAAAAATTAGATATATGATTGCTCAAAACTTAATGGGTCGGTAAAGATTTATGACCATTGGAGCCTTGAATTTATATTTTAAATCTAACTTTGTTTATAAGAATACCTTTTATATATGGTAAGTCTTTAAAGAAAGGTATGTTAAGATTAAAATGTTTGTGAGATGTAATTTTTCGAAAAATGCTAAATTCCTTAATAAGTTTTGATTCACTTACCCAATGTGTCCTTTTTATATGAGCAACATTTAATTAAGAAAGTTTTTTTTTATATAATTCCGGTTGAATTAAGTTTTAAAATAGTCTTATGGAATATGGTGATTTTCTTTGCATCTTTATACTCTTAAAAGATTTTTCAATTTGATTTAAAGAGCTTGTCTCATTATAAAATTTATGGTCTTCACTAATGTTTGTTGCGTACTTATTACATTAGGAGTTCGTAATAATCTATTAAGTCATGTTTTTTGATAAAACTTAAAAGCTTTTGAATTTTTCCTCAATAAATGTTTAATTTTATAGATTTATGCCATAGTACAATCTTACTTTATCATAAGGTTTTTTTAACAAATCTATTATTTTTCTTTGTTGGAATTTCTCTCACTTTAGTGGAGTTTCCCCCTTCTTTGGGAATTTTGTGTGTTTTGAGCTCTCTTTAAGGAGCCTTTCGATCCTTATAATCTTCTTGTGAGTATATACTCTTTTATGAAGATTTCATGGTTGTTGTGAGAAGATTGTTTGTGACTATCTTTTTCCTTGCATAATATCCTTCAACGATTCATTAATACTTGTAACCCTTTGTGGATCTTTTGAGATTGGTTGTGAGCATCATTTTTTAAGTTACAATAGTGGATTTCATAAGATTTTTCAAACTTCACCATCTTTATGAATGCCTATATTGGCCTAAGTTTGTTATTTGCTTATTCAAGATTATTGTCATTTAAAAATCTTGCATTGCATAAAAGTGCATCTATTATCATTTGGTGTGCATTTAATTGCACTTTATATCTATCATAGTTGAGGCTTGTTTTTTACTTTTTGATTATTCCAAATCGGTTCTTACGCATGATGTTGCTTAATATTTCATAATTGTGTTAGTTGCATAATAAGTCTTTTTTGTATAAATGACTTCTTTTGAAGATTAAGCATAATTCATGTTTATGCAAAATTGTTGTTATAAAGCATATTATTGTGATTGATTATATTGGACCTTTGATTCAATTTTTAATCGGTCCTCTTTTCTTTGAAAAATGATTCCTAAAGTGTTTATTGCCTTTTTGTGGCATTTATATTTGTCCATCACATGTTTCTTTAATGCATCATTGTTTTGGCCTTATTATTGTTTTATTAGAGATGTTTGTTGAGGTGAGTTATGGGCACCTCGTGTTATATCATTTTAGATTGTCCAAATTGCCATATTATAGATGGTGGTTGAGGTGAGTTATGGGCACCTTGGGACTCTAGAATGATTTGGTATATGATCTCTAATTATGAGTGTGACACTCGTTGTTATGTCTTTTTAGATTGTCCACTTACCATATTATAGATGGGGGTTGAGGTGAGTTATGGGCACTTTGGGACTCTAGAATGATTTGGTATATGAGTGTGTCACTAGTTTGATGTTGGCCATTGATCTTATGAATGCTCTTATTTATATATAAATGTGATGGATATATGATGTTTGAAACCTTAAAATGTTTTAAGGTATATTGAAATCAAGGTTTTAGGGATTATTGCCCAACCTTCCATTGTTTATGAAAATTATGAGTGCATTTGCACATTTGTGATTTTGTGCTTTTGTGCACAAGTGTTCCATATGTTCTTGGTGTGCGTTTGTTCACACATTTATTTTCAAGAATATTGTTCTATCGGTTGTTGTATCTTGTTGAAGATACTTTTACATAGTTTATTCCAAAATGTTATTTTTATGGGTATTCTTTTTTGAAGAATATTGTTTTATTGATTCAAGGTTTGATTTATATATATGTTTGTCATTACAAGTTTGATTACCTCAAAAGTCTTCTCCTTTTATGCCCCTTATCTAAGTGTCATCATATGTAGACAAGAATTTTATTACACCTTCGTGTGTTGGTAGCCCTTTGTTGGCTTTTGTTCTCTTGGTCTAGTAGCTGAACACACTTGTCTTGAGTGTTATTTTATGTAGACAAGGCACGTTAATTCACACCATGGTGTGTGATTTTAGTCCATGTTGGCGTTTGTGTCCTTGCTCTAGTCGCTGAGATGTATGCCCATGGTTGGCTTATTTCACTCATTTCAAATAACATCTTATGTAGACAAGAGATGTATTGTGTTTTAGCCCATGGTTGACTTATTACTCTTGTTCTAGTAGCTGAACATACTTGGTTTTGAATGTATTTTTACGTAGACAAGAGATGCTTTTGGTCCATGTTGGCGTGTATTCTCTTGTTCTTGTCGTAGATGCACTCATTTCAAGTATTATTATATGTAGACAAGAGATTCTTTTGCACACCTTTGTGTGTGTCTTTCGCCTTTAATGACATTATATTTATATTCTTGATCTAGTAGCTTATACACTTGATTTATGGGTTTTTGAGGACTAATGAGGTAGTTGTTTGTAATGGATGAACTATTGTTGAAATTTGCAAAATTTCATTCATGACTTGTGTTTTAAGATATTCAAGTGAATCATATTTTTGATATTCATATTTTAAAATCAAGTTGATTTTTTGGCATTTAATCTATATATTAAGTGCTTATGGTATTTTGGCCAGTTTTGTATGCAAAATGTGTCCTTTTTTGTCAATTGAGTGAGATTTTTCTAAATGGGTAAGATTCTCTACTCAAATAACACTATTCGTTTTGCCTCGTAAATGGATTTAAAACCTTGTGAACTCTTGTGTTTATTTTTTGTCTAAAGTATGCTTGGAGACTTCGTTTCTCTTGTTTGACACTTCATTACATGTTTGAAGCATGTTCATTAATGATTCTTTTACGTATTAATTCATTTCATGATAATATATGCATATGCTCTTTATGGCCTTTTAGGATCTCATTCAATAAAGTATATGTTGCTTATGCCTCTTCGTAGGATTATTATGGTGTCCCTTAGTGGACTATTTTGTTATTCCCCCATTATGGGGTTGTGTTTGTCCAATATTGGACCTTATGAATGCATTATGCATTCTTGCAATATGTTTCCGCTCACTCTTTAAACATGATATATGATTTTGAAAACTTTGGTTTTCTAAATTTTTCTTTTTATGTTAAAGTAATTATCCTATTATGCATAAATTTTGCACCTTATTAGGAATGTTCCTTTTTTAGTAAAGTGCAAAGATATTTTTTACTTGTTCTTTGTTGTTGTTCCTCAGGATCTTGAAGATAAGAGGAAAAGAAGTACCTTGGATAGATCATGGAAGGTGCTCATCGTTAAAGACATTGGAGGGAGACATTTACAATGACATTCGTCCTGAAGGCTCTTGAAGCCTTGAGATTCTTCCTCTTGCTTTCTTCAATCTTTTCGTTCCCCCACGCAAAGCTTGAGGGGGGGTGTTAAAATGTATCATTCGACAATTGTAATATTATATATATTTTATATATATAAAGGATAATACATATTCATATATGGTATATATGCATATGTATTATCCTAATTATATATATAAAATATATATTTATCTATTTATAGGCATAGGGGTAGTTTAGACATTTCATAGTTTTTACGCATATTCCATTTGGAATATGTTTGTAATTTTATTTTTAATTTTCTTTTTTATTTTTTCCTTTTTTGTGGTTTGCGCCACCTAGGGAGGCTCCCCAAAGAGTCATTGGGGAGCCCCCAACGGTCACAAATGTGACCGTTGGGGGCTCCCAACGACTCCTTTGGGAGCCCCCTCTCTTGTGTTATAAATAGGGGTCTCCCCCTTTGTATTCTTAACTCCTTGGAGGAGCTTATGCTCCATTGTATGGGGTTATACCCCCTTCTTCCTTCTTCTTCAATAATATTCAACTTATGACTTTATGTCATATTTTTGCCCCTTGTGTGGGTTTATGTGTTAGCACATTATGTGCTTGTGTTGTTCCCTTTAATGGGTTTATTCGCTCTTCATGTGCATGTGTATGGGTTCTTTATTGAACCTAATGTATTCAAAGCCACTTTCTAACATGGGTGTGGGTCCGGAGGGTACGACACGGTATATATATATATATATATAAAAGTTTGGATTTGGATTGGGTGTGGATTGATATTAAGGTCCATATCAAAGATTTGAAAAAAAATCCCGAATACAAAGGTTTTTATGTTATGTTATGATTCTCCCTGGTCTCTCTCTCGAAAACCACGAGAAAGGGGGAATATAAGAGCGAGAACAGGGAGAGAGAGGAGGGAAGTAGAGAGAGGAGAAACACAAGAGAGAGGGGAGGGAGAAGGGGGAACAGAGAGACCATGGAGAGAGAGAGAGAGGAGAGAACCGAGGGTTTTGGGGTTTCGGGAGAGCAGAGAGAGAGAGAGGTGGGGTTGTATCAGGTGGGGCGGGACCAAAATAGTCCCACCCTTTTGACCTTGGTTTGACCAAGGCTGTTTTTAAGGGAAAAAAGTCGGGTCTGTGTTGGACCCAACCCGATGCAATGGGAGACCCAACCCGCGGCATACCCGCACTGCGCCCAGTACCCCGACATGGGTACAGCAGACTGTTCAGCAGTGTCCCTCTTACATAGATGACCGGGGATACAAAGAAAACTTACAGCTCTTGCACCACATGCTTCCCAATTAACTGCATCCTGTTGCATGTGTATCCACCCACACACTGCATGCATGCAAGCACATGCATAATGGAGTTCATTTTGGTGGATGGGTCTAAAAACCCAATGGGTACAGCAAAGTAACAGTGAAAAAGGCTATCCTTCACTGAATTACTACTATAGCTTCAGTAAAGTGCTGCCATAAGAGCAATATGAATAAACCACTATGCCATGCAAGAATTAGATGACAAAAATTAGGGGAACTAGGTAAAGGATCAATTTTTAATCTAAAATAGCTAAAAAGATTCAAAATGGAGCAGATTTTTACCCAGTTTCTTTAAAAGAAAACTCCTTCAATCTTCTTGCCAACTCAATTTCAGTGGCTGCAGCCCCCGGAACTATGCGACTGTCCCTGCACATTGCCTGGTGGAGAGGAACATAACCCAATTTTCAAATCAAGTCTCAGGCGTAAACGCAAAGAATTAAAGTAAATTCTGACAGACTACCTTATATGTATTCACACCATCATCCACTGCTCTTTCAAGGTCATCCAAAATGCTATCGGTACTTCCTCGCAAAACCACTGTTGATACCAAATTTCCACCCTCTTCATTTTTCGCAATGGTGACCTAGAATTTCCAAGAAATGATGGGCGTCTACTTTGGAACTACCAACCAAATGGCTGGATATAGGGTAAACAAAAAATAAAATAAAGGAGACATTGGACATTTACCCGTGCACCACCAATTTCCTCAACTGAAACTGAGTCAGCATATCCTAGCTCATCAGGGTTTGGCTTGGCAAGCTTTAACTGTGACAAAAAAATACAGAAACATGATCAGAAAGAGGATGATGGTTCTTGTGTCTGTGTACAGTGGAGATATCTCAATTCTGAGAAAGGGAAGTTTTATATTGGATAAAAGGAAAAGGTAGCTCAATGTCCTTTCCCTTCCAAAGTTTTACAAAGGGTTTCCAATATCCTTCCTATTCCTCCACTATTCCATAAAAGATGTGCTTTTTACATCCAGAAAATAATGCAATCTTAACAGCTTATTCTAAAACAAGTTACTACGTTACCCAGAGAAACTCATTTTTTCACACCTGACCAACATCAAAAGATTAAATGTGACCAAAACATGATGAAGAAACTTACAATAGCTACAGCACCAGTGGTACGGCAAAATCGCCTCAGTTCAAATTTTGAGCTTATTTTCAGAACCATGAGCCTGTTTCCATATGGGAGGTAAGTGTGCCATTTAAGATGGATAAACAAGCGACAAGGGCATACATACACTATAGTTTCGTAGATTGTCTTAATTCTACAGTTTGTCATAATAAAATTTGTCAAAAATATATATATAAATCAAACAGTGTATGCTGGATGCACAGAATAAGTAATATAAAATTAAACATCTAAGGCAGTTATTATGGAAATAATACCCAAAAAATATGGTATATTGTGAACAGTAAAGAAATACTATACTGGCAAGAAAAATAACAACACAAACCAAATCGTGTTTTAAACTGCCTGCAATTTGGAAAAGAAGAAATTTTTTTAATAAAAACTAGAAAATGTTTTCCAAGTTATTTAAACCATACATGTTGGCAAATTTCTGTGAATAGGTAGGACCTAAAAACAAACAGCATGCAGTCAGAACTATCATGAACAATAACGAAATAGCACAACTAAATCCTTGAACCAGTGCCTGTAATCTGGATATGCAAGGAATGATGCTACAAAGTAGAAAATTCAAAATTTCAGTTAAATCATGGTCAAGGGGTTCTCCCAAGAAGTTTTGAGAACCGACATGTAAAGGAAAAATACTGAAACCAACAGGAATAGATTAAATACGAGAAACAAAAACAAAGTGTAGATATGTTGCAAAACCATCAGACAAGAGAACATGGGAAATATCACAAAATTTTCCATAAAACATTCCCATTCAGTTGTCTGAAACATATCACAAGACATGGAGTTTTTCCCAGAAGTTTACAAGGTTTGTCACCACGGAACCAAGAAGAAAATCAATCCCTTGAATGAGAAGGAAATACAACATTATTTTAAAAAACACTCCTGTGAGCTCTAGCAATAGAACAGCAGGATGACATTTTCTGCAAAAAAAAATCAGCAATCTAGATTTAAAAAAGGGGAGGCAACATCCGGCATACAGAAGAATACAGAAAGCAATTATCACATTTGTTCTGTCTAGTGGTTTTTGCAGAGGAACACAATGTGAAGTGCAAAAGACAACTATAACCTAGATGTGATATACCTCACATTGTGTGCAATATCACACTCTTCAATTTAACAGAACTTGAGACTTCCTTTTGAAAGATTAAAACAAGAGTACCTATCTTGTAACCAAGTAACAAAAGCTGTTAAATAAGGAAATGAAGGGAGTACTTGTAACGTTCACAGAAATGTAATGCCATCTCTCCAACTGCTGCACCACTAACAATAACTTTGGCACCAGAATCAGCAACTGATTTGATGAGCTCCTCGACTTTAGCTTCCTCAGTTTTTGCATAATTCTCTAACTGCAGAAATATACATATAGTTTCAGAACACTTGTTTTAATCAAACAACTCCAGCAGGGTTAAACAAGAATAAGCATAACAAGATTAACAGCAAAAGGGAAAAACCAAGGAAATCATTAATATTAAAGAAAAAGTAAATAAAAATGGAAAACTCTAGGGAGTTATAGATTCCAATGGCACCTTGGGTCCCGAGGCCACTTATTGAACAATAAGAAGACAACATGTTACTTAACAAAGCAATATTTTCAAGTAGAAAGTAAAGAAACCTATGAAATTTATTTTTGGCACAACACAGAATAAGGGAACACTCCATGACTGAAGCAGAAGATCCATGCCACAAGAGCAGGGCATTTGAATATGGAAATCTGAATTTAAAAGACAGCATATCTAGGAATACTGAAAGCATTACCTGCCCAGCACTATGAATAAGAACAGTCCCTTTTGTTTCAGTAGCAGATGTGTCGACACCTCCAGAGAAAACTGCAATCTACAAAAACACCACCATGTTGTAGGGTTTAGCAATTTCCAGTATAAATAAGATTTATAGATCACATGCCAAGAAAATGAAGCTTGTTATTTCAATCAAAGATGTAAGCAGGGGAAAAAAAAAAGAATCTCAACCTCAACGTGTAATTATTTCATTAACATCTAATAGATGAGAGTTTTGCAATTCAGTAGACCATGAGTGTCTTAAATGCACTGTTAGCAAAGAAGTCTTCTAGAAGATCTAAGGGTGTAATGCATGAAAGAGAACCCTAACCAAAACTCAGAATTCAAGGGAAACATAATGTGCATATTTGGAAGAAATAATTGATTCATGAGAAACCAATTATGATTTATTTTAACCATTGTATCCATGCATAACCCCAGTCAAATGCTACTCTTATTAAAGATAACAGCATCTTCTGTATTCTCCTCGAGTATTCAAACAGTTTTATTTGGTAGAGAAACTTAATGAAATTAAGTCTTTAAATCTTTAAACTTCATTACTACATTATTGAACAACAAACTGACCCTTCATCTACTTTTCATGAAAAAGGATTATATAATTAGCAGGTTGGATCCTGTATAAAACACAAAACTGAGTTAATTAGTGAAGTCAATTGACATAGTTAATTTCCACTAATATGCCAGACAAGATGGTGCAGTCATATAATTTTGGTGCCATTACTCCCTACCAGAACAAAAATTAAATCTCTAGGCAACTTGCTGAATATCAAATTATATTCAAAGATATCAGAAAGTCAATAAGTATTCCAAACCTGTTAGTGAGAAAAAAAAAAGTCTATGGTTGTAACTTGTAAAGCGCATAATGTTGTGAAACAGATCAAAAAAATTGGAAAGTGACTGATTGACACTTTTTAGATGCATTCCATGCCCGATATTGCTACTCACTATTTCCTCAGAAAGTCATTTTTTTACGAGACATATGACTGGGTGAGAAAAAAAATGAGAAACCCTCATGAACAACAGTCGTTATGGTATTGATAACTGATAATCCTTCATAGATAGACAAAAAAGAGTAAAGAGAGAGAGAGAGAGTTTTGTGTAGACAGGACAATAGGGGGCAATAGGACTCTTAAAATAGGACAGAAAATTGAGAAACTGCAGCATTTAATAAAAAGTAAAACAATTATTTATATGTGGGAAGTAAAGAGAACAAACTAAATCCTAGGCATATAAGATATAACCAAAAGTTTTCTAAATTAAAATCTCACAAAACAGACTTACCTTTGCTTTTTCTACTCTTTTGATGCTTCCAACAGCATCATTCTTCAATACCATGCCACGAACAACAGTACTGCTGTGCAAACCCCCACCAAGAAGCTTCGCCACACGAACATTATCAACGTTAAAATTAGCCGGATTCTTTGGGCAGACCTGGATGCATGCCTGAATACCAAGTTGTTGACAATTAGGACAATCAATCAAACATGGAAGTGAATCTAACCAACCAAAAAAATAAAAAATAAATAAAAATTGGAAACTCACATCCGCAATGAGTAGAGACAACATGTCTTCCTGGCCAAATTGCTTGCTGGCAACAGCAGCTTTAATTCGAGAAATAACTTCATCCTTGTTCCGCACATCCATTGTTTCTGAGCCTTTCTCAACCAATTCATCCAAAAGTTCAACTGTCTGTACATGAAAGAAAGCATGCCTTAGGGTAAATTTTCGACCAGAGACTGCCAACCATATATATGTGTTCTTCAGTAAAGAAAGAGCAGAAAAGAATGGAACCTTGTCGATAGCTTTAGTATAGCCACTTATGATCTCACTAGGATGCAGTCCAGTTCGTATTAGCTCCTCTGCATTCTGGAGGAGCTCTCCTGCAAATGATATTGTAAGATTTGCACCATCACCAATTTCCTCCTGTTGTGCTTTCCCAGCCAAGACAAGAATCTTTGCAGCAGGATGCTGAACCTCAAGTTCATTCACAATTGTTGCAGCATCATTTGTAATGAAGAGCTTGTCCAAATGATTAATAACCATCTTATTCATACCTGCACATGAATCGCATATATCAACCAGTGGACAAATATCTAATGCAAATAGGACATGGAAAGCGCAACATGTCTAAATGAAAGATGTCACATGCCCTAGACTATGAAAGAATGAGGAAAACAATATACATTGGTCAAAAACGTGTGAGGTTGCTGGCATACAATTCTGTGTATGCATTAGAAAATGTGGATTCCAGCTTCCCTGGAATCATCACAACATCTTTGATTTTCCTCCAATACTTGATCTTTTCAGTCATCATTGACCAGGAGGCTCATTCAAGAAGAAAAATATGACTTCTCTTGTGCCCGACTTTATGGAAGATGAATGAAATGATACTTGAAAATGAATTTTAAACAAGTTAGATCCACCGAATCTTAGAAAAGTAAGGACACTTTGATCCTTCTCACAAAAAATCTTAGATCATACTCCAACTCCAAATATTTTTTAGATAAGGTAAGAGGAATACAGCACCATGTCTCAAGAAGTCGTGTTAGGCTCCGATGGGATTACAAACTGTGTCCAAACACACACCCGACAATCGAACAACTACAAATTAAGAACGAGAAGGAGAGAAAGAGGTAAGAGTGCACACAGAGATTTACGTGGTTCGGAGGGGAACCACGTACATCCACGGGCGGCAGCGACGTTCGAAGTTCACTAGAAAAGAGAGAGTTACAAAATTACTATTCTTGCTCTCTTTTTTCTCGTTCTTAATTTGTAGTTGTTCCATTGTCAGGTATGTGTTCGTTTGTGTTAATGGACGCAGTTTGTAATCTCATCTGAGCCTAACAAACTGCTATCAAAGCCAGGTTCAGAGGTAACGGTCCTAGACGAACGCACAACCATGTCAACAAAATTTAAGATTGAGAAGTTCGATCGGAACGTGAGTTTCAGTCTATGGCAGGTGAAGATGCGTGCACTCTTGACGCAACAGGGATTGTAGAAAGAATTGTTGGGAAAAGACAAGATGTTGACCTCTATGTCTGCAGAAGACAAGGAGGAGATGGATGAGAAAGCTTTGGCTGCGATTCAGTTGTATCTATCCAATGAAGTTCTCAAGGAGGTCATTCATGAGAAGACGACTGCAAGCTTGTGGCTCAAGTTGGAGTCATTGTACATGACAAAGTCGCTCACAAGCAAGTTGCATTTGAAGCAATGATTGTTCATGCTCCGTATGACTGAAGGTACATCCGTTAAAATTCATCTTGATGAATTTAATTCCATTAATATGGATTTAGAAAATATTGATGTGAAGATAGAAGATGAGGATCAAGCACTTTTATTGTTATGTTTTTTGACCGTGTCTTTCAAGCATTTTAGAGGGACCTTGATTTATGGGAGAGATTCTATCTCCATGGAGGATGTTAAGGCATCCTTGTTCTAAACAGAGTTAATGGACAAGGAATTAACAGGCAATGCTAGTGAAGGTCAGGGAGAGGGTCTAGTTGCTAGAGGAAGGCCAAAGAAACGAAATTCAGTAGAAAAGAAGAGTGAGTCCAGATCTAAATCCAAGAATAGAAGTAAGATTTGCGATTATTGTCATAAGAAAGGGCATATTAAGGCTGAGTGTTTAAGTTGAAAAACAAGCAGCAGAAAAATGAAAGCAAAGAGAAATTGAAAAACCTGCCAAAGCTGGTGTTGTTGAAAGTAATTCGGATGACTTAGTGCTAGTAAATCCAAGGGTGAATGGATATTAGACTCAAGTTGTTCTTATCATATGTGTCCTCACAAGGACTGGTTTTCAACTTATGAATTAATTGATGGTGGAGTTTTTTTTATGGGAAACAAAGCCACATGCAAAACTGTTGGCATTGGAACAATCCGAATTAAGATACATGATGGGATAGTGAGAACCTTGTCAGATGTCAGGCATGTTTCAGACTTGAAGAAAAATCTCATCTCTTTGGACACTCTTGATTCCAATGGGTGCAAGTACACAGCTGAAAGTGGAGTTATGAAAATTTGCAGAGGTGCGCTTGTTTTAATGAAGGAAAAAAGATCTAGAAATTTATATGTTCTGGAGGGTAGCACAGTTACAGGTGCTGCTGTTGTTTCCTCTTCCTCTTTAACAGAGTCAGATGCCAGAAGATTGTGGCATATGAGGCTGGGACACAAGAGTGAGAAGGGCATGACACTTCTGAGTAAGAGAGGTCTACTTGGTAGTCAGAGTACAGGAAAATTGGATTTTTGTGAGCACTGTATTCTTAGAAATCAGAAAAGAGTTTGTCAAAACCAAGGGTACATTGGACTACATTCATTCAGACCTTTGGGGTCCTTCTCGTGTTCCATCTAAAGGTAGTGCTCGGTATATGCTTACTTTCATTGATGATTTCTCTAGGAAGGTTTGGGTGTTTATACTAAAGCTCAAGAATGAAGTGTTCAAGCACTTCAAGCAGTGGAAGGTGTTAATTGAAAAACAAACTTGAAAGAAAATTAAGAAGCTCAGATAATGGTCTAGAATTTTGCTCATCAGAATTTGAAGAGTTTTGCAAAAATGAAGGTATTGTCAGACATCATACAGTCAGAAAAACACCTCAACAAAATGGAGTGGCAGAACGTATGAACAGAACCCTCTTAGAGAGAGCCTGATGTACATTGATAAATATCGGTTTGTCAAAAGAATTCTGGGCAGAAACAGTATCTACAGGTTGCTCCATCCACAGCTATAAAGTGCAAGACTCCGGAGGAGGTATGGTTAGGTACCCCAGATGACTATTCTGATTTAAAAAAAAAAATTGTCTTGCCTATGCACATGTTGATGATGGTAAATTAGAGCCTAGAGCTAAAAAGTGCATTTTTCTTAGTTATGGATCTGGAGTGATAGGATACAGGTTGTGGGGAACTGACCCAAAATCACGTAAGTTTATGTTAGAGAAATTTGTTATTTTTGATGAATCTGTTATGTTACATCCTAAGAAGGAGACTGGTCCTACTGATGCAGGTTCTAGCAGTGGTACCATCGAGCAGGTGGAGCTTGAGAGTGGTGGCTCAGCTCCTATTCAGCACTGTCCATCATCTTCTCAGTCCAGTCCTGTGCAGACGTCAAAGACTACACAGGTTGAAGAAACTTCACAGCATGAGCAATACACTCTTGCCAGAGACAGACAGAGGAGAAACATTAAACCGCCACAAAGGTATGGTTTTGAAGATATGGTTGCTTATGCTTTGTCAGTGGCAGAAGAGACTCTGAATGCATCTGAACCTAACAAGTCGAACAATAAAGATACAAGCCACCATCTGATCGTGTCACTCAGATATCAACCCAACTAATAACAAATCATTTCCCCCATATCGTTGTTAATTAGACCATCACTAAAAACCCAATATCTACCATAACACTTTATTTTTCTCTTACCATCTAAAACAAAACCAAAAAATCATGTAATCAGACTAGCATCAACCTATTATCCCCCCGAAAAACAACTCCCATAATCACTTAATTGATAACGGACACCAACATCACATTTCCCATGGCAACCAACCAATCACCAAATGAAAATTCGGCATCACGCTAACAACCGAAGCAAACTAAATACCGAGAATGCTAACCAGAACCCTCCGCCCGACATTCATTAAATGACTAAAACTCAAAAACCACATCCTAGCAAAAAGAAACAGTTTTCCCCCATCACAAGCAACAAATCTTGAAACGAAAACGCCGAACCAAACTTCGAAAGAAACCAAAAAAGCGAAAGTGAAGCGATCGAATCTACGAATAAGAAATAAATGGGGGAAAGAGAGAGAGAGGATCACCGTTGGGGCCGAGAGAGGTGCGGGTGATGGTGGAGAGCTGCTTGCAGGCGTCGATGTTCTTGAGGACGGCCTCGTCGAGGCCGGAGAGGTGCCTGTGGCCTTCCTTGAGCATCGCTTGGATGCCATAGGGCTGGAACTGGTACACCATCTCTGCAAAACCCTAGAAATGCAGCCCTTTCTCTCTCTCTCTCTCTCTCTCGACGGAACCCTCCTCCCGGCACGAATCGAGCGGCAAACGACTCAAAAAGTGAAGGCACTCGAACTTAAATATGCTGGCATAGAGAAAAATATCGGAGTCATCCTCGGTTGGTTCCAAATTTTAAAAACGGTCTGAAGGCTTCTCATATTTAACACAAAAGTTCAGGAAGAAGACAACACGCCTTGGTTTTAGTTATTCAAAATGAGGTGCAAACGGATGGGATACGGTTTGGAGTTGGATATCCGACCCGACTGAAGGTATTTCAGGAGGAGATGCTTGAATACATGTCCCTTAAAGAATGCCGGATTCTGAACATAAAATGTTGGGTTTAGTTGGATCCAGCTCAGAATCAGATAAATAAGTAGGTTTAAAACAGTGACTGACATGATTAGGGATGTAAACGGTTCGGTTTCTGATCTGATGTCGCCAATACCATGTTGGACCAATCAGATCTTGGTTAAACCAATTCAAGTTTTTGTTCGTATTCAGATGGTGAAAGGCTCGTACCAGATCAGCTTTTGTACATGTAAATGGGTTCCGGTATTGATTAAATTCGGGTATTTGTCGGTTTTGGTAACAAAAAATCAAAACCATATCCGCATCTGCTTATAATTCGATATGCTTTTGGCTTACCAAATGCAATTAAACAGAATCAAATTCGGTCTAATATAAGATAAAACCACATTCATTGATACATTTTACCTATTTCACGTCAAAATCAAAGTACTTGATCCGTTTTCTGCAGATCTAAGTATCATAGCAGCTCAGATTATATCTGGAATAAGGTTACATTGTATATCAAAGATCTGGATTTAGAACTAAATCCACTCATTGAAAGTCCAGTCTAGTACTTGGTCAACCCTGATCCAACCCATGTCCGACCTGCTTGAAACCTTGGAGCAAATATCTCATATGGTTAGGATCATGCATGGACTGAATCAGGATGCTAATTTTGTGGAATATATCCGAATCATAGTTCGGATCTGAATGTGATACAGATCATGCATTTGCAAATGCTTAATCAGATTATCATCAAGGATCCATGGTATGTCCATCTTGATATACAAAAGCTGAGATCGATGAGCTGGTCGATAAAGTATGCAAAAACAACCTTCCTCGTGTCATTTAAAACTATTAAAATATTAATCAAAATAATGAAATGCATAGATCAGAGAGGACCATAGGCAGAAAACAATGATTTTTACATACCGTGCTTTAACCCTTCATTCGTGGGATTGGACAAAGAAAAACTGAAAAAATAAGAAATGTTACATCAACAAATCTCGACCGACCAAATGGTCTATCTACTCAAGTCTCATCCAAATGGGCAACTGCTTGACAATATCTAGGGATCAGATCCATTGATATACTCGTGATACTCCCCTTCAAGTTGGAGTAGGGATGGCAAGTGGGGGCGGGGGACAGGGTCTCCACCCCCGCCCCGTCTCAAGATTAGAACCTTCATCCCCGCACTGGGATGGATTTTAACCTCCACCCCCACCTTCATCCCCGTTTCATGTCCTCCATTTCTGGTTCAAACGGGGATGAGGCGGGACGGCCCCGTTTCCCTGTAGTCTATTGCCATCCTTTAGAAGGACTGGGGATGGGGCGGGTCGGGGCTAGGCGGGGACGGGGCAGAGAAAAGTGTAAGTCCATCCCCGCCTCCATACCTGAACAGGGATGGATTTTAACCTTCGTCCCCGCCTCCATCCCCCGTTTCATACCCTTCATCCCCGGTCCAAACGGGGCGAGGCAGGGCAGGGCCCCGCTTTTCCCGGGTCCACTGTCATCCCTAAGTTGGAGCGTGAAGCCCAACTTAGAAATAAGAAAAAGAAACTGATCCCTTCCCAAGGCTTTTGTAAATACATTTGCCAATTTCTGGTATGTAGGCACATGCTTACCTGCTTGAACCTTTTTACATAAGAGATGACAATCTAATTCGTTCATGGAATACCTGATTGAAGGCAATGTGAATCACTGCTTGATTGTCACAGAACAATTTCAATGGACTTTCATGCTTGTGACCAAGATTGGTCAAGAGCGCTTTCAGCCAAACTAATTCACATGTGGCAGCAACCACGGCACGATTCGTGATATCTTGGTTTGCTTTTTGCTTCTCCTCCAGGGTAGTGGGCTATGACCCAATAAGGTGAAATACCTAGCTACGGATCGTCGGGTCATGGGGGCAGCTTGCCCAATCCTAATCACAATATGCTTTTAACTTCAGCTTAATGCTAGCTGGTAGAAAGATTCCTTTCCCAAAGGAGGACTTCAAATATTGAAGGATCCACTGGGCAGCTTCATAATGTTGGGTCTGTGGATCTTACATGAACAAGCTCAAGATATGGACTGAATACAGAATATCAAGACGTGTGACTGTCAAGTATATGAGGTGCCCCCACCAAACGTCAATATCTGGTGGGATCATCCAAGACATCACCATCTTGTGCAGTGAGACTTAATTTCTGATCCATGTGAAAATTGTTTGGTTTTGCCCCAAGAAAACCAGTGTCGAACAACATGTTTAATTTGTATTTTCTCTTACTGAGAAATATCCCGTTAGGTGACATTGCCACCTCAATGCCTAAAAAATACTTTAACCGTCCCAAGTCCTTTAGGTAGAATTGTAAATTCAAAAAAACTTTGATTGTTGAAATGTCATGTTTATCATTCTAAGTAACCAAAATGTCATCAACATATATCAATATAATGAGAAATTTGGAGTCGGCTCGTCTTATAAATAGAGCATAGTCGGCATTGAACTGGACAAATTTTGCTTTTTTCAAGGCTGATAATAATTTGTTGAACCAATTTTTGGAAGATTGCTTGAGTTCATAGATAGACATATTTAAGTGGCACACCCATTACTCCGCCTGAGCAGAAAATCCAGATGAGAGTTGCATGTATGCATCTTCATGGAGATAGGCCATCTACAGGTCAAAGTGAGAGCCAACAAACAATGTGTGGTAGTCAATTTGGCTACAGGAGTAAATGTCTCATGATAATCAAACCCTTCAGTCTAAGTGTAGCCCTTAGCCACAATGCAGACTTTGTAACTCTCGATGAATCTATTAGAGCAGTGCTTCACTTTGTAGACACATTTATATCCAATGGGATGTTTATCTCGAGGTAGAGGCATAAGGGTTCAAGTATTGTTAGCTTCCAAGGCCCCAATTTTAGTCATCATCGCATCTCACCCATAGGGTGCTTCACGGCCTCACTAAAACTTTGTGGCACATCATAAAAAAGAATGACATAAAGATGAAAAATTTGATAGGGGCATGAATTTGGTTGTAGGATGTGAAGTACCTAAAGAGCACCGATTAGAGTCGTCGGTGAACTTTGAGAGGGCTGGGTTGCCACAGAGGTACATACATAGGTGGTGAGATAGGTGGGTTTAGAATGTTGCATGATTGAACGATGTGGGTAAGTGGCACTGGTTGAATCTGGTGTGACATCGATCATGGAACCACTGGGGGATACGCTGGCAAGGTCAAGAACAAAATCGGTGTTAGGCGGTTGAGGAGATTGAGGGCAGAAGATCTTAAGGTTTGTAGTGGATGAGCCTAAAAGACAAGTATTGTTCTCTTCTATTAGAGAATCCAGAGGTTGGGTCAAAATGGGGACATTTACATCAGGTGCCTTATTATGAAAAGAAAAATGTGTTTTATGGAAGATAACATCTCGACTATTGAATAAAGTGTGAGTTTCAAGATCATAGACCCTTATCCTTTTTGTCCAAATGGATAACCAACAAAGACACATCGCTTGGACCTTGATGCAAATTTATCATGAAGTGGAGAATGATTTCGGGCATAGTATAAATACTGAAAGTGCACAGTTGTGCATTTGGGTTTGGTTTGGAACAAGACCTCATATGGAGATTTGTTTTGTAACATTGAAGTGGGTATTGTCGATAAAAAATATTTGAATTGGGAAGAATGGGACTTACCCGAATTTGTGAAATCCATTTTGAAATAGTAGGGGATCCTGTTGCAAGCTCCAACCATCCTTTGCCTAATGGGAAGGTAAAGACGGGGTAGGTTTCTCAATTTTCATAGTTCGAAACACACACATGCAGATTTCAATATACAAATCAAAGATAAAAGCGTATATAAATACCTAATCCAAAGATTAAATAAAATTAAAATAAATAAATTAAGGATCTGAGAAAAAACATTTTTCAAACTCGAAGATGTGTTTTATCATTTAAGCTCATTTTTGTTCATTAGCTCTTCATGTATATATGACTGCTCTCCAATGGGGTCAAGATAGAGTACTAGTAAAGCTTGGATAGATGTGTTCTTGCAGGGCTAGCACATGAGTATCTAGATCTAGCTTTCAAATTTTATGATAATTTTGCAGATGTTCAAGGTATAAGAATGAGCCCTTATTTATAGAGTTTAGCACGGGATGAATTACTTATCTAGGAGAGACTTCTCGTACAAAATCTTGTCAAAGAAGAGTCCTCTCACCCTAGAAGACGTGTAGGGCAATTGGGATGATATAAGAATAAGCCTTGAAGCTTATTCGTGTGTTCGGTAAATTTGACATCGAAGTGATTGTGCCATCCAATAGCAAACGACGTTCTAGGTTTTGTCATTCTGCGACAAACAACATTCTTATTCAGTCATCTAATAATGGATGGTGGTTCGTTCTGGCATCCCATGATGGACGGTGGTTCGTTCTGGCATCCCATGATGGACGGTGGTTCGTTCTGTCATCTGTGTGAGGGTGTTTAATTATTGTTGGGTACCGGCAAATACTTATCTTTAAAAGATGTTAACAATTGTGCATCATAAATTTTTGGTATCTACAAATACCTCTCTTTGTCATTAATCGATGTAATTCAGTTTATAACAAATTGGATTTAGTCCTACTGAATGAGATTGGGCTAATGTTTGAAGAAAAATTGGATAGCCAAGACTGTGATTGGTCTCGCCAAACAAGGTCGGTACCACCATTCCAAGGAAGGAGTTGGATTGTCAAAACTATTATGGGTCTCACCGAGCAAAGTCGGATTAGTTCAAGGCATAGTGACAAAAGTTTAAAACGGCAATTTCTCGACAGTAAATTTCTCAGGAGATTTTTAACTTTTTGAATATTTCTCGAGTTTGTTTTGGCAAAATCTTGGGAAAAAATAAAAAATTAAATAAATTCTCAAAAAAATCTACAAAATAAAATAAAATAAACTAATTTAATTTTGCATGCAAAAAAAGTATAAAATCTATTTTCAATCCTACTAACCATATCTAGAAAGTATCAAACATCAAATAGGTATCAAGCATTTGCATCAAATGTACTTTCATTCAAGTAAGTGTCAAGCATCAACTAAAACAAGAACAAAAACAAATTGACCACAAGTTCATGAGAAAACAAACATCATAGTGATTTAAGTTTATACAAAAAGACTATTCATTTGCTATTAACTAAGAAATCAAAAGTTTCCAACAGAAAATAAACAAATAGGCTTTGTATGAACAGGCTACCTAGAAAGCTTGCATTGACAATATCATAGTGATTCAATAAATATCTAATGCAATTTCCTTGATGATGAGAAGGATTTAGACCTGGTCAGGCTATCCTAGAAAGCTTCTGGAAGGCCAACTTCACAGTGGATATGTCATAGACTCATCATCATAGTAACAAATCACACAAAAGCTCACCATATGGATGACCCATTTTAGGTTATTCGAAGTCTTAATTTTTTTCATTAAAATAAACAAAACAAAAACTTACTAATAATCATATTCAGTATAATAAGCCAAAAAAACTTTGGCTCTTTAGTTTGTATTCTTTAAGAAGAAGCCACACCCTTATAGCAATTCATTGTTCACTCGTTATATCTGACAGAATTACCAGAAACCATTCCTTTTTTAAATAATGTGAACAAACATATTTACCAAAATAACGAAAGCCAGAATGAAAAAAAAAACAACAAAAAGACGAAACACCTACATACCACAAACTTTGCATGTTTTTCCTAACAATGAACCTACTAGAGAGTTTCCAACAGAAAATACACAAATAGGCTATGTATGAACAAACTAGACCCAGCCTGTAGAAATAAATAATCCAACATTCACACAAGCAACATCACTCTGAACAAACCCACCAATCACAGTGTTCCAAGACACCACATTCCTCTCAGGCATTGCAACAAACAATTGGTGGGCATTGTCTTTTGAAGCGTGCATTGACAATGTCATTTCATGAATAAACATTTCGCTGGGGAATTCCTCAAACACTTTGTGGGCATTGCCCAAATCACCAGAACTCTAAGAGTTTGTTGCATAGGAATGTATCATCAAACAACGAGAGCCTAAACATTTGGCCAAAAATAACTCTACCCAATATGAATGTGTGTGCGTGTGGAGAGAGAGAGAGAGATGAACTTGTTGTAGTCGGGTTGCCTCTTAGTGCTCTCACAGGCAGAGCTACACGTTTGTGTTTTTGACAAACAAGTGGGGAGTCTGGGGAGTGGGGACTCACCTAGGGTTTCAAGCTTAAGAACGCGTGGGGAAAAAAAACTGTGACAAACAATATCGTGATATTATCGCAAGATTTAGTAAATCTCGCGATAATATCGCAAGATTTAGTAAATCTCGCGATAATATCGCAAGATTTAGTAAATCTCGCGATAATATTGCGAGATTTTGTCACAAAACAAAAAACTCACAAGATTTTGTTAATCTCTCGATATTTAACCGTCTAAAATGTTTCCAATAAATATCGCATTTTTTGCGAGATTTTAATAAATATCGCAATATTTGTCACCATGGTTTAAGGATGATTGGATTGCCGAGACCATTTGGTGGTCTAGATGAGCGAGGTTGGTGCCAGTGCAGGGACAACTGGATTTTCAAGAACATTTTGTGGTCTTACCGAACGAGGTCGGTACCAGTGTATGGACAACTGGATTGATAAGACCATTTTATAGTCTTGTTGAACGAGGTCGGTGCCAATGTTGAAAGTGTAAGGAACTGGGATGTGGAGACCGTTATAGGTCTCACCGAATGAGGTCGAGCTGGTTCAAAAAATACTTTATTTGTAGAGAGAGAAAATGTCATGTTTCAGGCAAGGATAGCACAAAAAGAATATGACTCCCTTTTATGCCTTTTAGACCCGTTTTGATTTTTGATGCTTTTTGATGATTTTTTTTAAGAATTTGTGAGAGCGAGCGCTAGGAGTCCTACATCTCTTGTGAGTTCATAAATAGGGTAATGTTTTCCCAAGAAGACCTTAAGGTGGCGATACCCTTCCTAAAATGATCAATTTAGACATAAGAGTTCTTGCCCCATTGAGGGGAGTCTGGCATACTTTGGTCAAGTGGCACCAAAGAGATGACAAATATTTTTATGTACTCCTTAAACTCAAAATTCCTTTGGCTAAACTCTTTGATACATGTAATGAACTCTTATGATATGTAGTAAGACTCATGCATTTGTAGCAGAGTTGATAACCTATGACAACCATGAATGATTGATTATATAAGGGCAAGGATTTTTGTTCTTTTCTTCCTTTTTCAAATTAGAACATTCCTAACAAGTTGATTCTTGCACTTAAGATTCCTGCACTTTAAACTTTTTTTCTCTCAAGTTGGTCTAAGATAGAAACACTCGGTTTCACTGGTATTTTTTTCTCTAATTTTGACTTGGTTTGTAAGTGACTAGTTATAGAAATATAAGATTAAGTCTCAAGAATTTCATGTTAGGTCTAATGATCTCCACTAAGGCTTGAACTCTGAAGGACTAGAGCTTGATGATAATGTATTCAAATACACCTTTTGCACCTGGGTAAATTCTTTAGAGTATTTGTCATTAGGTTGAAGGAGCTTTATTCATAACTTTCGCCATCGTTTGAACTGAGGCCTAGTGACCATAGGTCTCATAGCTTCTTGATTCAGGAGGGATTCCTCTAGCTATCCAACCTCTCTCACCAAAAGACCATATGACTAAAGTCTGCCACCTTACCATAGGTCTAAAGGTAAGTATTAACTTTATCTTAACTCTCATTCATTTTTTTTTATTCCATTCCAACATCTGCAGCTGAGACAATCATATGATCGAAGCCTGTCACCACGCTATAGAATAGGTAAATATTGGTTTCTTTTTCTTTTTTTTGCTTTTTTTCATCAAAATATTAACTTTCTAGGAAAGTATGTTTTCATTGGGTCTACATTCATGCATCAATAATAATCTCATGCCCATAAATTCATTCTTATAGACTCATGAACTGAAATTATTGGATTAAAGTACCTTAGTCTCACTGTGTCACTTCTTTATCTTTTTCTGAGACTTTGATGTCATATGTGATAGACTCTCAGGTGTAAAGACATACTTGAGAGAATGACCATTTTGAATAGAGTTGCGTTCATTTGAAAATAAAATCTTTGAATAATAAAGCTTTATCCTCCTCCTATGGTTGTTGCAGTTAAGGTGAACTAGATTGTCAAGGTGGTTATGGCTCCTGCCGAATAAGGTCAGATCAGTTCATAGATGAATGAGGTGTGGAGACTGTTGTGGGTCCCGTCGAACGAGGTCAAACCAGTGTCTGGGATAATTGGGATGTGGAGACCATTGTGGGTCTCATTGAATGAGGTCAGACTAGTGTCCAAAGGTAAACCGGGCTTTCAAGACCATTTGGGTCTCGTTAAACGAGGTTGAGCTAGTTTGGGATTTGTATGCTTGGCTACTAAAAGTTCCTTCTTGCCTAAGCGATTTTGACCTTTGATGGCTTTACGATGCCCTATCCTTAGACTCTAGATAGGTTCAGACTTCTTTGAATGTCCCCCAAATAATCATTTAAGGGGGTCTGTGAACGGCCAAACGTAATTGGACGTCGGTTAACAGATGACCAAATATGCAAATGCAAGGGTCTGCGAACAGTCAAACGTAGTTGGGCGACAGTCAGCGGACGATAATCAACAGACGACAAAACAGGGTTTGTTATCCAAACAAAGATAAAACACAAAAAATGGATATTTTGGGCTCGTTAGGGTTCAAAACCTCCCCATGATGCAATTCTAGCAATGAAAAATAAAAAAAGTACAATGTCCCATCACGATCACCAAAAATTGTTGATAGAAATATTTGAATTAAGAAGAATGAGACTAACTCAGATTCGCAAAATCCTCTTTAAAATCGTAAGGGACATTGTTGCAAGCTCCAACCGTCCTTCGCTTGACAAGAAGGTAAAGACGGGGCAGATTTCACAATATCCGTAGCTCAAATCGTGTCACACATATTCTAATATGCAAATAAAAAATAAAAGCATGTATAAATTCCTAATTTGAAGATTAAATAAAATTAGAATAAACATATTAGGGATCTGGGAAAATATATTTTTCAAACTCGAAAGTCTATTTTATGGTTTAAGCTCATGTTTGTCTATTATCTCTTCACGGTTATATGAGTGCTCTCCAATGGCGCTAGGATAGGGTACTGGCAAAGCTTGGGTAGACATGTTTTTGCAGGGACAACATGTGGGTATCTAAATCTAACTTCAAGATTTTTTGATAAATTTTCAGATGTTCATGGTATATGGTTGAGCCCTATTTATACAATTCAACACAAGATATAGATTACTCATCTAGGAGAGTCTTCTCATATGAAAGAAGAGTCCTTCCACCTGAGAAGACATGCATGGCGATTGGAATGAGATACAAATAAACCTCAAAGTTTATCCGCATGTTTGATACAATAGACAATGACGTGATTGTGTCATCCAATAGCGGACAATGTTTCATGTTTTGCCGTCTTGCGATGGAAGACATTCTCGTTCTGCCATTCAATAATGCATGGTGGTATGTTTTGTTGTTCCGTGATGGACGGGGGTTCATTCTGTCATCCATATAAGGGTGTCCAATTCTTATTGGGTACCTGCAAACACTTCTCTTCAAAGAATGTTTGCAATTGTGCATCATAAATTTAATTGTAGTGTCTTATACTATTGATTAAATATGTTGTTGTGAGGACACACTCTTCCCAAAATGAAACAGGTATGTTGGCTTGAAAAAGCAATGAATCTATCCCATTTTGGTTAAAAAATGTCTATATGTTATATGCCATGAATCCAAACCCATTGTCTGACTGAAAACGTTGGACCATACTCTTGTATTGGGTCTTAACCATAGCACAAAACTTGCATAAAAGAGAAAAGGTTTCATAATTGAACCATGTGAGATAAACCCACGTACATCATTAAAATCATCAACTATAGTTAAAAATAATATGCATCTATGTGTGAAGGTGTTGCATATTCACCCCAGATATCACAATAAACAAGGTCAAAGGTTTAGTACTAACACTTGAGCTAATAGGAAAAGGCAATATGGTTTGCTTAGCTCTATGACAAGCATCGCAAATATTCATCTAATAAAAACAAATTTCAATATTGTCTTTATTTAAAAGGAAAATATGATCACTAGAAGGATGAACAAGTCGCATATACCAAAGGAGAGAATCGACCTGACTTGCAGCATGGAAGACTTGATGACAAGGTTGTGATTGGATGAAATGATAGATCTCCTCCCGTAGTTCACCCACTCCAATCGACTTCTTCGTTGAAAGATCCTAAAACACACAAAAAGTAGGGAATAAAACAACATTGCAGCTCATAAAATTGATTAGTTTTTCAACAGAAAGCAAATTATATCAGAAATTTGGCACACAAAACATTGGTTAAGATGATGAAATGAGAGATACGAGTGCTGCCCACATGAGTGACCAATGTATCTTGGCCATTAGGGGGTTTCACATGTCATAATTTTTAGAAGTGGGACAATGTCAAACAAATATTAAAGATGTGGCATACTGTGGTCAGATACCCCGATGTCAATAATCCAAGAGGAAGAGATTGAAAATTTTGATGAATTACCTGCTAGATTAGCTTCAGTCTGTTTGACATTTCCTTTAAGTCAAGACGTGAGTTAACTTAGTTGGTCCTTGGACATCTTGGATAATATGTTGCCCACAATGGAGGAAGATGATTGAGCTTGGAGGTTGTCTCTACTCAACACAGTCTTGGCTACCGATTTAGCTGACTTAGACATTATGATCACACTTGGGAAGAGGCTTGCCTCTCCCAATGCCATGACTAGAAAAATTGGTAATATAGTTTTGAGAAGTTACGTTGCCTTTGGTCATGAGTGCCATGGATTTATTCTGATGTTGCTAGATGGCATTAGGAGTCACTAGGTCTTATCTTGCGACACCATTTGTAACGCCCCAAAATTTCAACTTATAATTATGAAAAATATTTAGAAAAATCTTTCAAAATTTAGAGTTTTTAAATTCATAATTCAGCGAAAACACATTTTCTTTGAAAAGAAGAACAAGTTGATGCTTCTGGGTGCGTTAGCACAAAAATCCAACAAAAAAATATTTTTAGCAAAACGGCTAGTGAGCAAAAAGATTATTTTATTGGTAAAATTTTAGTTTGTACAACATTAAGGCTTTTCTTCCCCCCATGAGTAAAAGTACAAGCCAAAACAGGTAGTCAAAACACCAGAGAGAAGAGTGAGGTCTCGAGCCATGTTGTATCGCGCCACCGGTTATCTGGAGAACTTAATTGTTACCTGCACCCATAAAAATGGGCCAGTCTCGCTAAAAATTGGTAGGTGCGTAAAAGACAAAGAAAAACAAAAGGCTAATAATAAGCAGTTATAAGAGTAATAGAGCTAACCATGCATGCCATCAACTATTACAAGCAGTAAGTGAAGTAAAACAAGGAACTAAGCTCAGGAACAATTAACTATAGTAACATCACCAAAGTATACATCTAATTGTAATATGCGCATGTTATATATTGTTTTGATATTAACTGGCCATGCGGGTACGCACATGGCATGAAACATAGAAACAGTCGAGATCAATCTGGGGGTCTATTATGCTATGTGATTTATGATACCCCGGATGACTGACTGAGTCCGCTCCTAAGGAGACGGCCAATGACCAAGAGCGTAAATCCCCAAAGGCATAAGTGGCCTATGAATGCATCAAACTTCTGCAGAAGTGCCAAGCAACTACCACCTAAGATAATTATGATAGCCCCTTTCTCCTAACTCTGATGACTGAAGAAGCTGAGTCATTTGCCCATAAAGTGGTCGTTAATAACCTTTCCATTAGAGTTTTTGTACCATCCATCCTCTCTCTTGATGAACCATGTCGAACGAGCACGACGAAGGTTTCTTAACCGTTGCCCCATTCTATATGCTCTGGTCCATTAGACCCACTCGAACATCTTGCCTGTGAAGGCGCATGGTCACTTATTTTGTGAATTTCAACAATTATGCCCATTGCATGCCATTAAGTTCATCAACCTCCTGTGCTACTCATCGTAGTGCAACCCAATGTCACTATTCAAAGACACGACTATGATGGTAGACAAGGGTTACTCAAAAGGCACCCCCAACATGGAACAAGTAAGTCCAAGCATGTTTGCATTCTCGAGAAATTTAAAATCCTTGTAGGACACATTTTCTCAAGATCAGAGCATCGGTGCCCAATTTTGCATCTTATCAAAAAGAGCAAACATTGGTATACGCGGTTGTGCCTCATAAGGTTTTGCCTTGAAAGAAACGAAAAAGGGTGAAACCTCTCATTCTGCGTGATAGCTTAAAACTAAGATAACTGAATGTAGAAATGAAGTAACAATAATACAGCAAGAGCAACAAGTAAGGCAATGACAAAGGCAAAAACATAAATGTGAGCAGGAAAGTACTGAAAGTAAAGCCTGAGCACATAAAGCGTAGCGGCAATAGAAAAATAAAGGTGCAAAAAAAGTAAAGACAGGAAAAAAGGCATTGGCACATAAAGCGTGGCGACAACAGAAAGAAAAGTACAAAAAAAAAAGACAGAAAATAAAAGCCTGGGCACATAAAGCGCGGCGGTAGCAGAAAGAAAAAGACATAAAAAGTAAAAAGGCAGAAAATAAAGGCCTGGGCATATAAAGTGCGACGACAACAAAAAAAGAAAAGTGCAAGAAAGAAAAGAGGACAAGGATCACGAAACTGCATCCTTGAGTTAAAAGATATACGTATATATTTTTATACATATACATATATATAATTGTTCTTTGCTTTCTAATTTTTATTATCTTTTCTTATTTTAGCTTTTGTCCATTCAGAGCCTTTTTTACGCAACTTTTTCATACCTTGGCGGGTTGCAGTTCTGCGTATGCTTGTGAGTGTAAGTACGTATGTGCTTAGGCCATGAGGCACGAGCGTGCTCCATCGTGCAACCTGCAAAAATATGATTATGTTAGTATGGCATGATCCAAAATAGGAGGCGAGGAGGCGGATCCAGTAAGACCCACATTGGTTGTTAGACCGGACCCCGATGCGAAGGTAGGTAGGGAGCTTTGGGTTCTCTGCCTGCTGAAACATCAAAGGCCCCTTGCTTGCCAAAAGGTGGCAGAGGGGGGTCTTGTTGGTTGCAGAAGAGACAAGCAGTGGCAGAGGCAGAGAGCCTAGCTCCCTGCATGCCCGAACAGCAGAGGCCTCTGCCTGCCAAGAACTGGCAGGGGCAGGGGGGTCTGCTACCTGTCAACCCATAGGCAAAGCAGGAATTGGCAGGGGCGGGGCACCCTGCCAACCCACAGAGAAAAAATGACAGAGGCAGGGGCTCAGACCTTGCCAAACCTCCCAAAACTATCGGTCGGCAAGGGCCTTACCCCTGCCAACCTATCAAAAGGGTGTGTGTGTGTGTGTGTGTGTCAAAGTCGACAGGGTTTGATCCCCGCTAACTCACAAGAAGGTGTGACAGGGGTTGGGCCCCTATCATTCCATGGATGATCAATGAGGTGGCAAGGACTTAGCTCCTGTCGACCTACCTAAACAAACAGAGAGGGGACAAGGCTACGCTAGGCCCTGCCGACTCACCAGGAAAACCCAAGGAGGTGGCAGAGGCTCGACCCCTGTCGACCTACCAGAACACAAGGAGATGGCAGAAGCTCGCCTTTGCTGACCCACTAGAACTCAGAGAGGTGGCAAGGGCTCGACCTTTGCCCACCTATCGAGAAAAGGAGAGGTAGGCAGCGGTAGGGCTCGGCTCCTGCCGTCGCACTCGGACTTAGAAAGGTGGCAGAGGCTTGACCCCTGTCCACCTACCGAGAAAAAAAGAAAGGGAAGCGGTAGGGGCTTGCCCCCTGCTGGCCTACCTAAACAAGAGACAGATAGGGGGGGCCTGCCACCCTGCCGACCAAGGCACAAGCGGCCACTCGGGAGCCCTCTGCCAGACGGGAAAACAAAAAATAGAGGCAGGGGTCGAGGCCCCTACCTGACGAAAAAGAGAGGGGGTGACAGGGGCTTGGCCCCTACTGGCCTACCGAAAAGGCAAGATACGACAGGGGCTTGGCCCCATGCCGATCTGCGTAAGGCATGCAGACGGCAGGGCTCCGCTCCAGACGTCCAGCCGAAAAAACTCATAGGTGGCAGGGGCTTGCCGAAAAACCTTGCTGCCTACCAGAAAAAGAAAGACGAAGAGGATGAAGATAGACAAAGAGGGAGGAGATTCTTCACCTGAGGATCGTCGATGAACGGTCGGCGATGGGGGGGTGATGGTCTAAACACCGAGAGGGAGAGACAGATGTCAGAGACAGTGACAATGAATCACCGATGAGAGGGACACCAACATGGTCACCGACAACTTCGATCACTGATGGCCTTAGAGAAAAGGGAGGAGACAGAAGGCAGAGAGGAGAAGAGAGAGAGAGGTGAGGGGTTTTGCCCCTCGCCCCTCTCAATATGTGTTTAAAAGATGCATGCTCGAATGTTTAAGAACCTGGGTCAGGCTCGGGTGAGGCCCGGGTCTGACACGATGGACCAGACTCGGCACATGTCTGACATGTTTTTTTTAAGTGGGTTTTACATCCTACCTCCCTTAAAAGAATTTTGTCCACAAAATTTTTATTGTATTTACAATTCGATGTACAAGTTAGGGTGTTTTTCTCTGACGTCAGCCTCAGGCTCCCAAGTGCATTTGTCAATTCTATGATGTTGCCATCTAACCTTTATAAAAGGTATTGTCCTTGTTCTCAACACTTGGTCGTGATGCTCTATAATCTCTATCAGTTTTTTCCTCGTATGTCAAATCCTCGCAGACATTTACATTATCAAAGCGAGTTATGTGGGACGGGTCATGAACGTACTTCCTCAGCATGGATACATGGAAGATGTCATGAATCTGGGCATACTGGGGATATAACACTACATGATAGGCTGCCTTATCAATCTGATCCAGCATCTCAAAAGGTCTAACAAACCTAGGACTCAACTTTCCTTTTTTCCTGAATCGGAAAACACTCTTTGTCGAAGATACCTTGACAAACACCATATCTCCAACTGCGAACGCAAGCTCTCGGTGACGGTGATCGGTATAACTCTTCTGTCGACTCTGAGTAATACAGAGTCGCTCCCGAATCATCTGCACCTGCTGGGTGTAGTGCTAGAGCACAATCGGTGATTCCAACTTTCTTTCACCAACATCATCCCAATACGCCGACGATTGGCAAGGCCTTTCATATAAAGTTTTATAAGGAGCTATGCAGATACCTTGACAAACACCATATCTCCAACTGCGAACACAAGCTCTCGACGGCGGTGATAGGCATAACTCTTTTGCTGACTCTTAGTAATATAGAGTCACTCCCAAATCATCTGCACCTGCTGGGTGTAGTGCTAGAGCACAATCAGTGATTCCAACTTTCGCCAACATCGTCCCAATACACCGACGATCGGCAAAGCCTCTCATATAAGGCTTCATAAGGAGTCATGCTGATACTAGTGTGATAGCTATTATTGTATGTGAACTCTGCTAAGCTGATATGTGAATCTCATTCCCCTTTCCAGTTCATCATGCAGGCTCACAACATGTCTTCTAAGGTCTAGACAGTGCACTCGGACTGCCCATCAGTTTGGGGATAGAAAGCAGTGTTAAACTTTAGCTTGGTGCCCAAAGTCTGCTGAAGTTGTCCCCAACACCTCAAGGTGAACCTCAGATCACGATCAGATATGATGAAGACTGGAAGCCCATGCAGTCTCACAATCTCTCGAACATACAAGTCTACCAAACTGTTCAACGATTGACCAAGACGAATGAGTAGAAAAATAACCACGATATACAAGTCAAAATGCACATATCTTGTTAGAGAAGCACAATATTTTATCGTATTTAAGTCATTACAATAGTATTTAATACAAAAATCCAGCAGTGTTGGTGTACAAGCCAAAAAAGAAAAAATTATCCGCACTGAAGTTCGCAGACTCCCATACAAAACTGGACAGGTACTAACTTTCTCTAAGGACGGGTAGTAAATTGTCGAAGGTACTCCCTCTTATTACCTGTGCACCTAAACATGCATTGAAGGGTGAAAGAAAGTGGCTCATCGCAGGGGGTCTCCTCCCTATAGAGTGGTGTCACAAGCGTGGACTCTGGTGAGCCAAAGCCGCTTATTATCGAGTCTGAAATGTTTGTTGGTGATACATGACATGTCGTGCCTATAGAGAGTAGTGGTTGCTCGTCAACTACTAATGGTAGGTTTGTCATGTTCAGATATGGAATGGTAGTGTCCGTAAGCCCCTATCTTATGATTGCCTCATTGTGTTCTGCCCTAAGGAGACAAGTGTCTAGAGTGTGCCTTACAGCCTCACAAAAGACGCACTCAAATTGGACCTCTAGGGGACCATCCTCTCATGATGCTTCTGGTGTAGCATGTTGGTTGACCCGAACATGCGAAGGCACATACCCATTCCTCCTGGCATACACTGAGGCCCAAGTCGCTGCCAAGGATATTTGATAGTTGGTCGACAGTGGAGTGCCCGAACCATCCGTAAAGGTGGGTAGGGTGGGTGGTTAGCCCAGTAACCGGCCTAGGACATTCCATGTCCTCCCTTCTCTATGAAGGGGCCCCTCTCCCTAATAGAATGGACATGTATCCTACGTGCACCTCTACCCTGACTACCACTAGGACCAACCGACAGATCCATCAATCAGGAGCACTTTTGACAAAGTAAATGTAATATTTTAGTTTAAGCATGTATTTAAATACTAAAGCAAAAGAGGCCGACTTACAATGCGATGGGATGCTCGATGGTCAAGGCTCAACTTTTTTTGTCCTAGCTCTGATACCAAAGTTGTAATGCCTCAAAATTTCAACTTATAATTATGAAAAATATTTAGAAAAATCTTTCAAAATTCAGAGTTTTTAAATTCATAATTCAGTGGAAACAGATTTTCTTTGAAAAGAAGAACAAGTTGACGCTTCTCGGCGCGTTAGCAAAAAAAAACATTTTTAGCAAAATGGCTAGTGAGCAAAAAGATTATTTTACTGATAAAATTTTAGTTTGTATAGAATTAGGGGTTTTCTTCCCCCATGAGCAAAAGTATAAGCCAAAATAGGTAGCCAGGATGCCAGAGAGGTGAGTGAGGTCTCGAGCCATATTGCATCGCACCACCGACTGTCTGAAAAACCTAATCATCACCTACACCCTTAAAAATAGGCTAGTCTCGCTAAAATTTGGTAGGTGTACAAAAGACAAAGAAAAACAAAAGGCTAACAATAAGCAGTTATAAGAGTATTAGAGTTAACCATGCATGCCATTAACTATTACAAGCAGTAAGTAAAGTAAAACAAGGAACTAAGCTTAGGAACAATTAATTACAGTAACATCACCAAAGTGTATATCTAACTGTAGTGTGAGCAAATTATATTTTGTTCTGATATTAATTGTCCATGCGGGTACACACATGGCACGAAACATAGAAACAGTCGAGATCAATCCGGGGGTCTATTATGTTGTGTGATTTATGATACCTCGACTGAGTCAGCTCCTATGGATGCATCTAACTTCTGCAGAAGTGCCAAGCAACTACCACCTAGGATAATTATGGTAGCCCTTTTTCTCTAACTCTGATGACTGAGAAAGCTGAGTTATTTGCCCATAGGGTGGTCGTTAATGACCTATCCATCAGAGTTTTTGTATCATCCATCATTTCTCTTGATGAATCATGTTGAATAGGCACGATAGAAATTTCTTAACCGCCGCCTCAATCTACATGCTCTGGTTTATTAGACCCACTCAAACATTTTGCCTGTGAAGGTGCATAGTCACTTATTTTATGAATTTCGACAATTATGCCCATTGCACGCCATGAGTTTCATTAACCTCCTGTTCTACTCATCGTAGTGTAACCCAACATCACTGTTCGAAGATGCGACTACGATGGTAGACAAGGGTTACTCAAAAGGCACCCCCAACACAGAATAAGTAAGTTCAAGCATGTATGCATTCTCAAGAAATCTAAAATCCTTGTAAGACACATTTTCTCGAAATCAGAGCATTAGTGCCCAATTTCGCATTTTAAAAAAAAGAGTGAATATTGGTATGCGCGGTTGCGCCCCACAAGGTTTTGCCCTGAAAGAAACAAAAAAGGGTGAAACCTCCCATCCTACGTGACAACTCAAAACCAAGATAACTGAATGCAGAATCGAAGTAACAATAATGTAGCGAGAGCAACAAGTATAGCAGTGACAAAGGCATGAACATAAATGTAAGTAGGAAAGTACTGAAAAGTAAAGCTTGGGCACATAAAGTGCGGCAACAATAGAAAAAAGAAAAGTGCAAAAAAAATAAAAATAGGAAAAAAAAAAGGCCTTGACACATAAAGCACGATGACAACAGAAAGAAAAGTACAAAAAAAGGTAAAAGACAGAAAATAAAAGCTTGGGCACATAAAACGTGGTAGCAGTAGAAAGGAAAAGACATAAAAAGTAAAAATGCAAAAAATAAAGACCTGGGCACATAAAGTGCGGTAACAGAAGAAAATGAAAAGTGCAGGAAAGAAAAGATGACAAGGATCACGAAACCGTGTCCTTGAGTTAAAAGACATACACATATATTTTTATATATATACATATATGTATATAGTTGTCCTTTTCTTTCCAATTTTTATTATCTTTTCTTATTTTAGCTTTTGTCCTTTCAGAGTCATTTTTATGAAACTTTCTCCTATCTTGGGGGGTTGCAGTTCTGCGTACGCTTGCGAGCGTAAGTACGTATGTGCTCAAGCCACTAGGTGTGAGTGTGCTTCATCGTGCAACCTGCAAAAATATGATTATGTTAGTATGCCATGATCCAAAATAGGAGGTTAGGAGGCGGGTACGATAAGACCCGTAGTGGTCGTCAGACCGAACTCCGATGCGAAGGCAGGCAGGGAGCTCTTCATTGCCTGCTGAAATAGCAAAGGTCCCTTGCCTGCCAAAAGGTGACAGGGGCAGGGGGGTCCTACTGGTTATAGAACAGACAGGTAGTGGTTGAGGCAGGGAGCCCAACTCCCAGCATGCCTGAACAATAGAGGCCTCTGCCTGCCAAGAAGTGGTAGGGACAGAGGGGCCTGCTACCTGTCAACCCGCAGACAAAGCAAGAATTGGAAGGGGCGGGGCACCCTGCCAACCCACAAGGAATAATGACAAAGGCAAGGGCTCATCCCTTGCCAAACCTCCTAAAACTACAGGTTGACATGGGCCCTACCCTTGCCAACCTATCAAAAGAGGGGGGGGGGGGGGTCAAAGTCGGCAGGGCTTGACCCTCACCGACTCACAAGGTGCGATAAAGGTTGGGCCCCTATCGTTCCATGGATGATCAAGGAGGTGGCATGAGCTTAGCTCCTTCCGACCTACCTAGAAAAACAGGGAGGCGACAGGGCTAGGCTGGGCCCTACCGACTCATTAGGAAAACCCAAGGAGGTGGTAAGGACTCAGCCCCTGCCAACCTACCAGAACATAAGGAGATGGCAAGGGCTTACCCCTGCCGACCCACTAGAACTCAAGGAGGTGGTAGGGGCTCGACCCTTGCCCACCTATCAAGAAAAGGAGAGGGAGGTGGCAACAGGGTTCGGACCCTACCGTTACACTCAGACTTAGGGAGGTGGCAAGGGCTCGACCCTTTCCCACCTACCAAGAAAAAAAGAAAGAAAGGTGGCAGAGGCTTGGCCCCTGCCGGCCTACCTAAACAAGAGGCAGGCAGGGGGGGCCCTGCCATCCTGCCGACCAAGGCACAAGCGGCCACCCGGGAGCCCTCTGCCAGTCGAGAAAAAGAAAAACAGAGGCAGAGGCCGAGGCCTCTACCTGACGAAAAGGAGAGGGGGTGGCAGGGGCTTGGCCCCTACCGGCCTGTTGGAGTCAGCCGATGGCAGGGTCTCGCCCCTGCCGTCCCTCCAAAAAAGAAAAAAAAACATGGGCGCCAGAGGCTTGGCCCCTGCCGAAAAGGCAAGATATGGCAGAGGCTTGGCCCCATGCTGGTCTGCCTAAGACATGCAGATAGTAGGGCTCCGCCCCTGCGGTCCAGTCGAAAAACCCCATAGGCAGCAGAGGCTTGGCCCATGTCAGCCTGCCGGCTCGACGCAGGCGGCAACCTTGCCGCCTGCTGGAAAAAGAAAGACGAAGAGGATAAAGACATACAAAGAGGGAAAAGATTCTTCACCTGTGGATCGTTGATGATTGGTCGACAATGGGGTGGGGGTGACGGTCGAAACATTAAGAGGGAGAGAGAGAGAGATGCCAGAGGTGGTGACAGCGGATCACCGATGGGAGGGACACCGACAGCTTCGATCGGCGATCGCCGCAAAGAAAAGGGAGGAGATGGAACGCGAAGAGGAGGAGAGAGAGAGTAGCGAGGGGTTTTGCCCCTCGCCCTTTTCAGCCTGCGTCTTTTAAAGATACAGGCTTGAATGTTCAAGAATCTGAGTCAGGCTCGGGTTTGAGTCCGGGTTGGGCCTGGATCCGACACGGCGGACAAGACTCGGCACGTGTCTGACACATTTTTTTTAAGTGGGCTTTACACCATTGAATACACCTTATTGATGTGCGACATGGATTCAATGCTTAAGATCTAACTGTGAAGAGACCCGATTGACTCATTAAGACCCATAAAACATGGATAGACCTTTTTATTCTCTTGTCATTCATTGAACTCCTTGAATGCACTACAAGTGCATTTACGGATGCTCGAATACTACACAAGTTCATCCCATAAAGTTTTGAGTTGTAAAGTAAGTGACAAGAGGAGACTTCTCTTGCCTAATATCAGAAATCAATTTCCTTAATTGATATATATGAGTAGAGTTACCTTGGAAAAAATGTTGCTCCAAGTCTACCCATACATCTTAGGCTATGTCAACATATATGATGCTAATCGCAAGCTCTTTCGACAATGTATGTAGGATCCATGACAAGACCATGTCATTGCATCTATCTATCAAGCTTTCACTAGATCGTGGGAGGGACCCATCAACAAACATGAGTTTGTTTTTCATGCTCAAGGACATGAGCATGGCCCATCTCCACATTGAGTAGTTATCACTAGTTAACAGTGATGAGACCAGCGTTCCCGGATTGTCTGAGTGGTGCAGTTAAAATAATGAACTCGTCATTTTCTCCTCTTTGCCACTGGACTGATTGTTGTTTTTTGTCTCAGCCATGAATTGAGATCCGCAGTGACAACAATGTTCTCACGAGCAATACCGTCCACACGACAGATATACAGTGAAGCAAGCACAATCTCATAGTTGGTACATAGACATGATGATGACATGGTTCTTAACGAGTGACAACAGGATCCTCAAAAGTTGTGTCGATGCACATATAGCCTTGTTGGTCTGAGTGACTATGAAGAAAAATCATAGGGTATGCAGCCGACTGCCTCGCTCTGATACTATGTGAACATGTAGATAAAAGAGGATGATAGGCAGAAAATGATGATTTTATATACCATGCGAATGGCCACCAAAGAATATATAGGTTAGAGATTGGATCCCACAATACATGGGATTGGATAAGAAAGGAAGAAAAAACTGAAAAAATAAGAAATGTTATAACGACAAATCTCGATCGACCAAATGCGCAATTGTTCGACGTTATCTACTCAAGTCTCTATAAAAAAAAACTCTGCAAGAAGATGCAAAACTGTTATCATCACAAAAATTTTCCCTCCCTCTACGAGAGAGAGAAGCGATTCTGCGAGTCAAACTCAACCAAAGTTTTGAAAAAGGCTTTGAAAATTACTCGCCCCCATTTTTTTGAAATTTATGAAAAAATTTCGTAGAATGGGACTCGCCTGTCGGTACGAGGTTCAACTATTCTTGGCACCTTTACCAGGGGTAATTGAACCAAGGATCAAAAGTGTGCTTAGCTAGGCTCAAATATCTAAATTATGCTCTATTTCCTAAATGCATAGAGAATCAGGCATGTACTATGAAATCTTTGAAAAATGCACATTTTGAAAAGATGATGTTTGCTTCTGATATTTGGAAAATACTTTGGAAAAGATATTCCTTAAAAATCATGAACTACATTAGAAATTGCTTTTTGAATGGAAAATGGATTCTCAGGAAAATTGTAACTATGAGAAAATTTATGTTTGAGATTTGGATTGCTTATTGAAATGAAAATCGATTTCTAAAGAGGATTTGAGAATTCTGGGAAAACTAGTTTCAGAGATAATTCAAAGGTTTTGAAAAAAGTAATTTCTGAAAACTTTGGATTTTGAAATTTGAAGATGTTAGAATATTGAAAAATCATGATTTGAACTGGGAAAATACTTAAAACATCATTTGAAAATTTAGAGTTTTGAGAAAATCAATTTCTCAGAAAGACTTAAATTTTTTTGAGAAAATCGATTTCTCTGAATTGAAATAAAAGCATATGATTGTTTAAAATACTTTCATGATGCAAATCGAATGAAATGAATGAATGAACATGGATTTGAAAGATATTTTCTGAGAAATTCGATAAAATCTTTTTGAGAAATGCAGTGCATTTTAAAGTTAGCCTAAGAGTGTAGGCTGAATGTGGCTAATATGAAGATCACAAATTTGGGTTTTATTCGTATTCTGACTATGAACATAAATACGAATTCCACCGAGTTTGTCAACTCCCTAAAAGCTAGTGCATGTACCATTCGTGTCAACCATAGTGGATTTGTAAAAATATGCATGAATCATACATCAGATATTGAAATTGCACGAAAGCAAACTATATGTAATGCATCCTATTCTATGAAGAAAATGTAAATTCTTATTCCAAATATTACATCTGATATTTACATTAAATTGAATAAAAGAAAAATAAATGAAATCTTCTTCTTGAATATTCTTGCAAAACTAGAAAACAAGTTAGCACAAAAATGTAGGTCTATCTGGATTTATCCGACAATATCAGAAAATTATCAGATTTTACCCAAATATAAACCCTGATTCATACCTCCGTGATATAAACATAAGAAATGAATGATGCTTAAGTATAAAAATTTCGAAAATAAGATTTGGAAACTTGAAATTGGGATAAAAATGACCAAAATGCCCCTAAAGCAGGACTATGGCCTTGAAATCAGGGTTTTCCAAAAAGATATTTTGTAAAAATGAGAGTTTTGAAATCCAAATGAATGTAAATAAAAATAAAATTAAATACAAGATGATATGACATGATTGTATGCATGAAAATATGAAAAATGAAAGTTTGGAAACTCAAAATTGAGGTGAAAATAACTAAAATACCCCTAATAACAAGACTATGGCCTTGAAATCAGGCTTTTCAGAAAGTAATTTTGTAAAAATAGGGATTTTGAAATTCAAATGAATGCAAATGTGATTGAAATCAAACACAATATGATATGAAATGATTATATGCATGCTAAAACTTTAAAAATACAGAAATATCACAAAACATTGAATTTCGCTTGATTTTTGCTTTTGATTTTGATAATTTAACTAACTCACATGGCAAATGAACTTGAAATTGCACCAAATTTGGCATGGACACCTATATTAACCCTAATAACAGAATGGAACCTAAAAACTAATTTTTTTGGCATTTTCTAATATGAAAATTAATAAAAAAAACCTAGAAAATCATGATGTTTTGCCTTTTAGCCTAGACCTAGCCTAATGACAGTAGGATTTTGGGTACTAACATACCATAGAAATGCACCAAATTTTATAGTGTGACATAGGATAGTTAGGCAAAGATTTTTTCCTTTTGCAGATTTAGGATTCAACCTATGGTCAAAGAATTATAGCTCCGACAATCTAGGTCAGAATCCGGTGAGTTTGAGATTGAAGGCAAACTGACAGGTTTTGGTTAAAATTATAGGAAAAATAACAATTCATAATCAAAAGACCTAAAATTTTAGGGGGATATCACTAACACACAGAAAAACAACTTCTCCTTTTACAGTTTTGGCATTGGACCTATGGTTATAGAGGACACATGGGATTGTCAGACCTCTAATTTTGATAAAATTGAACTAACAGGGAATTGACAGATGAACTTGTAAAATCTAAAAATAACAGAAGTCTAAGTCCTAAAATCTTGAAACTTTGGGAAATCATAGAGGATGTTCTGAGGAACAATTTCTCTTTTGATAGTTAGAGCATTTGACCTACGGGTCAAAAAGCCACAATCAATCTAGATCGATCTAGACTTCTGACAACTTGTAGTAGGTGTTTCACAGTGGTCTGTGGAAATTGATTTTTAACAGATAGCAAACTTTTTTAGAAAAATCCCATAAAACACAGTAAAATAGTAGATTTTTCCATGGATCCACTTTATTTTACAAATCATGATTCGGATCTCCCATGAAGGAGGTCCAAGATCAACAAGTCTGCTACAGGGGGATTCATTGTTTTTACAGGGTTGAAAACCCAGTTTGATATATGATTTGTTTAATGGGGTTACAAAATCCAAATTGATTCAAAATTTTGGCAGGAGATTACAAACAAATAGTGGCATTCATAACGAGATTTTCAAAATTTATTGACAAAAAATTAAACATGGAATAATAATTGGACTTCACGCCTAGATTAAAACTTATAAACTAATGAGCAAATACCTATGAAACTAAACAAAATACTTACAAAGCAATAAAATAAACTAAATATAATGCCTATTTACATGAAAACAAGAATAAAATCAAGAATGCTTAGGGCGATATGATCTTACACTTAATGTTGGCTATTGGTGAGAAAGGATCTGATCCATCTGTTGGATGGATCCCTTCTTCAATGTATCCTTATAACATGATACAACCAGAAAATTAACCTATAGGTTTAACAAAAAATAGGGATAATAGGTGCCTTACCTTGGGAGTTACTTGCAATGGCCGAAGAAGTGCTGCGACTTTGTTGTCTTGGATGAGAGAAAGAGAGAGCACCGGCTAGAGGGGAGATGGCACCGATTTGAAAGGGGGTGAAGCCAAGGTTGCACTTGCTGAAAGGACTAAAGCTGATGCTGTTGATGGAGGTTAGTGATGTCTTACACCTTGTTGCAGATGACTGGCGATGTCTGCAACTTGTTGTGGGCTGAAGGAGGCTATGGCAATGGGGGAAGAGCTTGCTGGAAGTGGAGGACCGGCTGCTATGGTTGAAGGAAAGAGGCTGTGTAGGAATAAGGGAGAAGGAGCTGTTAGGGTTGATAGGGTGTGAGAGAATAACAAAAGTTGAGAGAGGGTTCAGCCGTAGGTGTGAATGAGAGGGAGAGAGTTTTCAGAGAATAGGTTATGCGTGAGTTGCTTTTTGGAGATAGAGGGTGGCAGCCGTATGGTGACCTTGGGGATTGGAAAGAGGGGAAGCAATAAGAAGGGAAAAGAAAGAAGGGAAAGGAAAAGAAGGAAAGAAAAAGGAAAGAAGAAAAAGAAAGAGAAGAAGGGAAGAAAGAAGAGGGATGGGGTTGGCGTCAAGGAGGAGAGAGGAAAGAGGAAGGAAAGAAAGGGAAGAAAAAAGAAGGAAAAGGGAAAGAAAGAAGGAAGAAAAGAGGAGAAGAAGGAAAGGAAAAGGGAGGGAAAAGAAGAGGAAAGGAAAGAAAAAGAGGGGGAGAAAAGGAAAGTGGAGAAGGTGAAGAGAGAGAGAGGGAGTCAACCACCTTGGTGGGACCCACTTCTCCTAGCTCTAAATAAGATGAAATAAAAAAAATAGAAAGAGAATGAAAATAAATATATTTTTTATTTATTAAAAGGAAATGCAAATAAATTCAATAGTGGTGCCACCTTGGAGTGGGCCCACGTTTAATTTTGAAATTCATTTTAAAAGCCAAAGGGGTAAAATGATTTCTCAGAAAAATTTTTAGATGAAATGAGCTATTTTTGGAAACTTTCAAATAAAACTCAGAATTTGAAATTCTATACCCCTTTGCAGAGTGGATCCAGTTTGAAAGTTTGAAAATTTGAAAATCAAGTTTGAAAGAATCCAGATCATTTTCTTAGAAAAATATTTCCAAATTTAGAGTCCTGGGGGTAAAAATGTTAATTTTGAAAACCCAGGGTTCAAAGCTAAACTTTGAAAACTTTAAAACTCAAATCTGGATTGAAAATTTTAAAACTGGAGTTCTGGATCTAAAAAATGAAATGAAATATAATGAAATGACATGAAATGATGGATAATGATGAGAAATGATATGGAATGACATGAGAAATGCAGATCCTGGATGAAAAAATTTGGATATTGAACCCCGATTGCCAATTGTACCAGTTTAAACAGTGATAATTTTGACAAAAATGAGAAAAATGGTTCAAGAAATGATTTTTGGTCTCTACTGGGCCAAGAGTGACACTAACAATTGGAGTTTTAACTGGTTTGAACTGAAATGAACTGAGTTCTAGGTTTTCAAAACTCAAATGGACTGACAGAACACTAACTCAACTAAACTCCTAAACTAAATTGTTAAGAAATGCTGCCATTTTTAGAGAAATGGTCATTGGAGTGAAGTGAGCTATAGAAAAGAACTAAGTTTGAGCTGGGACAAAGGTTAGTAATACTGAGATGAACTAAAACTTGAGCTCAAACACTAGCTCAATTGACTGGACTTAGCTCAATTTTAGCTAAAATGAGCTGAAATGGGCTCCTAGACACTGGAAAATGAGTTTGAACTGAAACTGGAGCACTTGAACTCCTGGTGAGCTCAAGCTAGACTCAAGGAAATGGGGTTGACTAGAAATGACTGACTCAGAGACAATTAGCTTGGATTTGAACTAGAAATAAGTTCATTTCTGAGGAAATGAACCCATTTTGGTAGGAATGATCAGAAATGAACATGGTCTGCTCATTGTGAGCTCAGGTGAGCTAGAAATGACCGACATTCTAACTGTTCTGAGCTTAAGAATGAGCTCAGTTGACTCTGACTGACAAGGATCTAGGATGACCTAGGGGTAAAATGGTAATCTTCCTTGTAAAAGGGGGTAAAATGATACTTAAACTGAGACAAACTTGGGGTTGGACTCCTACACTGACCTACCAGGGTTGGCATCTGCCAGAGGGGGGTGTCTGAGAATGGATGAGGAAAATTTGGGGTATTTACAAGAACAAACAATGGAGAGAAACAAAAATATAATGTGGTCCAGTTCAATAGTTGAACCTACATCCACGGTTAAAAGGAGCATTGAGGCTCTCTGATTGTCATCTTATTTAGAACAATATTCATAGAATATATATATATATATATATATATATATATATATATATATATATAGAGAGAGAGAGAGAGAGAGAGAGAGAGAGAGAGAGAGAGAGAGAATTTACATTAACAGAAATGGAAACAACCAATCACCAATAAATCTCATTGAGATATATGAGGTGAATGAGATTCTCTTCTGTGGTCATCTTATATCTTTGTTGTAATTCTGTTATTGCCTTTATCAATAGCTCCAATGTTATCTTTTGTTCTGTCATTGCCTTTATTTGCATTGGTATTACTTTTAGCAGGTCCTTAATTCACGCCTAGAATGTTGTCATCGTCATTACCCCTCCTCAAACATAGTTGAGTGTGGAGGCTAAGTTTGTGTAAAAAAGAAGTAAGTTGAGCCTTTTCAATAGGCTTGGTGAAGAGATTAGCAAGTTGGAGATGTGACATAACATATTTGGGGAAAAGTAATCATTTAGCAACTTTTTCTCTCACATAATGATAATCAATTTGTATATGTTTGGATTTGTTGTGAAATACCAGATTCACAGTTAAGTGAAGGGCACTGATATTGTCACAGTAAATAGTACTTTAAGCAATTCCAAGATCCTGAAAAATGAAGGAGATCCAAGTCAATTGAATTGTAATGGATGCTAGAGCTCGATATTCTGCTTCAGTGTTGGAGCGAGCAACAGTGGGTTGCTTTTTTGTGCTCTATGAAATACAATTGCTGCCAAGAAAAGTGACAAATCCAGTAGTGGAGTGACGAGTAAGAAGACATCCAACCCAATCTACATTTGGGAAGGAATAAAGATTAAGATCACTATGAGAGTGGATTTGCATCCCAAGATCCAATGTGCCTTTGATATATTGCAATATCCTTTTTACTAACTGAAAATGACCCACTATCGATTTGTGCATGAATTGACTAATGAAGTTAACACTGAAGGAGAGCTATGGTCACACGATGGTAAGATACTGGAGTGCTTCAACAAGACTGCGATACTAAGTGACATTAGAGAATGGCATGGAATTACTTTCTACAACATAAATTTTTTGAGGAAACATAGTTCTCATTGGTTTGGAGTAAAGCATGTGAGATTTGTCAAGAATATCACATGCATACTTTTGTTGACTTAAGAAAAGACCCATGTGATTCTGGCATACTTCTATAACCAGAAAATAATGAAGTCGCTCAAGATCTTTCATGGCAAACTGACTTTGAAGAGAGGAAATAAAAGATCAAAGTAATTTTGGATCATTTCTTGTCAATATAATATCATCAACGTAAAGTAATAAAATGATGATATTTGAGTCAACATGTTGAACAAACATGGACGGATCTGCTGTACTACAAAAGAACCCATTTGAAATTAAAAAGGAGCTCAACTTATCAAACCATGCTCTTGAGGTTTGCCAAAAACCGTATAAGGCCTTATTGAGATGACACACCTTATTTGGATGGATCTTATCCTCATACCCAAGTGGTTGAGACATGTAAACATTCTCATGAAGTGTCCCATGAAGAAAAACACTTTTTACAACAAGTTGTCGTATGTCCCAATTTTTAAGGATAGCTAGACTGAGAACAATGTGAATGGTACTTGGTCAAATCATGGAGGCAAATGTTTCATGAAAGTCAACACCTTCGACTTGTGTGAATCCCTTAGCCACAAGCATAGCTTTAAGATGATCCAAAGTCCCATCACCTTTCAGTTTGGACTTGAAAATCCACTTTGATCCAATAATATTGACATGAGGAGGTTTGTCGACTAAGTCTCAAGTGTATTTTAGTTGTAAGGCATAAATCTCATCATTCATGGCTTGCCGCCAGCCAAGATGTGCAAGAGATTGTTTGACATTAGAGGATTCCTTGAGAATCGACAAATAAAGGGTAGTAAGAGCATACTCAGGGTTCAGTTTATGTATGCCATGCATACTCTAAGTGACAAAAGAATGATGAACACTTTGGTGTTGGGATGTCTAATCCTAGTGTTGCATGTGATCCTCAAGTAGCTCATTAGAAGAAGCATTATCTTGTTCATGAGATTGTGATGCCTCAAAACTAGGGGTGGCAATCGGGTCAGGTTGGCGGGTCAGGATACCTCAACACGAACCCGACCCGTTTATTAAACGGGTCGGCTGTGGCAAACACGAACCCGACCCATTTAAACGGGCAACCCGACACAACCCGGTTAACCCGTTTAATAAATGGGTTGGGTCCAGTAAACTGGTTGGCAGGTTAGCGGGTCGGGTTGGTGGGTTGGCGGGTGGGTCGGGGTCGAGTAAACGGGTTGGCGGGTTGGGTTCGAGTAAACAGGTTGACCCGCCCGCCTAACCCGTTTGTTAAACGGGTCAGCTGGGTTGGCGAGTTGGCATACCCCTAACATGAACCCAACTCGTTTAATAAATGGGTTAGGCGGGTCAACCCATTTATGACACAAACCCGTTTAAGCCAAAACCCTAACCTGCATAAGAAGCGGGTTGGCGGGTCGTGTCAGGTTTTGCCACCCCTACTCAAAACTGGTATTGTCATGAGGAGTATCAGCTGAAACATGATGAAGTGCAGTCTCCATTTTAGGTTGGCAATGCATATCAGCGGATGATAACTCAACATTTTGTCCCTCTTTATTTGACTCAAATGGTTTACTAGTCACTGACTTGGGAGAGTCCTGAAATTTTGGTATCTTATCAAAAGAAGTCGAGTCATTGCAATAAGAATAGCATTTAAACAATGAACTAGGATTGATATAAGGTAAGGTATTCTCATCGAAGATGACATGGCGAGAGATGTACACATGACTTGTAGGTGGATACAAGTATTTGTATCCCTTGTGCTCAGTGTTGTAGCCAATAAAAACGCAAGGCAATGACTTTGGCTGAAATTTGTTATTGTTGTAGTCACATAAAAAAAGAAATCACCTGCATCCAAGAACTCAAAAACTAGTATAATATGGTTGTTTTCGATATAATTGGTTATATGGATTATCCATTTGTAAAGAAGTGGATGGCAGTCTATTTATGAGAAAAACAATAGTAGAGAAAATCTCAACCCACAATCGTTTTGGTAGAGAGGCATGGTGCATTATAGTTAAACCCAATTCAGTGATGTTTTTGTGTTTTTGTTCAGAAACACCATTTTGCTCGTGTGTGTGCAGACATGAGACTTGCCTCTTGATTCCATGCTCTCCATGATATTTCAAAAAAATCATGCTAGAATACTCTCCACCTCCATCACATTGAAAGATTTTTATCTTCTTTTCAAATTGCCATTCAACCAATTTATGAAAATGTTGAAAAACGCCAAAAAAAATTGCCTTTAATTTGAGAGGATAGAACCAAGTGAACCTGCTATAGTCGTCTATAAAAATAGCATAGAAACAAAAGTTTTCCTTTGAAGCAACCAGGGCTGGCCCACATAGATATGAATGGATCTTGAAAAGAGGTTCATGACAAACTTCATTATTTGAAATGAAAGGAAGGTGACATGCATTTCCCATTTGATAACTAGAACAAACAAAGTTTTTGCTTTCAACTCTAAAAATATCAATCATCTTATTTAAATGCAGAAAAGAGATCGTGCTTGATTGTGGATGGCCCAAGCAAGCGTGCCACTGTACAAATGAAGCTTTCTTATTGAAATTTGAGAAAAATGCCATTGGGCCTTGATCCATCGTGTAGAGATTGCCCTTACTTCCTGTCACCATCACTTTCCCTGTTCTCCTATCCTTAACAATACAACTAGCAGTAGTAAATTCAAAAGAACAAGGTAAATCTGATGTGAGTTGACTCACAGAGAGCAAATCATGTTTCATTTTTGGCACACATAAGGCATCCTTTAAAACAATAGGAGCATTAGTTGATATAGACTGCAAAGTAACATCTCCAATATGCGATATAAGCATTTTTTTTCATCTTCTATCATAACAAAATCTTGACCTTTACTGGGTTTAAGATTGGATAGCTTACCAGCGTCCCTAGTGATGTATGATGATGCCCTACTATCAACAAACCACTCAGACTCTTGTGGATCAGAAACAGTCATGGCGGCGAGAGCTTGAGCTACGTCATCTGCTTGGTAAGAGTGATTAAACCTGCAATAACAGTTTAAGGCAGTATGGTTCTTCTTGCCGTAGATTTGGCATGTTGTTTCATGGAACTTATTTTTTTCTTCATTAGTTGACTGAGACTGTTTTTAATGGCTATTGTTAACACTCTTATAATTTTCTCCTTGATTGAAACCTCACCCTTTGCTATTGAGTTGATAGTTGTTCCTTTTTTTTAGTGTTGAAGGACCCTCGATTTCCAAAATATGCAACTTGAGGTTGAGATTCACTTATATGCAAGTTATTTTTTGTCTCGTGACTTTGAAGGAGAGGCACAATGTCCCAACATAAGGGAACAAGTGGTTTGAGAATGCTGGTAACAAAATGCTCATAACCTTGCCCCAAACCTTGAAGCAACCAGAAAACCTTCACCTTATCCACAACTGGTTTTTCAATAGTAGCTAGATCGTCACAGAGATTCTTAAAAAAATGAATGTAATCATTCAAGGAATCTAAACTTTTTTTAATGGTTGAGAGTTGTTGTATGAGGAAAAACTCTCTTTCTTGCGAATCTTGAGCAAATGAATTTAACAAAATTTCCCATATCTCTTTCAAGGTATCAATCCCTACAACAAGACCCAGGATTGATTCTGAAAGGGTTGTCGTGATCCATCCCTTTAGAAGGCGATCCGACTTCTTCTATGAGATATAATCAGGATTAGGGACAATCTGCTTTTGAGCATTCTCAACAATGAGACTAGGCATGACAATTTGTTCGTCTAAAAAGCCTTGCATGTCTTGACTTTCGAACAAAGCTAGCAATTGGGTATGCCACAACAAAAAGTTGTGATTTAATTTCAAAGAGACAAATTTGATATGTTCAGAGTATCTGGATATGAATATATGGTACCTAATGACTGAGCCATGAAAAATGCGCAGAGAATAAGAATTCAACAAGAGAACAAATAGGATCTTCGGATGAGCAGTGAATCTGAAACTACTGCATGACTCTGATACCATGTAAAAAATGCTGCAAGAAGATGCAAAACAAACAATGGAGAGGAACAAAGATATAACATGGTTTAGTTCAATAGTTGAACCTACATCCACGGTTAAAAAGAGCACTGAGGCTCTCTAATTGTCATCTTATTTAGAACATTATTCAGAGAATATATATATATATATATATATATATATATATATATATATATATATATATATATATATAATTTACAATAACAGAAATGACAACCAATCACCAATAAATCTCATTGAGAGATATGAGGTGAACGAAATTCTTTTATGTGGTCATCTTGTAGCTTTGCTGTAATTCTGTTATTGCCTTTATCAGTAGCTCCAATCTTTTGTTCTGTCATTGCCTTTATCTGCACTAGTATTACTTTTAGCTGGTCCTTGATTCATGCTTAGAATGTTGCCATTGTCATTAGTCTCATCCAAATGGGCAACTGTTTGACGTTATCTACTCAAGTCTCATCCAAATGAGCAATTGCTTGACTATATCCATAGATCCAGATTCATGGATATACTCATGATTAGGGGTGGCAAAATTTGACACGACCCGCCAACTCGCTTCTTAGCCGGGTTCGAGTTTGGCTTAAACATGTTCGTGTCGTAAACGGGTCAACCCGCCTAACCCATTTATTAAACAGGTCAGGTTCGTGTTAGGGGTATGCCAACCCGCCAACCCGGCTGACCCGTTTAATAAATGGGTTAGGCGGGCGGGTCAACCTGTTTACCTGACCCCGACCCCGACTCGCCCGCCAACCCGTTTACTTGTACCCGACCCGCCAACCTGTTTACCCGAACCCGAACCCGAACCCAACCCGCCAACTCGTTTACCCGACCCGACCCGTTTATTAAACGGGTTAACCGTGTCGTGTCAAGTTACCTGTTTAATAAATGGGCCAGGTTCGTGTTTGCCACAGCCGACCCGTTTAATAAACGAGTCAGGTTCGTGTTGAGGTATGCTGATCCGCCAACCCGCCGACCCAACCCGATTGCCACCCCTACTCATGATATAATGTTCATACATGTTGGTGTCCATAGCGGTACTCCAAACATATCCACTCGTGCCACCAAGGACACACACACTGAAAGGGGCCATTTGCATGTTACAAAAAGTTTTTTTTTGTGTGTGGAAATGCATGCTGCCCATGCCATTTTTGCTGGCCTCACAATTAGGGGTGGCAATCGGGTCGGGTTGGTGGGTTGGCAGGTCGTGTCGGCAGGTCAGGATACCTCAACACGAACCCGACCTGTTTATTAAATGGGTCGGTTGTGGCAAACACAAACCATTTATTAAATGGGTAACCCGACACGACCCGGTTAACCCGTTTAATAAATGGGTTGGGTAAGGTAAACGGGTTGGCGGGTCGGGGTCAAGTAAACGGGTTGGCAGGTCAGGTTCGGGTAAACAGGTTGACCCGCCCGCCTGACCCGTTTATTAAACGGGTCAGGCGGGTTGGCATACCCCTAACACGAACCCGACCCGTTTAATAAACAGGTTAGGCGGGTCGACCCATTTATGACACAAAGCCGTTTAAGCCAAAACCCGAACCCGCCTAAACAGCGGGTTGGCGGGTCGGGTTGGTGGGTCGTGTCAGGTTTTGCCACCCCTACTCACAATCCAACACAAACATGGGAGCTGCTTTCATGGCGAAAAACAGCTCCCATTTTACACGTTGGACCCTCCTTTCCACTGATTCAGTTCCCGTGTAGGGGAATGGTATCATTCAGTTTTCATAGAAGTGCTTATGCAGCTCCTTCCATGATAAACAAATGCAATAAAATTGGATTCAAAATATGAAAGGATTAAAACAAAGCACTTTACATGTAAAAACATGCAATAAAATTGATTTTTTTTTTATAGGCAAGCTGGGGTTTGGCATACCCCCACCAGTTATACATCATACCATTGAGATTTGAACTTTCAACGTCCCAACACACGGTGATATGCACTATCAGTCTATCATCTCCTACCAAACAAGCGGAGCCCCCGTTAGTAATAAAATTAGATTTTGATTTAACGAAAATGGAACATCTCTTGTAATACTAATCTAAACCCAAATAGAAAAACTATGAGATTGAACAAATCCAGATCTAAACTATGTTGGGGAATCAGAGATGAGAAATGGGAAATCCTTAAAAGCTTTGTTGTTTAGGATTCCCTATTTTGCAGATGAGAATAATGATGAAAGGGAGATGGGAATGGAAATGGCCCTCATTTTTGGACGATGTTATGATGTAGTTGAGGCCCCAAAGGGGTTTGACATAGTGGGATAAAGCTTAGGTCACTAGACAGGCAGTTAAGGTTTCATTTTTCTGTGTTGCTAAGCATGGCGATTCTAGACTACTAAAGAAGCCACAGTAGATTGGCAGGAACCCATTTTTTTTCTCTTAATAGTGGTTTTAACTATCTTATAAACAAGAAAATAGTTGGCAAATCTACTACCCTCATACCTCGTTTTCATCTCTTCTTTCGTTTACACTTGGTTCTCTGTAGGGGTGTCAACCGGTCGGGTTTGACTTGAACCCTACATGTATCAGGTGATAAATAAGAAGTTCAAATAGAATCCGGGTACAACCCCAAGGATCCGATTAATATATGTAACTGGGTATGGTTTGGGAACTTTCATACCAAGCTCGAGCTCGACCCAAGTTCTGATTAAGATCCAAGATTTTTCAACGTAAAAGAATAAAAAAATATAAATTTATCTGATATGGTTCATGTAATCCTTATAGAATCCAGGTATGGTTTATCTTATGGTGGGCTTGATTGGATCTAAATCCGGACTTCGTACCAACATCTCAAATCAGATCTGAATCTGGTTTTATCTGAGTTCTAACCAAACCCTACCAGTTGACACCCGTACTTCTGTGTCTCGTCTTGGGCTTCCAAATAGAACTTCTGTGTGCATTTGAATCTTGCTTAAGACATGCAAATCTGAAAATATCCGGACCGTTTGATACATCCTTATAAGAACAAAAGGGAAAGGACCTTTTGCTCTCCCCAAACGCCAACCTTGACCCTCTTCTCCACTCTATTCCCAATCTTTGCTCTCTCTCTCTCTCTCTCTCCACACCCACACCATGAACAATCTTCTTCGTCATGTTATGTATCAACCTTCTCTTTTCATCTGCCCTTCTTCCCTCTCCTCTTGCTCACCCTCCTTACACCCACCAAAACTCGAGAACCCCACAAATTTCCGACTCCTCTGTTCCATCAGAGCCTCCCCATTTACAGAAAAGCACTCCCCCGAAAGATACCGACGAGATGGGTGGCTATACCAACAACCCACCTCTCAGAACTCGTGCGGGCTTCCTTGTGATTCGGATTCCATTAGGGAGGACGACATAGCCCTCCAACTCCCCGAGTTAAAGAAGCTACTGATGGAGCTGAAACAGAGGCGCATGGCTGAGTCGGGTGGTGGGAAGAGGAGAGGGCCAGGAAACGTTTCCCTGGTGGGAACAGGTCCGGGCGATCCCGAGCTCTTGACGGTGAAGGCGTTGAACGTGATCCGGGCAGCCGATCTCGTGCTCTACGATCGGTTGGTTTCGAATGATATAGTGGATTTGGTTAGCTCGGATGCTAGGCTTCTCTATGTGGGGAAGACGGCTGGTTACCATAGTAGAACTCAGGTGAGAACTCAAAAGTTTGCTTCTTTTCCATTGTTTTAATTGGGTTTTAGGTGTGTTCTTTAGCATTTGGTGGTAGTGTGTTCAAGAATGTTTTATGGCGGTGTAGGAGGAGATACATGAGTTGCTGTTGAGTTTTGCTGAAGCCGGAGCTAATGTGGTGAGGCTCAAAGGAGGTGATCCTTTGGTATGACTCTGATCTTTAGAAAGTTGCCATTATATATATATATATATATATATATATATATATATATATATATATATATATATATATATATATATGGGTCCCTGCTAAACCAATTTGGTGCTAAACAGCGTGCTAAATGGGTTTTTCGGGCTTCTCCAGTTCTTTTTACGCGGTTCTGGCCCCATAAATGTGTTGGGCATGGTCGATTTACTAAGAGTGTTTTCGATGAAAAAAATGATACTTGGAGCCTTAAAAGATTTACAAAGATTTTGGACCTTTGATTTTTTGAACTTTATAAAAACCTACCCCATGTGTTGGAATCAAACGTTTCTAGAGCTGATCCCTATAAAATCAAGGATATAAATCACATCTGTACTGTCAGAATTTAAAAATAAAATAAGAAAAGCAGAAAAACTTATTTAGCACGCTGTTTAGCACCAAATTGGTTTAACACCGACCCATCTCTCTCTCTCTCTCTCTCTATATATATATATATATATATATATATATATATATATATATATATATATATATATATATATATATATATATATTTGGTGCTAAACCGCCTGCTAAATGGGTTTTTCCAGCTTCTCGGGTGCTTTTTAAGGGTTCTGCCCTATAAATGTGTTGGACATGGTAGATTTACTAAGAATCCACACTAATATATGTTTTAGATGAAAAAAATGGTTTTGGACCGTTGATTTTATATGAATAATGTGTTGGACATGGTAGGTTTGGAGCCTCTAAAATTTATAAAGATTTTGGACCGTTGATTTTTTCTAACTTTATAAAAACTTACCCATGTCCCTTCAACAGTTAATCCCTATAAAATCAAGTACATAGATCACATCTATACGGTCAGAATTTAAAAATAAAATGAAAAAAGCCCAAAAAACCCATTTAACACGTTATTTAACACTAAATAGGTTTAGCACTGACCCATTATTCATATAAAGAGAGTTACGAAAAGAAATGGGTCCATGCTAAGTGAAATTTGCTAAATGGGTTTTTATAATCTTCCGCCTTTTTTTAGCAGTTCCTACTCATAAATGTTTTGGGCATGGTGGATTTAGGAGGAATCCAAATCATGTGTTTTTGATGAAAAAAAATGATATTTGAAGCTTTTAAAATTTATAAAGATTTTGGATGGTTGATTTTTGGATCATTATAAAAACCAACCCATGTGTCGGAATCGAACACTTCAAGAGCTGATCCCTATAAAATCAAGTACATAGATCACATTTGTAGGGTCATAATTTAAAAATAAAAAAAAAACCTGAAAAACTCATTTAACACGTTTCATTTAACATATTTTATTTAGCACGAACCCATTACTCTCTTTCTATATATATGAATTTTGGTATTTACAAAAAAATGAATGAACTAGTCTATTAAAGTCGGAGGGTTGTTTTCTATCACTCTCTTTTGCTGAAACGATCTTTCTTTTCCCATTCTTTACAATTTGGTCGAGCTAGTACTTCATGATTCCTTTTGCAGTTGTGAGTTTGCTTAGGATTTTTATCCTCATTATGGTATCATGCAGTGTTTGGTTATGGAAAAAATGGTTGTGCTCTTTGTTTTCTTGCCCATGCAAGGGGATGGGAGATAACCCATCCTTTCCTTCAACTGAAGGCCTTTGAACTAATGTTGTGGCTTTATCAATATCACATTTGACCATGATAGCGAGGTGCCTGAGCTTTTGTGCATTTTTATGCTTCTTGAATGCCAAACAACATGAACTTGTTTTCTGAATGATCTCATGTTCTAAGTTGCATTACAGTATAAATATAAAAATGCAATTCTGCTTGCTGCTAGCAGGGTCACTAGGTGCCCAGATGCTCTGTTAATCTACGGTGCCATTATTCTGGTCTCTATCCAAAACTACTGCTGTCCACATCTGATTCAAGAGCAACTTTATCATTATATACGACTTGGATACTGTGTCAAAGGCATATAGTGTAATTTGACATTGTGTGAATTGAGCAGGTGTTTGGCAGGGGAGGAGAGGAAATGGATTTTTTACAAAGACAAGGAATTCATGTCAAGGTTATCCCAGGTATAGCTTGACACTTGTTTATTTCCATGAATTGCAATTCAATTACCATTGTCATGAAATTCATTCATTTTCTTTCTCCTGAGCTTTTCTTGAGTAAAATCACCCATAATAATAATGATGCAGGAATTACTGCTGCTTCTGGGATAGCTGCAGAATTGGGGATTCCATTAACCCATCGAGGTATTGCTAATAGGTAAGATCTTGCGCTATAATTTGATTATTATAACATATATATTTGTTTACTTTTCTCTCCATTGAGCCAAGGACACCCAACTTGTTATCTAGTTGCTATTTGTGTGTAAGAGGCATTAATCAGAAACTGTTATGTGGATTTTGATTTGTGTTGTCATGCACTTAGAGGTTTTAGTTTTGCATACTTTTGCACAAGGGTCAACTTAGACAAACTTATTTGAGTTGGTTCAACTTAGAAATTGAGTGGGACCTGATTGGATTGAGCTGACAATGGTGAATCTTGAGTTACCTTTAACAGTTGAAACCTGAAGCTTTTGGAGTATGTATATGATAAGCACAAACTGGTTGCTGTCTAATACAGGAGCTATGCAATAAAACTCCAGTAGATCATGTGTTCAATAAATTTCTCTAGTACTACTAGTGTTCAATGTATTTTTGAAAACATCTATTGGCTCAAATTGCAAGACTCAGTTGTATAATTGTCATAAAGTCTATCAGTTATGGAGTTCATCCAATCTAATGCATGAAGTGGTTCTACTGCAATTGTATTGCTTGAACCCCATCATTCATTATGATTTATGTTTTAAATTAGGAATGCTTGGTGTTAGTGAAAAAGCATTCCTGCTGCTTCTGATTCTTCGAGTTCTTTTTGAAGTTCTGTTGTTGGTATGCTGTTGTGCTAATATCTCTTTCCCTGCAGTGTGCAGTTTTTAACAGGGCATTCCATGAAAGGAGGAAAAGATCCCCTGTATGTAGCAGACCATGCTGCTAATCCTGATTCAACATTGGTTGTATACATGGGATTGTCGACTTTGCCATCTCTTGTGGCGAAGCTGAACTCCCATGGTTTGGACCCAAGCACTCCATCAGCTGCGGTAGAGAGAGGAACTACACCTCAGCAAAGGACGGTATGCTATCTGTACTTTTCTAGTAAAGATCTTCCATTAGGCTGAAAATATTTCCATGCTAATTCTTTCTTAAATTACAGAAATTGTACTGTAAGTGTACATCCTGTTTTCTTGTTGATTAATCATCTGATGTACAAATACCTCGGTAAACTACAACATTTATTATGAAGGCTGTTCCTTATGTAGATATTTGCCGAGCTGATGCATCTTGCGAATGAAGTGAAGGCAGCAGACTTTGTATCACCAACACTCATCATAATTGGAAAAGTGGTAGCTCTTTCACCATTTTGGCCACTCTCCACGGTTGAACAGCCTGGTGTTGTGGAGCAACAGAATCAGAACCTGCGATCTTAATATAGGCGATGTTGCTAGCCGCTTCTATTCTTTCTTGATCTCAGTTTATTTGGATTCATTTGCGAGTGCCTATTGAGGATGGTGGTCCATGAGTCCATTCTTCTGTTATCAAAATTCTGTAGAGATGCACAACTTCAAGACTCGCTGGAAGCAAACATTTGGGGGGTGGGAGGTGGAGATGATGCTGCACGTTCATAAAGGTCGCCCATGTGATTTCATTTGCTTGGTGTATGTTAGCATAATTTTCATGTAGGGATAAGATTTATTGCAAAAACATGAGGTCCGTGCAATTCAACGAGGACCTAGACTTTTGAGATTGGCACAATTTGTGATGCTATTGTAGAGAAATGAGGGTAACAAAAATTTGTGCGGAAGCAATATAGGATCTAATAAAGGCACAATCAAATCACAATACAATGGTTTACATGGTTCGGTCAACACAACCTACATTCATGGGGCACAAAAAGAATAATCCACTATAATAAGAGTAGTGAGTACAACGTCAATAGCTTGCCCAAAGCTAAAGAAAATAACAACAAAAGAATCATAAGAAGTGAGAGATACAAGATTACTTCTCGAGTGCACAACCTGAGTCAAAACTTACACCACAACCAACACCTCTTTCTGAGGATCAATACGTGGTGACAAACCTTCTTCCTTCATCTTCTTCTCTCCAACCTTTCTCTCTCTTACTTCTTCTCTCTCTCTGCACGCTGCACGCTACACACAACCACTCTGTTCTTCTCCCACCAGCAAACAACCTCTGCACCCCTATTTATAGATGGCATAGAGCCTTCTAAACTCATTCAAAAAATTGAACGGGTTTTGACCCTTCAACTTTTTCTGCATTAATGAGAAATGATTGGTTATTCCACTTCCTTATATCATTAATGGAGGAATAGGGCTAGCCTTTCAATTTCTCCTGCATTAATGGAAAGTGGTGGGTGACTATTCTACTTCACCACATCATTAATGAGGGATAGGGCTAGACCCAACAATCTCCTCCTCCAGTCCAAGGGGATATTCCAATTCAACTAATCAACTGGAGTCCATGTCGGTCAGCCGTCGACATGTATTTTGTTTTTTCATCGATAAGGCCTTTGTCAGCGTATCTGCACCATTATCATTTGTGGAGATCTTTGTAAGATGAAGTAAATTTTTTTCAAACACATATCGGACCCAATGATACTTGATATCTATACGCTTTGACTTTTAGTGAAAACTCATATTCTTGGCGAGATGAATAACACTCTGATTGTCGCAGTACACCAAGTGCTTGTCTTGCTATAAACCCAACTCCTTCAAGAATCTTTTCATCCATAGCATCTCTTTGCAAGCTTTTATGAAAGCAATGTACTCTGCCTCAGTAGTAGATAAAGCAATACACCTTTGTAATTTTGATTGCCATGATACAACCCTCCCTGTAAAAGTGAGTACAAAACTTGATGTGGACTTTCTTGTATCAATATCTTTAGTCATATCTGCATCTGTGTAACCTGTCAAGACAGGTGGTCTACCCCCAAAGCTTAAAGAAACTTTAGAGCTCCTTCTGAGATATCTAAAGATCCACTTTACTGTTGCTCAATTCTCTTTTCCTGGATTTACAAGAAATCTGCTAGCAACACCTACTACATATGCGATGTCTAGTCTCGTACATACCATTGCGTACATCAAGCTTCCGACTGCTGAAACATAAGGAACTTTCTTCATTTTCTCCTTCTCCTCATCACTTGATGGACTCTACTCTGAGTTCAGCTTAAAGTGACCTGCAAAAGGAGAACCAACTGGCTTTGCATTGTTCATACTGAACTTGTCCAACATCGTCTCGAAGTACTTCTCCTATGATAACCATATCTTCTTGGTTTTTCTATCACGAGAGATCTGCATGCCCAATATTTTCTTTACTGGCCCCATGTCTTTCATTGCAAAGGTCTTACTCAGTTCCTTCTTGAGCCTGTCAATTATAGACATATCTTTTTCAAGGATAAACATATCATCAACATATAACAAGAGAAAAAATTCTCATCGAACCATTTTATGTAGACACAATGATCTGAAGTCGATCTATTGCATCCATTTTAAGCCATAAATGAATCAAATCTCTTTCACCACTGTCTTGGAGCTTCCTTCAGCCCATACAAGCTCTTTTTCAACCTACAGATAAGTTTTTTTTTTATCTTTGACTTTGAAGCCTTCTGATTGCTCCATGTCCTCTAAATCACCATGGAGGAAAGCAGTCTTCACATCTAGCTGCTCAATCTCAAAGTCTAGGCTAGCAGCAATACCTAGAGCAACACGAATAAAAGACATTTTAACAACAGGAGAAAAAATCTCTTCAAAGTCAATACCTTGCTTTTGACCAAAGCCTTTCACAACCAATCTAACTTTGTACTTTGGTTGAGAACATTGTTCTTGAGTATTTAATCTGAAAATTCACTTGTTTTTCAAGGCCTTTCTGCCTTCTGGCAGTTCCACCAAGTCATAAGTGTGGTTCTTCTGCAATGCATCCATCTCATCATGCATAGCTATTAGCCACTGCTCTTTCTCCTCACACTCCTGTGCTTCCTGGTAACTCTTTGGTTCACTTGCATTAGTAAGCATCACATACTCATGTGAAGAATATATTATGGAAGGTTGCGACTCTCTGAAAGATCTTCTCAGTTGGGGTTTTAGAGGAGGTTGCTCTCCAACTTCTTCATGCTCAACATAGCCTGCAGGTAAATCAACATCAGCCTCTGCATCATCTTTCTGCACTGCTCTTCTTTCAACTTGTGCCACTGGAGGAGTAACTGGATCTAAGTGGATAGATCCACCTGTAGAAGTCTGAATTGACACATCTTTCTTGATATCTTTAAGTGTCTGGTCTTCAAAGAATACTACGTCTTTGGATCTGAATACCTTCTGCTTCTCTGGATCTCATAGCCTGTAGCCGAATTCAGCATCACCATATCTCAGAAAAATGCATTGCCTCGTCTTATCATCAAGCTTGGACCTCTTCTCCTTGGGGATATGTGCAAATGCCCTGCATCCAAATACCCTCAGGTGCTTGTAGGATACATCCTTTTCTGACTACACTCTATCTGCAACATCATTTACTAAGGCATGAGCAAAAAACAAGTTGATCACATCAACTGTTGTCCTTAAAGTCTCGTTCCAGAATTTCTTTGGTAGCTTGGATTGCGCAAGCATACATCTGATTCTTTCTGTAATTATATGGTTAATCCTTTCTGCAAATGCATTGTGCTGAGGGGTACCTGGAACTGTCAACTCATGGTGAATTCTATGAATTTTATAATATTCATGGAATAGACCTCTGTACTCGCCACCATTATCTAACCTAATGCATTTCAACTGTTTTCTTGTTTCTCTCTCAACCATAACATGAAATTGCTTGAATATATCAAGAACCAAACACAGTGAGGAAATGCTTCATGGCTGAGCACCATGAATTGGTAAGAGCAGAAATATATGATACATCAAAGCACAAAAAGGAAAGACCACCCATGTCCCACTCATTCAAACTGCCAAAACTGGTAAATATAAATCATATAGTAGTTTACTGAATCACGAAAAGACATAATTTTTTTGTAGCCTGCATTAATTTATAAGCATAATGGATGGAAGTCTGGTTGGTCTTGTTGAGCTGGGTTCGAGATTGTGAAAGTATATTTCTATATACTTTAATAATCAAGCATGACTTCTTTGTTTTCTATTATTTGACATAATTGTCATTGTTGAAGCCCATGTTGGCTTATTTTGCAGGGTGACTCATGACATCACCAAGTTGACATGCCACAAGTTCAAAACCTATAGGCACACATCCCTTGCAGCAAGGCTGAAGCTGGGTGTACTCGCTAGCAGGCAAGGGGACCTAGGATTTGCGTCAACAAACTCGAGTGAGGTGACTTTTCCCTGATTATCCAAATTTTTGTGATGATTGCCTGTAGTTTTTCACGATCCTACTGAGTTAGTTATGATCTGAACCATAACTATCAAGGAGCATATTGTTAATGCCAAGCGTACTAAAAATTGTTTTTCTTTATTACCAAATACTGAATGGTGTCAGTTAACTTATTTGCTTCAGGCATATAAAATTGAGTCACTAAATCTGTTGGCGTTGGCCACTGAAAAAAATCTATAAGTTGGAAAAAATTTCTATACTTAATACTCCAAATTTTGTTAGTGATTTTTTTTTTCACATATTTGCATACAAACATCTATGTGTTGGCGAATCCTGTAAAACATAAAACTGACAGGAAGCGTACCTGAATTTGCCATAGTGCGTGTAGGAAATTCGGTGTTCTTATCAGCCGGTCGACGCCCACAATGAGCCTAGGCCTTAGGTCGACGGTGAGCAGGACCCTGTTCCGCTGTATCCAAAATGCGAAACTGAATTTGGCAGGGTAAAATGCTATGAAGTCTCATCATCCTCATAGCCCCTAACCCCTTATGTAATGGGAGATTAGGCAGTTACGTGAATGTGGTTGTAACCATAGGTCGAGTGCAGGTCTGCGCGTACTGTAAACTCCCAATTGCCGAAGCATATGGGACAACATCCATCTGAGCCTTCACAATATCATCCTGAGGACAATCCTTTAAGCACAATGTATCTCATTTCACTATAGGTGCCGAACAAGGAGAACAATTCTTTATCCCATATCTTTTAAGAACCTTAAGGATATAGGATTTCTGAGATAGGCCAAGGACACCCTTAGTTCTGTTACAACAGATCTCGATTCCAAGGACATAAGTGGCCTCACCCATGTCTTTCATATCAAAATTAGAGAAAAGAAAATCTTTTGTTTCATGTAAAAGACTCAAATCATTAGTTGCAAGAAGAATATCGTCAACATATAAAACCAAAATTATGAACTTACTCCCACTAGTCTTAATGTAAATACACTGATCAACAATGTTTTCAGTGAATCCAAAGTTCATAATTATCTGATTGAATTTCTTATACCACTGGCGGGTGGCCTGTTTAAGTCCATAAATTGACTTATTCAATTTGCAAACTAAGTTATTTGAGTCATCTATACTGAAACCAGGAGGTTGTTGCATGTATACCTCCTCATCCAGATCCCCATACAGGAAGACAGTTTTCACATCCATCTGATGCAGCTCTAAATTAAAATGAGCTACGAGGGCCATGATTATTATTCTCAATGATTCCTTAGTTGAGACAGGAGAAAAAGTCTCATTATAATCAATGCCCTCTATCTGTGTGAAACCTTTTGCAACAAACCTAGTCTTGTATCTCTCCACATGACCTTTAGAGTCTGTTTTGGTTTTATAAACCCATTTACAACCAACAGGTCTAACTCCATCAGGTCGAGGTACAAGATCCCACACTTGGTTCTTTGCCATAGAGTCAAGCTCTTCTTTCATGACATTAATCCAATGCGTTGATCTTTCACTTTCAATGGCTTCTGCAAATGTGAAGGGATCTTCATCAATGTCTATGAAATCATTTGACTCTTGTAAATACACCACATAGTCCGGATGGATAACAGATTTCCTGATTCTGGTGGACATCCATACAGGTGCTACAGGTGGTTCAAAATGAGCCTCTGTATCCTGTTGTTGTTGTATATCCTCATCAACAACCGAATCTATTTGGGATTGATGTTCATTGACTGAACTTTCTCTTACATTACTCGAAGAAACAACGATAGAGAAAAGCGGGTCTTTATCCTTAGCAGGTGTGGAACCTGAATCCTGCATTTCCTCAAAATCAATATTTTTGAAACGCATTTATCCCAACATAACCATTTTCAAGAAATCTTGCTTTATCTGTTTCCATTTTCTATGGTGTATGAGATGGACAATAAAACCTAAAGCCTTTCGATCTTTCTGAATAACCAATGAAGAAACCACTAGTTGTCCTAGGATCAAAAGCTTTTATATGTGGGTTATACAATTTTGCTTTTAATGGACATCCTCATATGCACATATATGATAAAGAAGGTTTTCTACCTATCCATAACTCGTAAGGAGTCTTTTGAACAACCTTTGTAGGAACCTTATTCAGAATATGCACTATTGTTCTAAGAGCTTCACTCCACAAGGTCAAATGGAGGTTTGAGTGATTCAACATCGCTCAAACCGTTTCTTTAAGCGTACGGTTTCTCCTTTCTGGTAAGCACTACCAGGCATGGTATACTGAGGTACAATGCTTTCCTCTTTTAGAAACCACGCTAATGGACCTTCCTTTTGTCCCATCTTAGTGAAACAACCATAATATTCACCACCTCTATCAGACCTGACAACCTTAATAACTTCACTAGTTTGTTTCTCTACTTCTTTCTTGAAGTCCTTAAAAACCTGAAAGACTTTTGATTTTTCAGATAATAAGTAGAGATACATATACCGTGAGTAATCTTCTATAAATGTGATAAAATATTTTTCACCCGTATAACACGATGAAAAAGGGCCGCAGACATCCGTATACATTATTTCTAACTTTCCATTGCTGTGTTTGACATCTTTCTTATATGTGTTAGACTGCTTAGCCTTTATGCAGTCAACACATGGCTCTACATTCATAAAATCAAGGGATCCAAGGATTCCCTCTTTCACGAGTCTTTGGACTCTCTCTTTCGAGATATGTCCTAACCTTCGATGCCAAAGCAAATATGATTGATCATCCGTTAGGCCATGTTTATTGCCAATCATTATGTTCTCAATGGAGTGAGATTCCCGAATTTGGAATTTGGTTCTTAATCGATACAAACCATCACACATATATGCAGAACCTATATTCATTGAATTTTTCATAATAATAAGTTCAGATTTTTCAAATTTAAAAGCAAAACCAAACTTGTCAAGTTTTGAAATTAAAATTAGGTTTCGACTATAAAATGGAACATAAAATGTATTGACCAAATCCAATATAAATCCTAACTCCAACACAATTCTGCAGGTCTCAACGCTCTTGACATGCGAACACATCTTATTTCCTGAGAAGATGCTTCTTTCATGCTCCGTTGGTTCCCTTTTGTTCAGAAATGCCTGCAAAGAGTTGGCAATGTGCACCGTGGCACCAGAATCAATCCACCAACTATGCAATGAAACATGAATTAGATTGCACTCATGAGAAACAGATGACCTATTACCTTTATTTTTGAGTCACTTCTTGTACTTCAAACAGTCCACCTTCTTATTCCCTTTCTTTTTGCAGAAGAAACACTTTATAGAAAGGCCTCCTAACTGAGATTTAGCTTTCACCTGAGAGTTTGAACTCTCCCCAGTGGCTCTCTTCTGATTCTTCATTTTGAATGAGCTTTTCTTTGGACCCAACCTCTGTTTATCCTTATGAGAGACCATATGTGCACTTGGCACCCTCTCACCCTTCAATCTCTCCTCTTCCTCAACACACTTGGCCAAGAGGTCATTAAAAGACCACTCATCATTATGTGTGTTGTAGGAGATTTTAAATGGTCCATACTTAATAGGTAACAAGGTTAAGATCAGATGGACTAAGAAGGAGTCAGAGATGGCGAACTTCATGTCATTCAGTTGAGTCACAATATTCTTCATTTCCAAAATGTGCTGTCGGATGTGACTGTCACCAACATATTTCATAAACACTAATTTGGACATGAGCGTACTGACTCTTGCCTTATTAGAAGTGACGAACTGAGCCTCAATGGCTCCCAGAAATTCCTTAACAGTCCTACAATGAGGAATGACACCTCAAATATTCTTAGCCACTCGAGATTGCAAAAGCAATAGGCTAAGTCTATTCGAGCGCTCCCACTTCTCAGAGGCAGCCTTCTGATCGGTTGTATTCTGCTCTGTAAGAGCGGGAGGTTCGTCAACTCTAAGGGTTAGATCTAAATCCATATAGCTTAAAGTGAATAACACAATTTCTTTTCAATCAGAAAAATTTGATCTGTCTAAGATAGGGATATTACTTGAACCGTCGATATGGAAGAAACCTGATAAAACAAGAAACGAAAAAACAGAAAGACATTACTATTATTGCTCATACGAGACTCGTGTTGAAAAGGTAAAAGTGAGACCCTTTATTTTCACCATTTCTAAAAGAAGCATAGTTGAGCCATTATCGTTCCACTTTGGTGAAAACGATAATACTCATAGGTGCTCTGTCTCTTCAATTCTCAAGGAATTGACTTCAGTTGGTGAAACTAGTAGATTATGTAACCAGGGGCAATTCAGCACTGTACCTTTGGGTACGAACATGCTTCATGGGCTGGAATACACATCTACTATCATACCCTGTGTAAATTTGGAACACAACGACCTACCTTTGGATAGAATCGATGTTTCATAAATTCACACACAATCATAATAACGAATCTTAATATGGTCCAAAGAATCCTTAATTAACATGACTCAAATCACTTTGGTGATTACATGAATCGGTCAATCAAGATCTTTTATCGAAAAATCTATTTGTATTATGGAGCACGCCCATGCATACATTTTAATGCATGTATATTCATGACATAATATAAGTTCATACTTCAACAAATATTCATAAACTAATTGTCATGAATTTAGTTACAATTCATGCTTAAAATCATCATGCATAACTTAACCAACGCAAAATACAAGAATTAACATGCATAAGTCATGCATTATTCAAAATAAATACTTTATAAAGCATGAAAAATAACAAAAACATACTCATATGTGTAAAACTCAGGGTTCTTAAGTAGGAACCGGTCTAAAAGCACTCTGAACCGGTCTGAAACCGCCCCAAACCGGTCATCTAAGGGTTCAAACCAGTTCTAAACCTTATAAACTGATACTTAATATGAACAAAAGTTCATAAAACCCTATAACCGTATGCCAAAATCCATGTATCTCTTTATATTTATGAAAACAGGGTCTCAGCACCTCAGAACCGGTGAAAAACTGAAAAGAACTGGTAAAAAATGGCTCCGAACCGGTTTCGGAAGGGGTCAGATCAGGTTCCTGATTCAATTCAGTTTTAATAGTGTTCGGATCCTGCTTAATATGGATCTGACCCAGTTCAAATGGGATCCGGGTCTGACCCGACCCATACTTGATATGGGTCGGACCCAGCCTGAATAGAACCCGGGTTAGACCCGGTTCGAAACAGACCCAGGTTAGACCCGGTCCAAAACAGACCCGGGTCGAACCCGATCCAAAATGGACCCCGGATTAGACCCGGTGCTAAACAGAACCCGGGTTAGACCCAGTCCAAAATGGACCCCGGATTAGACCCGGTCCGAAGCAGAACCAGGTTAGACCCGGTCCAAAATGGACCCCGGGTTAGACCCGGTCCGAAACAGAACCGGGTTAGACTCGGTCCAAAACAGACCTGGGTTAGACCCAACTCTTAATGGATCCAGATCAGACCCGATCCTAAATGGACCCAGGTCAAACCCGATCCAAGAGAGACTCGATTCTTTTCGGATCAGACCCAGATCCGGTACCATTATGGGTCCGAGTCAGATCCAAAAATAAATAGCAGACCCAATCCACTCAAAATGGGTTTGGATCGGGTCTTCACGCGGGACCCGATCCGGTCCCCTGATAAAATGAAACAGAAACCCGATCATGGGTTTCTGTTTGCATTTTCAGGGAAAACCGAAAAGGGTTTCCGCCCTTTTCGGTTCCACGGTGACCGGCGCCAGTTGTCGGCTTCCGATGCTGTCTGTCGGCGACCGACATCAACCCTTCGACGAAAGACATCACCCCACGACGATGTTGCGAGGTTTTGTCGTCCGATGGCTGAAGAGGCAGAGGAATAAAAAAGGGCACGACTGTTGCTACAGCCCCGACAAGATCGCTGACGACCGACGATCAATCCAGCCAGCATATCGCTCCACAACGATCGTTCGATCCGGTGACAGCCCTGGCACCACGGATTCTGCTACTGTTTAAGGATGCCCAAAAAAAAATCCTCCGGCGACCCACGTCGCCCTTCCATCGGCTAAACGACGTCGCCCCACGGCGGCGTGCGATTGTCAGCACCGACTACCGGCTGGAATCGCCTGCAGACGCCCAGGCGACGGCGACTCCACTGGCAGTTTGATGGAACGTCGGGCAGAGAAAAGGGGGTTTTTAAACCCCAAACGTCGATCATCCAACGTTCTCAACCCCAGCAACTCCTCCGGCAACTGCTGACCACCCTGCAACCCAACGATGCAGGGGATCTCAGGCGATGACTCCAGCGGCGATCCCGGCGATGGCAGATCCTCTCTGCAGCCCGACGGCCACAGGTATACATCGTTCATTTTTTTTAATGAGGTTCACCTGAGTCGGGAAATAGATGTCACCCTTTTCGGTGACAGATGCCGATGAAGACTGTCGCCCCACAGCGACAATCTGCCAGAAATAAAATTTCCATCCTCTGTCGCAAACAATGATGTTTGCATCTGCCAGGATGTCACCCCACGGTGACATGCTGTCGCAGAATTCAGACAATAGGGCGAAATGCCGAAAGGGCCTACACGGCCACACGCAGCGGAAATGCATGGTTGTGGGCCCATAACCCAATGTTGGCGAATCCTGTAAAACATAACACTGACAGGAAGCGTACCTGAATTCGCCATAGTGCGTGTAGGAAATTCGGCATTTTCCTCAGTCGGTCGACACCCACAATGAGCCCAGACCTTAGGTCGACGGTGAGCAGGACCCTGTTCCGTTGTATCCAAAATGTGAAACTGAATTTGGCAGGGTAAAATGCTATGAAGTCTCATCATCTTCGTAGCCCCTAACCTCTTATGTCACATTCACGTAACTCCCACCCACTGTCCTCATTACGTGGCCACTAACGTGACCCACTAATGGGTGTCAAACCGGGTCACACTGTGGGTTGGACCCATAACCCATAATGTCCAACACGATGATCTACATAAAAAACTACATAGCACAAGCCTAAAACTCAACATTCTGTTGAAGATTTGATTAGCAAAACTGCAAAGGGATATCCAAACAAAGCTCCCAACTTGTTAGCAGTCTATAAGCAGCAGGCAGCTTAAACTTCAGTCTGGCATTACAAATGATTGCTACTCGCATTCAATTTAAGTTCTTACTTCATACACAAAGATAACATAGACAAGGAGACTAATAGTGTTTGTTTATAACGTAATAACAAGAATATGGTCTTTTCTTCACATATCTTCCTATATCCTCAAACTGTTTATGGATATCATAATTCAAGGTTTTAGTCCACTAATTATGAGTAACTACATGTGCATATTCTTCAAACAGTGAGAATAAACAGACAACATTAAGGAAGATGTCTCTAAATTTAATCACAATGATCATGCAGGATATGACTGGCATCTATTGTAACATCAGTCCGAACTAGTAGTTTAGCACTTGGGGATGCCTTTTCAATCTTCAACAACTCAGCTTCAAACCTCTGCTTCTTACAGGGATCGTTGCAACAATTTGGTACGATGGTCATTCTTTTCAAAATAGATGCATTGATCAGCATGAATCTTGCAAAATCCAGAACAAAATCGTCCAAAAAACTCAACACCTTCACATTTGTGAGTTTGTGGATTTGACAATGGAAAGGTCCTCGCTTTTCCCAGTAGTTTTGCAGGTTTTTCTCACTCATGACTTTTATAAGACCTATCGATTGCCGTCGCTGCAGAAAAAATTGTGAGAGATGTACATAAAACAGGTTATAGTTAAAACAATTGTAACTTGATTTGCTCCCAAACAATAAACTAGAAGTGATCAAGGAACTCACAATAACTAAATCTTCTAAGTGAGGGGAGTTTTCTAGCAACCAAGCAAGAATTGCAGATTCTGATGCCTTGCTCAAGTTCACCTCTATACTTAACCTTCTCAGAGTGAAGAATCTGACATCCTTTGGCATCATTAAGCTGCAAGAAGGTGAACAACTCTGCCCAACATACAGTAAGAGAGACAGAACTAGATGAAGCAGCTAAAATATGAAATCACCAACGATTGATAAATAAACAAATTGACAAGATTAAAAAAAAAAAATAATGCTTACCTGAAGGGAGTCTACTTTTAACGATAGATACTCAACATGGGACAAATCTTTTAATAACTTGATTAACTCACTCCCATAACTTATATGACTACTATAGCTTAGAACGCCACAAAACTGCATTAATCTTGGTGCTTGATTCAAAGTGATGAGTACATCAAAGCAAGTGATGTGAAAATGCCGGAGAGTCTCCGAGCTAACCTCGAGTGTGGGAAAACCAGAACAATTGCATAAAATCAAGCTCTCAAGAAGTTTGCTGCTATCAACCAAACGCAGAAAAGTGTTCTCACTGAATGTGGCCAAGTCTATACGTAGTTTCTTGAGGTTTGGAAAGCCTAGAAATCCAGGGGGAAGCTTGATTTTGCAGTAGTGCAATTCCAGCACCCTTAAGGTATCACACCTGAACAAATAGGAAGGCAACTGTTGCATAGCTGAAAAACAGGAAAACTTGAGAACAAGTTCGCAAATTCCTTTTTCCTTGAGCAAAACCATCAATTCGTTGAGATCGGCAGGCCTGATTTTGCCGCGTTCATTGGAAATTTTGCAGCAACAAATCGGGGTGACTAGAGATTTTACGAGATGTTGTGCAGTCATCTTCCATCTCCATGGCTGGTCACAGAAACACCAAGGCGGAGGCCAGGTCCTGCACTTGCACTTCACCAGTCCTATCCCCAAGTCGAGCTTCGGTAGAGAAGTCCAGACATATCTCCATCTTCGCGACAGAACTGAGGTTGCAACTGCTTCCTTTGCAGGCAAAAGGGAGAGGACGGAGCAGAGAATAGGTTCAGGCAGATTGGAGATGTGATCGACAGCCGGTGCAACACTACCTTCCATTAGATTAGATGAGTGGAGAGAAAGGTTTGGAGTCCTCTTTTTTTTTTTTGAATAACAAGGTGAAATTAACCACCGTTATGGTTTACGTTCCATTACAAGCTGTGTGGTGCCACATTGATAGTGGCCCTGTTTTGTTGTACATGGTGTAAAACTCCACAAGTACTCTCCCAGCCCGCAGGGCAGAGCTTCATGTTGGCTCCAACTTGCAGCAAGGGACATACACTTTAGGTATCGAACTTGCGATGTCCTTCAACTTGAACGCCTTAAGCCAACCCAACTAGCCAAGTGTGCAGAGCCCTTGTGGGCAAGAAAAACTTGAGTTTGATCTGCACTACAGAGCTACTACTGGTCGGATTTTGGCAACCAATGTGAACCCACAATGGTGGGCTTCCAATTAATTCCTGCGTGGTATTTCTATCTCAGCAGTAGGGTGATGGCCAAGTAGACTTGTGGCCCTCACTTCTCTTTTTTTTATGATACGAGAATGGAGGGGACCTGACAAAACACAAATTTTTGTGTTTTGAAATCACTACCGTCCATGCCTTTAATCACCACCATTCGTTGTGAAACGATGAGATCAGCACTTTGGTAGGCCACACTCTTTGCACGATGAATGGAGTGATTGAAGGCATGAGTGGTGGTGATTTCAAAACACACAAAGTTTATGTTTTGTCAAGTCACCTGATATGTCCTTTTATGACCCCACCTGACTCTTGTACATGCGTAAAGTTTGGATGGAAACCTGCTTGTTTCTCTAAGTTCCTGTTTGGCAAGGAACACTATGAAGTGTGAATCAAGCAAATTTGCCAAGTGTTTAATTGATATAGGCTTGGAGACAAAGAAGGCGTAACGCAACGTTTGGATTCTGTGGAAGTTGAGTAATTCAGAAGAAAGAAAATTTTAGGGAAATTTTCAAATACCCACTAAACTTTTGTCCTTAATTCATGTGCAAGTTAGGGAGTTTGCAATTTCCCACCAAAGTTTTCTATTAGTTAATCAAATTTGTGACTTGGCTCTGGGTCCAACCCATTAGGTGACCCGATTTGACACTATTAGTGGGCTGGTTAGTGAGAAGTTAAGAGGAATTAGTGGGTAGAGGTTACCTGAATGTGAAGAGATGCCACATTCACGTAACCACCCCTATCTCCCATTATAAAGGAGAGGGGTGGGGTTGTACGTATGATGAGAGTCATCATCCACCAACACCCCATATTGCCCGTATTCTAGTATTAGCAGTAGGTTTAGGGTCCTGCTCACCATCGACCTAAGACCTGGGTTCATCGTGGGCGTCGATACGCTAAGGAGAACACTGAGCACCCACACCATTTTAATAGCGTCTACGGGTACACATTTACATTTAGGCTTTGTATTTGCGAATACGCCAACAATGGGTTATGGGCCTACATCCACGTAATTTCGCTGCGCATGTGGGTACATCGGGAGCGTTCAGTTTACTCTCGTTGATGTTGGCGTATCTGTCTCAGCTTTATTGTTGCTTTTCCGTACCACCATGAGTTGCAGTCACCAGGCGGGTAGCAGAATCAGGGCCATCATATGAGAGCTCGTCCTGCTACTGGTGACTGACGACTTTTTTTTTTTTTGGTTTGGTCCCCAACGTATTTTCGTGCCGCTACCCCCTGCAAATCAGAAATCGCAAGAGGGTGTTCGGTCTCTCTTGGCCCCATTCAGAAAAAATGGTTTTTTTTTACGAAAGGGAAACACAGTCGGCCTTTGCCGTTATATTCGTCAGTGGGTCCAAATCCTTGGTGGTTGCCTGGTGTTCGGAGACCCTTTTAGTTTCCAAGTTAAATTAAAAGACTCATATCGGCAAGGCCGATCACCAAAAAAAAAAACATTCAGTGATTGGTAATTGATTACCTGCCGAAGGTTTTTAGTCGGGGTGTTGAGGGGCAACAATCGTCGGGCCATGGGTTGTCGCCAGAGCAGTCATCTGGCTGCCGTCGTCGATCCACCCATTATATCGTCGTTGTTGAAACGCTGACAGCATCGTTCGTGTCTTGGGTTAGCGACCGACAAAACTATCAGTGTAATAAAAAAAATCAGAGAAACCCTTTACCTACCGGTGAGAGGGCCGACGGTTTTGTCGACGTTCAGAGATGTAGAGACCCTGTTTTCATGAATCCATGAAAAGACATGGATTTTCTCATTCAGTTATAGGGTTTTATGAGCTTTTGTTCATGTTTTTGCATCGGTTCATTAGGTCCATAATCGATTCAGACCCTTAGATGACCAGTTTAGAGTCATTTCAGACCAGTTTGGGGTGTTTTCAGATCGGTTCCAGCTTGAGAACCCCAAATTTTACCCATATGAGCTCGCTTTTGTTATTTTTCACGCTTTATAAGTGTTTATTGTTAAGAAAGCATGACTTATGCATATTAATTTATGTGTTTTATGTTGGTTAAATTATGCATGATATTTTAAACATGAATTATGACTAAATTCATGATATTTTATCATCAAAATTAGTTTATACATATAAGTTGAAGCATAAACTTGTATTTTGACGATATAAAGTATATTTTGTCATGAATATACATGCATTAACATGTGTGCATGAGCATGCTCCATAATAATGAATATGTTTTCGGTAAAAGATCTTGATTGACCGATTCATGCAATCACCAAAGTGATCTGAGTTGTGTTGATTGAGGATTTTTTGGATCGTATTAAGATTTGTTATTATGATTGTGTGTGACCTTATGAAACAACGATTGTACCCAAAGGTAGGTTATTGTGTTCTAAATTCACACAGGGGGTAATAGTAGATGTGTATTCCAGCCTATGAAGCATATTGTACCCAAAGGTACAATGTTGAATTGTCTCTAGTTACATGATCTGCTAGTTTCATCAACTGAAGTCAATTCCTTGTGAAATAAAGAGACAAAGCAATTATGAGTATTATCGTTTTTACCAAAGTGAAACGATAATGACTCAACTATGCTTGTCTCAGAAAAGGTGAATAATAAAGGGTCTCACTTTTTACCTTTTCATCACAAGTCTCGTCTAAGCAATAATAAAGTTTTATCTTTCGTTCTTTATTGTATCAGGTTCTTTCCTTGTTGATGATTCTAGTAATATTCTCCTTTTAGACAGATCTAATTTTTCAGACTGGAAAGAAATAATGTTGTTTACTGTAGCTTATATGGACCTTGATTTGGCTCTTAGAACTGAGAAACCTCCTGCTCTTACAAAGCAGATCGTAATCGAACAGAAGGCTGCCTCTGAGAAGTGCGAGCGCTTGAACAAACTTAGCCTATTGCTTTTGTAATCTCGAGTGGCTAAGAATATTCGAGGCCTCATTTCTCACTGCAAGACAATGCATGAATTTTTGAAAGCCATTGAGGCTCATTTTGTTAATTCTAATAAGGCAAGGGCTAGTACGCTCATGTCTAAATTAGTATCTATGAAATATATCGATGACAGTCACATCCGACAACATATTTTAAAAATAAGGAATATTGCATCTTAGCTGAATGACATGAAGTTCACCATTTTTTATTCTTTCTTGGTCCATCTGATTTTGACTTCGTTGCTTATTGAATATGAACCCTTCAAAATCTCTTACAACATATATAAGGATAAGTGGTCTTCTAATGACCTGTTGTTCAAGTGTGTTGAAGAAGATGAGATACTGAAGTGTGAGAGGGTGTCGGGTGCACATATGACCTCTTATAAAGAAAAACAAAGGCTGAAGATAAAGAAAAGCTCATTCAAAAGGAAGAACAAGAAAGCCTCTGAGGAGAGTTCTAAATCTCAGGTGAAAGCCAAATCCCAAGCAATAGGCTTTTCTATAAAGTGTTTCTTCTATAAGAAGAAGGAGCATAAGAAGGTGGACTGCTTGAAGCATAAGAAATGGCTAAAAAATAAATGTAATAAGGCATTCGTTTCTCATGAGTGCAATTTAATTTAAGTTCCATTGCATAGTTGGTGAATTGATTCTGGTGTCATGGTGCACATTGCCAACTCTTTGCAGACATTTCTGAATAAAAGGGAACCAACAGAGGATGAAAGAAGCATTTTCTCAGAAAATAAGATGCATTCACATGTCAAGAACGTTTGGACTTGCAGAGTAGTGTTGGAATCAAGATTCATTTTAGATTTGGTTGATACATTTGATGTTTCATTTTATAGTCGAAACCTGATTTCAATTTTGAAACTTGATAAGTTTGGTTTTAGTTTTAAATTTGAAAACTCCAAGCTTGTTATTATCAAATTTTTTATTAATGTAGGTTCTGCATATGTGTGATGGTTTGTATCGGTTAAAAACTGAATTCCAAGTTTAGAAATCCCATTCTGTTGAGAACACATTGATTAGCAATAAACATTGTCTAAAGGAAGATCAATCTTACTTGCTTTGACATCGAAGGTTAGAACATGTCTCGAAAGAGAGAGTCCAAAGACTTGTGAAAGAATGAATCCTTGGATCCCTTGATTTTACAGATATAGAGCCATGTGTTGACTATATAAAGGCTAAGCTGTCTAACACATATAAGAAAGATGTCAAACACAATAATGAAAAGTTGGAGATAGTGCATACAGATGTTTGTGGTCCTTTTTCACTGTGTTATATGAGTGAAAAGTATTTTGTCACCTTTATAGATTATTACTCATGGTATATGTATCTCTACTTATTATTTGAAAAACAGAAGTCTTTCAGGTTTTTAAGGACTTTAATAAAGAAGTACAAAAACAAATCGGTGAAGTTATTAAGGTTGTCAAGTCTGATAGAGGTAGCAAATATTATGATCATTTCATTGAGATGAGATAAAAAGAATGGCCATTAGCGTGATTTCTAAAAAAGGAAGGTATTGTACCTCAGTATACCATGCCTGATAGTGCTTATCAAAATGGTGTAGTTGAAAGAAGAAATCATACGCTTAAAGAAATGGTTCGAGCGATGTTGAATCACTCAAACCTTCCTATGCCATTGTGGGGTAAAGCTCTTAGGACAATCATGCATATTTTGAATAACGTTCCTATGAAGGTTGTTCAGAAGACTCCTTACGAGTTATGGACAGGTAAGAACCTTCTCTATCATATATGAGCATATGAGGATGTCTAATTGAAGCTAAATTATATAACCCACATATAAAAGCCTTTGATCCTAAGACAACTAATGAATTTTTTATTGGTTATCAAGAAAATCAAAGGGCTTTAGGTTTTATTGTCCATCTCATATACCATAGATAGTGAAAACATATAAAGTGAGATTTCTTGAAAATAGTTCTACTGGGATAGATACATCCCAAAATATTAATTTTGAGAAAATGCAAGATTCAGGTTCCATACCTGCAAAGGTGAATGACCTAATTTTTCCTGTCATTATCCATTTGGATAATGTCAAGGAAAGTTCGGTCAATGGACATCAATCCCAAATAGAGAAAGTTATTGATGAGGATATACAACAACAACATGATACAAAAGTTTATTTTGAACCACTTGTAGCATCTGTATGGAGGTCTACGAGGACCAGAAAATCCGTTATCCATCTGGACTATATGGTGTATTTGCAAGAGTTTAATAATTTCATAGATATTGATGATGATCTCTTCATATTTGTAGAAGTCATTGAAAGTGAAAGATCAACACATTGAATCAATGTCATGAAAGAAGAGCTTGACTCTATAACAAAGAACCAAGTGTATGATCTTGTACCTCGACCTGATAGAGTTAGATCTATTAGTTGTAAGTGGGTGTATAAGACCAAAACATACTCTAAAGGTCAAGTAGAGAGGTACAAGGCTAGGCTTATTGCAAAAAGTTTCACACAGATAGAGGATATTGATTATAATGAGACTTTTTCTCATGTCTCAACTAAGGAATCCTTGAGATTAATCATGGCCCTCGTATCTCATTTTGATTTAGACCTGCATCAAATAGATGTAAAAACTGTCTTCCTGAATGGGGATCTGAAAAAGAAGGTATATATGCAACAACCTCCTGGTTTTGGTATAGATGACTCAAATAATTTAGTTTATAAATTAAAGAAGTCAATTTATGGACTTAAACAGGTCTCCTGCCAGTGGTATAAAAAGTTCAATCAGGTAATTATGAACTTTGGATTCACTGAAAACATTGTTGATCAGTGCATTTACATTAATACTAGTGGGAGTAAGTTTATAATTTTTGTTTTATATGTTGATATTCTTTTTGCAACTAATGATTTGAGTCTATTACATGAGACAAAAGATTTTCTTTCCTCTCATTTCAATATGAAGGACATGGGTAAGGCTATATATGTCTTTTGAATAAAGATCCGTCATGACAGAACTAAGGGTGTCCATGGCCTCTCTTAGAAATCCTATATTCTAAAGGTTCTTAAAAGATATGTGATGAAGAATTGTTCTCCTGGTTCGGCACCCATAGTGAAAGGGGATAAATTGAGCTTAAAGAACTGTCCTCAGAATGATAATGAAAAGGCTCAGATGGCAACTGTCCTATATGCTTCAGCAGTTGGCAGTTCGTAGTACGCGCATACTTGCACACGACCTGATATAACATTTGTTGTGGGAATGCTTGGTAGATATCAGTCAAATTCAAGCATTGCACACTGGAAAGCAGCAAAGAAGATCATGCACTATTTACAAGGAATGAAGGACTACATGTTGACCTACAAAAAAGTTGACTACCTAGAGGTCATTAGATACTCTGATGCAGATTTAGGAAGATGTCTCGACAGAAGAAAATGCACTACTGGATACATCTTTCTATTAGCAGGTGGTGTCGTCTCATGAAAAAGTGAAAAGCAGTCCACAACTGCTGCTCATACCATGGAAGTGAAATTTATTGCTCTATACGAGACTTCAACTCAGGTCATTTGCATAAGAAACTTCATTATGGGTCTTGGTATTGTTGACTCTATTGAGAGACCACTAAAGATCTTTTGTAATAATGAAGCAGCCGTGTCATTTTCAAATAACAACAAGAGCTCAACCTCGTGTCGACACATAGAGTTAAAATATTTTATTGTTAAAGAAAGAACTGAGAATCATTTGATATGTATCAATACAATTGGGATGAAGAAAATGACTGTGAATACCTTTACTAAAGGGCTAGCACCGGGATTGTATTCTCAACATGTAAAGGGGATGGGTCTTTTTTATTCTTTCTGAAGTATGACAATACATTATATGTGATTACATTTGTGAAAATGAATTGATTCTCTATGGCTTTGTGTATTGTTGATTTTGCATAAATGATCTTTCATATAGTTAGAGAGAATAGCAGAATAACAATATTAATGAGATTGTGTATTGCTGATTTTGCATAAAGTATCTCTCATTTGGTTAGAGAGAATAACATAATAACAATATTAAAGGATCAATAAAATGGATTAGAGACCAACCTATTCATAAAGGTAATCTTAATATGCTAAAGCACTGATAATGAATTGTATTGTAATACATAAAAATATGACATTTCATAAAGAGTTGTTCATCTCCATGACTCATATAATTCATTCTTGTGATACAAGATAGCATGTGAACCCATTAAATCAAGATAATGGTATAAACCTTGATTTAATGCACTTTTAATGTCAATGTGTCAAGTGAAAGAATGTTGGACATTTTGGGTCTGGGTTCAACCCATCAGGTGACTTGATTTGACACTATTAGTAGGCTTGTCAGTGGAGAGTTAAGAAGAGTTAGTGGGTGGAGGTTACGTGAATGTGGAGAGACCACATTCACGTAACCACCCCTATCTCCCATTATAAAAGGAGAGGGGTGTGGTTGTACGTATGGTGAGAACCATCAACAACCAACACTTCATATTGCCTACATTCTCGTATTAGCATTAGGCTTAGGGTCCTTCTCACCATCGACCTAAGGCCTGGGCTCATTGTGAGCGTCGATAGGTTGATGAGAACGCCGAGCACCCACACATCATTTTAATGGTGTCTACATGTATGCATTTACATTTAGGTTCTGTATTTGCGAATATGCCAACAATTTGTCCAATCACAAACTGACGTTGAGTTGTCCTTGGGTTAATACTAACTCATGTTATGAAGTTACCATGTTACCCATGTAAGGGTTGAGAAATTCATTTGAATATTTGTGCATAACTTGCATTAAAAAAGAGAAAAATGAGACTTGATTCATGTCTTTGTTTTGAATGGTAGAACACACAGCTAGTAGGTTGATGTTGTAGTTAGTAAATAATATATGTAAAGTAGTCAAATGAAATTTAGCCCGACCCAATCCCGTCACTAATCCAATCCGTTTGATGATAATGATAGGTTTGAGAATTCAAAAATGAAATTGGGCCAGGTATGAGATCCTTATTTTCAGCCTCGATGACCACCCGAGCCCGAACAAGCCCCTGGTTATTGTTTATTTGACTGGATCAGGGTCAACCCTAACCCGTCACAGTTCGAACCCATTGACAGCCTTATCATTCGTATTTTTGAAAATGAGGCTGTCAATGGACAAGGTATCATTGGTATTTTTGCAAGTTTGCCATGGATGCTGCACCCGAACTTCTGACTTCCTTAAACTTGAATGCCTTGAAGCTAACCCACCCAACCAGGTGCATGGAGCCCTCGTGTGCAACATTCAACAATGTTATGAGAATATTTTTTGACTCGATCAACTATACAGTATGGTTCTGATTTAATTTACAATCCCTACCAACTCAAACTTGCGCAGAGCCAAATCTATCATGAATAGTTCTGCCACATGATGCGAGTTGGTAGGAAGGTAGAGGAAGGTGGCAAAAAAAATTCTAAGCAAAACAACCTCATTTTTTTACCTGATGCCACGACCTCTACATTCAAATGAATTTCTTCATAGTGAAGAAAGAAATAAGGAAAGAGAGAAACACTTGGCTAAAGAAGCTCTCATCCCTGCAGGACAAAGGCCCTTGATATGAGTCAAATCCCTCAGCAGCTCAACTGATTCGCAGCCATAAAACAGGGCAACATAAAACGATCCAAGCATAGGCGCATTCTTCAGTTCTATCATTCTATGGCGGTGTTGGCTGCTGCAATCGATGGACAAAAACTGCAGAGTCGGAGAACCGATCGCCAGCCGTGTAAAACCAGAACACCAAACGATGGTTAAGGTCTCCAGAACACGGCAGCCGCCGAGAAGGCGAACAAGTGCTTCCTCACTGAACACTGAATTGCTTATAAGCATCGATTTGAGGTTTTGAGAATCCTTCGAATCCGAACAGGCTCAGACAGGTTAACGAATCGCACTGAAACAGAGAGGGAGGCAGAGATTGAACGGAGGAGGAGGAGAGGACGAATCGCAGAGTCAGTTCGCGGATCCTTTTTTATTGGTGACGAATTGCAGAGTCAGAGTCAGCGATTTGAGGTAAGCAACTCTTTAGTGAAAATTTGTAATGTTTTTAATATTATAATGTTCTTTACCGTGTGATAAATATCACGATATTTAAGAAAATATCGTGAGAAATTACTTAAAAGTTTTTAAAATATCACAATTTTGTAAAATCACAAATATCATGTTTCAAGGTCGATATTTTTTGTTTTAACAGCTATTTATCGTGGAAAAATTGTGTGTTTTTATTTTTAACTATTTTTTATTTGTATTTCTTCATAAAAAGTATTTTTTAGTTTTAATTTCTTTATTATTGTTGAGATTTTTGCCGAAAAAGCCATTTTTTTTAAAAAAATATTTTTTTTCAGTTTTAAACTTTTGTCACTATGCACGTCTGCCACTCTAACATGTATGTAAGATTTTACTAGGATTAAAAATCAACTGCTTACAATGCACCCACAAAGAGACACTACAAGAAAAACGTGGATTGGCGACGGACAATATCCGACGCTAATTCATCGCTAAACATTTTAGCGACGGAATGACGACGGATTAGCGTCAGATGTCGTCCATCGCAATTTTCTGGTCGTTAATGAGCGACAGAACTTATTAGTCGCTACTTTCGTCGCTAATTTGTGATGGATTAGCGAATGTCATATTTCATCGCGATTCCATCGCTAAATATGCACTGATTTAGTTTTGCGATGGATTATATTTCGTCGCTAAAATAACAATGGAATTAACGACAAAATATAATCCATTGCAAAACATCAAAAATTCATCGCTGAATATAATCAGTCATAAATTTTTTTAAAAAAACTAAAAAAAGAGAGCCCAAGGCATACGTCTCATACGCCTTGAGGCGCATGCCTCGAGGCGAGACACGCCTCGAGGCAAGGCGCGCCTCAAGCCGAGGCGTACACGCCTTGAATTTTTTAGTCAAATGAGGGTCAAAGTCCTTATTTGACCAAAATTAGGATTTTTTTTCGCAGTTTTAACTAAGCTGCTAGTAAAAAATCGGGTCTGATCCATAAGACACCGGGTCTCAAACATAAGCCTAAAAAAAAATCCTTTCAGGGGGCGCTGCCCCCCCTGGGACCCACGCCGGGGGGGGAGCCCCCAGACCCCCCTTACTGCAAGGGCAAAAACTCTGAATGAGGCTCCACAACTCATCAGTTGGACCTATGTTAAAATGAGTAGGTCCAAAATGAGTGAGTTTTCAAATGACAGTTGAATTATAACCTTAATGGTTATTCTTATATGGTCAAGAAACCAAACAATGTTAAAGAATCTATAAAAGTCATGTTTAGTGATTACACACAATAATGAAGATAATAGTCAAACAATCTGATGGTAAAAATGTATGCTTAAAGAAATAAGCAAATGCAAATGCAAAAGCACGACGAAAGGAGGGCAGAGACCCCAAATCAATAATAACAATTAATATACAAAAAAAAAGTCTTTACTGGTCTCCTTTTCATACTTCCTCCAACATGTACTATGTCCCTCTTTTTTTATCATTATTGTTCAAGGTCTAAAAGTGACTTGCACAAACCATCTCAGATAACATTTCTTGATTATCTCTCTCTTCTTCACTTTTTCATTTTGAAAAGCAAAGGAAACTTTGTATCAAAATGAATTGGACAGATTGAATGAAGGTTATCAAGTTCTATAATATAACTATCTTCTACCAATCTTTTATAACAACAGGACTAGCAAACCTTAACCCAATTATACATGGATGAACAACTAGAATCAATATATTATAGGAAACCACCTAATCATAAGGAGTTTATACATGTCTGGTGTTATGTCATGTCAATGCAGGATACACATTCTAAGTCAAGTGACTATGAGAAATTAAAAGATTACAAAGAATATAATATTGTGTATGTGTGCCTGTGTGTGTCTTTGCATGCCTGCTTGTCTGCATTGAGTTGTTTACAAGTAGGTTGGAAGAATAGGGAGAACATAAGTTTGTGAAAACAAATACATGCTTTTATGAGTAGAAATACCTCCGCGTAGGCAGCTGGCTTAGCAAATCAATCAGGAACTCCACAAACCTCTCGCAGTACAAGACACAAACATCATCAACTTCATTGGCATCAACTGACTACATCACCGCAGTAACTACTTGCTTTTGTAATAAAACCTTAGAATCTACTATCTGAAAATAATGGTCTACCAACAACAATCTCTTTCATGCACATTACAAGTGACTCCCTTCTCAAGAATCTCACTTCAAGCACAGCTGATGGATCATAAGCACTCCCTTCTCTCTTTGCCTTTTTGGCTTCTTTTCTAGTTATCTTTTTTCATTTATCAACTAGGTGGGGATAGAGGCAGAGTTCCATCTTGACACAAAGGAAAACAAAATTCATTTCTTCATTAAAATTGCAAACAACGAAATGTCAAAAAAAAATTTATGTAAAACAAGAAAGTCTCCACCTTGATTCGGCCAACAGAAAGGTTGTGCCACAACTGCAGGCTAACTAACTTCAGGATAGTTTCACAGACCACTTCATCCTTCAAACTCTAAAAGAGAAACACAAAACACCAATTAGTCATATTGAAAAATTTACATGTAAAATAGTTTTTTTTTTATCAAAGAGGAAAGCAATTGAAGAAACAGAGAGGCTTTTTAAAAACTAGTTATTTGATTTCTTAATAATTTAAAAAACTGAGCACTCAAACCTTACTAATTGGGTTCATCTCTGTAGTGTCTACAACCATCCCTCTAAATACTTTTGGCAGCATCAAATCCATACTTCATGAACATCTGGTGCACAATCGCCATTAGCCAATTGTGCACCCTATACCTCTATCTAACAGACAATGCGCTCCATCATCCATCACACAGATTGTGGCCAACTTTATGAAAGGAAAAAAGTTCAACATAAACAGCCACAACTCATACACAAGCTCATACACTCAGAGTCGCAGCTGCTTCCTTGATTTGTTCAATAGTAAAAACACCAAAGAAGTCATCATTAGTAATTGCCTTAATGACTGCAAGTGCAACACTATCATCAACGCTCACTGGTGGTGCTAACTAGCTTCTGAAGGCGAAGACTATCAGCTTCATCACCATCCTCAGCATCATCACCCATTTTCCCATCAGAAGCATCATCATCCTCTATCTTAAACCCATCCATATCATCATCACCTTCTTCTTTTGAAGCTGAAAGTAAGTAATTGCAACCAAGAACAGAGACAATGACTTCAATAACCACAATGTGTCACAATGAGATAACTCTAATATAAATCAACCATCAAAACATGATACATCACCTTCAACTTGATCCTTGTAAGATGTATATAAAAGACAAAGTACACATAAAAAATACATATACAAAGTATTAGTATTGATAAACAAAATATAATGAAAGCTAATTTATCATGAGAAATAACTATTGCATCTATATCATAAATAAAATAAGATGAAGAGTTTGTTTACCAAAGCATTTGCTAACACTAGTTGCTTTATCAACAAAGACTTTAGCACTCAATACTTGACCAAAAGACTAGAAAGCATTTGCAAGATCCTGATCACCAAATTCTTGAGGAATCTGATAAATAAAAAGATTTGATCCAGAAGGACCTGTTTCATAGGAGATATTTGTATACATCCAGTTAATACCAAAACAATCATTAAGTATCCTTAAAATTGTAACAAATGCAATACCTCAGTTCATAGTTATTTCACTGACCTTCAGCCTGTGAGGAGCTTGTATTTTTATTTGCAGAGGAAGAATTAGTCTTGTATTTTTATTTGCAGAGGAAGAATTAGTATTAACTGGTACAGGCTGTATTGAACCAAGTGCATTGGTTATAGGTCTGTGACATGTTTCCTTCTTGTGAAGCTCTGAGACAAGAATAACATTCATAAGAAATGAAATGACTTGACACTGAACAGATTGCTAATCAGAAAATGTTCAAATCAGATACAAATAATCTATATTTACAAAAAAACACATTTGAAATAGTTTTGGCAGAAAATGATTCCTTGAAAAATGACCTACCCCCAGAAGTTGGAAACAATCAAATGCACAAATGAAATACAGAGTCAGACCCAATCTATGCATCCTTGAAATTCTGGAAAACTTTAGGCCATTGAAACCATCTAAGCAGTAAAAGCTTACTTGATCCATGCTTGTCCACCTCCCTGACAATGTGTGTCTTTCCAGCCTTGTATCCGAGAAAGGCTGTAAGCTGGCATGCCTTGCTTGGGTTGTCTCTTGAGAAAGACTTCACTGAGGCATTTCATAAAACAGACACGATAATGAATGAGTAAATTACAATCATAACTAATTACAATAACAAAAAAAATGGTGCACATCCATCCTTAAATCAGTCAGTAGCAACAATAACAACAAGAATTATTCAGAATGAACAATAGACTTATTTGGACAAGGGCACAGCTACGCATTTTGTTAAATAGCCAGGCCAAATGGCCTTTTTGTGACAAAAGATGAGAGATGCAGTTAACATGCTAATATTACAATCATATAAGTTGTCATTTGATAATGCCAGCAAAACTGTTGAAGAAACCAAACCACAGAGTAAGTCCTAAAATGCATCAACATAATTAAAAAAGAATTGACGATAGTATTGCAGATAGATGTCTGGTGATACCTTTAAACGTTTTCGATCCAAATCTTTTGTGCCACAAACACGGAAGACACCCAAAACAAAGCAACTTAAAAAGAAATGGTAGACCTGATGCACATAAAAAGCAGAATTACTGACAACTGAGGAAAACGAATACCACAATAATCTGCAATAAGATATAGATAGAAACATATCAACTCTAGAGCAACAAGTAATATATCAGACATCAAATGCAACAGTAAGAGACTTTTTAACAGATACTCTGATCTACTTCAACTTTACAATGGCATACTGCCATGATGCAATTTCTACAAGCAGCAAGACACCACTTTTCCACATTGAGCACTGGATCAATCCCAAGTGAAAGAACAATTAAAAAGAATAAAAGAAGGAAGAAAGAAACAATTTCTTCCCTAAGCGAAGGAACACTTTTCCACATTGAGCACTGGATCAATCCCAAGCGAAGGAACAATTAAAGCAATGGAACAATTTCTACAAGCAGCAAGACACCACTTTTCCACATTGAGCACCAGAACTCCGCGAGTTGCTCCTTCCCCATGCAGAGCATCCCCTGCCCGCCGACATCGATGAGAACCAGGCTATCGAGCGTCGAATGTTCTGCCACGATCTGTTGGAGGAGGTAATGCCGGGCGGAGGCAGCAATCAGTGAGGTGATCATCCAGACGACACGCAGCTTCAGCTCGCCATTCGTGTAAAACGACTCTGGAATGCCTCCCTGGTCTTCGGGGCTGCAATTGGGGTCCCTCTCGGCTTCAATGGTGGGATCGACAGGGAGATCGTCGCCAGCAGCGGGCCACCGACAGAAGGAGGTGGCACCGAGGATGGCGCAACTCTCGAGTGAGCTCTCGAACTCGGCCTTCCACTTGAGGAGGGTGTCACCGTCGAGCTCGCTACCAAAGAGCTCGATGCGGAGCCGACGGAGCTCCTTGAAGGAGCGGAGGACCTCACAAGGGGAGTGGTGGGAGACCTCCGCGAGGATGACGCACTTGGGGCTGATCATCTGCTGGATGGCCTGATCGGCCGGAGGATGTTGTCGCGGAGCAGCTTGGCAAGGTGGGCGAGGACGCTGCCCGACTTGGTGCCGCCACCGACGAAGGGGTCGTCGTTGTCGTTGCCATCACTGGAGATGATGCAATCGACACGGAGGACGATGGAGTCGACCTGGAGGAGGAGGGAGGCGAAGCATCCAGAGACGACAAAGCAGCAACCGAGGGCCTTGACGTCGCCTAGCTTGTTCTGGATGAGGAGCAACACAAAGTCAGGAAGCCATCGAAGTGGTCCACCACCACCATCGACATCCCAAGCCACTCGATAACGAGAGAGAGAGGGAGAATTTCGCTCCCTAGATTGGCTGGGTTAAATAAAAAAAATAGCGATGAAAATATTCTGTCTTAAAATTCGTTGTAAATTAGCAACCGATTAGCGACGGAAATTTTTTGTCACTCATCCATCGCGAAGTTGCGATGGAGTTTGAGACAAAATGTTTTCGTCTCTAATCCGCCGCTCATTTGCGACAGATTTTGAGAAAAAATATTTTTGTCTCAAAATATGTCATAAATTCCAATTTTAGGGACAACTAGTTTTCTCTAGCTAATCCATCGCAAATTTGTGACGGATTATTTTCGTCGTTAATCCACATTTTTTTTATAGTGAGAGTTCAAACTGGTAAAATTGGCTCGGCAAGCTAAATATTAACAATAGGTACTCGGCTCGTAGAAGGTCGTTAGGGAGTAAGAGATATATTTTAGATATATTTTACACATGTTTTACATATATTTTTTTAAAATCCTATTTCTCTCAGCTCTAAAACAATGTATTTTTTGTATAAACAAGTCAGCCCGAACTCTGCTCATTTAACTTGGGCTTATTATGAGCTCGAATTCAGCTTGTCTCACCACAAGAATGAGCCAAGTTTGAACACTTCAAGCTCGGTTCATTCAGCTTGTTTACCTGCCTTATATATGACTTCGAATCCAAAATGCAAATAGTAGATCTTATCAGATCGAAAGGGGTAAGGTTGAATCATAATATCCTAAATACACGTGGTAAAACAATAGAACAAAAACAAGATAGTTACATGTAAAAATGCAACTGGATTGGACTTTGATCGAATCCAGTTTGACAATTCTGAAGGCAACCTGAGCGTTCATTTGGATTTTACCTAAAAGATCTGAATCCAGAAATAACATGACTGAGTTGGATTGGATATGCAATTATATCCGATCCGTTGCAGTCCTAGTGTTTAGGAAAAGACATGGCCTGTCCAATTTTTTTCCTAGACTTCCGGTATTCTTCAACTTAACATATTTAAAAGGATGAGATAATTTGCAGTTTTTTTGACATTTTCCTCGTTTCTTGTCACTTCTCACTCGCTTCTCCCTCACTTTCTATGTTTTTCATATTAATTTTTTTTTTTTATAATCAAGCTTTTATGTTGGTTTTATATTGTTTTATGCTTTGTTCATAGCATTTCTTATTTGCTTCTCTGAGTGTTCATTTGGATTTTACCTAAAAGATCTGAATCCAGAAATAACATGACTGAGTTGGATTGGATATGCAACCATATCTGATCCTTTTACAGTCCTAGTGTGCAGGAAAAGACATGGCCTGTCCAAATTTTTTCCTAGACTTCCGGTATTCTTCAACTTAACATATTTAATTTGCAGTTTTCTTAACATTTTCCTCTTGTTTCTTGTCACTTCTCACTCGCTTCTCCCTCACAATATATGTTTTTCATATTAAAAATTATTTTTTTATAACCAAGCTTGCATGTTGGTTTTATATTGCTTTATACTTGTGTTCATAACATTTCTTATTAGCTTCCCTCCCTGCTTTATATTATTTTTTATATATTTTCTTTTTCATTTTTCATGCGTTTATATAATTGTTTCACAACCGTATCCCACTTCCTGGTTCTTAGTTCCTATTTTTTTTTTTTACATGCTTCCCTCCTTTCATTTCATTTTTTTTGAAAGGCAAGCTGGGGTTAGGCAGACCCCTCCCAGTTATACAGGCATATCATTGAGTTTTGAACCTACAACATCTCAACACAAGGTAACGTGCACTAGCTGATCCTACCAGACAGGCGGAGCCCCCTTTGGTGCTTCCATTTCATTTCTTGTTAAATATTGTTTTGTACAAAAAAATAAGACACCATATGGTGGTACACATAGGGTCTGTTTTTTTTTTTGAAAGGCAAGTTGGGGTTTGGCGAACCCCTACCAGAAGAATGGCAGAGGGATTTGATCCTGGGCCTTCAGCTTGACAGAGGACCCCGCTTACCACATGGGATACCACCTCGGTGGTACACATAGGGTCTGATTAGCTTATGGAACCGGCTATAGTTTTTGAAATTTTGTACAAGACCCAGATCCGGCACCAACTTTGATTCACAATCTTTAAGAGAAAAAACATAAAAGTACTATATTATGGGGTCCACCGCTGGTATGGTTTTGCTTATGGTAGGTTTGATTGGGATCAAGACCCAGACCCAGTACCCTGATCCCGGTTTGCACCAACCCAGGTATGGTGAAGGTCCGACTGGTTGACAAACCCATTGTTGGTGTCAACTTTAACAAACAAAAATAATGAATAAAATGTCCAGCATGTTTGAAGAATTATTTTTTCTCTAACTTCTGTGCACTTTGATTTGGTTGGTTCGGACTTGGCCAGCCAAAACACACTAATTTAGATAGGCTTAAAGGCCAAGGGGAACTAAGCTAGTGTTTGGATCAATGTTCAAAAATCTCAACCTCAGGAAGATGTGCGGCCAAAAATCTCAATTATGATATTTTTTCAAATTAAATATCCATGATATTTGCTACATAGGCTTGAATTCGGCCAAACTAAGTGACTCAGGATTCTATGAAATTCATAAACAGCTGAATTCAATCTAACCATTGGTGGAATTGCAGCCAGCTCCTAATTAGTTGACTCTTTAAGTCTGCAACCCGCTTTTTATTCATACAGATAAATCACCCTCAACATCAGAGACCTAGCTGCTTTAGCTCTATCTGTTCATTTTCCTGGCAACATAAAACTCCGTGGCTTACCTTTGCTTCAGAGAGTCGCCACACTTCGGCTTGCACAAGTGGTCCTGATGCCATGGGATTTGAACTTAGACCGCCTGCCCAGCGGCTTAGGTCTCATCCCACTGTGCCAAACCCCTTTGGGGTTAATTTTGACCATACAGATGTTACTTATGTACTTAATTTTATAGTGAATAGCTCTTAGGGCATTGGATTATGAGACATGGATAGGTGATGCAGAAGACTCGAGTCTATAAAGTTTCATTTGAATACATTTGCATGTTGGATTTTTATTTGAGCTTACTAGATCAATTCAAGAAAATGTGTCGTGGTGTATGTTGTTTGCCGATGATATTGTTTTGATTGATGAGTCTAGATCTGGGGTTAATGTTAAGTTAGAATTATGGAAACAAACATTGGAAGCAAGAGGTTTTAAGTTAAGAGTAAGACAGAATATATGAAATGTCGGTTTAGAAAGCAACGAAGTAGTGATGGGAGTGTAGTGAAGCTTGGTGAGCAAGAAATACCGGTGGATGATTATTTCAAATATTTGAGATCTATCATTCAAAAGTATGGAGAAATTGATGGAGATGTAAATCATAGGATAAAGGTTGGGTGGATGAAATGAAAAAGTGCAATTGGAGTGTTGTACGATCGTAGAATGTCATTGCGGTTGAAGAAAAAGTTTTATAGGATGACTATTAGGCCAACTTTACTATATTGTACGGAATGTTGGGCTGCCAAGAGACATCATATTCAAAAAATGAGTGTAGCTGAAATGCGTATGCTTAGATGAATGTGTGGAAATACAATAAAAGATAAGATTCAGAACAAGGAGATACGTAAGAAGGTAGGCATTGCACCCATTGAAAATAAGATGGGAGAGAGCCGTTTACGGTGGTTTGGACATATTCGGCGAAGGTCTAATGATGCTCCAGTTAGAAGGATGGAGAAATGAAAAATATATTAGTTAAAAGAGGTTGGGGTAGGCCTAGGAAGACTTGGATGAAAATGATAAGAAAGGATATGAATGCTTTGAACCTCGCCGAGGACATGGCATTGGATAGAAATGATTGGAGGAGAAGGATTCATGTGGAAGACCCAGAATGATTTTCTTTGTTGGTTCATATCGCCGACCCCAATTGTTTTGGGATGAAGGCGTAGTTGTTGTTGTTTATATTTGGATCATTATATTGGATCTATATTTAGATCTAACATCGACCCTAATCCAACCCAGTTTATGTCCAAACCAAAGTCGGTCCTAGACTCTACAATTTTCGAGATCCAATTCTAGTAAGGCACAACGCATGCAAAGCATGGATCCAGTAGACCCAAATCTACATAAGGCCCTTATAAATATATTGGAAGAATATAAAGATCATTGTCAATGGATCTCCCTTCAACAAGGTTCTAAGACTGAACAAATATACAGAGGAGTTCCATCAATTGGCATTACAAGTATATTGATGGACTTGAATTTCGTATATTCAAAATGATGAAAAGTGTTACAGACACATCTCTGGAGCAAGTAATTTAGCATGCCTTGGATCTTGAAGTAGTGCTGGAGCAAGAACGAGAAAAACCTCTTCATGTCCCTAAACCTACTCAGACTCAAATAGTTGAAACCCGCTTAAAACCTAATCTAAAACTGCTCCTAAAATCTAATCGTTGTAAACGTCCATTAGTATCCATCCAAAACCCTACATCAGAACCACTTTCAGAACCTACTCAAATCCGAGATCCAAAACCACTTAAGCCTATTTTATTGGATCTCCTCGAACCCACCTTAGGCACCAAAAACCCACACCAAGATAAACCTAGTTTGGACTTGAGCCTTCTTAATCAAAAGTGAACTTTAAAACTCATCTATACCAAAATCTATTTCAAACCCAAAGTATAATACCTTGAGCTAAAACCTGCTTATAACCATCTTACATAAACCAAACATGTCCCACAACCTGAGTTTGATTGGGTGAGTCATCAACAACATGAACAACACAAAATGATGGAGTGGGAGATTCATGTCATCGGATTATCAACATCTTCACATATAATCAAATCGGTGCTGGATCCATTTGGTCTAGACAGGTATAGAGATCCGGATGACTAGAGATGGTTTGGTAGGAATATCTTAGGCTTCCAAACACATATTGGAGCAGACCCTGTATGATTCATTCAGCTTCTACAGCAAAGCCTGAGGCCCACTTTTATATTGTTGGTCCAAAACCCTTAAGGTGAAATGAGATTGGGAGAAACACAAGCAAGATCTAGACTTGAGGGCAAGTCTTCTCCAACCCAGGGGGAATGGTGCAGAAAACCAGGTTCCATAAGGGTCCACTTGGATCCATTTGTCTGTTGGATCTTATTTGCTATTTTAAATATTTTTGTATTTGGATCATTATATTAGATCCATATTTTACAATTAAGAAAAATATCATCTATTTATATAGATGAGGGATCTTTGTAAATAAACAGTTCATTGAGATATTGAAATCAGTTATTTTTCATTTTTCATTTATCTTCAATTTTTATTTTTTTTCTTAATTCCTGTATTTTCCTATTATATTTTGTTTTTCTTTAGATAATTGTAGCTTTTTTTATAACCCATTTTCAGATCTACACCAGTAGGTTTTTATAAGTTTTGAAAAATCAGCAGCTTAAAATCTTTGTAAAATTTTTAGGCTTCGAATACCATTTTACTTATCGAAAAAATATGATCTGATAAGTCAACTATGCTGAAAATGTTTTATGGGTCAGAATTACAAAAAAAAAAACACTGAAAAACCCATTTAGTATCCTTTTCATAACTACATGGGTTATGAGAACTAGGCATTTTTTTCAAATTTGTTTTGTAACTCCGACCCTGCATATGTGTTCAGCATGCTCCATTTTCTAGGATCTACTATTGGGTTATGTTTTTTTGGACACAAAATGTTTTTTGGATGTTGCATATTTGTGAAGATTTTGAGCCATTAATTTTCAATGCTTAAAAATTATTGCTTATGCATTGCAATAGGATGATTCAAGAACTATCCCTTTAAAACCATGCTTGAAGATCACGTTCATACGGTGAGATTTAAGAACAATAAAAAACGCCCCATGAAAATCTTGATTCACACTCTAATTTTCATATTTTCACTTTTCATGTTCTAGTGTCTATATATAAATAGAGTCACTAGAAAATGAGAACTAGAAATATGTGCATTTTCAACACTTATTTTGCAAATACAACCATGCTGATGTGCTTGGCATGGTGAATTTGCTAGGAATCAACCATTGGTTCATGTATTTTCGATGAAAAAATGTGAATTTTGAATGCTTGAATATTTATGAAGATTATGAGCCATTGATTTTAAAATCTTAAAAAATCTCGTTGATGCAAAATCAGATGATTCAAGAGTGGGTTCTTATAAAATAATCACGTCTTTTAAGAGAAAAAAACAAAAAATCCTTGAAAATCCGGCTTCACATTAGTCATCATATTTTCAGTTCTCATATTCTATAGTGGCTATATATATATATATATATATATATATATATATATATATATATATATATATATATATATATATAGAGAGAGAGAGAGAGAGAGAGAGAGAAAGAGAGAGAGAGAGAGAGGCAGGTTTGGCAAGGAACTACTGTGTTTTGTGTGCGTGTGATAGATGTTTTTGGGCCAAAATTTTGTTTCTAAATAAAAACATAAATTTATTTAGTTATTTATATCACTTTCTGGTAGCTTCAATCCTTAACACTAGGGGTGGCAATCGTGTCGGGTTGGCGGGTCAGCATACCTCAACACGAACCCGACCCGTTTATTAAATGGGTCGGCTGTGGCAAACACGAACCTGACCCATTTATTAAACGGGTAACCCGACACGACACAGTTAACCCGTTTAATAAACGGGTCGGGTTAGGTAAACGGGTTGGCGGGTCGGGTTCGAATAAACGGGTTGGCAGGCGGGTCGGGGTGGGTAAATGGGTTGGCGAGTCGGGTTCGGGTAAACGGGTTGGCAGGCGGGTCGGGGTGGGTAAATGGGTTGGCGAGTCGGGTTCGGGTAAACGGGTTGACCCGCCCGCCTAACTCGTTTATTAAATGGGTCAGCCAGGTTTGCGGGTTGGCATACCCCTAACACGAACCCGACCCATTTAATAAACGGGTTAGGTGGGCGGGTGGTGTCAGAACCCATTTAAGCCAAACTCAAACATGGCTAAGAAGCGAGTTGGCGGGTCGTGTCAGATTTTGCCGCCCCTACTTAACACTAAGTTTTAAAGCATTTGTCTTTATTATTTAGTTATTATGTGTCAACGTCTTGACATTGATAGGTTCACAAGCAACAGAGCGTTGCAATTCAGCTTTCTGTTTCTTTGATGAAACCGAAAATGAAGCTTCAATTTTCTCATAAATTCTACCCAACATTTTCTTCCCAAAATTTGACCTCAGCCAGTTCCCTTCTAAAACTGAAATTCAATCTCTTTGCTTGCCGCAGCTTCCAACACATTCTAAAGACACTCTATAGAGAAATGCTTAAAAATACTCATAATTCAAAAGGAAACCAGAAGATTGTCCACAATATATGCCGCAAGGTCAAACCCATTGTACTCTGGGTGGGCAGGAGACCTCAAGGGTTTTACCAACCAGAGGTCTGCTAATGTGCGGTCCATGATGAGAGGCTTTTCCCTTGAACTGAATAGATGAAGGTAAAGAAAAGAACATAGAATACACTAATCTTATTTTTGGGTATAACCCTAACTGTTGATTGGATGGCTAAGATTGAATATAGGATGAAACCCATTCTATGTCAAAGGAAGGATGAGTGTACCTCTTATCATCTCACCTTGCTTTACTTGTTATAAGCCTCCTATGCAAAAACTATTTGCTACATCTATCACATTGCCTCTTATCAAGTTGATGCTAGAGGATTCCTAAATGTAGCATAAACCTAGGAGGGAAGTGTAAATGCTTGATGAAAATTCTAAGAGCACGTTTAGAAGCGAGAAAGATATAGGAAAAGTGATGCAAAATGAAAAATTTGTATGGATTTTGCGACCCTTCCAAACTACAAACTTTTTTGTTGAGAGAGTTTTTTTCTAAAAAGCATACTTTTTGATAGGAAACACTCTTCTCAGGGGTAGAGGAATGTTCTCTACCAAGAAAAAATAGTGATTTACATTCTCCACCACCATCCATCTCACCATCACCTGCAACGTTGGTTGTTCCACCATGGCTGACATACCTCACTTATAGGATGGTTATGATGATGTGTGTGAACCCATGGAGGCGGGTATTAAAAACGATGGGGTCTTTGATGATGATTGTTTTCTTAGAGATGTGCTCAATGCCATAAAATTGAAGAAGGGGTCATCCACTTGTCAAGCAAAGATGACAAAAATGTGTAGAAAGAGAAATTGTTCTCGTTTGAGAACATGTCGGTTCATTGGGGGCTTGGCCATTCAAGGTTTGCAAATGAGGTCTCTCTTGGAATGTTTGTGGTTTATGGGGTCGCCAAAAACACAATTTCTTAGCAAACACCATTCACCAAATGAAGTCTGATATTATTTGCATTCAAGAAACTAAAATGGGTTTTATTGATAGACAATTCATGGATGAAATTTGGAGGGGTTGTGATTTCACTTTCAAACCTGCAAGGGGACAATCAGGTGTCATCTTATTGGCTTGAAGAAAGAGGATTAATGACACAGTGTATCATAGCGGGGAGTTCTCTATTTCTCTCATATTTTTTAGACCCCATGAATGATGCCCCCATTTTGTTTACAACTGTATACGGGCTCTGCACAAGTTTTCTCAAGAATGATTTTTGGAAAGAAATCAACAAAATACATAGTGAGGCGATCTTGACTATTACGGACCAATGGTATATCAGAGGGGATTTTAACTCTACTTTGAGAATGGAGGACTCAAGCACAAATCAGCAATACACATACTACCTTTACGCAAGTTTGCGCGTCTTCTCGATTATTATAACTTATAGGAGATCCCCATGCAAGGGCTCAAGTTCACTTGGTCCAACAAAAGAGCACCACCAATGTTGAGAAAATTGAATCATTTTTTGATCTCATTGCCAATGCTCAATAGCCTTCGTAACATGAATGCCATGACCGATCCTATTACAATTTCGGACCATTCTATGATTCGGTTGACTTGGGGCTTAGGGGGACCCCACACATCAAAATACTTTAGATTTGAACTATGGTGGTTAAGGGATCCTAGTTTTTTAGATTTGATAAGGAAGCCGTGGGGGGGAAGCTCCTAGCTTGGAGAGGTGGGCTGCACTATGTATTCATTCAAAATTGGCTTTTGTGAGAGCAAGGTTGATTAAATGGGACAAGATGCATGGTTGAGAAAAATTCAATTCAATAAAAGAATGAGAGTCTCAACTAATATCGCTCCAACAACAACAAGAAGAGGCGGTGGACGCCGAATGGTCAATCACGCTCAAATGGTAGCGTAAAAAATTGACCCAAAATATTTGTACGCGAATGAGAGAGTGCATTAGGTGAAAACAATGGGCCAAGGCGCATTGGCTAAAATCAGAGGAGATAAACACCAAATACTTTCACATGTGCACCTCAAATAGAAGGCAATCTAATAATACACCATACATGATTAAAGGGACAACATATCAAGGTTTGCATATTCTACCTAACGCCACCATGTACTTTATAAACCGCTTTTTCCATTATGTTGATTCATCCTATGATATGTCAGGTATGCCTTTCAAAAGCTTGAGTGAGGAGGCATATAGAGGTGCCATTGAAAATTTCTCAATCGATGAAATCAAATAGGTGGTGTGGAGTTTGCCTAATGGCAAGACCCAGGGTTAGATGGATTCCCAATTGAATTCTTTAAAGAATCTCGAGATGTTGTAAAAGACAACCTTCTACACATGATGATGGATTTTCATTCTAATGGAAAATTGCCACAATCATTTGGTAAATCGCTACTCATACTCATTCCTAAGGATGCACATGCTGAAGCGATAGAAAGGTTTATGCCAATCTCATTGGTGGGCATAATTTTTAAAACCATCTCCAAAATCCTAGTAGCAAGGATCAAGCTCATGGTAGGATCACTCATCTTAAATTCACAAACCACATTTATTCCCGAAAAGAAGTTGCATAAATCATGTTTGGTTGCTCATAAAGCTTTACACTCCATAAAGTCATCGGGTAAGAAATCCTTCATCTTGAAAATTGATTTGGAGAAGGCCTTTGACTTGTTAGGTTGACACTTTCTTTTGACTTGTATGGATATGTTGGGGTTGGGCGAAAAATGGTTCTCTTGGATTGATGGCCATAACGGTGTCCATTAATGGAGACCAAGGTGACATATTCAAACCCAAGAGGGGATTGCACCAGGGAGACCTTCTCTCCCCACTACTCTTTGTTATGGCAATGGAGGCTCTTTCTTTCGGGCAGCACCCATTTTGCTGCAGGTTTCAGCAGTATGCAAATCCTTCCTTTTGGGCAGCCTCTAACTACTCCCCCCCTCCCCCATGTTTGACATTGTTTGACAACATACTTAAGCATGTTGTAAACTTTTGTCTAGCGGTGATTTTCTGCATATCTTGGCATTTTTGGCAGCTTCTAGGTTGCTGCCAATTTTCTGCAGGAATTGTACTTGTTGACAACACTTCATTTGTTGAATTTTTCTTCATGCGTAAACATGTATAGCAGCATATAGTTGCTGCATTTTTTCTGCACACTTGGTAGACATTTTTCTTGCGGCCATGGTACCTTGTGGCAGCATCTTTTTGGCTGCAAGCTCCTTGAAATTTGGCACCCTTGGGCAGCTATTTAGAGGAGCAAGGCATATTTATAGGCAGCACGATCTCTAATAATGTTTCAGTGTCTAATCTTCTTTTTGCTGACAACCTCTTGGTGTTTGGCAAAACATGGAAATATAATTTATAGGTTTTATGAATCATTCTTAGATGTTTTGCTAATATTTCTAACCTACGTATGAATGGTGCTAAGAGTCAGATATTGGTCATGAATGACCTAGATGGGGAGACACAAAGGATGGCATTTCCCATTCTTGGTTATGAGGCAGGTTCACTACCCATGAAGTACCTTGGATTACCTTTGCATTTGGGTATTTCAAGGGAGCTTCATTGGACTCATTTAAAAGATAGGGACAATAAGGTTCAAAACTGCGCAAATCACCTCTTATCTAGAGAAGGTCTATTAATTTTCGTAAGGTTCAACATTACTCTCATGTTGTTGCATTACATAGAGATTTTTAAAATCCCTAACAAGGTGGAAAAAAGATTTATTAGACTATTTCAGAGATTCATTTGGTCGGGCAAATAGAAAAGATTATATACTGTAAGAATCAAATACAATATCATGAAGCAAATCAGATAATAAATCAACATGATATGCATGTTAAACCATTGGTTCAAACCGTAACAGGGTTCAATCATGTCATATTTCATTTTAAACCAAAATTCAGACGAAGACAACAAATCAAACAAATGCATAGAACATAATAAGAACAACAATGAAAACATGTTAGTATTCTGTAATAGGCTAAGGCATATAAAGATACCCTCCTTAGAGAAGATTTGCCCCCACATACGGTGTAAAAAGGGTCTAGCGTCCTTCCCCCAGGATACAATAGCCTTGATGATCTGGATCAATGTACTTCGATGGTAGATTACCCTTCGAAAATAACCTATGTGAACAAATGTTGCAGAAATCCCTTTTTCAGGAAACGCCCATCAGAGAAGCAAGAAAGAGCAGGGAGAGAGAGAAAAAAAGTTTTGAGAGCCACTAACGTCTGCGTAACTGCAGCCCCCTAACCACATTTTATAATTCCTAAATGGATACTAAAAACGTGGAAGAGATCCGTTACCTGTTATGAAGTGACGTAACTCATCAACGGAATGATCCGTTATCCATTTCTCTTTTCCCTTTATTTAATCCAAATAAAATAATTAATGCAGGACAAAAAGAACATTGGACTTAGATTAATGGATATAGCTGTAAAGGGCCAATTACCCGAACCCAAACCCAGACCGACGCGACGGGCAGGCGCGCGCACGTGTGTGTGGTTAGCAGTCCATCCTCTTATTCTCTAGAACAAGTGATTGAATCACCAAGTAGGATATAAACCCCACCACCATTTTATGATTCATCAATATAGGACTATTCTACATCATCAAAGTCCAAAAAGTACTCCATAAAGAGAGTGATCCCCAAATTGCTTTCTTCTTTGAATTGTTTACTTATCTCTTCTTACATCCAACATTCCTCCATAAATTCAAAGAATGAAAATATGAGGAAACAAGGATGCAAGATGGACTAATCTAAAGCAGGACATATCATGCTTTTAGTAATGGTATCTTTCGGTTTGAACCACTACCTTAGTTGGCTAACTTTACCTCACAAAAACAAAGCGAACTAAAGTCTTGAACTTGAAGCTTCGGTGTGAGAGTATCCATTAGCAATAACATGATAAAGGTTCTGGTTGTAATCTTTAGAGGCGATGTGTTAATGACCACGCGCCCGAATCTTGTTTTATGAGTGACTTCAGAAATAACCCAACTCTTTAAACTGCGGTCACACAGTCACACTCACATAGGTGAGCTTATCCAGAGATGCACTTTTAACATCTCGCCTAGAAGGCTTTAAACTCATTCAGAGTTTTTACTCTTTATTTACTTGCAGCTACAACACATTTTCAGAGTAATCAAGGGAAAAGACACATATACATATTATCTCATTAAGAATGTGCTATCCAGTTCACCCTATAGCTTGTTATTACCACATTAAACCTACTTTGTGAGATCTTCACTCAGATAGGTTGGGTTGTTACTGTAGATGAACTACTGATGGGTTTCAGTCTCATCCCCTCTGGATTTCAGGACTAATGAATTATCTAATCATTTCGTTAATGGATCAGTTGTGTTCTCTTTGGATCCAACATAGGCCACGACAACCACTAACTGAGACACAGTTCCCTTACAGATTTTATTCTGACTTGAATGTGTCTTCTTTGTTTTTTATCATATTTTGTGTTTTTGATCTTTGCAATTATGACCATATTGTCACAATGCACATATATCGCAGGAATTGGTTTGCTCATTAAAGAAAGTTTCTCTAGAAGTCCCTTTAATCATTCATCTTCCATTCCTGTGTTATCTAAAGAACAAAGCTCAACTTCAAAAATAGACCATGACAAGATGGTCTGCTTTACTGACCTCCAGGCAACTGCGCTGCCACCCAAGCTAAATACATACTATGTTATGCCACAACTCTCAGAGTTCATGGCTATTCAGCTCGCATCACTATATCCCTCAAGTACGGTAGGGAATCTTTTGTAATGCAAACTCAAGAAATAGTTCTTTTTAGGTACCTAAGTACCAAGTTTAATGTCTTTCAATGAGTGTGATTTGAACAACTTGTTTATCTACTTAATTTTGTCACAGAGAACGTAATATCCGGTCTCGTGCAATTTGCAAGATACATCAAACTTCCAATAATCTGGGAATACCTTAATTGAGACATAGAAACACCAGTCGTATTTTTATAAAGAGGAGTAAAAAGGTCATATGGAGTTGCTATAGATCTTTCTTTGTTATAGCCAAATTTCTCAAGTACTTTCTCAACATAATGAGATTGAAAAATAGCTATTCTATGAACTGAACGAGTCAACTTTAAGCCTAAGATCACATTTGCAATACGCATATCCTTTATATCAAATTTATTACTAAGAAATGACTTCGTCTCATAAACAATTCTCATATTGAAACCAAACAATAGAATGTCATCTACATGCAAGCATAAACTGATACATGCATCACTTTTAACTTTGCAATAAACATACTTATCAGATTCATTGACAATAAAGATAAATGATAAAATAACTTTATCAAATTTCTCATGCCATTGTTTAGGAGCTTATTTTAGTTCATATAATGACTTAACAAGTCTACAAACTTTAGTTTAATTACCAGGAGCCACAAAACCCTCAGGTTGATCCATATAGATCTTTTCTTCAAGATCACCATGCAAAAATACGATCTTCACGTCCATTTGATGGACCGAGAGATCATAAATGAAAGTTAGTGCAATAAGCACCCTAATTGTGGTCATCCGTGTAACCGAAGAATAGGTGTCAAAATAATATTTTCCTTCCTTTTATTTGAACCCATTGGTAACTAGTCTAGCCTTATACTTATCAATGGATCCATCTGGTTTTAACTTCTTCTTAAAGATCCATTTGCACCCAATAGTAGAGCTACCATGAGGGAGGTCAATCAGTTCTCAAGTGTCATTAGAGACAATGGAGTTCATTTCACTCTTTATGGCTTCTTTTCAATGCCTTACTTCAGGTGAAGCCATTGCATCTCGAAAAGTGGGAGAATCATCCTCGATAAGGTAAGTGAAATAATCACTTCTCAAATTCTTGGTAATTCGTGGTCTCTTGCTTCTTCTTGGTTAAACCACTTTCTCAGACTCATTTGGTTCAGAGTGAGAACAAGATGGCTCAACCTCCACATTTGTCATTCTTTCCACATGTTTGGGAATGAAACCAGAAGTTGAAGGTACATCTAAAATACGAAAGATACTAAGGTACACTAACTTTCATGAAAAATACATCCTTAAAGAATGTAGCTTCTCGAAACTCAACAATAGAGTTTACATCTATGCTAGATATCTCAGACTTAATTACTAAGAACTTATATGTATAGTTGTTCTCTACATAACCCCAAAAGATAGCATCTACGGTTTTAGGACCCAGCTTTTTTCTGTTGTGCTCTGAGACAAGTATCTTTGCAAGGCCACACTTTGAGGTATTTTAAACTAGATTTCCTATTTCTCTAGAGTTCAAATGGGCTACTATCCTTATGCTTCTAAGGAACTCTATTCAGAATATGGCAAGCCATATTCAGAGCATCCCCTCCACATATAGGTAGGTAATCCAGAACTCCCAAGTAGAGTATTTATCATATTAGTTAGGGTTCTATTTTTTCTTTCTGCAATCTCATTAGTTTGAGGAGAATATGAAGTGGTAAACTCATGAACTATGCCAACGGATTGACAATATTCATTTAATTTGTTAGACGTATATTTTCTTCTTTTATCATACCTCAATCTTTTAAGTTTTCTACTAGTTTGTGTTTTTGCTTCATTCTTAAAAATAAAAACTTATCAAAAGCTTCATCTTTTGATTTTAGCAGATACACATAACAATATTTAGTGCAATCATCTATAAAAGTGATAATATACTTTTTATGATTTTTAGTTAGCACTCAATTAAACTCATAGATATTTGTGTGCATCAAATCCAATATTTCAGAATCTCTAACAATCATATAGAATGGTTTCCTACATTGTTTTGCTTGCACACAAATTTCTTATTTTTTAGTTTTATCTATGGAGTGTTCAGGAATCATCTTCAAGTTCATCATGCGTTTTACAGAATTGAAATTCATATGACCCAATCTATTATGCCACAAATCAGATGATTCTACATTGTAAGCAACATTAGATAATGAATAAAAAGAAATATCATTCTCTAATTTATTACTGCAAATATGTTCAACACGAAGTTTAAACAAACCATCATCTAAATACTCCTTGCCAATAAAAGTTTCAGAATGCAAAATAACAACTTTATTACATTTGAAGTTAAACTCATAACTCTCTCTAACTAGACATGAACCACTTAAAATATTTCTTCTAACTATAGGCACATGGTGCACTTTGTATAGAGATAAAACTTTTTCTAAAAGAAACTTTAGGTCCACGCATCCAATCCCCAAACTCCTTTGCAGCCGTGGAGTTGTCCATAGTCATAGATCTACCTACAACAGTCTGGTAAGAGACAAAGATAAACTTATTAGCACAAACGTGCACATTAGCCCCAATGTCAACCAACCATTCAGTTGGCTTATAAATATGATAGATTTGATGGTTAACAAAAAAATACCCAACGTTGGTCCCAACGTCCTTAGTCACCATGTTCACTTGAGGAGTACCATTTGTGGACCCATGAGCTTTGGCCTTTTTGGAAGGACATTCATTGGCTCAGTGGCCAACCTGTCCACAGTTTTAGCAACGTTTGTTCTTTGTCTTTTTCTGAATTTTGGCCTTGAGTTTGAATTGATTTTTCATTGCAGGTTTAACTTTTTGGCCCTTGCCTTTAAATGATTTGGTCACCATATTAACTTTAGGCTGTTCAGTTGGCATCACAACTTGTTTCTGACTCTTATGCACTTCCTTAATGGCTATGGCTACTATTAGATCATCCAAGAAAATCTTTCCTCTACGATGCTTGAGAGATATGCCAAAGTCTACCCAAGACTTAGGAAATTTTTCCACGATAGTCATGACTTAAAATTTGTCAGGAAGTTTCATATCTGCCCCAGCCAAACTATGAAGCAATAGCAGAAACTCATGTGCCTGTTCAGTGACCGACTTGCTCTCAACCATTTGATACTTCTGAAACTTAGCAACCGAGTACTTATCAAGACCTTGGTTTTCGGTATTGTACTTTTTGTCAAGTTGATCCTATAGAGCTTTAACAGTGGTAGATGAAGAATTGTATACATTGAACAAAGTGTTGGATAGAGCCAACAGAATACAACCACGATATATATCATCCTTCTCTTTCCACTCTACAGTCGCAGTAATAGTGGCATGATCAGTATCAGAAACCGTAGGGCATTCAAACTTCAGAACATAAATCAAGCCTATAATCATGAACCAAATTTTTATATGTTGTTGCCAATGCTTGAAATTCTGATCGACGAACTTTTCAAGCATACCAGACATGTCTACTTTCGGTATCAAACTAGATGAAATCGACATGCTTAGAATCTTCTCTAAGACGGTTAGAATCAAATACAATATCATGAAGCAAATCAGATAATAAATCAACATGATATGCATGTTAAACCATTGATTCAAATCGTAACAGAGTTTAATCATGTCATGTTTCATTTTAAACCAAAATTCAAACGAAGACAATAAATTAAACAGATGCATATAACAGAATAAGAACAACAATGAAAACATGTTAATATTCTGCAATAGGTTAAGGCGTATAAAGATATTCCCCTTAGAGAAGATTCACCCCTACACACGGTGCAAAAAGGGTACAGCGTCCTTCCCATAGGATACAATAGCCTCAACGATCTGGATCGGTACACTTCGATAGTAGATAACCCTTCGAAAACAACTTCTGTGAACAAATGTTGTAGAAATCCCCTTTTCAAGAAACACTCTTCAGAGAGGCAAGAGAGAGCAGGGAGAGAGAAAACAAAAAGTTTCGAGAGTCATTAGCGTTTGCGTAACTGCAGCCCCATGTTTTATAATCCCTGGAAGGTTACTAAAAACGTGGAAGAAATCTGTTACTTAGTGACGTGACCCGTCAACGGAACGATCCGTTATCCATTTCTTTTTTTTCTTTATTTAATCCAAATAAAATAATTAGTGCGGGACAAAAAAAATATTGAACTTAGATTAATGGATATGGCTCTAAAGGGCCAATTACCCAAACCCAGACCCGGCCCGGCTCGACACGACGCACGTGTGTGTGGTTAGCATTTCATCCCCTTGTTCTTTGGAACAAGTGATTGAATCACTAAGTAGGATATAAACTCCATCACCATTTTGTGATTCATCAATATGGGACTATTCTACGTCATCAAAGTTCAAAAAGTACTCTATAAAGAGAGTGGTCCCCAAATTGCTTTCTTCTTTGAATTATTTACTCATCTCTTCTTACATCCAAGATATACTTCGTTGATAAGTTGGCATGCAATTGCTCAAACCCTTCCATCTAATCTGTTTGCGGATGCATAACTTGCATAAGTTTAATAAGACACTTTTGGCAAAATGATTATGGCTGATTTGCAAGAAAAAATGTATAATTGCCGTCATTTACATTGACAAGTATAACTTAAAGGGGTGGCCCTCGAACTGGCCTGAAAATCAAAATTATAAGAGGGGTTCAGGTGTTTAGAAGGGTTGGATCGCGGTTCTTGATGACTTTTGTCATGGCACTCGGGTTGAGGTGGGGAATGGCAACACAACCCTGTTTTGGCAGGACTATTGGTGGGGAGATAGGCAGCTTAGGGATGTATCCCCTAACCTATACAACGCCACAAGAAGAAGACATACTTGGGTTATTGCACTATGGTCTCCTTTTGAAGCCACTTGGGACTTGATACTAAGGAGAAACCCTTCAGATTTAGTCTTTGATAAGTGGTCTACTCTCATCAATCAAGTTAAGATTTTATCGAGGCCTCAAAGAGAGAACGAAGTGAAGTGGAGTGGAGGTTCTCTTGTGATGGTGCTTTCAAGACCATCTTTTTACTTGAAGTTGTCATCCTGACTATGCAATGACTGCTAAAGAAGGCGCTCTAGAGGGGTGGTCTACCGCTTCAGGGATCATTCATGTCTTGGCAAATCATACATGGGCGTACCGAAATCAGATTGAAAAATAGAGGTTTTCACCTTGCAAACAGGTGTGTATTACGTTGTAAGGGGGGAGAAATCACTTGCCTGTTTTGGGAATGTGAATTCTTTAGAACCTTGTTGAATCAAGCTTGGGAGAATTTAATCTACATTGGGACGACCTAAATTTTCCTAGGGATATGGCAGTTGCACCGCATTTAGCTTGGAAGGGCAAAAAATGGATGTTTGTCTGGAGAGTTTGAGTTTTATTGACCTGAAAGTTAATCTGGTCCGAAAGAAACCAACGTCGGTTTCGTGATAGTAAGGTTGATCATGCAGTTATTTATGCTCGGCTCCGATGGGAAGTAACGTCTAGAGCTCATAAAGAATGGCCAGGAACTCCAATTGATTGGATCAGGAGACACTGAATCATCAACTAGTGGGTCAGATTTTGTCACAGGAAATCGTCTCTGGAGACCTTTTAGATCTTTTATGGAACAAATTTTCTGTTCTTGTCTGTGTGTGTGTGTGTGCCTCACGGGGGGGGGGTTAGTCTGTGTATGTAACAGTGTGTGTGTGAGTCTGTGTGGGAGTACTTCTCGCGTGCAAACCAGATGCATCTACCGTTGTTGTCACTCTCCTACGTTCTGCAGGAAGTTGGTCCAATATTCAGGGAAGGGCAAGCACAACTTCTGGGGATAGCAGAGGAACGAGTCTGAATTTGCAGGATGCGGTCAGTTAGATCGAATTGGTCCCTGCTACTGCTGGTTGACTTCAATGTTGGATGGCTTCAAGCGGAATTGAGCTTCTGCAACGAACCATCATGTTCATGAAACCCGACTCACCATTACAGGAGCACAAGTTTGAGAGACGCATACAGATTTTATTGCAGAAACTTTCAATCAGACGGATGTTCTACAATCTTTTGAAAGCTGCTTGGATGTATAGTTTGGCTTCAGAGCAGTCGAATGTGGTTGTTTAACTGGGTCTTCTGCAGCTGCTAATGTTCTCTGCAGCAGTTGTATTGGAATCAGTGGGCTGTAGCTGTGTTTTCTCTGTTCTCTGTCTTATGTTACTACAAGCGATATCTCATCAACTGCAGTAGCACTATTATGCTGAATTCTTTCTATATTTTAATGGATTTTATTTCTTTCAAAAAAAAAAAGTCAAATTTGAAGAATGCTTGCCTGTGAAAAATGACACACTCTTAGACAATCTACTTGGTACATCCATCCTGTATTTGGCCTTATAGCCAGCATGCATGTGTGACAAGAAGGGAAACGTCCTAACCGCAGCCTCAATTACTGGGCACATTATTGTGTTCATATGTTGATTAAAGAGTAAAAAGGTTGCAACGTAAGTTCTTGATAGTAGAGCTGCACAACAAGCCAAACAGGGGCTGGATCTGATTAAGCTCGGCTCGTACAATGGGCGAGAGGAGCTTGAACAATGACTCAGGCTCGATTATAGATAGATGAGCCGAGTGTGAACAGGCAATCGAGCTCACTTAAGCTCGATTAGACCGATTAAGCTCGGTTCATATAAGTATATAATGCACTAGATTTATGTATCGTTTTTGTTGACAAAGTTAACAGAAAAAACTCTCACGCTAACAGGAAGACGTTGAGTTTTTACAAGAAAGCACTAAATTTGAATCTCAGCATTCTCCGGATTGATTTGAAACCTTTGGGTAACGTGAAACTATATGGGCTCAAGCCGAGCTCAATCTTGGCTTGAACCCAGTTAGTGTGCTGCCTTACTTGGAAGGTTACCGAGTTTTTGGATGAATGGGATAATATTGTCAGGTGTCTATATTTCATTGGCACACATGGGCCACCAAAGATTCTCAACCTCAGGTGGCAAATATATATATATATATATATATATATATATATATATATATATATATATATATATATAAGAACTAGAGTGTGAATTGAGATTTTCATTTTTTTTCTCTTTTATTAAATCGTTAATGCTTGGTTTTTAAAAAATGACAGCTCAAACTCTTCATAAATATTTATGCATCTAAAAATCACATTCTTTTATGGAAAAACATGATCCAATATTCCATTCCTACCAAATAGATCATGTTGAACTTATCCGCAGAGTCAGATTTACAAAAAAGCCATAAAAAAATGCCTTGTTCTCAAAATTTCAGTTGTCATATTCTAGTATATGTGAGAGAAAGAGAGGGGCAAGAACTTGGTGATATTCACATGGTTTGTATTTTTGTGAAGCTTATGGAGAAGGCTTGAGAAAACTATGACATAAATGATTTTCTCCTCTTTTAAGATTATGTGTTAGCATCAGCTTTCATTTTCTTATTTCACATTCAAAGCTAGCGCGGCTAGGTCTCTGATTTTGGAGGTGGCTTCTTCGTGTAAATATAAAAAATAAATATTTTTTATTTTTTTTCTATTTATTTATATGCACAAAATTATATAATCCACCAATCAGTGACGTGTCCGCTGTGCTGGTCCCTATCGACCATAGTGACAAATCTCGAGAGATTTATGAAAAATCTCACAAAAATAACTTGAGAAATTATCCAAAAGTTAAAAAAGGTAATTTCTCGCTAGTTTTTCGTCAAAAACATAAATATCACGTTTTAAACATGATATTTGTGTTTTTATCAGGTATTTATCGTGAAAAAAATGTGGTTTATATTTTTAAATATTTTTTATGTACATTTCCTTATAAAAATCGTTTTTTTATATTTTAAAATTATTTTTTTACCGAGATTTTAAAAAAAAAATCAAAATTTCGTGAGTTTTTGGCTGCCAATATTTTGCCGTTTTTAACTTTTGTCACTATGCTATCGACATTGGAATCGTATCGGTTGAGAGAAAGCATTAAGCCGTTTCCCCTCCATCAGCGGGGCCCACAAACAATACGTGTATGGTCAGACTATAATATCACTGAAATTTTTGTAGTCCTCAACACACGGACGCGATCTCCTCTCACGTCTTCCCCTCTTTAAGTTGAAAACGTTCTCCGTCTGTTTCTTCTGATCGTCTCTGTCTCAGAGAGAGAGAGAGAGAGAGAGAGAGAGAGAGAGAGAGAGAGAGAGAGGAGGAGGAAGAGATGAACCAGGACGGCTGGAACAAGCCGGGGGAGAACCCGCCGGCCTACTACGGGACGTTCCAGGGGGTGCCGTCGTACTCGCAGGGTCAGCCGGCGATCGGAATCCCACAGCCTGTCCCTCCCCCCGGAGCGGTGCTCTCCGCTCCTCCCTACTACCCACAAGCCTACCAGACTGTTCCCGGTACGCGATCCCTCTCTCTCTCTCTCCCTCTTCTTCCTTTGTCTTTTCTTCTTTTTCCTGTTTCTCCTCTGTTTTCCTGGAGCTGAAGTCCATTCCGGTATGATCTTGCGCGGAGAATCGCTATCCCTTGCGCTTCTGAGAGCTGAATTTGGCTGCAGGTTGATCTTGTGCGTGAGAGAGAATCTCGGTCCCTCGCTCTAGCTTTCTCTTTCTACATTTTTTCCTTTCTTCTCTGATTTTCCGGAGTTCAATTTGTTGCGGATTGATCTTGAGCGATGAATTGCAGTCCCTTGCGCACCCGTTGCTCCTTTTTTCATTTTGTCTTCCTTTCTGATTTTTTTTATCTGAATTCGGTTACGGTTTGATCTTGTGTGTGATGGATTGCATTCGGTGTTCTGTATCGTGCTTGTTTTTACAGTTTCTTTTTTGGAGGCGAGTTTTGATCGGTTCTGATCTTATACGGTTGGTCTCCTAGAGGGAGTTAGGGTTTTCTTGTTGTGATTAGTGCATAAATATTCTTCTATGGCTTTCATCGGGTGACCGTTTGGTTTTCCTTTGGTTATTGGTGTGGAATCGTGAAAATTGCTCGTGAATTGTTGTGTAGTGGAATTGATTTTCTAGGCTAAGTGATCGGATCATTTTTATTAGGTTTTTTAGTGGAAAGTTTTAAAGTTTTTCTGTAAAAGTGTTTCTTTGGTGCTTTTAGTAAGACATGTTCTTTTCTTCATATTTTGGTGCGAATTTCGAAGACCTCTTGTGGGTTGTATATAAGCATTCATTTGATATCTAAGTGTTTTTAAGCATATTGACACAAAACTGTGGTGAAAATGTTACTGTGATCTGTATAGTTCTTGGTTTCTTTGTTTTTTATGAGGAATTTGCTGAACCTTTTAAAAAGAATCTTTCCATTTAATCGTTATGAGAAAGGCAAAACTAATGAGTTCTAAGATAATTTCTTGTTTTCTTGGGTCTTATGTGCCAATTATTTTTATAATAAAAATATGTTTTGGCATGGATTTCTGAAGGATTGCCCTATTAGATGGTTATAGATCAATCAAGATCAATATTTTTTATAGTTTCTTCAATCTAATGTTTATTTGGTTCCTTCAGAATTTCACATCTCTAATTCCCAAATTCTGCCGTATCATTTATTTGAGAATAATAGGGGAAGGATGCCCCTTTCTTTTTTCTCAATCCGATATGATTGAGAATTGCCAATTCACCTGGCCACACTAGATTAGAATCTAGTACACAACAACTTTTCTCAGGCATAAAATTTGGTTTATTCTTCTCTTTTCATTACTTTTGTTTTCATATGTAGTACTTTTTGTGTTGCTCTCAGATCTTTACTAACAGGTATTTGCATGTCAATCATTTGATGGTTGAAAGGTTACGCGATTGTTGAAGGAAGGCCTGTAAGAGAACCTCGTCTTCCTTGTTGTGGCGTTGGCTTTGGATGGTTTTTGTAAGTTTCTTTTTCCATTTCATGTTTCCATTATCTAGTATACTTGAAGAATTAAAAGTCATATGCAGTCTTTTGAAGCCGTGGCTAATTTATTAAATAGTTACTAGCCTTAACAGGTTTTGACAAGTATGGCTAGTTTGGTTTAGATCAGGATGAACTGGGTATGAAGTGGTTTGGGTTGTTATGTGTGGGTATAAACTAGTTCCAGTATAGATGGGTACAAGCAGAAACAGACTTTGGGTTCAGTGAGTTCAAGTACATGTTGTGAAGAACCAACAAGGTCAAACCAGTTGATGATAAATAGGTAGGGGTCTTAAATTTGTATATGTTTTTTTTTATGAAAAACATGATTTTTTAAGCCTTAAATATTTATGATATTTATAAAAAATTTATATCAGCAATTTTCAAACCTCATAAAAACCTACCCCTATGTTAGAATCGACAAGAGTCAATTCCTATAAAATCAAGCACATGAATGCATTTGTACAGTCAGATTTGAGTAAAACATGGAAAAGAACCCTTCAAAAGCCCCGTAGCTTGGGGTAAGCACGGATCAGTGTAGGCAGCTACCCTCTACTCATATATATATATATATATATATATATATATATATATATATATATATATATATAATGTGTGTGTGTATCTGCGTGGAAAGAGAGACACTAGAATATGAGAAATACAGTGTTAATTGGGCATTTCCAACACTATTTTTGCAAATCCAACCATGTCGATATGTTCGGCATGGTTAATTTGCAATGAAACAGTTGTTGGATTGTGTACCGTTGATGTCAGATGAAAAATATATGATTTTTTGATGCTTGAATATTTATGAAGATTATGAGTAGTTGATATTAAAGCCTTAAAAAATCTTGTTTATTCACCATAATCTGATGGTTCAAGAGCTGATCCTTATAAAACCAAGCATGTGATCGCATTTGTAGGATTAGATTCAAGAGAAAAGAATTAAATAATCTATGAAAATCGTGGTTCACACGGTAGTTCTTATATATATATATATATATATATATATATATATATATATATATATATATATATATATCAGAGCCTATAGATATGATCTATAGGCATTATTTAGTAGAAAACAAGTTTTAAATCACGTGATTATAGCATACATGTAGGTATTTTAAGACCTTTAAAATCAATGGTTCTCAATGTATCAAAATTTAAAAACATGATCCAAAGCATGATTCCTATCAAATAAACTATGTTGAGTGCATCCATAAGGTCTGATTGAGAAGATACAACCTGCAACTATGATTTCTAATGTGTGGGAGTAGGTGCTCCCATAGCATCGTAGCATTACTCATATATATATATATATATATATATATATATATATATATATATATATATATATAGAGAGAGAGAGAGAGAGAGAGAGAGAGAGAGAGAGAGAGAGAGAGAGAGAGAGAGAGAGAGAGATGGGTAGGCACTAAATGGGTTTTTCTGCCCTTCTGGTGTTTTTCGATCCCATAAATATGTTGGGCATGGTCGATTTACGAGGAATCCACACCTGGATCATGTGTTTTTGATGAAAAAAATGATATTTGGAGCCTCGAAAAATTACAAAGATCTTGAACCGTTGATTTTTCGGACCTTATAAAAACTCACCCATGTGTCAGAATCGAACACTTCAAGAAATGATCCCTATAAAATTAAGTACATAGATCACATTTGTACGGTCAAAATTTAAAAATAAAATGAAAACCCCCTGAAAAACTCATTTAGCACCTACCCATTACTCTCTCTATATATATCATAGTCACAAATATCGATATCGGCTATATCTTGGCGAGGCTATTTCTCGCGATATTATAGGTTTGGTGATAAATCTTTGAAAATTCTTAGGAAAATTTCAGGGATTAAAAAATAAAATATATAAAAAACAAAAATAAGTAAGAAAATATCATGTTTAGATAATAAAATACATATATAATAAAATAAATAAGTAAAAAATACAAAATAAATAAGAAAACATATTTATGATGTAGAAAATAAATAAAATAGTATCAATAATTGATAATATTGTGATATTATCACAAGAATATCATGATATTATCAAATTGGTGATATTTTACCTATAATATTGTTCTCGTGATAATATCGTGATATTATCAAATTGGAAAAAAATTCAAAATATCTCAATATTTTACCTATAATATTGTTTGTTGAAAATACAATGATAATATCATGATATTTTGAAAATATCACTGATATATATATATATATATATATATATATATATATATATATATATATATATATATATATATATATATATATATATATATATATATATATATATATATATATATATATAGTAGGTGGTAGTTGCCTACCGCGAGCGTATCGGGCTTTGGAAGGATTTTTTTCTATTTTTTCTAAAATTTGACCATACATATGTGATCTACATGCTTGGTTTGATAGGAATAGACTCTTGGATCCTCTGATTCCAACACGCAGTTAGGTTTTTATAAGATTTAAAAATCATTGGTATGCAATTTTAATAAATAATCAATGCTTAAAAACTCATTTTTATCGTAAAAACATGATCCAAGTGTCATTTCTTAGCAAATCGATCATGCCAAACACATCTGCAGGGTCAAATTTGAGAAAAACAACCTGAAAACGCCTACTCACTGGTGGTAGTCTGGCGATAGGCTCAAAAAGTTGTAGGCAGCTATCACTTTTCCTATATATATATTGAGAAAGGAGGCCGTCCAACCAAAGAAAGGTCTAAAATTTACAACCATTGATGTTCAGAAGGCTCCCCTTCTCCAATGCTTGAGCATCTCATTGATCGGATCTCATTTATTTGTTTTTTATAATTTATTAAGAAATATGCTTTACACGAAGACTTTACAACACATAGACATGTTTTTCGAAACATGAAAAATCAACAGCTCACAATGCATTTAAAACTTTACAATACAAAGTATTGTGGGCCGTTGATTTTTAGCGCTTTCAAAAACACATCTAAACATCGAAAATTCATAATCCAAAACTGTCGCTCACTAAATGAATGATAAAAATCCAATATGTAAAGTCCGATCGATGAAAAACTTGATTGTTAGAGAAGGAACACTGTCGATTATCATCAGTTGTAGATTTTGGACCTTCCTTTGGTTGGACGGTCCCTTATATATATATATATATATATATATATATATATATATATATATATATATATATATATATATATATATATATAGAGAGAGAGAGAGAGAGAGAGAGAGAGAGAGAGAGGACTCAGAGGAGGTGATTGCTGCCTACCACCTTCCCAGCGACACCCGAGCAGACACGCGGACCTGTTCGCTAATTTTTTTCTGCCCAACTCTTTAGCAGCGGTCAGCCGACCACCACTAAAAGTCGTTTTAACGACTTTTCAGCTGTTTAGCTGGGAAGGTGGTAGGAAACTACCACATCTCTCTCTCTCTCTATATATATATATATATTTATTTATTTATTTTCTTTATCTTTCCTAATCTATGCTAAGTTGAGATCTCACTAATATTTTGTTCTTGTGAAAGGTTTATTATTGGCTTCTTTCTTGCTGCAATTCCCTGGTATATTGGAGCTTTCATCCTTATCTGTGTTAGAAGAGTAGATTACAGAGAGAAACCTGGTTATATTGCATGCACAATTGCTGTAAGTAACTTCTTATTCCACTATATGCTTGAGCTTAGATTACTGTAAAATTTGTTTAAAATTGAAAAGCTTGAAGAGCCATGGATCGTCAACCTAACTTTCAACTACTATTATGCATTTGCTCTCTGAGGTCAACAGTTGATGCCGTTACCTGCATATGTCATTCATTAATCATGGTGGACAGTTATGTATTACATTATAGGTAATATTTATATCTGCTTATTAAAGGGATAAGAGTGGTACTAGACATGGTTATGGTAACTTCTATTCCAGATGATGGATAGCATGATTCACTAAAAGTCTAAAACCTATTCCCATCTTGTTATAATACTATGGCTGAAGCGACATGGATATACTGAGGAATGTTCAAGGGCCCTGTAGTCCTTTTTCAAGGGGTGCTGATTCAGTTCTGCCTGGTAGCTAATGGCAGACACTGGGCTATAGTATAAACATTCTGCAAATGGTCTCAAGATGGTCTGAAGCCCAACTTCAAGGCATGAAGGTGTGGCTCATGCGAGTTTCTTGTTTGTGATCTGATACAGTTGAAAAGCAGATGCTGGTCTTAGAAAGCTTTTACCATTATGGAGCCAAATAGTTTTTCTGCCTATTTTTTGTTGTTCTACATCTATGGTTAGGATAAATCCCTAAGGCATAGAACCACGGCAGAGACCTTTCCTGTTCACAAAGACCAGAAATATCTGCTGTTGGAGTGCTTGTTTTGTATGAGAAACTCGAAGATCTAGGCACATTCCTTGATTGTCCTTGCTAATGAGTATATCCATGCATATTGGTTCTCTAAATTCTAGTCATTTGAACCCTATCCTATGTGATCATAGCACACGTAGTAGGTGCACCATATGATTGTGTACTAATATTAATATGGGACCATGAAAGGAATTTAGCATCTGTGGAAAACAGTGTATAGGAAGACTTGAATTTTGTAGCATCTATATCACTTGGGGACTTTCACCGGTCAGCCATGTCAGTGGCAGACACTTGGTGACACTGACAAAGACACTGACAAGTTTAGGTACTGTAGCTTTTAGTTCATTGAGCGTTAAATTCTTCTTGAACAATTTAACTTTAGGCCTTCACTTGTTGAATATAAGGATGTGTTTATGGTTAATTTTATTTACTTTGTCTAAATTATGAGAATCATGATATTGCTATTCATATTCTTGAATGGAATTTTTGAGGTATATTCTATTTCTACCTAACATGGGTGCATCAAAGTGCTCATCACGCACACACAGACACACATTTTATTGTAAGTGCCTGTCATACCTGCCATACCATGTACATGCATGACCACATCCAGTGGTATAGGTATATTATGATTAAAAGCCTACATAAGACATTTGTATTAGTTGCTTGCCACTTGAATTTCAATGTTCTTTTTTATGTCTAAATCTAAGAACTTTATGGTGACATAGACTCATTAATCAGAAGACCTTGGAGAATTTGGATTATGAAGCAGCAATATCTTTTCATTTTTTGTTGTTTAAAATTACAGATAAACCGATTCAAATAATTCTGACATCCAGCAATCTTGGGATACATTAGTTTGGGCACTGTGCATGCACGCTACTATCTGCTGCTCAATCTTTTATGAGTAGATTGGATGAGGTCTCAAACCATCACAGATATTCATAACTAACGATTTTTCACGAAGTTGTGACGAAATGTATAACTTGTACAAATGGCAGTCTCTTTCAACTTATTGTCAGTCTCTGTCAGATATGAATCTATCTGATTCATAAGAAAAGAACTTGGATCAGTATCTCATTTTCAATTGAAACATGGATTTGATTCACACTCCATATTCTGAAAAGTATTTACCATTTGAAAAAAAACAGAATCTTTGTCTAAAGAAATTCATTGAGATAATCAAAAGAGAATCTGTTCCAAATGTATACAGGCTGGTCAATTTTTTTCCCTATGTACTGTTATACGGTACTAGGAAGATCAACTGAGAGGTCAGAGAGTCCCTGCATTTATCACTTTAGATCTATGTCACATGGGTGCGGATACGGGTGCGGAGCAATTTCAAAATTTTTGGACACGGGGACACGGCTATATATATATATATATATATAATAAGACTCGGTCAAAGTTGTGCCCATTAGGGGACACGGCTATATATATATATATATATTTTAAAAAATATATAAAAAGATTGATTTTTTTTAGTTTTTATGTCTTTTGCCCTAAAAATGGACAAAAATAGACTCGGTCAAAATTGACAAAGTCCAAAATGTGGATGGACTCGGCCCCGGTGCATTGACCGAGTCTGACACTTGGTTGACCGTGTCCGCCTCATGTCCGAAGCTGCACCCGTGTCCGCACCCATGTCAGAGCGTGTCGACACGGGTGCGTCGACCTTATAGCCGAGTCCGTGTGACTTAGCTTTAGATAGAAGAAAAATGCATGTGCTGCATGAAAACCATCGATGACATTATTTTAGCATTAGTCTTCAAGTCTTGAAATTTTAATTCAACATTATGTTAGATATTGATCACAAGAGCTCCATAATAAGAGTTAATTTGTATATTGCTGATTCTTTCAGTTGGATTTTTGGAACCTTTTTCTGTGCCTGCAAGCTTATGAGCGCGCATGCCCCTCCTGCACTTGAAATATTTTTGCTAGCTGAAATTGCACAAATGACACCTGGACAAGCCAGGCAGCAATTGTTCAGAATGTGCCAGTTGCACCATAGGGAGTGCAACTGGCGCACCATGGGACCTCTTTGTTCTGGGTTTCAAACATGCAACAATCCCGCTCGGGGCCGCGGCGTCCCTTCCACACGGGATTGTTCCTCGAAGCAAACATGCACTTAATGTCCCTATGCCATGTTCATGCTCATGTTCATGTTCTGCATAATTTCTATGGGTTTGATTGAAATTGCAATTTTCAGGCATGTCTTGCTATCATTGCCATAATTCTTGGGGTGACCGCGGGGACTGACGCCTGGTGATAAGATTGTCTGGCTTTTACATACAGAGGTAATTCTTGTTTCCATGTTAACCGGTGCAGTACTATTGCCCTCACAGTTGTTTTGAACATCTGTATTCATGTGTGCCTATCTTTGTATTTATTTTTATGTATTTCTTCTCATATTTTGCTATTTACACTGGTGATTGTATCACCTCTTAATGATCTTTACAACTGTATAATATATCCAAGTGAAATCTCTCTCTCTCTCTCTCTCTCTCTCTCTCTCTCTCTCTCTCAGGTGCGGATGTGTGCAAATGAATCGGTTCCTGCCTGCTGTGCATGTTCAAACAGATGGGATCGTATGAATGGATTTATCATACTCTGCTCAGTAGAAATCGTGTTTTTTATTTAGAAATTTGGATGCATAAAATCATTTTCTTATAATTATGTTTCCATGCAATCTGAATCATTCGTTTTTATCATTATTTAAAATATATTTAATTGTTTATTCTTGTTGATCCAAGCATGCTCCGTTCTAAATGATTCATGATAAATCCATTCATACTGTTCCATCTTAGTAATGTTTCTCGAGGATGCCTTCATCAACTATTCTGTGGATATAGGAGCAAAAGATCGGTTACCTGATTGAGCCAATCACATGACCACACGTGGCAGTGTGTGTGTGTGTGTGGGGGGGGGGGGGGGGGGGGCGTTGCAAACCCTATCCAGAAATGGAATCATGTTATTGGCCTCTGATTTTCTTACTGATATTCCGATGTCTTTTTTTTATGACGAAGGAACCCTCAATGAGAATCCGGTTTCCTGCCAGGTAAAACTCCGGGTTGAGGACATGATCACTCAGCCTTACGTGCCCCAACTGCGACTGATATTCCGGTGTCATCTTATACAAATATCAGCGAATGTATTGCACTGTATTCCCATATTTGAAAATGACAAAAGCTTCTTTAAGAAGCTTTATCATGATGAATTGAATTTATTGGGGCAAAGTAAAAAAATGAAGTTTCCAATGTGTTGATTTTTTTCGTGGAATATATCAGCAATAAATTTTGTTTTCTTTACTTTTTTCATCCATCTTTTACTTTTATCAGTTGGGACTTTGCAATATTCTGTTATTCCTGCAATTTGTTGGTACGAAACCTGAAGAAGAGACTCGCGTGTGTTGGCACCGTGCCAGCTCGTAGTAGGATGTCAAAACAAGTGAATGTTTGTAAGGCATAGTTTAATCAATGATTGAACCCCTCAAAGTGAATGAACATAATCATATACAAAATCAGCATCAAATCAACTAAATATAGGACAGAAGAATACATCATCATATTCACAGAAAAACATAAGAAAACCCTGCTGCCCAAGTAGTTGACAATGCATGAGAATAAATCAAATTCCGTCCCCGAAAATGCCCTACGCTCACATCTGCAAGTGAGCATTAGCTCATAACAAAAAATATAGAATCCTAAAACATCTGACGACAGCCAGCAGATACTCCTTGACGCTGTTCAACCGGACTAAGATCCCTACGCAAGCACCCCTCTATACACACGGATCCCATCATTTGAATTAGGAGGGTTCCATCATCATACATTCAAACCTAGCCATCCAGCAGAACCATTTAGCCATTGATTGCATGGCTAGGATTGAATGTATGATGGAACCCATCCTACTAAATGATGGGATCCGTGAACACAAACGGTCTGCTGCTTCTCATTCTCATATTAAACTCGCAGCAACTTCACTCTGCTTATTATGGTCGTGAACCGAAGAGGGTAAGAAAGGATAGATGCACAAGCCGTTGGCTACAGACTCTCTCTCTCTCTCTCTCTCTCTCTCTCTCTCTCTCTCTATATATATATATATATATATATATATATATATATATATATATATATATATATATATATATATATATATATATATATATATATATATACATGGGAAAGGCCAAATCCACTAGTAATTGTTCTTCCAATTCATTCACAAATTAAGAGGAGATCAAACCCTGCTCCTGCAGCAGACACTCAGCTTCCAGCTCTGGCCTTTGCTGGTGTTCAATCCGACCAAGCTCTCTACGTAAGTACTCCTCCATGAGAAACGGGTTGACTTGCTCCTATTTTGATATTCCATTCCCAGCAGCTTCACCCTGCTTGTCGTCTTGAGCCGAGGACTAAGAAATGAAGACGCGGCCTGTCTCACCTGTCGCCGAACAAACCTGAAACCCGATCACCACATCCTCATCGCCATCACCCTTGGACAAAGGAAAGATGTACATGCCCGACGCCCGACGCCACACCGCGGAAAAACATTCATCATCCCTGTATATGAAGCTGAGATCAATGGTGTGATCCTTGCTCCACACATTGTTGAAGTAGTCCTCCAGCGACCACACATCAACGGCCTTCATCTCCCCATCGAAGTGGATCAGACAAGAAGCCCCCGAAGCTCGACCACACAGACATGGCAGTAATAAGAAGACAGCGCCTTGCAGGATCGTGAGCAGCATCCAGTGGGGTAATCGATCCGCCCGAGCCGCTCTTTCGCCATGTCGAAGGTCGCCACGAAGCGGGTCGTCTTGTCGAATTCACCTGCGATATAGTTGTAATCGTCGTATATACAATGGACAGCACCATTGATGCAGGGATACTCCAGACCGAAGATTTTATAACCCCAATACTGGTAAGGGTTCGCAAAGGTTCGCCAGGAAACATCGGTGCCCAGGGTGAAGACGAGAGTGTGGGCGGTTTTATTCGTCCAGTAGAGAAGAAGCACCTTGTAAACGCAGGCCCCTTCACCCCGCTTCTGCAGGGAGGGATCTGAAACGAGTTTGCAGAAGTTGTCGTTGATGCGAGGTCGACAGAGATCGAAGGGAGGTTTATGAACAGGCCTGTTGCGGGATTAACCACATGGAAAGATGCGAGGTTCTTGATAAAGTGGCGATGGTGGAAAAGGAGCAAGCCGTTGCAAGAGGAGAAGAGCATCGTTTGGACTTTATACCGGGGAAGAGGGACGGATATCTCCTCCATGTCCTCCGGTGAGTCCTTTATCCAGAAATAGCAAAACGTGGACCTGTAATAGGTGAGAAGGAGGCAAGTGCCAGAAGCCCGGGCTCGAGCTAGGTGTACCAAGACGAACCGGCGGCTGTCAATCAGATAGCGCCACGACTTACAGACGGCTCTGAACCTCAACAGTCACTTGGGACGGAGGCGGGAGAGGATGACCTCGATGATATCGGGAGGTGTAGCTATTTACGAGTTAATATTGTAGCGATCTTCAGCGACTCTAGCGATTTATGAGTTAACCCTGCAGCTACTTCAGCGATTTATGAGTTAACCCTGCCAGCGATTTATTGGGACAGAAGTCCACGAGACAACCCACACCCTCATATATTTTCTCATCACCAAAAGGATAACCATAAGCGGTTATAAAATCCAGTATTCTTGCTGAATTAGTTACAACAAGAAAGAAAGTTTGTTAAAGATAACAGCAACACCAGATCTGCATCATATCTAAGAAGATAGAAAGGTGATTAAAAGATCCTTATCTCAACACTCCCCCTCAAGTAGGGTGTGGATATTGAAACATCCCCACTTGTTGAGAGTATTTTTTAATTGAGCACTAGTAGTTTCTTTTGTCAGTATATCTGCAAGTTGATCACTGCTTCTAGTGAAAAGCAGACTAATATCTTCCTTTTGAACCTTTTCTCTGATATAATGACAATCTATCTCAATGTGTTTAGTTTTTTCGTAAAATATTGGGTTTGTGGCAATGGGAATAGCAGTTTTGTTGTCACAGTTCATCTTCATAGGTTTGTCAAGTGTCACACCTAATTCCCCAAGAATGGATTTTATCCAGATCATCTCGCAGGCTGTAGTGGCCATAGCCCTATATTTTGCTTCAGCACTGAATCTAGACACAGTATTTTGCTTCTTGCTTTTCCATGAAACCAAGTTACCTCTAACAAATACACAGTAGCCAGTAATCGATTTTTTGTCTTCACTTCCAGCCCAATCTGCATCAGAATATCCTTCAACAATGATATGTTCATTCCTAGTATAAACCAATCCCTGGCCTGGCTTTTTCTTTATATATTTAAGAATACGTTCAACAACCTTTACATGGCATGATTTTGGAGAATGCATATGCTGGCTTATGGAACTGACTGCATATGAGATATCTGGCCTGGTGACAGTGAGGTATATAAGGCCTCCCACTAATCTTTGGAATTTTTCAATCTCTTTAGGAGGAAGAACTTCATTAGAATCCAATTTGTTATATGCTTCTATGGGGGTGTCAATAGGTTTAGCTCCAAGTTTGCCTGAATCTTTAAGGCGGTCTAAAGCATATTTTCTTTGACTTAGAAAAATTCTTTTTTTTGAGTGAGCAACTTCAATTCTCAAAAAATACTGATGCTGCGTGAGGTCCTTGATATCGAAAGTTTTATATAGATGTGCTTTGGTCTTAGAGATTTCAAGATCATCATTGCCAGTAATGATAATATCATCTACATAAATAAGGACGATAGTAATTTTTCCATGGGAATGAAGCACAAATAAGGAATTATCAACTATGCATTTCTTAAAACTTCTTTCTTCTAAGGTCTGACTTAGTTTTAAGTACCATGCTCTGAGTGATTGTTCTAGGCCATAAAGGGATTTTTAGAGACGGCAAACTAAATTAGGATTACCTTCTTGAGGATGGCCAGGTGGCAAGTGCATATAAACTTCTTCTTCACGGTCTCCTTGAAGAAATGCGTTTTTGACATACAGCTGATATAATTTCCAATTGAAATTGCTAGCAAGAGAAAGAATAATTTTGACTGTATTTATTTGCCACAGGTGCAAATTAATGTTTCTTCATAATCTATCACATATGTTTGTGTGAAACCTTTGGCAACAAGGAGAGCTTTAAACCTCTCAAGAGTTCCATCACTCTGATATTTTACCTTATAGATCTAACGACATCCAACTGCATTTTTTCCTTTTGAGAGTGAATAGATCATCTCCCATGTTTTATTCTTGTGAAGGGCATCCAATTCTTCGTTCATAGCTAGAACCCAAGTGGACTCCTTTTTTGCTTCTTGATATGATGTAGGTTTCTTGTATTTGTCAATGGCACTGAGACATGCTAAATATCCTTTGGACAAGCAGTTATATCCAATGTGGTTTTCTATCGGATGATTCGTGGAGATATAGGTGACAAAATCATTGAGTCGGCTAGAGGGTCGAGTGAGTCTCCCTGACTTTCTGACATGTGGTGGAGAGAAACTTTCTTCTTCATCTTGCCTCGTGATTTCTTCTCCCGGATTTCCCCCATTGGGGCCAGTTTGATGTTGTTCAGACATAATTATATCACTTAACCAGTCAATGCTAGGAAGAACAAGTTGATTCTCCCTCTGAAAATTATTATCAATCAGCTTAGAAGTAAAATAAGGTATATCTTCATCGAAATGCACATCACGAGAAACATATAAGCGTTTATTCTGAACATCGTAGCACTTGTACCCTTTCTTAGAACTAGAGTATCCAAGAAATAAACATTTAATGGCACGAGGACTGAGCTTATCATTCTTGGTAGAGACAAAAACAGTACAACCAAAGGTTCTTAAGTGAGAAATCTTAATTTTCCCTCCTTTCAAAATTTCCAGGGGAGATTTATTTTTCAGACCTTTACTAGGAAGTCTGTTAATAAGATAACATGAAGTAAGAACTGCATCACTCCAAATTTTTTTTGGTACATTCATCTGGAAGAGTAAAGCTCTGGTCATTTCCAAAAGGTGTCAGTTTTTTCATTTGGCAATACCATTTTGTTGAGGTGTGCCAACACACGTGAATTGATGATCAATACCAGTCTGAGTCTCAAATTCTTTAAAGATCTGGTTATTAAATTTTGATCCATTATCGGTTCTAAGCGCTTTGATTTTGGATTCATATTGAGTTTCAACCATAGTGTAAAACTCTATAAATATTTTTGGAACTTCATCTTTGGTTCTAAGAAGATATATCCAACAATATTTGGAGTAATCATCAATGAAAAAAACATAATATTTGTACCCAGAATAGGCATCTACAGGAGCAGGTCTCCACACATCAGAATGAATTAATTCAAACATATGAGTCGTCATGCTTTCAGAATGAGGAAAAGGAGCACGAGCTAACTTAGTAAATTTGCAAGTATCACAACTACTACAGTCAATCTGAATATCTGGAAACAAAATTTTAAGAGCATGATCAGAAGAATGTCCTAATCTGTAGTGCCATGAATGACCGTGTTCTTTATTTTCTGCTAATGATGCATAACTGCTGAGATCAATTTTGTAAAGCCCCTCTGATTTTTTGCCTTCATCAATCGTCTTCCCCGTTTTTTGATCCTGAAAAATAACATTAGTGGGAGAAAAGATAACATTGCAGTCAATGTTTTCTGTGATCTGACTTACAAATAGGAGATTTGATGCGAGATTTGGAATATACAAAGCTTTAGAAATATGATCTAGTGCCCAGCTTGGTGGTTATGTCACCTCAAATTGGCAAAATAGAACAAAGGAAAGATGGGGAATCGTAATAAGATAGAGAGCTCAGATGTATATAACATGTGCACAACAGCTCGCAAACCCTGCCAAACAACCTTTTGGCAGGAAATCAGTTCCATTCGTCCCCTGTAATCCCTATCTTCATACCCCACTTTGGGATTTCATGGCTGCAAGTTGTTTTCATCAAATGGGATTCCATGGATGTGATTTGCATCATTCATTTAGTGAAAATGCAGGATCTTTTGACAATTTAAAAATCAATGGTTGACAAAATACAAAAATTTGTGATTTAGAAAATCAGATTTTTCATCAAAAACATACAATCTAATAGACATTCGTGGTAGAGCTACCATGCTGAATTTGTCTGTAAGGTCAGATTTTTATCAAAAAAACTTGCGTCATTAGATTTAAGAGAGGTAGAAAGTTGGGGGATTTGTGGGACCGAACTCGCCAACTGTGTGTGTGTGTTATCACCATGCACCATCCAGTTAGTAGTAGGGTGCCGAAAGAATCACATAATTCATTTCATGTAGGATATAGCTCAACACAATGCTTGCAGCCAAGGTTGTTAAATGCGATAAGGCAAAGCGAGGTGTAAGCCTCAAGGCATTGAAGCGTAAGCCTGGATGCCTCTAGGACCCCCTCGGTGCGCTCTCTAACTGGAATGCCTCCTCCCCGCTGGCGCTCTGCGACTGAGGGGGGGGGGGGGGTCCGGCCGCGTCACCGAGCTCTGCCTCCCTCGTCTCTGCCTCCAGAGAGTCAGGGACCCCTCTCTTCTCAGCTTGGCCTCCTCTCCAGCTTTCGAAAGCTCAGCCTCTAGTCCAACCTCCTCAATGACACCATTCCTTCCTCTATCGACCAATGTTCCATCCTCCGTGCCATATTCCTCCAATCCAACGCCCTCTCCGGGACGCTCTCGCCGAAAATTTTCAACCTCACTGAGTTGCAGATCCTCAATGTCGCCCAAAACCTCTTGACAGGGAGAATCCCCTCTGGAGGTCTTCCGGCGAGCCTTTGGTTCCTTGATCTCTCGTCTAACTCACTCTCCGGAGAGATTCCGACCAATTTGTCTGCTTGCGTGCTACATCTGCTCAACCTTTCGTTCAATCGGTTGATCGGGGAGATTCTGACGAGTTTTGGAGAGTGCTTCTCTGGAGTACCTCTGGATTGACGGAAACCTACTCCAAGGAAGCATTTTGGCGGCCCTTGCCAACTGCTCCCTTCTTCGCCACCTCAGCGTCCGGGACAACGACCTTAGCGGCGAGATTCCGACAGGGATTGATCGGCTTCTGAACCTTCAAGTGCTCGCTCTCTCGCACAACAACCTCTCCAACGTGCTCTCGTCCTCGCTTTTCTTCAACGCCTCCGGCTCCTCACCGCCACTGCTCAGGATCCTGCATTTTGGGTTTAACAAGCTCACCGACATCTTTTCGCCAGAGAACAATGCGGCGGGCGGGGTCGCAAGCTCACTGCAAGTCCTCGACCTTCAGAGCAACAACATCGATGGCAAGGTTCCCTTCTGGTTGGTGAACATGATGCTTACGCCTTAGAAGTGAAGTGTGCCTCGACGCGAGGCATGCACTTCACCCATGTGAAGCGTACGCTTCGAGCCTACAAACACCTCCATACAACGCCTCGGTTCCTTGAGCTTGCTCTTCGCCTCTAAAGTGTGCTCTCCAGGTACTGAGGTGTTTGCCTCTAACAACACTACTTGCAGCAATCTTTAATCGATGGAACGGTGTGCTCTGGCATAGGTGCACCACGTTAGCCAAACAAAAGACTTAGGCTTGAATTGTTACAATTGTTGTTAGAGACTATCAGGGCTCTTTAAGGTGCATTTAATGTGTAGGACAAACAGAACGCGCGATGTTTATCTTGGATGTGCCAGTCGCACCCTTTGTAGGATGGGGACAAAGTGGTCCTCGTGAATCAAACGTGGTACAAGCCCTTGTGCAGGGACCACTTTGTCCCCACGCAGGATTGTACCCCGAGTTAAACATGCCCTTATATTGGGTGCTTACGTGCCGCACCTCATGCCCAAGAAATACACCCTTAAATGGGAATATATGGTAGCACCTTTCTAGATGGTCATTCATACTCTCCCATGGACTCGGCTAAGACCCAAAGAGATCCAACCCACTTTTACCCCTATACCAGGCAACCAGCCACTCGATGTCTTTCTTCCAGTTATATCAGTTGTCAATTGAGAGATGACCAATTGACCATGTATATATATATATAGAGAGAGAGAGAGAGAGAGAGAGAGATTGGTAGCTGCGAAATCAATAGGTACTAAATCCATAGTCAAATGTGTTGACCATCTATCATGTGTGTTGATGTACAACTTAGCGCAAAACAAAACAAAAAAATCATGCTTTTGACAATTTTTTCCACCAAAGGGGCATTAGACAAAAATTGTCGCCGCTAATGCTCTAGGAGGAAAAATGAGCATTAGCAGCAACAAAAAATCGCCTCTAATGATCTTTAGGGGCAATTTTTGTCTATGTTAATGCTCATTTGAACGTTAGTGGTGACAATTTTGTCGCCACTAATTCTCCTTTAATGGAAAAACTTGTCATTTGGTGTTGTTTTCTTTTTTTGTGCATGACTATTTATCAGTGTGCGCGATTGACCACTGATTTAGTACCTAAGCATTTCGTAGCTACCAATTTCTCTCTCTCTCTCTCTCTCACTCACTTCTTGTTTTGGAACAAGAGCTTTTCCGTATCAGGCAGATATGGCTCCCGCCTTAGTTTGTGCTGGGAGGGCGGGTCAGGACCACGACTTCTTTGCGGCTCCTCAAGCGGTGCAAATAGACATTGTGCATGGAGTCAATGAAGGAGAATCTTTAGGGGAAAGGGGGATGATGACCGATTGCTTTCTCAAGTGATGGACTTTGATGTCACGGCGGCAACACAACTACTAGGTATCGAGTTATCGAAATTGCAACTACATGAAATCTTGAAGGATCTTACGGCCCGTGCTACAACTATGGTTTCATCAGTTAACCAGGCTTCCCCGAATGATGTGTCTTCAACGTCCTCTCGTTTGGGGTATACACGAAATGGAAGGAATGTCAGCACCACTATATCTCGCGCGCAAAGGAGAGATATTGTCTCGCCACGTCGTTCACCCCGAACACGCAGATCTTAGATTTTTTCATATTGTGTCCAATGAAGATGGCTTGCTGGAATATTTGAGGCCTAAAATGCCCGATAAAATGCTTATTCTTGTCTAATTGGATTAGACAGAAAAATTTGGATGTGATTGTTATTTATGAAACAAAGATGCAAGAGGTTTCTATTGCTTCGGTTTCAGAGTTGTGGAGGGGTGAAAGCTTCTATTTTAAAGCGGTTGTTAATCATGCTGGGGGTATTTTAATTTTGTGGAAGTCTTCATTGGAGGCGGCTCAAGTGGACCTCGGACAATTTTTGATTTCCATGCCTTTCAGTGTACAAGCTTTGAACCGCATGGTCGTGCTTACTGCAGTGTATGACCCAAATTGCGCTTCTAGGAGATTATTGTTATGAGAGGATCTAAATCGAGTGCTCACTCTGACTGATGATTGTCATATTCTATTGGGAGATTTTAACTGTTTATTGTCCATTCAAGATTCAAACAATTTAGTGATGCCCAATCTGTCAATCAGAGGATTCCAAGTTTTTGTTGCCGCTAATCCACTATACCCCATGCCATTCTCTGGAGAAAGGTTTACTTGGACTAACCGACGGGCACGACCATGTTATAGGGTGCTAGATAGAGTCTTAATTTCAATTGGATTCCTTGAAATCATCCCAGATATAAAGGGGTGGATTTTTCTCCCAACTGTGTCCGACCATGGTCAGGTGATCGTGTAATGGGGAGGAGGCTTTAGATCAGTTCGTCGATTTTCTTTCGAGCAATGGTGGTTAACTGAACCAGAGTTTCATTCAGTGGTTGAAGGGTTTTGGACTTTGAGGGTTCAGGAAGACAGGGCTGCTATTCGATACCAAAAGAAGCTTTTGCACCTAGCTAAGGATATCAAACTTTGGTTGCAAAGGCGGTCTGTGAGTAAGTTTCATGAGATGGTTGAATGGGAGGCAGAGATCTCATCAATGTTCACCCTATTATCTTTCATCGAAGGATTATCGGATGAGCAGTTGAAGGGATTGTAAAGCAGACTTGCTGATTGGACGACATTATTGAAACGTTGGAGGATAAAAGAGGAGTTGAAATGGAAGCAGCGTGCTCGGGTGAAATGGTTGGCGGCAGGGGATGAAAATACTCAATTTTTCCATTCATTTGCTTCCGATCGGTTTAGACGAAGTATCCTTCAATAGATCATAATTGACGGGGTGTTGTGGGAAGGGCAAAATCTTGTGCCGGCAATCTCTAACTATTTCGAGAAGCTTTATTCTATTCTGCCAAATATGGAAGGTAATATTGGGCATGAGATATTTCCTTCTCTTCAACCAGATCAGGTCTTAACCTTGTAACGTAGGTTTTCAGAAGCAGAAATCATGAATGCAATTAAAGATTTGTTGGGTTGGAAGGCACCGCGAGTAGATGGTTTTCCTGTAGATTTTTTTCAAAGTTTTTTGGAGAGTAGTGAAGAGTGATTTGTGTACAGTGTTTGATGAGTTTCATCGTAACTCTAGACTGTCTAGGCAGTGTCATGTCAGTTTAATCTCCCTTATTCCAAAATAAAGCATCGCCACAGATATTATGTGCTTCCGTCCCATTTCTATAATGGGAGCCTTGTATTGTATAGTTCTAAAGGTCTTAGCATCAAGACTGAAATTGGTGGCATCTAATCTATTTTCTGATTTTCAGTTTGCTTTTATTCTAAATAGGAGAGTTGAACAAGCATATATATCGGCTTCAGAGGTCATTCATTCCATGCACGTGAGTCGTACTCCTTACTTCGTGTTGAAGCTTGACTTTAATAAAGCATATGATTTTGTGTACTGGCCTTTTCTTTTGCAAGTGGTGAATCACATGGGATTCGACAACCGTTTTTCCATATGGGTGTCAGAGCTCCTTACCAATGCACAAGCCATAGTGTCCATTAACGGGATAAAGGGGGAGTCGTTTTCATTGCGGCGCGGCCTACGACAGGGATGTTTGTTATCTTCACTTTTGTTTAATATAGTGGCAGAAGGACTTGCGGTGGTTCTTAGACGCGTGCATACAAGGGGCTTCGTATAATCGTTGGATATTTATGGTTTTTCTGGGCATTTTATACAATATGCTAGTCTTCAGAAGGGCTTCATTGCAATAGATTCTCCGCGTAAAGCTTATTATCATATTTTTTGCAGCTTTGTCCAGGCTGAAGCTCAATGGAAATAAGTGTTCGGTCACGCTTCTGAATGGCGATTTGACCAGTCAAAATGCGATGGAAAAAATTTTTAACTGCGCTTTAGGGCCATTGTCGATTAAGTACTTGGAGCTACCCCTACAAGTCAAGCCAACCTCTAAAACATCATGGGCACCAGTTGTTGACAAGGTGTGTCTTAAGCTCCAGTCTTGGCGCGCCAGATATTTGTCTTTTGCAGGCATAATTACTTTGATCAGGCATGTTTTGTCAGCAATTTCGGAATTCTTCATGTCGGTTTGTGTCATGCTAGTCAACGTTGAGCAACAGTTTAAGTGTGTCCTGTCTAGCTTTTTGTGGCGTGGTGTAAATGGACCTTATAAGAGGAACTTGGTGGGATGGGACTCCATCGTTATGCCAAGGACTATGGTTGGCTTAGGAATTTTTGCTTTGCGTAAAAGGAGTGTGGCATTGACTGTGAAGCAGTGTTGGTTGGCTCATACTTCACAGGATGCATGCACAAACTTCCTCTGACTCAAATATGGTCTAATCGATTCACTTGCTGTTCATCAGGAGGCTCGTGGATCATACACATCGCATTTGAGGAAAATGTGGTTTAGGGCATTTCGTTTGTTTCTTGACAGCGATTTGGACGTGGGGGTAGACAGATCTTGGCTTTAATGGGCAGTCTCAATTGCGGGAGTTTTTCAAGTCCACAAGGTCTACCATTCTCTTTTACCTCCAGGCCCGGGCTGGATCCCCAAACATGTTTTATGGGTGAAGGGACCACCTCTGAGGACCAAGGTATTGGCTTGGTTGATTCTTCATGATTGGATACAAACTCATAACAATATCAAGAGGATGGGGTTTCAGTTTCTCAGTTAATGTGTGCTTTGTCGACAGGCTGAAGAAACCACACAACATCTTTTTTGGTTCTGTGAAGTGTTTCGAAAATTGTTTTCTGAAACTTGGAGGGCTCCATCAGTTGTTGTGCAGGTAGACTGCTTTGAATTAGATCTTATCCTCGGCCCAACTATAATTAGACGTGAAAAGAAGTGGAGGACTATTTGGAGAGTTTGGTTATTTACAGTGTGGTGGTTCACATGGATGGCCAGAAATGATGCTACTTTTCGGGATGTTCTGTTCAACCTTAACCTTTTGACTCATAGGGTCTTGGCTGATGTGCATTCTATCTTACGTATATATCTTAAAGACTTGCCTCTGCCTCCAACCGATCCTCATCTAGATGTCTGTGGTCCTTGATGAGTTTTTTGTTTTGTGTTCGGTTTTTTCTGTTTTTGTGTAAATGGTGTTTTCATGTTGTGCTGTTGTGTTTGTGCTTGTGGGACTCAACGCTTTGTTGAGTTTCACTTTTAAGTAATGTTGATCGCTTTTCGGCTCTCTCTCTCTCTCTCTCTCTCTCTCTATATATATATATATATATATATATATATATATATATATATATATATATAGTCTATGTTTCTTCCATATACTCTACATTCAAAGTTTATAATTTTACCTTTTACTCATTTTAATTTAGTGGCTTTAAATTTTTCTTACCAGAAGGGGGCTTCTTCCGTTGCAAGTGCTAGCGGATCTAATCATAAAGATAATTATAAATAAAATATAACATGTCTTTAACACAAAATTACAGTTTTATGATGCGCTATGACATACTATACTTTAATCATAATTATCTTGTTGATGAATTTCAGATTGAATACATCTTTGCTATTAATTTTAGCAATTAATTAAAAATTATATATGTTTTCTTAATTTTTTGGTACTGACTAGTTCGACCTTGACCCTAAAAAGGCATTTTGGGGTCTATTGGTTAGGTACCAACTGGCGCTTTTGACTACATATACAGCATGTTCAAACTAATGTTCTACAAGTGTTCCACCTCTGCTTGGCAGTGTGGCATTTCTCCCTAGCATACCTGTTTGCTTTTACCAACAAGAGCAATAAGAAGCTTCTTGAATAGCAATCGCTCTTTTATAAAGCTGCATAAGTGGTCTGGTTGACCAAATCATCAAGATATAAACTGATCATGTGCTGTACTTTTACTTCTGACTTTGTACTCCAAATATTTTCCAGGTGTTTTTGGCAACAGATGGCAATGGAATGCCAAGGGTCTCCTGTCTCTTTGCATAATGACATAACCAAGCCAAATCAACATCAGCAAAATTAAGAGCATGTTTGGGAGGAAGAAAAAGTCATACAGGAAAAGATTTTGTTTTTATGAGAAGTTTTAATATAATAATTTTTATATAATTCTTTTTTACTTATTTGTGCAGCATGAGAAAAATAAAATAGAAAAATACGAGAAAATTGAAAGAGACCTAAAAATGGTGGTGGGTGAGAGGAAGATGAAGATAGAGGAAGTTACTATAGCAGCTCGTGGAATAAGATGTGTTGTGAGTGGCTGGTTGCCCTAATATAAAAAGAATTTTTTGATAAAAAAAAAATCCTGCACTCTTCCTAACAGAGAGATTTTTTTGTCAAATATCAAACTTTAAAAAAAAAAACTTTCAAAATTTTGCTCCAGTTTGGAATGGATGAAAAAAAATTCTACTTTGACTTTTCCTACTATTTTTTCATTTTTTAACGTACCCTAAAAGCAAGATTGAGACAGAGACAGGAAAACTTGAAAGAAGTTGGAGATATTCTTTTTTTTTTGAAAGGCAAGTTGGGGTTAGGCAGACCCCTACCAGTTATACAATTATCCCCTTGGGTTTTGAACCTGCAACTTTCCAACACAAGGTGAGGTGCACTAGCTGCTCCACAAGTGACAAGTGTCCTATATAATTGACCCCTACTAGCTACTTTACCAACATGTCATTTCATGCATGGGCATTTTACAATAGTTTTGTGAAACATCATTTTTACCTAAGCTACTCCCCAACATGCCATGACATTGGGGGAAAGGAGCCCATAGACAAGCCGTTACCATCAAGGATAAAACAACAAGCCAACTCAAGGAACCAACCCAAGGTTAAACCAAGGGTGATAAAGAATTGGAGAAATTTTCTTAAACGTGGCAAAATTTTGGTGTCAAACTCTGGTACAACAACAAACAACAACAACAACTACGCCTTCATCCCAAAACAATTGGGGTCAGCGATATGAACCAAAAAAAGAAATTCATTTTGGGTCTTCCACATGAATCCTTTTCCTCCAATCATTTCTATCCAATGCCATGTCCTCAGTGAGGTTCAAAGCATTCATATCCTTTCCTATCATCTCCATCCAAGTCTTCCGAGGCCTACCCCGACCTCTTTTAACTAATATATTTTCCCATTTCTCCAACCTTCTAACTGGAGCATCATTAGGCCTTCGCCGAATATGTCCAAACCACCGTAAACGATTCTCTCGCATCTTATTTTCAATGGGTGCAGCACCTACCTTCTTACGTATCTCCTCGTTCCGAATCTTATCTTTTATTGTATTTCCACACATCCATCTAAGCATCTGCATCTCAGCTACACTCATTTTTTGAATATGATGTCTCTTGGCAGCCCAACATTCCGTACCATATAGTAAAGCTGGCCTAATAGTCGTCCTATAAAACTTTCCCTTCAACCGCAATGGCATTCTGCGATCGCACAACACTCCAGTTGCACTTTTCCATTTCATCCACCCAACCTTTATCCTATGATTTACATCTCCATCAATTTCTCCATACTTTTGAATGATGGATCCCAAATATTTGAAATAATCATTCACCGGTATTTCTTGCTCACCAAGCTTCACTACACTCCCATCACTACTTCGTTGCTTACTAAACCGACATTCCATATATTCAGTCTTATTCTTACTCAACTTAAAACCTCTAGCTTCCAATGTCTGTCTCCATAATTCTAACTTAGCATTAACCCCAGCTCTAGACTCATCAATCAAAACAATATCATCAGCAAACAACATACACCATGGTACATTTTCTTGAATAGATCTCGTAAGCTCATCCATCACTATCGCAAATAGAAAAGGGCTTAAAGCAGATCCTTGATGTAACCCAACCGTTATCGGAAAATTGGTTGTCACCCCTCCACAAGTGCAGACATTGGTTACTACTCCTTCATACATATCTTTAATTATACTAATGTACTTGAGAGAAACACCTTTCTTCATTATTGTCCACCAGAGAACGTACCTAGGTACTCTATCGTATGCCTTCTCTAAATCAATAAAAACCATATGCAAATCTTTGTTCCTCTCTCTATATCTTTCAATAAGTTGTCTAAGAAGATGTATAGCTTCCATAGTTGATCTTTCAGGCATAAAACCAAATTGATTCTCCGATATCATGACAACCTTCCTCAACCTAGACTCAATCACCCTCTCCCAAAGTTTCATAGTATGACTCATGAGTTTTATACCACGATAGTTTGTGTAATCTTGTATATCACCCTTATTCTTATATAAAGGCACCAAAGTACTCTTCCTCCACTCATTGGGCATCTTATTTGTTCGCCAAATCAAGTTAAAAAGATTTGTCAACCATTCTAAACCTTTCTCTCCCAAGCATTTCCAAGCCTCGATAGGTATACCATCTAGGCCAACTGCCCTTCTAGATTTCATTTTCTTCAAAGCCTCTGCAATTTCTTTCTTTTGAATCTTACGCATGAAGTCACGATTTATCTCATAAAAAGGAATGGAGAAGTCTCCAAGATCTTGAGCATGACTATCATTAAATAGTTTATCAAAATAATCTTTCCATCTCTCCTTAATCTCCTCATCTTTGACTAAAACCCTTTGCGTTTCATCTTTGATACATCTAACCATACCCAAATCCCTCGATTTCCTATCTCTCATCTTTGCAAGCCTATAAATATCCTTCTCGCCTTCTTTGGTATCCAACTTGTCATAAACCTCCTTATATACCTTAGCCCTCGCGTTTCGAACTACTTTTTTAGCTTCCTTCTTTGCTATCATATACTTCTCCAAATTCTCATTATCACGACTCTTACTTAGATTTCTATAACACTCTCTTTTAACCTTAATAGCTAATTTGACATCCTCGTTCCACCATGATGTATCCTTACCTAGTGGTGCACCGCCTTTAGACTCACCCAATACCTCCTTAGCCACTTTTCTCATGCCACCCGCTATCTTATTCCACATTGATTCTGAATCCTCCTCGAGACACCAATCAACTTCCTTAACTACTTGCTCTACAAACATTCCTTGTTTAGCTCCTTTCAGTGCCCACCACTTAATTCTAGGATCTATCCTATGTCTATCCCTTTTGCGGCATTGTCTAATTCTAAGATCTAAAATTAAGACTCTATGTTGTGTAGCTACACGTTCTCCCGGTATAACCTTACAATCGATGCAACAACCCCTATCTCTCTTTCTAAGTAGGAAAAAATCTATCTGACTCATATTAACCCCACTTTTAAATGTTACTAGGTGAGACTCCCTCTTCCTAAACCAAGTGTTTGCTAAGATCATATCATAGGACAAACAAAAATCTAAAATCCTTTCTCCACTTTCATTTCTTTCTCCTATACCATAGCCTCCATGGATACTCTAAAAACCATCCCTACTAATGCCTACATGTTCATTAAGGTCACCACCGATGAAAAGCTTTTCTCCATAAGATATCCCTTGTTCTACTCCATCTAAATCTTCCCAAAATTGATGCTTAATGGAATCATCTAAACCTACTTGAGGTACATAAACACTAATAATATTAATAATATCCGTACCTAATACTAATTTAATAAGTAAAATTCTATCACCCTTCCTACGGACCTCAACTACATTATCTATAAATTGACGACTCATAACAATCCCTACTCCATTCCTATTCCTATTTATTCCTGTATACCAAATCTTATATCCCCAAGGTTCTATCACTTTTGCTTTCTCACCTACCCATTTGGTCTCTTGTAGACATAAAATATCAATCTTTCTCCTACACATAACATCTACTAACTCTACCAACTTACCAGTTAAAGACCCTATGTTCCAAGTGGCTAACCTAATTTAAGATAATAATTTTGTGGTTAAGAACTACCCTCCCAACTAATATAGCTACCAAAGTATTGTTGCTTTTTAAATATCTCCAAACTTTTGTCAAGTTGTAAGTATATACATTTGTAAAAATGCATCCCTAATTATTCTTTATATTTAGTATAAATTTACTTTTTCTGTCTCTAATGGACAAGAAATATTCAATATTTTCAAGTGATCATAGTACAAAAGAAAACATAATTTTTATTTGTCAATCATTTTTAATCCTAAAGATGAGTCAATGGCGTGAATTAAAAGATTTAAGGTAAACCAGCCAACTCCGGAGTTGGATAAGGATTTGCCAAAACCCAATATAGATCCGACTTGCTTGAGATCTGATGTTTACATGTATTTTTAGGTGCTGATGTTATCAGATTCGAATTTTTCTTGGATTGGGTGCAAAACTTGATATTGAATCCAGATCCAATCATTAATCGGATACCACTTTGGCTACCGAATGCTGATATCTGGCCTGAATGCTAACTGTTTATGTCACTAGATGAACGTGAGTTGGATTGTTGGAATCGTGATATCAATTGTTTTTTTTTTTAAGAGAAGCCGGGGTTAGGGGGGCATTCAAGGAAAACTGAGGGGCATGCTGATCAGAGATTCATGAGCCACCCGCGGATCGAACCAGAACTCAATGGATTGACCATTCCCCACCCTCCACTATGCTCCCTTCCCAACAACCTCCACACCGATCCAGCTTTAAGCTCTTCCAGCCATAGGAGTCGTTTTTGGTGTTCAGGTTGACCCAGATTGAGTTTGCAGTAGTAAGGTGTCTGTTGGACACTACTGGAAATGGTCCTCTGCGGCAAAGGAACCCACAGGAATGACCAAACCACAAAGGCATGGGACTAAGCCAGATATCTGCAGGAGGGCATTCATGAGGGTATGTGGAAGCCGTCGCTAAAAAAAGGCGACGGCCACGGCGGAGAGAAAGGCGAGCTCAACCCCAAGGATGAGCGGCATGAACAGAGACAAGCAGCCACTTGGGGGTCCTGGGTGAGTGAGTGTGCTAAGGAGGGCCATCCCGGCCGCGTCGGACAACAGCAATTTCAAACACGGTCGATTGATCTCAGTTTAGAGATTGTATTTGCATTGATGACATACTGGTCCTTGAGGCGAGGAGGTTAGACATGATCAACAAGATGGACATCCTCCCAGTGATGATCTCCATAAGTGTTAGAGAGGCCACTTGAGAATGTGAAAGGAGAGACAAGGCACGGCTCCAGGGGTTGGCCAAGGGAGTTCATACCCTAAGTAAGATCAGGAAGAGGCAAGAGAGGATGGGCCTTAATGGGTTCCAGTGGTAGCGATAGGTTATCAGTGCTGAGGGTGAAGATGAGAGAGTGGGTGGTGTCATTGCTCCAGTAGACAAGAAGCACCTTATAAACGCAGCCCTTGCACCCCTCTTATGCAGGGAGGGGTCTAAAACTAGTTGGCAGATTTAGACAGTTGTAGCAGAAGGGATCTATGAACAGCACAATTGCCAGATTAACTACATGGAAAGATGCAAAGTTCTCATTGTATGGGTAATGGTGGAAAAGGAGCAAGCCGTTGCAGGAGAACTCTATCCCGGGGCAGAGAGACAGATATCTCCTTCATGCCCACTGGTGAGTCCTTTATCCTGAAACAGTAAACCGTGAAGGCGATGTCCCCTTGCCCACCGGAGAGTACACCCAGCTGCAACCATGCGGCAAAGGACGCCCTGTGTCAGTTTGGAAACTTGGTGATATTCACAAGTGACCCCCTCCGGATGAGGGAAAACCTTGTGAGACGGCATTGGGCTTTTTTAAAAAGTTAGAGCTAAATCCACTAAATATTGTTCTTCCATTTTCTTCAGAGAGGAAACCCAACCCTTCTCGGGCAAGAAATCCTCTGAATTTGGAAACCACCTGAACGTATCTATTCAAAATTTCTGCTCCGTCCTAACTCTTCTGTGAAAAATGGGTTGGACACAAGCCGGATCATAGACCTGAATCTGGATTTGAACATTACAAAATGAATCCGAATCCAGACTCAAGGTTGAATGAGATTAGATATGGCAGAGTCCACATCTGAATGGGTCATAATCAAGCTAGATTCAACAAAAGGAAAAGATAAAAAATAAGGTATTCAAATGTAAAAATTTACAAAGGAATTGGATTGGTTATGGATCCTAATGTAGATTCGACATTCAATGTTGGACCAACTCCGAATTTGAATAAGAGCGTTGCTTAGTTCTAAACTTCTAATACCATCGATGCTAGTGCCCAGCTTAGTTACTTATATCACTTACCAAAAATTGAAAAAGAAAAAAATGGAGATCAGGAATATAATAGAATATAGAGAGCTTATATCCAATGTTGGTTTAACCTTGGAGTTTGAATCCAGCCCAGCATAAATTGTACCATGTTCATAAGCAAATGTGAAAAGCTGAAAACACTGAGTAAATACGTGCTTGTGATTTTTTTTTTTTAAGTCTCAGCTCGAAGTGTTGAGGCAGCAAAAATCACTTCACATAACATGTACCAAAAGAAGGATCAGAACGTCAGGAAAGAACTAACAAATTGCGCAAAAGAGGAAGGTTAGAGATATAAGCTTTGGCCTTAACCTTTACAAGTAACCTTTATAAATGGACAAATAGTTCGCAAATGTGTTCCTTCACAGTTTTGTCAAAAAAACTGCATCCACTTAAAAACTTGAAATGGGGATACAGGATCTTGGTTTGCCAAAAGCATAGAGGCTTGGAATGGTCCACAAGAAAAAAAAAACATACTAATACAGGCACCTGCAGAGACGAGCTTTCTATACAACAAATGCTTGCAGGAAACACTGCAGTAATCACTGCCCACCAATCAGATCATGAAAAACAGAACCATACAAACCATACAAAATAAGTAGAAGTTACCATACGAATTCATGAGAAACAAAAACAATGTGAAATTCCAAGAAGCATTAATAATGTCAAACATTAGAGGAGGAAAGGGATTTCCAGGACAAGATACACCCCATCCTCTCAAATGCCAGACTCTACAAACCACAACAAAAAGTATATTGAAATTCAAAATCCTGCTTGTAAGTTTACATCGGCTAAGTTCAATCAAAAGCTTTTCAAAACCTTCCAATCTGCTTAAAAGATTCCGATAGTAGAAGATCCTAACGATCAGCCTACATAAACAAGTTAGGCCTTGAAGCCTTGAATGTGGTCTTCAACTTTCTGGTAGGCGGCCTAACCTTCTTAGATACCAAGGGGAACTTGATCTTAGAATCATGAAACTGTTTGGTGCTTTCCCTCTTGCAAAGTTTGGCTGGTACAGTTGCAGTTTTGATTATCTGAATGCAGGGGAACCTCACACGATGACGAGAAGCCATCTCATCGTACATTTGTTCCACAGCTCCATTAAGTGTAGTATCTCGGTATTCCTTATACATGTTGTGGTAACCAGTCCTGCTTTGATACCTCAACCAAATCCCATAGTTCTTAATCTTGGTTGGCTTCTTCTCAAAAATCTGCAGGGTGACACACCAATCAACTATAAACATTGGAGACTACAAACATTTAAATTGCCACTCTCAATTACTACCATACAATCACAAATTAGGGAAAAAAAAACACGAAGGAGAGAAAGAACAAAATATAAACAGGAAGCCCAGCAAGTTAGCTGAGATAGCTGCCGCTGAGTGGCAATTGAGATGCTTCGGATAGGAAGTTCCAAGATAAACTAGAATCACGAGCAAAACTATTACAATTAGGTGAAACATAAAATTCAAACTATTAAGCAGAACCTACATTCACTTCACCATTACACTACAAAAGCAACTCGACCAAATAAATCAAAATCAAACTAAATCTAAGCAGTATGAAGAATTCACATCACAGTAATTGTAGTACCATAAAATTTGTCCATAATTTCATATCGTTTCAAATAAAGAGCATCATTTCACAATGTTGGATCGAGTAGAACTACATTTCCAAGCTGCTACTAACATTACATCCTGAGTTTGATCTACCAAGTACCAACCATACACATATAAAAAACCAAAAAAAAAGGAGGAAGTTTAAGGCACCTCATTGATCGCAAGGATTTGCCCATTGCTCTTCTTGACTTTCTTAAGCTTCCTCAAGAAGTACCTGTCAAAAATCACCGAAATCAAAATAAAACCCGAAACGCAACTCACCGAAAGAAAACGACCCCCCCCCCCAAAAAAAAAAAAAAACAGCACAGAACCGCGAGACAGAGATCCAAAGCGTTACCAGAACTTCGATTTCGCCCGGACGTCGTTGGTGGCCCAGAGCTTCATGCGGTAAATCTTCGGGTGCTCGTCGGTCGCCGTCGGGAGAGCCCGGCCGACGACCTGGTACTGATGAAACTGCAAATTCCCCGAGAAAAACCAAAACGTAAGGGAAAAATCGGAAAAAATCCCAGAAAATTCACGGAAAGATAAGCAGGAAAAGATAAGGAAGATGAGAGAAAAGAAATAATGAAGAAGAAGGGTTTAGAAGGCGAACCCTGAACGAAACCATTTCTGCAACTGCAAACCCTTCGCCGAGAGACAGGGTTTTTCCCCTTCCCTTTGCCCCCTAACAATATTATTAGGGCGTCAAAACGAGGGTGGGGATTGTTGGTTAGGAAAATAAGCCTGCATTCTCCTTAATTTACGGAAAAGCCACTACATTTTATGGCGCAAACGGATCGGATTTGGGACGGATCATACCACTTCTGAATCCGATTCCGAATTCCAAATATCAACAGTAGATGTGAATCCGAATCCAGATCCGATGAGTAAGGTTGGATCCAGTTCTAAAATATAAGTAGCAATAGTGGATCCAGTAAAAAAAAGTGAAAAAGCAAGCTGTTTACATGTAAAAAATGGAGATGGATCTGAATCATATTTTGATTTAAATCCGATACCAATCCTAAAACAATCTGATTTGAAAGTTTTCGAATGTATATTCAGATCTTACTTCAAGGAATCGAAAATAACATGTCAGACTCGGGTCGGATGTCTCACCATATCTGATCCATTTGCACTCTTGCTGCATTTTGAAGTCGGTCTGATGAGTGGTGCCAGAGTCAAACCCGGGGAGGTTCCTTCCCTGTGATGCCTTGCCAAGCAGACAGGTTCTCACCGATGCTTATGTGTGTGCACGTGCATGAGAGAGAGAGAGAGGTCAGTTTTGACTGGGCTAGCTCCAAGCCCGGTTGATTCAGTATTCCAAGGGCTGTCAATCGGCTAGACTTGGTCTAGACTCGAGCTGGACAACGGGCCAGATGGCCTGTGGGTTTCTCACGGCTCAGCCAGAACGGTGTTGGGCATGGACCTAGTTTTCAGAAGGCCCAACCTGAATCAGGTTTAAACCCGACAAGACAAAATCAGTAATGTGTTTCTTCTGCCTACTTTCTCGTTCTGCCCTCCTCAAAAATCATCGTTTTTGGTATTTTTTCTCACATCTTACACCATAGATGTGATGTACAGGTTTTGCTTAGTGGGAACCGGCATTTGGATCACCGGAATCTGACCTGTATACAGGTTTTTTCGGTGATCCAAAATCAATGGCTGTGAAGGTACCAGATGGTAAAGTATGTGATTCAAAAAATGGATTCATCTTGGATCCCATTTATTTTTTGTATTTTTTTATTTTTTTGTTAAAAGAACTTATAAATTCAAAGATGTGATTGAGAAATGTTGTGAATATTATACACTTGCAACCAGATCCGATCTGGTCCAAATTAGGCCCATGGCCCTAACGGGAGGGCCCGGGGGGGGGGTGTTGAATTAGACCTGGGTCCGGCCTGAATCGGGCATAGGCCAAACCCAGTTAGTCTACGGGTCAGGGCCCGCCAATGGCCCAGACAAGCCCATCCACTAATCGGGCTGGGCCAGCCCTAGTCTAGACCAGTCACAAATATCACCCATATTTTGAAAATATCCTTGATAAAATGAGGATATTTTCAACGAACATTATATCCAAAATTTGAAATTATTGCCTATTTTGAAAATATCACTTTTTCAGTTCAATGTTAACATAATAAAAACTCATTTTGCCTAGTTTTTAGATTATTTTATCTATATATACTAAAGATATTTATATAATTTTTTCCAAAATTTCCTAGAAAAAATTTTTTTTTTCAAAAAAAAAAAAAATTGGAGATAAAATAAAAAAATGGCTACAATTATTAATAAAAATCTATTTCATATGAACAAACCAAACTATTTGCTGCAATCAGGGCTGGGCTAGGATTGGGCTTTTACAAAAAAAAAATAACTGTTTCTGGAGGCAAGCCCAGTCCTGCCCCCCCCCCCCCAGCTCCGCCTATGAAGGGATCTATTTTATCATGTGTAAATGAGCATATATATTTTATAATTTTGACACACTTGCATATATATTTATTATTATTATTATTATTATTATTTATGCAAATAGTTTTCCCCTCAATTTCTTATATTTAAAAGCAATTTCAAACATAAAAAAATTCATCATTATTTATTTAGCCTATTTTTTTTTGCTAAATAAGTTTTATTCATTTGGATCATCAAGTTGACATAGGATCCATTTAGATTTAAATCCATATTTTGTTTGGGTTTGAATTTTAATCCATAGCTTGGATTTGATTTCTAAACATTTTAAAGATCCATACAATGACTTGGATCTAAATCCATACAGTTTTTTTAACGGTATGGAATTTTAAATTTTTGAAGACTTTTGTTTATAAGAGTTTTTTAAGGCCTCTTATAATTATGCCTAACGTTTTGTATGTTTTTTTTTATTATTATATTTTTTATCCATGACTGGTAACTTAGGTTACCAAGTTATGATTTAGAACCCTTTTTTTTATCCATGTCTTTTGGTAACTTAAATTACCAAGACATGGATGAGAAAACCCTAGATGGTGAGACCCAACCTCATTTGGAAGGTCCTCACTTTTTTGACTTGTTGAAATCCCTATTAATTAGGTTTTTTTTATAGATTTACATTCACTTTCACCGTGATAACTCTCCTATTTGCCGTTTAGAAAGCTCAATATAGAAAGCAACCCTTGACAACAAATGGTAAGGTTGAACTTCACTTCACGATCCTGGGCTGCCATCCAAATTTTGTAGGATTTATTTCTTAAAACATTCACATCTTTTGTAAAAGCTTGCAACAACTGACTGGTGAAGGATAACAAGTACATCTTCTCTCTTCCTCTCTGTGTTTTAGGAGGCTAACGTAGCCCACTTAGGGTTCCTCTTTGGTCATAATGAATCGGTGATGATGGTTAGGGGATGAGTGAAGTTTAGAGAGGACCTCCTTTTCTTCTTCCTTTTTTCCTCCATCACCTTCCTGCCACAGTATAGAACTCCTACTCTCACCCAACGTTAAAACCTTGTTTGGAGTATACGTTTTAACCAAGGTTGTTAAATGCGATGAGGCGAAGCGAGGCGTTGAGCCTGTTATGAAGCGAGGCATAAGCCTCGAGGCATTGAAGCGTAAGCTTCATGATCAAAATAATAAAATATATAATATTAATAAAATAATGAATTTTTATTAATAATTTTACCGTAAAACATAGATGACGGTGCAGGCCCTTTTTCTTATTTTTTCTCTTTCCTTTTTTCCTTTTACTTTACTTTTTTTTTCTTTTTCCACCCTCTCTTATAAACGGTGCAGGCCCTTTGGTTTCCCACTTTTACGAAAGGGAAAACTGAGAGAAGATGGAAGGTCGGGGGGGCAACGCCGTCCTCATCTCTGACACCAAAGATAGGCTCGGCCTGCCCCTCTTTAGAACCACCGGCATGGGATGTCCGGTGGGTGGAGGTTCGACGAAGGGACAGCTTTTGATCGTCGATTCAATCTATCGTTCTTGCCCTAATTCGCATCTCCAATCAATGATGGACGCCGCTTCCTTGCTCTCCTGCTTGGAAAATCTCGAAATCAAAAACCTTCGTCGGGACTTCACCGCCTTCTTTCAGCCTCTCCTGCAACACCAGAAGGAGAAGCAGCAGAAGAAGAAAAAGGGGTTTTCCTGCAGAGCGCCTTCTGTTTCAGAACTCGCTCGTCGTCTTCCTCGAAGTTGGAGATTGTAGAGCTCAGCAAAAATCGTAAGATTTTTGGGGATTTCGTGAGGCAGATTTCCTTTTTTGGCATTCTTTTTTAGTTTAAATTTGCATTATTTTTGTTTTTTCGTTACGTAGGCAGAGCGCCTTCTGTATAAGAAGATTCAGAACTCACTCGTCGTCTTCCTCGGAGTTGGAGATTGCAGAGCTCAGCAAAAATCGTAAGATTTTTGAGGATTTTTAGTGTTTCGTGAGGCAGATTTCCTTTTCTGGCATTATTTTTGAGTTTAACAGAGAATTTGCATTATTTTTCTTTTTTGTTACGTAGGCAGAGTGCCTTCTGTATCAGAACTCGCTCTTCGTCGTCCTCAGAGTTGGAAGTTGCAAAGCTCAGCAAAAATCGGTATGATTTTTGGGGATTTTATACTGTCTCGTGAGGCAGATTTCCTTTTTTGGCATTTTTTTTTAGTTTATCTGAGAATTTGCGTTATTTTTTTCCGTTGCTGAGCTCTGCGCGGAGGCCAGGTCTGGTGACGCTGATGCTTACGCCTTAGCAGCGAAGCGCATCTCGATTCGAGGCTCACGCTTCACCCATGTGAAGCATGTGCTTCAAGACTTAAATGCTTCACTACAACGCCTCAGTACCTTCAGCGTGTGCTTCGCCTCTGAAGCGTACGCTTCAGGTACTGAGGTGTTCGCCTCTCACAACACTGGTTTTAACTACTTCAAAACTCCTGTGTCAGGTGCAACCAGAACGTTGAAGTTGTCGACGTAGGTCAGGATGCTCAGTTCGCCTGAATTTTGCCCAATTGGGGAACCTGCAGGCTTAAACCCAATGCTTATATCTAGTGGGACTGATGCCAGTTTCTGATGCAACGAGAGCCCATGCCGTTATGCTTGTGGATGGTTGTTTTTCCCAAGTCCAACATGACTGTCGTTGCAATCAGGTCATGTGGAAATATTTTCTGGTTTATAATGGTTAGTATTTTTTCATCTGCAGAAGGTTTAGGTTGCTCTGGTTCCAACTGCTTTGATGATGTTGTGAACAATGTTGTTTCTAGAAACCATATCAAGAAGATGATATGTTGTTACATAATGATATGGATAACAACGTCCCTGGCTAACAAAGAACCAAGATGTTTTAAATGATGAGATGATCTATGATAAAATCTACCATCATCCCTTAAGTTTATGGAGTTCCCACCCACCAGCTTATGTTCATATCACCAGTTGCATTTCTTGAATGTTCCTCCATTGGCAGATCTTGACAAGGTCATGGTGATATGATTTTTGCTCAAAATAGGATAGAATCATTTTTTTTATTCTACTTGTTTCCAATCGTTATCCCAAGTAGGGATGGGGTTTGATCCAGACATGTCCTATACCAAAGAAAGTCTGATCATAATCCAGATCAGACTAATAGAGTCTAATTAATATATTAAGTGGAGTGTAGTTTATGAAGTATTTTCATACCAGACCCAGACCAGAGTTTCTTAGATTTTTATTATCATTTTATTGGGTACAGTTTGGGTCAGGTTTATTCAATCCTTAAAGGACCTGATTTTGGCTTTTTTATGGTAGGTCTAACTAGACTTGGGTCCAAACTCGATTCTTTTATATTTTCAGCTCCATATCTTGAGACTGTTTCATATTTTGTGAAACTCAATTGGCACGTAATTTTTTTGTTTCAATTTCATTAAGTATAATTTTTTTTCAATAGCTCCCACTAGTTCACAATCACATCAGATTCATGAGGTAAAGTTTATTTCAATATTTCATAAGCTATATCGGGCTATCGAGAAATGGTGCTCAATATCAAAGATTTACAACCTTTTTTTTATGGTTTGAATCACTTGGTTATGGATCTTTCTCATTTGGATCTTTACTCAATTCTTAAAATAGCATAAGTTTTAGGATTTTTTTACTTCTTGGACCCAGAACGGCCTACGTAAGATCTTTACTCACTTCTCGAAGGGACGTGAACTATGAATTCATTTACTTCTTGGACCTGAAAGGGCTTGAATTAAATCTTCACTCATTTCTGAAAGGGCATGAGGTTTGGATTCATTTACTTCTTAGACCCAAAAGGGTTTGGGTTGGACCTTCACTCACTTTCCAAAAATGTGTGAGGTTTGAATCTATTTTACTTATTGAACCCGAAAGATTTTAGATTGAATTTTCACTCACTTTCTGAAATGACATGAGGTTTGGATCTATTTTGCTTATTGGATTTGAAAAAGCTTGAGTTGGATTTTCACTCACTTTTCGAAAAGACACGAGATTAGGATTTATTTTAATTATTGGACCTGAAAGGGCTTGAGTTGGATCTTCATTCACTTCTCGAAAGGGTGTGAGTTTTGGATCCATTTTACTTATTGAACCCAAAAGGGCTTGAGTTGGATCTTCACTCACTTCTCAAAAATGTAAGAGGTTTTGATTCATTTTACTTATTAGACTCGAAAGGGTCTGAATTGGATCTTCACTCACTTTTCGAAAAGGCATGAGTTTTGAATTCATTTTACTTATTGGACTCGAAAGGGTATGAGTTAGATCTCCACTCACTTCTCGAAAGGGCGTGAGGTTTGAATCCATTTTACTTATTGAACCCGAAAGAACTTGAATTAGATCTTCACTCACTTTCAAAAGGGTATGAGGTTTGAATCAATTTTACTTATTAGACTCAAAAGGGCCTCAGTTGGATCTTCACTCACTTTTCGAAAGAACATGAAATTTAGATCGATTTTACTTATTGGACCCGAAAGGGCCTGAATTGGATCCTTACTCACTTCTCAAAAGGGCTTGAGTTTTGAATCCATTTTGCTTTTTTAGATTTAGAGTTTGCAAATTATGGATTTGGACTCGATCTTCAAAAGGGATCAAGCTGGATTCAAACCAAAAGGTATATGGTCATGCATTTGGACCTAATAGCTTATAAGTGTTAGATACTTTAGTCAAATCCGTGAACAATCTATAATATTTAACCTAAACCATAATATTGAATAACAAATAAGTGAATCCAACGTCAACAAACCATAATTTCAACTTTGATATTAACATCCAGTGAATTTGTATTAACCACCAAGAAGGGAAGCTTATCAAAGAGTGCATTAACATATTTATGAGATGTTTAGCTTATAGCTAAATGTCATCATCAATACATTAACCAAATTATTCAAGCCATAAATAAATATTTTTCTTTTCTTTTCTTTTCTTTTCTTTTTATATGGAGAATTGATATTTGCATAAATTTTAAAGTGCTTTAGTCTTATATTGTTATCTTCATGGCATTCTTCATTTTAAACCTTGGATGCTTCTGTAACAACTCCTTAGCATTTTTCATGCTCATCAACAAACCATATTTATTATTAGACCATATATGAGAATGACCTAATAATTACCATATAGTTAAATTCATGCAACAAAAATGAATAATTGTTTAAGTTAAACTGCAAGGCAATTTATTAGACAGATTTTTATTTGCACTTTATACTCGTGCATGGAGTTATTACATTTGAAAGAGAAAGCAAAATTATTTGATGCCCCTAAGCAGTTTATACTCGTGTGAAGCTTTTCGCATAATAATTATTCATACAGTTTATACTCTTCTAGTAAGAGTAGTCTTCATGCAGTTTAGGCTTTTGCAACTAGGAGCATTTTCTTTCATGCTAACTATTTTTTCAAAAAACGGTCATTTATGATAAGAACAATATATTTGTCATCTAGAGATGTCACTCTATAAGCACTATTTACAAACACTGCCTGTATCACATACAATTTCTCTCATTTGGGCTCGAATTTACCACACGAACGTTCATATGGAATAATAAGATGTCACATCATCAACATTAGATCTCATTTTATGAATGATATATACTTCATATTTTGATCATAGGCATTAGTCACTCTTGCTTGATAAACTTATAATGATTAATGAGTTTGCAACCTTCTTTCATCTAGAGAATGAGTTCAACATAACGAATTCAAGGTCCTTCTTTCTAAGTCAACGAGTTGTTAAATGCCATCCTTAGGGATTTGAATTGGACTTTCAAGGGTAGTATTGCTTCAGAACCATAGACAAGAAAATATGAGGTACAATTGGTAGTCGTTCGGTATGTCGTTTGATACGCCCAAAGCACTTAACCCAACTTTTCATGTCAATTTCTTGTTGCCACTGACTATTTTTTTCAAAAACCTGCACAAAGTTTTATTAAATGCTTCAGCTAGTCCATTTGCTAGGAGATGATAAGGCGATAAAAATTTTTACTTGATTTTGAACTTTGTGCAAAGTTTTTCCACTACTTGATTCTTAAATAGAGGCATATTATCATAAGTTATTGACTCTAGGATTCCAAATCGATAAATGATGTTGGTATGCAAAAAAATTATAAATATTGCTCCAATTACCGTTTTGACAGGTATAATTATAGCACATTTAGAAAAATAATCAATAGCTGCCAGAATATATTGATGATTTGAAAGCAATAGGACCAATAACATATAAACCCAAAGATACAATGGGCCAAGATGTCATGGTGGGCTAATAGTAGCCGATTTTCTTTAATTGATTGCCCAATTTTGGATCGAGTTGATGATCACCGCAAGATTCTTGATGTACTTCATGTAATACTATAGTAGCTTCTTTTCTTGTGAGACATCTCAAAAGAATTTCATCATAAGATCTTCGATAGAGGGTGTCATTTAGCACCATGATCTAGGGGGCCATCCTTCTGATTCGTATACATTCTTCTCACTCTTGAGGTAGTTGCCCATTTTGTAGGTAGTCATAAATAGGTTGTTGTCAATCATCTTTGATGAATTGTACTTTCACCGTATTAACTTTAGCTACCTCATCCTCGTCAGAGGTTGGTGAACAACTACTTTGTGAACTATGAACTTCTACAAAATCTAGATATTGTACATTATCTTGTATGCCTCCGAAGGCCATTTCACTTGGTCGTGATTGATAGGTTGCTCTATATTCTGCTCGGCTAAATATGCCAGCTCTTCTGGATGGTCTTGCTTGTCCCATTATGTTGTCTTCATGCTTAATATCTCTCGACATGGAACAATATTAAAATCAATGATAATATTGCCGTCCATATCTCTTTTCATTTGTGTCTTCCTATTCATATTACCAATGGGAGCGCCAATAAAATATCGTCAACAATAGATGTTTTTTAGTATAACATAAAATATCGCCAGGATTAAATTATTATTGATGATGATAATTTATAGTTGCTATTATTTTGGTCGGAAGCCTTCAAGTCTTAATAACGTGGAGTATGGAGCATACCTAGGGGTGTCAACGGGTAGGGTTTGATTCAGACCCAGGTGGAACAAGACTTGAACCCAATTTTTGGGTATGGTATTGGGTGTAATCGGGTCAACTATATAAGAGAAATCATACCCGCACCTGATAAAAACTGCATGAACCATAACCGGACCATACCTGGTAAAGTAATATTTTTTTATCATTTTTACATTGAAAAAATTGCATGCCTTAATCAAAACTCAGGTCGGGTCCGGGTCTGGTATAAAATTTCACAAACTATATATACATGGGTCCATGTATTAATCGGACCTTCGGGTCTAGACCCAGGTCATAATCGGGTTTTCTTATTTGTCACCATACCCAGACCCTATAGGGTTTGGTCCGGGTAAACCAGACCCATTGACATCCTAAGGAATTTTAGAGCACCAATGGATCAGATCTTACTCCTGATATTAGCGGATCATATCTGTTCTAAACTGCGTCAACCAATCAGGCTGGACTGACAAGATCCAAATGGTAGTTAGACCCAGGTCTGGTTTGGGACTGCTTTAAAACCTATCTACTTAACATCGTCCAGCCTTCCTCAAAAAGAAAAAGAAAAACATCGTCCAGCAACATTACTGTAAAATATTAAAAAAACCCAGCAGATTAGGTTCTTATCATTGGATCAGGTGCAATGTCATTGCACACTTTTAGTGTGCTTCTGCACCTGATCATTCACTATCCTTGGGGCAGATCTCCAACAAGTGAGATGTGCGGTGGGATTTGTGTTATATTCAATATATATGACCTGATATGGACGGATATGAGTAGGGCCACCGATTAATTAGGTCTTGGTGTTCTCGTCTCTGAGGAATAGAACTGAAGAATGGATTGCTGTTCCTATTGGTGGCGTGGACTGATTCACAATGTAGAAAGGGACGCTTCAATGAAGTTAGGTGGGGGGGGGGGGATTACTCTCTCTCTCTCTCTCAACACGTCATTGCAGGAAGAATTGTTGGGACAAGTAAACTGGTTGTACAATCGAGATTGTGATTTAGCACTCGACTATCATCAAGCTGTCAAGCAAAATCTAGGAATAGAAGAAAAGAGTCAAAACCCAAGTGCTGATACCTATTCCTTATTAGACCCATCTCCACTACTTATGACAAGCACACATGCACACGGATCTATTTTTATTTGAATTTTTACCTTATATTTGCTCGTTTTCTTTTATAGTTGACAAGCACACATGCCCGCCTCTCCCTCCCTACTTTAGCCCCCCCCCCCCACACTAGAGAGTACAGCAAGTTTCGACCTTTCGACAAGGACCACAAAGCAACTAGTGGTGGACATTGGGCCGGGCTGCCCGCACGCAGCTTATCCGGCCCGACTCGGGTCGGGCTCAGGCCCCAACTTGGTCCATGTGCAAAATGCACAGGGCCCGACCTGTTAACAAGGTCGGGACTAATTAAAGGGCCTGGCCAGACCAGAACCAAGCCCTAATATAATTGAGTCAGGCCAGGTTTGGGCCAGAATATAATTGAGTCAGGCCTGAATTGGGCCAGGTTGGCCCGATGTCCATCCCTAGGTGCGACATGTGGGTTTCAAACTTATGATGGCCTGTCAACTTGGTGACATTCACATGTTACCTCTACCAGATGAGCGAAGCCCTTGTGAGCTCGTATTTGGACATGATATCTATGTATTTGATCCATATTTAAAACTTTCTTTTTTATAAGTCAATCCATATTTAAAACTTGATAAGCGACACTGTAAGACTTAGATATAAAGTTTATCAAAGTGGAAGGTTTCGATCTCTGAGAATTGGAACCTCTCGCCAATAAATTGACAAGAGATCCTGTAAACAAGTGATGTCGTGGGACAATTTCTGGTTTTTGTTGTTTTCCAATTTTTCAGCTTTTTAAACCAATAAAAATTCTAGTTATTTTCAGTTATCCTTGTTTATAGTTGAGTTTTGGTATCATACCTACAAGCTTCAAGAATGCCCTACATGAGAGAGAGAGAGAGCATTTATCATTCAACATTACCAAAATACATCCAACCGAATATTGGATGAGAGAGGAACATAAGAGTAAGACAGCCACCATCTAGATGGTGTCTGCAGAGTACAAGTAGATCCAAAACCCCCGTCTCTACTATGTAATTTAAGAGTCAGATACACATCAAACATAACCAGCTGATGTAGCCTTCCAAAATTGAATTTGATGCCCCTGAAAAAGATATCGTTTCTTTCAGTCAATATCACCCACCATGCTGAAAACAACCATACCCGCCACAATAATCTCCCTTTTTTTTTCGTAAACTCATGAGACCAAACAAGAGGTCCCGAATAACAGAACTCGAACGCGTTTGAATAGGTGATGTACCCCAAGTTTGAAAGAATAGGTCTAAAACTACCGAGCAAAACCAAAATATGTGAGTCGTGTCCTCTACCGCCTTCTCGCAAAGAACACACATACTTGGAAATTGAAGCCCCTGTTTCTTGACATTAATCTGGGTTTGAACACGATCCAGAGCCACTAACCATGCCAACGCTTTTGCCCTTGGAGCGGGCCCCTTACCCCATATACAATCAATGGAAAACCAATCCATCCCGGATGACAACAAAGAATAAGAAACTTGCTTAATGAAGAACCTATCTCCGCTCGCCATGGCCCAGTGAAGCCACGGGCGGCCATGGTCAGGCCTAAGATCCCTGTCACTGAAGGAGCGAAGTGTTTCCGCCACTCCAACCAGAGGAACGAACGGCACACTGAACTGGGCGTCGAAAGAAGGGAGTCAGGTAAACTACCATATTTTTCCTTAACAAACATAGCCCAAGAATATGGAAATGTGGAAGCGACCCATGCCCACTTCAAGACTAAAATGATGCTCATCTTTCTCAGAGCCGGAATTTTCAAGCCGCCACGCTGTCTCGAGAGAACCATCTGCTGCCAAGAAACAAGTGGGTACTTTTTGTGAGACGCATTCTCAGACCAAAGAAAATGTGAAAGCAAACGGTTAATCGTTCATTCTACTGTCATCTGTATAATGGACATGCTCATACGAAAATCTGATAATCTGGCCAAAACATGGTGAATGAACGTCAATCGTCTCGCAAAAGATAAATATCGGGCCTTCCAAGACTGCAATCTCCCTTGCACCTGCTCTATAGAGAGAGAGAGAGGCCTTGACTTGTGACCATTAGATTGTTACTTACATATAACATTTCATGGAATGGGGATCAGGTGCAGTGTTGTCAGAATCCTCTATCGCACCCTGAATCGATTTTCAAAATGATTCAAATAACCTGCTGATTCCAATTAGAGTTGAATCTGCTATTTTCTAATCAGCAAATGACATGTACTGTCAGAAAAATATTAAAATAATATCTAAGATATTAAAATTATTTTAAACCCTTTTTAAACTTTATTTAAAAAGAAGCCAGTTCAGCTTGTTTGGTATTGAATGTTTACTGATATGATACGAATAAACCGATTCTAGCGGATCAGCAATGAGATTGACAACATTGGTAAACCCCTTAACTTGTAATCCATGTATTTATTGTTACAACAACAGAGCTGGGGGAGTTAAGGACCCCTTACTTTACAACAGTTATTCAACCACCTAAACACAGTAGTTTTCTAGGTTGTAATGTCCCATCATCATATGGTGGCGTGCACTAACTACTACTACCAAACGAGCAGCGCCCTGTTGGTATTTACAGATTGTTACCCACAGATAACATTGCATGGGGGCAGATCATGTGAGAGGCATTCATCTTCTATTTAAACGGTCTTCCACACACTGTCACTGTGTTCTTTGTATCTTAGATAAGTCCCACAAAAATTTTCAGAGCCATTGATGCTGTAGATGAAGAGCATATAAGACATACAAAATGGACTGCTGAAAATTAACCCAAAAGTTTGTGGTTGGAAGACAACTTGCAGTATGAATGGTACCAGAGGCACCTTTGTTCACAAGGGACTCTCACCTGATCCGCTCTCATAACAGTTCATGAGAGAGAGAGAGAGAGAAATGTAAAGGCCTAACTTACAGTAATCCATGGATGGTTACAGGTCAATGTTGTCATTATCAGTGTAGGGCCTAAATCTTTCAAATCGATTCAGATAACCTGATGCAGACTCAAACCCAATCAAGCTGAATAGGCCATGTTTTACTTTTCAATATAAATGATCATTATAAATTAAAATATTATAAAAATATTACAACATTTTAAAAATATAATATTAAAATTCTGCTTAGTGCCCTTATCAAATCCGTTTTGAGCGGCCCTATACAATACCAATGGGCAGACCTATTAGCATTGATAGTGAGATAACATTACAAGAGAGAGAAAGAGAGAGACCCTAATTCTGTGTTTGGGAGGAGGGTGTCAGAGACAATTATTTGAGTTAGATTATTGCAAAAATAAAATAAAATTGAAGAATGTTTGGAAGAAGGAATGAAGAGAATCATGAATTTAGGCTGAGATTTTGGAGGTTATAAATCCTCACATTTACCTTCTTTCAACTCCTTTCGTAATGAGGAGGTATTTACAACTCCTTACTTTGAAGGGATTCTGGTGACTAGTTACTAAAAGACGTTGGTTGACTAGTTACTGAAAGACATTCACCTCTCTCTCTTTCATGTTAGTCATTTTTGGATCTAGGTAATCCAACATTGGATTTGGATAAGAAACAATATTGACTTCATAACATTAAGGAATCCTGTTTGGATTTGGAGTCATAGCTGGACCTTGAATTTTTATATAAAAATCATATTTAGGATGAATATCAACCAGATATTTTTTTTGTCAATTCTAATTGAATGAACTCATATTCAATTGGATATCTGGCCCATATCTAAATGCTTTAACAATAGAATATTTTTTTTTATCGAATCTAACTGAATGAATTCATATTTAAATAGATATCTAACCCATATCTAAATTCTTTAGGTTTGGTCAAAATGTATTAGATTTGTTCAAATCTTTGGTCTGAACATAAGCTTTATTTTTTATATCGATTTAGATTTACATATTAAAAGTATTTTGGATTAAAATCAATGTTTGGAAACAGATATATGGTTAGATTCAGATCTAAAATGTAGGTTTTTTGGCCATTATTATTAAGAAGCATGAGGTTGATAGTTGGGTGGGCTTAACAAATTAGACAGCTGATTGAAATGATAATCTATCTCTTTTTTATTTTTTAATGGCACTTGTGCTGTTAGTTTGCATTTTTTCTAATTATAATCCATATTATATATAAATTTGGTTTTCACACAAGACAATTATTTGAATATTACTTATTTATCAAAAAAATTTAAACACCAATTATGCAATTAAATATGATATATCTTTTCTCTATATTCTTTGCTACTCAATTACCATGATACCGCCCAAACAAGGTGAACAATCAAGACTAGTTGAAAGCTTGAATCCTTGAAGGAGTTGTTTATGCTTCCAAACAAAAGAGGAGTCTCCAACTCCTTTGAAATCCATTTCTCTTCCAATCCAATAGTTGTACTTCCCCCTACTCTTTGCAAACTCCCTCCAACACCTGTTCTCAAGCAGAGCCTAATAAAATGTCTATGGTTACATCATTCACACATATGTGGCATTTAAACAAGTCAATGACCTAGCAAGACCGCCACATTAAATTCATTCATTGCCATCTTTTACACGAACACGCAATTCCCTCCACATATTTTTCTTTGACCACAAGCTTACCTGTGCTTTGCAGAAGCATATATTTTAAGACCAAAATTAGTAGGTGGCCTACTTGGAATGCCTCATTTTTAGGCCAATTTATCATACAGCCAAAATAGAATGATGAGAGTTCATATCATTGGCTTGTTCATACCACATTATCCCCAAAACTAGCTAAAACTTTAGCTTGGTTGGGTTGTAAAGCTGGACTATATATGTTCTCTTCATTGTAATCGTATCAGGAATATTTTGAAAATATAATGTAAAACGTGATTTTTTTTTTTAACAGCTCTTAAGATTTGAGACTCAAACCAAGCGTGGTCTTCAACATCATTTTATGCATCAATATTTGAATCTTGACTCAACCAAGTGAAAGACTATTTGCCAACTAGCTTTTGAATCTTGACTCAACCTAAGTTCAAACCAACTACTAGGTGAGTCTTGTAAAGTTGTGACACACTAAAGCAAGACTAGAAAAGAGGAAAGAAGGGTCACCAACCATTAGTTTGCCCATTGGGACCTTTTATTATTGCATAGTATAAATAAAAATATACTTGTATGAAACAAAGGGCCAAATGGGAGACAAGTCCCTAACAAAGTGGGAAAGTGTGGATAAAAAAAAATTCAGTCTTTCCTTCCAAGTTGAGGGTCCACCTTTTTGGGTCAATAACAGACCAAATGTTGGCTTGTTGAGCACTCATAACCAAGCAATTAGAAAAGAATTTAAAAAGGGTTTTGGACTTAGGGTTGAGTGACCGGATTGTCTACATTTTCCCAGGGATTTGGGCTCCCAGGATTCAAAGGAAACTTTTAATGGCCGACAGGAAAATCTTGATGCTGGAAAGTTCCACATGAATGTTGAAATGCGGCTCACGTTTGTCACCTTTTATTTGATCCTTAGCGCCCGTTTGTTTCATGGGAAACTGACCCGTTTTCGTATGGAAATGGATCATTTTTCTCACTGGGGGAAAACAAACACCCGTGATGCCCCGCGAATTGGGGCCCTCCATTTTCATAGGAAACTGCTGCTTTCCTGAAGAAACCAGCGGCAGTGTTGTTTCGAAAGTCACCGCCCTTGAAACAATCATTTTCATACGAAAAGCACACTGCCCTTGGAATTTGTGTCTAGAGGATTGACCAATCTTTTTTTTTTTTGGTTTTATAATATGATGCACGATTAGGTACTCATTAATGAATCTCATTTTTATATTACATGTCCAATAATATAGATTAGATCATTTAGAGAATGTTTGTTAAGGGCTAGGGTATGGCTCGGACCGGGTAAAGACTGCATCCCAACATACTGGACCCGATAAAAAAAAATGCGAAATATGTTGATTGAATTGGGAAAAAGTTTGATCTAAACCTACGTTTGAAACGGTTTCTAAAATTGGAATCCGTTTCAGGATGCCCATGTTTATAAATAGTGGCAAAAGTTTAAACATGGCCATTTATAAAGGTTATGAAATTCTTGAGAGATTTTCAATATTTTCATGTTTGATAAATTAGAAAAAGTATTTTAAAAAAATTAGATGATTTTTTTTTCTTTTTACTTTGCTGATAAATGCTTATATATCATGATAAAATCACAATATATTCATTTGGACAATAAAATCATGATATTTTGGAAAATATTGTGATGTTATTCTTTATGCCCATCAATTTTCATGGTATTTTCAGATTTATCAAGATATTTGTCACCATGAGTAGGGATGGCAGTGAATCAGGGGGAAACGGGCCCGCCCCGTTTCGACCCGGGATTGAGGTTAAAATCAAAACCTGTGCGAGGAAGAACTTACTCTTGCCTCAGCCCGGTCTCTGATCCCCGTTAAGAAAATTACTATTATACTTGTATACATATTATAAAATCTTATATATATATATATATATATATATATATATATATATATATATATATATATATATATATATATATATATATATATATAACTCTAACATAAAACTCTTTTTCACATCTCTTCTCTCCCATTCCTCTAACGAGACATGCAAGCTCCCATTTATCTTCTCTTCTTCCTCTAATGGCAGAATGCTGCAATGATGGAAGGCGAAAAGCGATGGTGGCGAAAAGACTGGGAAAACGGATCATGCCCTGACTCATCCCGTTTAAACTGGGGATGGAGGATATGAAACGGAGAATGGACTAGGGATGGAAGTTAAAATCAAAACCTGTGCAAGGATAGAGGGGAAAATTTTGAGATGGGGCGGGGGTGGAGACCTAGCCCCCCGCCCCTGCCCCGGTCCACTGCCATCCCTAACCATGAGCACATAAGTCAGCTTGGATCAATCTCACCAGATTGAATTTGTAAATGGATCAGAACCAATAACTCCTTTGATAACCAGCACGAGTTGGACGCGGACCAACCTAATTTCTACCTGAATAAGGTTTCTACAGAGATATGGATCCAGACATACGGACCTCATTAGAATGCTACGCGGAACTAGACTAGTAGACCGGTTTGAATTGCATATGTGGACCTAGATCCTTTCCAAGTTGAGATCTGAGTAGGATCCAACTCATTCTTTTGAGCACAACCCCATAGTTGCTTGGCTCTCAACTAGGGCTGTCAATGGCTCGGGTTTGTATGGGGTAACGTACCCACCCAAACCCGAACCTGAATTCTCGGGTATGGGCATAAAAAGTGCCAACCTGAACCTAACCTATGGAATATGCGGGTTAGGTTTTGGTTATGATTTGTGCCGGGTACCCATCCCGACCCAAGTGTTTTACATGTAATTTTAGTAATCATAAACTTCTGAAATTATGTGGATCTTGGTTTGAGATTTCATTTTGATGACCCGATAAAACCCTACAAATTGTTATTTGGGCAGGTTGGGGTACACCCTGATGGGTCAGGTATCCAACCCGTCGACAGCCCTACCCTCAACTGGGGGAGGCGGTATTCATCAGATCTGCTGGGTCCGGCCCGGGTACGGATACAGTCTGAAATATCCTAAAAGTCAGATTATGAACTGGACCCGGTCCCATGACAGCCCTAAATTATTGAAAACTGACCGCCCCCCGTCTACCATAAAATCAAGCCAAACCACTGGAGGGATAGTGTCCTTGGCCGAGTAATTGATGGCGAGTTTTTAACTCCGAGGGATCGATCGTTGACTTTGGTCTCCTTGGAATTTATTGGATCCAGAAAGTGTTGTTCATGGTTCATACGCCATCTCAACTGGGAACGAGAGCTGTTCGGATTTAGGTCCGATGTCCAATTAATTTTAAATCCGTTTGGCGTTTAGTTCGATTCTGTAAAATAAATCACATTACATTAGTAATCGAATATATAGATTCAGTTTTAGAGTTCTATATCCGAATCGTAATACGTGCAATAAGCATAACGGGTTAGCTTTAAGTAACTAATCGGATCTGGATTCTGTAGAAGAAGTTGCCATTGAACTGGCGGGATCTGACTCTGTATCCAATTGGGCTGTATCCGATTACGTTGAATTCAGTAATATCCAGGTCCGAACCAAACCCAACCTGTTTTACGTCAAGAAATTTTCCACCATAGTCGTGATTTTTTTAAAAACATCATGAAAATCTCCTGGTATTTCTCGACAGCCAAAAACATTCGTTATATTTTTAAAAGGGTTAATGTTTGCTACCCTAGTGGGTAAGGAACCATTTAGTAAAATTTTCCAATTTTTTTTTTAATATTTTTTAACACTCTCTCTCTCTCTCCGAGCTTGATTGACCCTCTCTCATTTTCTCATATTTTTTATGTTTTTTTATGCAACACAAATAAGTGAAAATTCTTCTTTTAGAAAAGCTATCATATCAAAGCTTCTCATAAGCAAAATTTTCTTTTCTTATGAGATTTTTTCTTGCTTTCAAACGTGCATAAAACAACTTTCTACTATCAGTCCTTTTAAAAATATTATGTTTTTTTTTTAATATCATAGTTTTGTCACTTATCAATAAGAAAAAAGGGGGCTACTATAATACAAATCAAGATTTTCATGTTTTATTTATCTGACCATAAAGATGCTATAATCATCCACTGGCGATGCACAAAAAGAATTTTTTAAGACTTGAAAATTGATAGCTTAGAATTTTTATAAATATTTACACATCTAAAACACATATTTTTTTTTATCAAAAAAGTATGATCAAACAGTCAGTTCGAAACAAATGGACTATGCTGAATGAATCTCTAGAGTCCGATTTGCTAAAAAAAAATATCGAAAATTGCCTAGTTCACACTCTAGTTCTCATATTCTAGTGGCCCGAAAATAGGGTCTATATTTGTTATTGTTTTCTTATTTTTTACATTTATCTTTTCTAGTTTTTTTAGTTTTCTTATTTAAGCTGATATTTTATTTGCCCAAAAAATTAAAGAAATATAAAACTTTCACTTTCTTGGAGAAAATTGGCTGCCGTTGTTTGCCCTTTAAAACTATTGCAACTGTATTCAACACCCAAGGGTTGCCGACTTTTAGCCGAGGAATTGATGTTTGACTACGATTTCTCAGGTGGGTACCAAAAATATTAATTTCTAGTCATCCCGGTCAAATTTTCAGTTATTTTAAGAAAGTTTAGTTAGCGAGGATTCATTTTCAAATGGAAATGCATGTCATATCTTCATGCTGGATAACATATTGGACTCATTTTTAACAAAAATTACAATGATGCCACACTAGTTCCTTGACCTCACATTTCAGTTAACTTTGCGAGCTGATGGAATTTGAATTCCAATTACCAGTTGAAGCTTCAAAGAAAGTAGATCCACCAAACTCAAAGATGAAAAGGGAAAAAGTAGAACGCGGCATTGTAACATATTCAATGGGAATTTGAATTCTATTTCAATCTCCATGTTGAACCCAAACACAAGTATTTTTCATCCAAATGGGAGGTTTCTTTATTGGTTGATTTGCATATATACGCGTTTCTCAAGGAGAAAAGAAATCTGAGACTTTCTTTCCTTGAAAACTAGCTTTTCTAAGACAAATTTCTCACGTTTTTCCTTATGTTCTCAGCTGTCTCTGGTAAAACTTCTCATTTCTTGCACGAACGGACACTTCCCAAGAATTTTCCCTTCTCATTTCCTTATGTCTATAGTTGAATGACTGTGCGAAAGTGGGAGTGCATTTGCGTTCTACGGAAAAAGTTGTGTTTATGTGAAAATGGGCAAAAACCCATGGCATTCACAAGGAGGATGCAAGCAAGAGGGAGGAGCAGGTACAATGTGATTGCACGCTTTTAGTATGTTGATGCACCTGATCACCCACCATCTGCTGTTGGGCCCCCACCGCTGACAGGCTATACCCCAAAGATGGTGTGGTTGATTAGATTCAGCAGCACAGTAAAAGTGTGCAATCACATTGCACCTGATCTGCCCTGTGCAAGAAAAACTTGTTTGAGCTAAGGATGCACCGTCACACCATGGAGCCTTTTTCCATGGTACACAAACACATCATTAATGGTCCATTTGTGTAATGGGAAAAAATTTGGGGTCCAATCGATTTCACACCTGCTTTCATGTTTGAGTTGCTGAGTATGGGGCTTTTCCAAGCGCTCCGCGGGCATTTCTGTAGAAAAGTTACATTTTCTGTGGCATGCAAACATGCCCAAAGGCCTGTTTGAGTTCAAGGTGACAAATTTTTATTTTTATTTTTTCACCAATGGCTCTGTCTGTTTGGTAAGAGAAGTTTGTGCAAGTCATGGTTGCAAGTTACCAACTGGGGGCTTCACTTGTATGGCAGGAGCAGTTAGTGCACGTCAACTTGTGTTGGGACATTGCAAGTTCGAACCTCAAATGGTATGATTGTATAACTGGTATGGGTCTCCCTAACCCCAGCTTTCTCTGTCTGAAAAAACGGTCATCATTGCAAGTTCAAACCCCCACTAATAAGGCCTTAATCATTAGATTGATCATAAAAAGATTTTTTTTTTTTTATCTTTGAATGAAACTTGAAAAAGAAGTTAGGATTATTTGTTAAGCAAAAGGCTTTGTTTTTTAAGGACCTGCTGAATCATTTTGTAAAACGTGAACAAGTGAAAATGTAGAATTTGAAGAATGCGACGAGCATTTTTTTCCCCTTTTGGTATGCGGGATACTTTTAAAGAACTTTTGACCCTTGCTCATGTCGTTGAATTAATAGATTAATAGGGTGAGAACCATGATGATGTAGATCGATTATGACAGCTTTAAATATAACAAATGTAAAAATAAAAACCTCCAAAATCTACCCAATAAAAAAATATTTATCAGATTTTAAGTATTTTTTCTAAATTCTGACCTGGCAGATGTTTTCAGTATTATTAATTTACTAAAAATAAACACTTGAATCATGCATTTTAGATAGAAAAAAATGGTATTTGTAGCCTCAAAAAATTAGGAAATTGTATGCGTTTGTTTTCGAAACCTTATAAAAACATATTCATGCATCAAAATCAAATTCTTCAAGAACTGATTCCTATAAAAACAAGCGCATAGATCACATTCAGAATTCCAAAAAAAAATATAGAAAATCCGATAAATATTTATTATTGATTAGTTTTTCGTTCCCCTTTGTGTCTATAGCTTTTATGGTAAGAGAGACAGAGAGTGGCAATTCAGTAGTTATGTTGACTAACAAAAGGCAAAACTATGTCCTCAATTTATTAGTTCCACACGTTCACCAACCCCACCTAAACTAATACACCTGTCTCTCCTTTTTAACACCGTACGGCTACGCGATATACAGCCACACGCGAACTGGGACGCTGTTTCCTTTGACTCAAAGCCTTCTACAGTGTTGACTGTGCGCGGCTTCTGTTCAAAAGACGACTTGGGCTCGCCTGGTCAATCACTATCCCCGCTTTCCCGAAGCTCATCCGAAGAATCCTTCTCCTTCTCCTTCTTCTGTGGCCACCACTTATGCCCAACCCCCTCTCCTCCCCCTCACTAATTCCTCCCCTCATTCTTTCTCTCTAACAAATATCTGTTGTTGCCGCTTCTAATTCTTCTGTTCCCTTTCTCTCTCTCTCAAATTTCTCCTTCCTCTTGCTGATGATTATCTCCTGGTTCTGATTTGTGGGTATTGAAGATCTAAGAGTTCTGCGTTTCTGACGGGAGATAGAAATCAAATCAATCTGAAGAGGGAGGATCCGAGTCATTTGGCATGTTTTCTTTCTTCATCTCTCTCTTCTCTCTGCTCCTCCTTTTCTCATCTGCCTGCGCCTTCCTCAACCACACCGATGGTTCGGTCCTTCACGGGATCGTCCTCCCGGAGGACCCCTCCGCCCCAGAGACGAACTGCCAACTCCGATCCGAAGACACCCAGAAGAGCAAACCCATCAAGCTCCATCTCCTCCACCGGGACCAACGATACGGAAACCCCAGGCCAAAGGGAACGAGACACATAGAATCGCTCCTCCAGTCCAACTACCGAGACGTCTCGCGTATCCGCACCTTCCACGACCGCATCGATGCCAACAGGCCTAGGAAGCACAGCACTCGGGAGTCACGTCCCGATTCGAATGTAGCACCGGTTCACCATCCAATTGTATCGGGTACGCGGACCATGAGACATAATAAAGCAAGGTTGTTAACCGAGTCGAAGAATGAGCCGAGTCATGACAGAGCCAGATCGAAGTCAGAACCAGGCAGGCCTGGGATGGTTGCGACGCTGGAATCCGGCATAAGCGTGGGCTCGGGTGAGTACCTTATGGACGTCTACGTCGGGACACCGCCGCGGCACTTCTCGCTGATCGTCGACACCGGGAGCGACCTGAACTGGATCCAGTGCCTCCCATGCAATGACTGTTTCGAGCAGCTCGGCCCGGTGTACGACCCGGGCCAATCCTCATCGTTCCGCCCGGTTTCCTGCAAAGACTCGGCATGCCAGCACGTCTCACCTCCCGATACATCTCGGCCTCGGTGCAGATCGGACAATGGGACGTGCGAGTACTTCTACTGGTACGGGGACCGGTCAAACACCACCGGCGACCTAGCCACCGAGACGTTCATGGTCAACGTGAGCTCAGTCTCAGGTGGACCTGGTGCAGCCTTCCAGCTCAAAAACATCATATTCGGATGTGGGCACTGGAACCGCGGTCTGTTCCACGGCGCGGGGGGGCTGCTCGGGCTCGGCCGGGGCTCGCTCTCATTCTTGAGCCAACTCCAGTCAACATATGGCCACAAGTTCTCCTACTGCCTCGTTGACCGAGACTCAGACAGCAGCGTGAGCGGCCGGCTGGTGTTTGGTGAGGATGAGGGCTTGGTCCGGCACCCAGACCTACAATTCACTGAGCTTGTTCCGGGGAAAGACTCCCCCGTGGACACGTTTTACTATGTCCGGGTCCAGGCAGTCCGGGTTGGCGGAGAGGTCTTGAACATTCCACCAGAGACATTTCGGATCGGGTCAGATGGATCTGGTGGGACCATTGTAGACTCGGGGACCACATTGACCTACTTCCCGGAGGCTGCGATGGCCGAGATCAAGCGTGCATTCTTGAGGAAAGTCAAGGGTTTCGACCGGGTCCAGAGCTTTCCCATGCTGGACCCTTGCTTCAACGTAACCGGTGTGGAGCGGGTCAAGCTGCCGGAGTTCAGCATCATTTTCTCGGACGGGGCTGTCTGGAGCTTCCCAGTTGAGAACTACTTCATCAGGCTTGAACCAGAGGGAACCATCTGCTTGGCCCTGTTGGTTACCCCACAGTCCTCACTATCCATACTGGGGAACTATCAGCAGCAGAATTTTCACGTTTTGTATGATTTGGACAAGTCCAGATTGGGGTATGCCCCAATGAAGTGTGCTGAGGTGTAAATTAGCTATTGGTGGGGTGGGGGCCGTCACGATGACATGTATCACACGTAGGACAAGGGGAACAAAAATGTAAAGATGTATACACATATTGTGATTTTTTTTTTCTTCATTTTGTTTAAAGAAAAAGTTTATCTGTCTTACAGGCTGGTTTTATATATCAATAGATTGGATGTTATTTTGAGGGTATTTGATCATTTTGGAAAGGGCAGGACGGGTCGGACCCCGCCCACGCGACTAAAATTTTAGCCTGGTTGGTTCAATCGGACCAGATTTTGGCTGTATGGGATCCGATATCCACGTGGGCAAGAGCTTGGGGCCTTCTGCTGGCTATACGCAGTGGTTGCATATTCAACAAAACCTGCTAGGTTAATTCAGCATTTGGAGCACATGACTGGAATAGATCCAGATAGAGCAAACTTAGGTTTTGGGCCCAAACGATATCAGGTCCCAGCATTTTGAGACCATATCTGGTTGAAATTGTTTGTAGTCAGATAATAACCTGAATTGTATGGGTTCTACGCTATGTTATTTCCCCGTATTATATCCATTCCTTTATCCATGTCCATGTGAACTATGTTGGATGAAATCATTTTTGAAGGATGATGTGGCCATAAGGCAGATACATGTCCTTGTTATTTTGTTATAGTTTTTAAGTTTAAATGTATCAATATTTTTGCCAAAAAAAATTCATAAAAACAAAATTTTGCAATTTATTGTGAGAATTTCCATTGCTAAGAAAATCTCAAAGATTTGTAACTATGGTTCGTGATACTAAGGTTTGAATTGACTTCAGAATGGTGACCTTCGATCATGCTTTTCAGAATTATTAATTAGTTGTAGGTCATGTAAGACTGATTTAGGCATAAGGTTGTCTCGAAGAAAGCCAGTCACACATACATTGCTTGCAAGGCGGCTTGCTGACATGAATAGGAAGTGGCACTCGAGACTCGGACACCCTTCTCACCACACTTTAAAAATGATATTTTATGACACTCCCTCACCTCAAAACTCGTGTGATTTATGTCAATATTTCAAACAAACCAGAATTCTTTTTTTTTTTTGTTTAAAAAAAAATCCTTATTCATTCTAATGTATGGGTACTGGCCTCTATTGAATCATACTTCAGCTTCAGATACCTTATAACTTTCACTAATGACCGCTCACATGTAATGTGAGTATATTTGCTCAAACACAAGGACAAAGTCTTCAACGCTTACAGAGAACTCAAGAGCATGGTTGAAACTCAAATCAATATCAAAATAAAAAAATTTTGTTAGGACAACGGGACAAAGGCAAAAGTTGGACCATTAGTCCAAGGAATGGGGAGTAGGTGCCTACCAAAGTTAGGAGCCTATCATGACCCAATGAAGGTCTTCAACATGTTTTTTTACAAATCTGTTCCCATAGATGTGTTCGGCATGGTCAATTTACTAGAAAATGACACATAAATTATATTTTTTTGATAAAAAATATAAATTTTTGAGCTTGAATATTTATGAAACTTTTAGACCATTGAAAACTAAGAATATGTCAGGAATCCGACAATCCAAGAGTCTATCCCTATAAAATCAAGCACACATAACACATATGGATGATCATATTTCAAAAAAATATGAAAACAAAAAACCCTTATAGAAAGCCTGCTAGGCTGGCGGATGGCACAGATCAAAGTAAGCAGTTACCCCTAACTCTTGCTCTACATCTCTAATATACTTACCATTGTTACAAATCTCGTTTTCAAGATTTTTCCAGTTGAAGAATCTTATCATATTTGAAAGAGAGCAGATTAGGTCAGTCCGTCAAAGGTACCTCTAGTTAGGGGTGTCTATTGAGAATAAATTAAACTTGAACAATGTTTCTAGAATTATTGAGTATGTACAAGTTTCTAAGAGTCTTCTAGAATTATTAAGTATGTACAAGTTTCTAAGAGTCTTCTAGAGTTATTAAGTATGCACAAGTTTCTAAGAGTCTTTTGGAGTCTTAATACATCTAAAAAGGTCTTACTAGTGCTATAAAAGTCTAGTCTAAAAGTCATTGTATGAATCCAAGTGTGAAGAATAATTTTTAAGTAAAAGTATTAGAAGTCATTCTCCATCATCGTTCTCTACTTTTTCTCTCCATTCTATATTTTATTCTCTTCAAATTGGTATCAGAGTTTTGTTCGATTAAAATGAACAACTCTATTCTTTTTCCTTTTGCCTCTCAATTAGCCAAAAAAATTTACAGTAATTGAAGTGTCCAAATGAAAGTTATTCTTGGATCTCAAGAATTGTGGGAGATAGTCGAAAAAGGCTATGTTAAAGTAGAAAATGAAGAAGAAATGTCACACACTCAAATAGAGAGTCTAAAAGCATCTAGAAAGAAAGATAAGAGAGCTCTTGTAGTAATCTACTAAGGAGTAACCTCAAATAAAGTCGCTTTTGATAATATTGAGTGTGTTACTTCCTCAAAGCAAGCATGAGAGATTTTGAAAAGTTCATTTAAATGAGGTGAAAAGGTAAAAAGGGTCTGTTTGCAAACTCTTCGAGGAGAGTTTGAAGGTTTGCATAAAACGGAGTCAGAATGAGTTTCTGATTATTGTTCACGAGTATTGTCTATAGTTAACCAATTAAAAAGAAATGATGAAACTATAGATGATGTTCGTGTTATTGAGAAAATTTTCCATTTTTTGAATTCAAAATTTGACTACATTGTGGTAGCCATTGAAGAATCAAAGGACTTGAATACCATGACCATTGATAAACTTACTGGCTCGTTGCATGCTCATGAAGAAAGGCTAATTAAAAAAAAGAAAGAAGTAGTTTTGGATCAAGCACTCCAGTCGAAATTGTCTCTAAATGAGAAGAAGGAGAATTTCAAAAATCAAAGAGGTCGAGGACGTAGTCGTGGAAGAAGTGAAAGCTTTAGAGGAATAAGCTCATATGCTCGTAGAAGAGACGATTATTCAAGCAAGGAGAATGGCTTAAATCAAAATCAAAATCAAAATTTCAAAGGCTCGTAAAGAGGAAGAGGTCGTGAAAATCAAAGAGAGAGAGGTCGTAGCTATTTTGAATGCTATAATTTCCACAAACCTGGTCATATAGCAAGTGAATGTTGGTACAAAGAGGAAGAAAGGCATGATGCTCGTTTGGTGTATGAAAACAAAAAGCAAAATCATGACACTTTGTTGCTTGTGTCTCATGGTGGAGATCTTGATGATGTTTGATACATAGACAGTGGTGCTAGCAAGTATATGACAGGTAACAAAAATTTATTTTTTAAATTGTTTGAATCTAATTATGGTGAAGTAAAAGTAGGAGATGGAAAGGCTTACAAAGTTAGTGGTGTTGGTGAAATTGAGTTCAAAACAAAATCAGAAAAAATGGAGAAAATGTCTAAAGTTTATTTTGTTCCTGGTTTGAAAAATAATTTGCTCAGTGTGGGGCATCTTTTGAAGAAAGGAAATGACATTCATTTTCATGACATGACTTGCTACTTGTCAAGAAAAAACAAGTTATTGCAAGGGTTGGAGTTGCTTCAAATAATATTTTTTTACTCACTCTTCAAAACAAAAATGTCTTATTTTACTAATATTGATAATGGAGTTTCTAAGCTATGGCATGATAGATATGGACACTTGAATTATAGAAATTTGAAGTTTCTCTCAAAGAAGTTGATGCTCAAAGGCTTGCCTCAAATTGATCATCTTGATGAAGTTTGTGAAGCATGCCAACTCGGAAAGCAACACAGAAATCTATTTCCAACTCAATCATCATGGCGTTCCACAAGACTTTTGGAGCTTATTCATTCAGATCTGTGGTCCGATGACGGTGACATCTTTGAGAGGTAATCGTTATTTTATTTCTTTCATTGATGATTACTCATGAAAAGTTTGGGTGTATTGTGTCAAAGAAAAATCTGAAGCTTTTCAGAAATTCAAAGACTTCAAGGTGAAAGTTGAAACATTTACAAGGCTAAAAATCAATACTTTGTGGACTGACCGTGGAGGTGAATATTTTTCAAATGAGTTTGAAAAATATTGCAAGAACAATGGTATTCGACATGAAATGACGATCCGACATACACCACAGCAAAATGGTGTGTGTGAAAGAAAGGATCGGACAATTGTGGAGATGGCTAGATGTATTCTTAAGAAGAAGAAGTTGTCAAGAAGATTTTGGGCAGAAGCTGTTTCTTTTGCAATTTATCTTATTAACAGATCACCAACAAGAAGCTTGGAAAATTGCACACCACATGAAGCATGGTATGGTTCAAAGCCTAGTGTTCACCATCTTAAGGTATTCGGGAGCGTGGCGTATGCTCATATTCTGGATGCTATGATAAACAAGTTGGATGATAAATAAGAGAAGTGTATTTTCATAGGCTACAGCGAAAGAAGCAAGGCTTACAAGCTATACAACTCGGTGACAAAGAAGATTGTGATTAGTCGAGATGTTTGATTTGATGAAAATTCTATATTTGAAGACTTGGAGGTTGAAAAAAAAATTGCCTATCTTTTCTTTTGAGATTGAAGAAGAAAAGAATGATCCAGCAATTGAAAATAATGAAAATGGTGCCCAAGTAGAAAATTCTTCTGCTTTCCCAAGTTCTTCATCGAGCAGCTCTACAAGAAAAATAAGAAGCATCTAAGAATTATATGACATCACAGAAGAAGTTAGTCAGAATGATGCTATATTTTTTGCCTTCTTTGCAGGTGAAGATCCAATTTCTTTTGATGATGCATGTCAAGAAGAACAATGAAGGAGAGCCATGAAAGAAGAAATTGGTTCAATTAAAAACAATGATACATGGAAACTTGTAGATTTACCACCACACAAAAGTTTTATTGGAGTAAAGTGGGTGTACAAGACAAAGATGAATCCAAATGGTTCTATCAACAAGCACAAAGCAAAGCTCGTAGCAAAAGGGTACAAGTAAAAAGAATGAGAAGATTTTACAGAGGTATTTGCTTCTGTTTCAAGACTTGAGACTGTTTGTTTAATTATTTTTATTGTTGCTCAGAATAATTGAAAGCTTTTTCAATTGGACGTGAAATCTGCATTCTTGAATAGTGTTCTTAACGAAGAAGTCTATATTGACCAACCACTTGAGTTTATCGAGGAAGGGGAAGAGAAGAAAGTGTACAAGTTGAAGAAAGCTTTGTATGGGTTGAAGCAATTACCCAGAGCATGGTATAGCCGCTTCAATTCATATTTTGAAAAATGTGGATTTCAAAAATGTCCATATGAGCATACTCTCTACATCAAAGTCAATTCAGAAGAAAGATTCATTGTTGTAAGTCTTTATGTTGATGATCTAATTTTCACAGAGAACGATGTGCAGATGTTGAATGAGTTCAAGAACTCAATGATGGCAGAGTTTGAGATGACAAATTTGGGTGAATTGCGTCATTTTCTTGGTATTGAAGTTTATCAAACCAAGAAAAGAATTTTTATTTCGCAAGAGAGCTATGCAAAAGAGTGTTACGACAATGAAGCCATACATGATACTTCAAGTACAAGGTTTTGATGATGAGCAAGTGGAATCAACTGCATTTCAGCTAAGGCTATGAAGAAATTGAAGAATTCGATGAAGAATCTTTGAAGACTAGTGTGCAAATGTTTAATTCATTAAAAGTCTTAGATTCTTGTAAGAGCCTTACTTAGAGTGCATATTTAGGTTGCATTTCACCTTAAAAGTCTTTAGAAAAACTTTTCTAAAAGAAACCCTCTTGAAAATCTTTTTAGAAAACTCTTTTCTTAAATGTTCATGTTTATTAGTCGACCAATAAACTTACCAGTCGACTAATCCTTTCGCGCCATATTTTCTAAAAAGTCATTTTTATCAAATTAGTCGACCAAAGGTTTTATCAGTCGACTGGACAGAATGTCTCTTTTCTGGAAAATTAGCAGCAGTCGACTGAACAAAACATGTATTTTCTGAAAATTTAGCAGCAGTCGACTAATGCTTTTATCAGTCGACTGAACAAAATGTTTGTTTTTCAGAAGATTTTTAGCAGCAGTCGACTAAAAGGTTTTTCAGTCTACTGATGATATTATCAGTCGACTAACTTTTCTCAAGTCGACTAAGTTTCAAAAGTTCAGATTTCCAAACGGCTCGATTAACAGATCAGTCGACCGACGATAACTGTCAGTCTACTAATAACTAACTATTAGTCGACTAACTGATGTTTCAGTCGACTAATTTTGCCATTTTCCTGAAACTTCAAAAAGGCGTGTCTTTTCATTTTTCAAACGTTTTGATCATTCAAAATAGACAGTTTTGACACCCTTTCATACTCTCAACGTATGAAATCTTTCAATTATAAATATGAGTGCATTTTACACTAAAAAAAACAAGAATTCAATTGATTTGAATCATTTACTTATTGCTTTTCACTCCTATTCAGTCAAGTATTTGTTTTCTCACTCACTTGATATTTTCACTTCAGTTTTTCACTCAAATCACTTTGAGAGATAGTGAATTCGTGAGTAGAGTATTTCAACAACCTCAAAAGCCAATTGCATCTCATTCGCATTCAAAAGAAAGGCTCATAGGTTGTCTTGTAAGTTGTTACTTATTTTCTGTAAAAAGAAGGACTCCTTGGTGTAAAGGAGTTGTTTGCTTTCAGTAGAGTTGTTACTGAAAGTGGGACCGGTTTTGGTCTGTGTGATCTTGTAGTTAACAAGGTTGATAGTGGAATCTCAAGCGGGTTTTGATTGGGGACTGGATGTAGGTCGGGATAGACCGAACCAGGATAAAATCTTGTGTTCTTTGTGTGTTTGCTTTTCAATTTGCAAAATCCTTCTATATTTCGCAGATAATTTTTAAAAGCACTATTCACCCCCCCTCTAGTGCTCGTTGCCTCGATCCTAGTGCACTTTCATTTGGTATTAGAGCACAGGTTTGCTATTACTTTGATTTGACCATCATCTAGCATGACAACTACAATATCTCAGCACAAAGAAGGAAGTTTTTTTGTTTGTCCTCCTCTCTTCGACGGAACAAACTATGGATACTGGAAAGTAAAAATGACAATATTCTTGCAATCTTTGGATCTCAAAATCTGGAGAGTTGTTTCAGAAAAGTACCAAACTCCATCAACTGATTTCAGCCAATGGACCGATGATGAAAAGAAGACTGCTTCACTGAATGCCAAAGCCATGAATGCATTGTACTGTGCCGTTGACAAGGTAGAGTTCAATCGCATCTCTCAATGCTCTACAACAAATGAAATCTGGCATACTCTTCTCGTGACTCACGAAGGTACGTCAAAGGTAATGGAATCTAAAATTGCTTCTTTAGTTCATAAATTTGAATTGTTCAAAATGAAGCAAAATGAATCTATATCGGACATGGTAACTAGAATGACCGATATAACTAACACTTTGAAATCCCTTGGAAAAGAATATTCACAAGTGGATTTAGTCAGAAAGATTCTAAGGTGTTTAACTCCTGAATAGGAGAGAAAAATCACTGCTATTGAAGAAGCAAATGATCTCAATACTCTCACTCTTGAAGATTTAGTTGGTAACCTAATGGCATATGAGGTCCAACTTCAAGACAGACAAGAAGAAGAGCAAAAAAAAAGTCTCTTGCTTTTAAGGCTACTTTTGACTCAGAAAATTCAGAAGAAGATGAAGATATTGCCCTCATCACAAGGCAATTCAGAAGATTCATCAAAAAAAGAAAGATTTCAAAGAAAGGTAATGAAAGCAGACTCTTCCAATCCCAATGAAGTCAAGTGCTTTAACTGCAAAAAGGCAGAACATATCAAGAAAGATTATCCTCTTCTCAAAATCAAGCCCAAGGACCAATTCAAGAAAAAAAAGGCATTTCAAGCATGTTGGGATGATAGTGACTCCTCTTCCAATGAAGAATCAAATGAAGAAGTCGCCAACATGTGTTTTGTAGCAAAAGAAGATTCGGTAAGTCAATTTGACTATGATGAGTTATTTGAAGCTTTTAATGATTTATATGCTAAATTTAAGAGTCTAAGTTCTAAAAATAGAGAGTTAAAAACTGAAAATTTAACTCTTGACTCTCAAAATAAAGTGTTACTTCAAGAGATAAAAGATCTCAAGAAGGAAAACTCTTGCCAAGCATTTGAGATAAAAGAAATTGGAGTTAGAACCAATCTCTTACAAAAAGAAATATCTAGTCTTAAAGAAAAATCAAATGATCTTCTTTCTATAGTGACCAAATTCACAAATGGTCAAGAGAATCTAGAGAAACTTCTTGGTTCTCAAAGATGCACGGTTAATAAAACCGGATTGGGATATAGCTTCTTTGATACTCAAAATAGACCAAACTATGTGGTGAAAAATCAAAGACATTATTTTCAACCATTTGTTCATAGAACTAAACTTTCTAATTCTAATAGAAATGCATCTAATCATGGAAACTATAATGCTTATATGCCTAGACATGATTATGATAAATCCTTTTATAGAAAAAATATTTATTATCAAAGGAAACCAAAATCCAAATGGATATGGGTTCCTAAGACTAACTCTCATGGACCCAAAAATAAAAAAGGGTCAAATGCTCTATTTTCTGATTTTGTTGTAGGTACACAACATAAGAAGCAAATGGATATTAGACAACGGCTGTTCCAAACATATGACTGGAAGGCCGGAGTTATTTTCTACCCTCCAAAATAAGGATGGAGGAACCGTCACCTTTGGTGACAATAACAAGAGAAAAGTGATAAGTGTTGGTAATATTGGTAATCCAAAATTTCCCTTGATAGAAAATGTTCTTTTAGTAGATGGTTTAATGCATAATTTAATATCTATTAGTCAATTATGTGATAAAGGTTTTCATGTTTCTTTTGAAAATGATTTATGCTTAATTTCTGATTTTCAATCTAAAAAGATCATTTTTAAAGGTAAAAGAAGGAACAATGTGTATGAACTATATTTAGATGAATTACCCACTTTTAATGAAAAATGTCTTATTGTTTCAAATGAAATTCAATGGTTATGTCACAAGAGACTTGGACATGTTAACTTTAAAATTATTTCAAAGTTATCCAAGAATGATCTTGTAAGAGGCCTACCTAGAATACCATTTAAGAAAGATCACTTATGTGATGCTTGCCAAAGGGGTAAACAAATCAAGAGTTCTTTTAAAGCAAAAGATATGGTTTCAACAAAACGTCCTCTTGAACTTTTACATTTAGATCTATTTGGACCATCTAGAATTCAAAGTTTGAATGGTAGCAAGTATGCTTTTGTTATAGTAGATGATTATTCTTGGTTTACATGGGTAATTTTTCTAAAAAACAAAAATGATGCTTTTTCAGAATTTTCTAAACTTTGTAGAAGAATTACAAATGAAAATTCTACATCTATTATTAAAATTCGTAGTGATCATGGTGGTGAATTTGAAAATGAATCTTTTCTAAAGTTTTGTGATTTACATGGTATATCTCACAACTTTGCTTTTCCTAGAGCGGCTCCACAAAATGGAGTTGTTGAAAGAAAGAATAGAACTTTGCAAGAATGTGCTAGAACCATGCTTCAAGATAAAAATTTACCAAAATACTTTTGGGCTAAAGCAATTAATACAGCATGTTATGTTCTAAACCGTGTTCTTATTCGACCAATTTTACATAAAACATGTTTTGAATTGTATTATGATCGTATACCAAAGATCTCATATTTCAAAATTTTTGGTAGTAAATGTTTCTTGTTAAATACCAAAGATAATCTTGATAAGTTTGATTGAAAATCAGATGAATCAATATTTCTTGGATATTCTTCTAGAAGTAAAGCTTATCGTATTTTCAATAAAAGAACATCTTGTATTGAAGAATCTTTACATGTTGCATTTGATGAGAATTGTGAGCAGATTATACCTCTAAGCGAAGGAGAAAAAGTAATACTTCAAGAAGAACCCTTGATAGAGAGTACTTCTCAAGAAAATATTCCTCTTCAACCGGTTTGGAAAGAAGTTCCTAATCATCCACATGAACAAGTTATTGGTGAAATAAAGAGTGGTGTTCAAACTAGAAGGCAATTAGAAAAATATTTTGCAAATGTTGCTTTCATATCTAAATTAGAACCAAAGAATATCAATGAGGCTTGTGATGGTGAATTTTGGCTTTTGGCCATGTCTGAAGAACTTAACCAATTTACTAGGAATGATGTTTGGGATCTAGTTGATAGACCAAAGGATCATCCAGTAATTGGAACAAGATGGGTCTTCCGAAATAAGCTGGACGAAAATGGTGAAGTCATTCGTAACAGAGCAAGGCTAGTAGCACAAGGCTATAATCAAGAAGAAGACATAGATTTTGATGAAATCTATGCACCAGTGGCTCGATTAGAGTAAATTCGAATGATGCTTGCTTTTGCTAGTTACATGAACTTCAAGTTATATCAAATTGATGTTAAGAGTGCATTCTTAAATGGACACATCAATGAAGAAGTTTATGTAGAGCAACCTCCAGGCTTTGAAAATGAGAAATATCCAGAAAAAGTCTACAAATTGAAAAGAGCTTTGTATGGACTCAAACAAGCACCAAGAGCGTGGTATGAAAGACTACGAAATTTTCTAGAACAATCTGGTTTTTCCATTGGTCGGGTAGATTCCACTTTATTTATTAAAAATCTTAATTCAGATATTCTTATTGTGCAAATTTATGTTGATGACATAATATTTGGTTCTACTAATGATTCTCTTTGTAAAGAATTTGCTAAAGCTATGCAGGAAGAGTTTGAAATGAGCTTGATGGGCGAATTAAACTACTTCCTTGGACTTCAAATAAAGCAAACTGAAGAAGGAATCTTCATCAATCAGGCTAAGTATACAAAAGAACTTCTCAAGAGATTTGGGATAGACTCATCGAAATCAAGAAGGAATCCTATGAGTACAACTACTTCTCTTGATAAAGATGAAAATTGTAAAAGTGTAGATACTAAGCTCTACAGAGGTATATCGGATCTCTATTATACTTAACTGCTAGTCGACCTGATATTATGTTTAGTGTGTGTATGTGTGCAAGATTTCAAGCTAATCTAAAGGAATCTCATTTAACTGCGGTAAAACAAATTCTTCGTTATTTGAAAGATACTTCAAATTTCGGTTTGTTTTACCCAAAATCATCTTCCTTTGATTTAGTTTCATATAGTGATGCAGATTTTGCAGGAAGTAAATCTGATCGCAAGAGTACTAGTGGAACTTGTCATTTCTTAGGAAATTCCTTAGTCTCTTGGTTTAGTAAAAAGCAAAATTCAGTATCACTTTCAACAACTGAAGCAGAATATATAGCGGCTAGTTTAGCATGTTCACAAGTACTTTGGATGAAACAGACCTTAAAAGATTTTGGTTTGAATTACTCTACAACAACTATTTATTGTGATAACACTAGTGCTATAAATCTTTCGAAAAATCCTATTCAGCACTCAAGAACTAAGCATATTGAAGTTAGACATCATTTTTTAAGAGATCATGTGTTAAAAGGAGATATTTCGTTAAATTTTATTACCACTAAAGAACAACATGCTGATATCTTCACTAAACCTCTTAAAAATGAAGATTTTATGAGAATTAGGAGAGAACTAGGTATTTGCTCATTTTTGGATTTATAAAAATGCTGATTTTTGAATAAAATCTCAAAATCGCACTTTATTAGTCGACCGATAAAATTCTAGTCGACTGATGTTTTAGAATTTTAGTATGAATCGCACCATATTAGTCGACCGATATATTTCTAGTCGACTGATGATATTTTTAGAATGAGTCACACATTTTTAGTCGACCGATAAAGTTTTAGTCGACTAAATTTTTTTTTTTTTTAAATGAAGGGACCCGATACCCCTTGGATTTTTTTACACCCGTTCTTTTTAAAATAGGCATCGTTTCACTTCATTTTCGTACTTTTTCGTTTTCTTTTTCTTAAAAACGAAACCCTTAAAACGAAAACCCTCTTTCTCTTTTGCCTCTCTCTCTTCCGAAAAACCCTCGGAGTGTCGTTCGATCCCATCTTCGTCGGGATTTTCTTGCCGTGACAAGGAGACGCCGGAGTCTTCTGGCCGTGATCTTGAAACGCTGGAATCCTCTTGCAGTAACTGGCGAATCTTCAAAACACGCCAGAACTCTCTTGCCGTGACGATGCATTTTTCGTCATTGCCGGAATTCCCTTGTGGCAGCCTTCACTCTCGCCGTCAGCCATCGTATTTTCCTTCGTTTTTGAACGTCGGACAACATTTTCCTCTGCCGGAAATCGTTTGGAAGCCGACATTTTTTTGGTAACTCTGTTTTTAACCATGCCTCGTACGAAGTCTGCATCTGCAAAAGGTTTAGGTTCTCCTCCTCCTACACCTTCTTCAAGACATGGTTTTTCACTCAGATTACTCAGAAATCCTCTTTTATATGATACTTTTGGATCAATTTCTGCACTACCTATTTTACCAGGCCAAAATGTTCTATTTTACTTATTTTCTCGTTACAACATAAGAGAATTATTTCCTGAAATTTCACATCTCTTTGATGCTTGTGCAGATACTCTTCACTATCCTTTTCTTATTCACTTGTTTTACACAAATCCACAAATGGATCATAAAACTGGAATTTTGTCATCTCTTGTTCGTGATGTTGAAATCAAGTTTGATTCGAAACTACTTGGAGAAGTTCTTGAAATTCCACCTTCAGACACTCTTTTCAACACTATTGAATTAAGTGATAAAAGAGTTTTTGAACAAATTCTTCTTCCAGGCGCACCTCACTGCCCTCCTTTCAAAAATACTAATCTTCAAACTCGTGCATGCATTGCTCGACGAATCCTTGCCCATAATGTTCTACCTAAAACTAGTTCTTTTGATTATTATTCCACAGATCTTTCTACGGCTTTTTATGTTTTATTTGGAAATATTTCTGTCAACTGGGCCAATGTGTATTTTACAAATTTGTGGAAACAAAAACCATTTCTTCCTTATGGTTGTCTTTTAACTCGTATTTTTAGACATTTCAAAGTTCTTTTAACAAATGAAAAATATATTGAGCAAAAAGAGTTATTTGATCAAACAAATTTTAAAAGAATGAAAATTAAATATCCGCCTCCTTTAAATGTTGATCAAACTGAACCATCAGATCCTACTGAACCATCAATTTCTGAACCTTCACCTTCTGCAACACCTTCATCTCATGCAAAAAGAAAGAAATTTTCGACCAATCAAGACAATGATGAAGTTATGCAGAGACTGGAAGCTTTGGAGCTGCATCAACACACCTTTCGTGAAGATGTGACTCAACAACTATCTTCGATTCAGAAAGAGATTACTTCAATCAAGGATTTGCTCAACTCACTTTTCTGAACTATGTTGTCTAAACTTTCATACTTTATGGGTTGTAATATTTTAAACTTGTATCTCTATTTTGCTTATACTATTTCTGCCCTTACTCTTTTTGATTCTGACGAAGGGGGAGAAAAAGATAAAAGATAGCATTACATTGAATTTGCAGTAGATCTTGCAAGAGAAATGCGAAATTAGGAGAAAAAGATAAAATGCATGAAGTAATGATGAATGAAAATGCAAACCAATCAATATGTGATATATGTGCTTTGAAAGTATTAACTTTTAATGTTTTGCAGCATATTGATAGAAGGAGTAAAATCTCCATCTATGCATCTAAATGCTTCATCTTTGATTAAGTTTGTCATCATCAAAAAGGGGGAGATTGTTACGAAAATGAAGCCATACATGATACTTCAAGTACAAGGTTTTGATGATGAGCAAGTGAAATCAACTGCATTTCAGCTAAGGCTATGAAGAAATTGAAGAATTCGATGAAGAATCTTTGAAGACTAGTATGCAAATGTTTAATTCATTAAAAGTCTTAGATTCTTGTAAGAGTCTTACTTAGAGTGCATATTTAGGTTGCATTTCACCTTAAAAGTCTTTAGAAAAACTTTTCTAAAAGAAACCCTCTTGAAAATCTTTTTAGAAAACTCTTTTATTAAATTTTCATGTTTATTAGTCGACCAATAAACTTACCAGTCGACTAATCCTTTCGCGCCATATTTTCTAAAAAGTCATTTTTGTCAAATTAGTCGACCAAAGGTTTTATCAGTCGACTGGACAGAATGTCTCTTTTCTGAAAAATTAGCAGCAGTCGACTAATGGTTTTATCAGTCGACTGAACAGAACATGTGTTTTCTAAAAATTTAGCAGCAATCGACTAATGCTTTTATCAGTCGACCGAACAAAATGTTTGTTTTTCAGAAGATTTTTAGCAGCAGTCGACTAAAAGGTTTTTCAGTCTACTGATGATATTATCAGTCGACTAACTTTTCTCAAGTCGACTAAGTTTCAAAAGTTCAAATTTTCAAACGGCTCGATTAACAGATCAGTCGACCGACGATAACTGTCAGTCTACTAATAACTAACTATTAGTCGACTAACTGATGTTTCAGTCGACTAATTTTGCCATTTTTCTGAAACTTCAAAAAGGCGTGTCTTTTCATTTTTCAAACATTTTGATCGTTCAAAATAGACAGTTTTGACACCCTTTCATACTCTCAACGTATGAAATCTTTCAATTATAAATATGAGTGCATTTTACACTAAAAAAAACAAGAATTCAATTGATTTGAATCATTTACTTATTGCTTTTCACTTCTATTCAGTCAAGTATTTGTTTTCTCACTCACTTGATATTTTCACTTCAGTTTTTCACTCAAATCACTTTGAGAGATAGTGAATTCGTGAGTAGAGTATTTCAACAACCTTAAAAGCCAATTGCATCTCATTCACATTCAAAAGAAAGGCTCATAGGTTGTCTTGTAAGTTGTTACTTATTTTCTGTAAAAAGAAGGACTCCTTGGTGTAAAGGAGTTGTTTGCTTTCAGTAGGGTTGTTACTGAAAGTGGGACCAGTTTTAATCTATGTGATCTTGTAGTTAACAAGGTTGATAGTGGAATCTCAAGCGGGTTTTGATTGGGGACTGGATGTAGGTCGGGATAGACCGAATCAGGATAAAATCCTGTGTTCTTTGTGTGTTTGCTTTTCAATTTGCAAAATCCTTCTATATTCCGCAGATAATTTTTAAAAGCACTATTCACCCCCCCCTCTAGTGCTCGTTGCGTCGATCCTAGTGCATTTTCAAAGAGATCTTGAAGAAGTTCAAGATGGAGAATGCTAATCTAGTTTCGACTCCATGCATTTCAGGTTTGAAGCTATCTAAAGAAGGTGAAAAAAAACTTGTCAATTCTACTATGTTCAGAAGTTTGGTTGGAAATTTAATGTATCTTACATCCACAAGGCCTGACATTATTTATGCTGTCAGTTTAGTGAGTAGATTAATGGAGAATCCATATTCAAATCATTGGGAAGCTGAAAAAAGAATTCTAAGATATATGAAAGGAACTATCGATTATGGAATTCTTTATGAAACTAATGTTGCAGTCAACCTTATTGGTTATAATGATAGTGACTTAGCAGGGAATGTTGATGATAGCAGAAGTACTTCAGGTTATGTATTTAATCTTGGAAGTGGAGCAATTTCGTGGAGCTCAAAGAAACAACCAATTGTTGCACTTTCTACTACGAAAGCAGAATATATTGCTGCATCTTTTGCAGGTTGTCAGTTAATCTGGTTGCGTGAAATTTTGGAAAGTTTGAAGCATAAGCAAAATAAGCCAACAACTCTTTTCTGTGACAACAACTCAACTATCTCAGTTGCGAAAGATCCAGTTCTTCATGAAAGGACCAAACATATTCGGATTCGGTATCATTTTCTGAGGGAACTTGTGAATGAAGGTGATGTTCATGTGGAGTACTGCAGATTGAAAGACCAGATGGTAGATATTTTCACAAAGCCACTTAGTGGACAAGTCTTCAAGAGAAATGCAGAAAGATTGGGTGTAAGGAGCAAGTTTAATTTAGAAGAGGCACTGTTGGGAATAAATTAAACTTGAATAATGTTTCTAGAATTATTGAGTATGTACAAGTTTCTAAGAGTCTTCTAGAATTATTAAGTAGGTACAAGTTTCTAAGAGTCTTTTGGAATCTCAATACATCTAGAAAGGTCTTACTAGTGCTATAAAAGCCTAGTCTAAGAGTCATTATATGAATCCAAGTGTGAAGAACATTTTTTGAGTAAAACTATTAGAAGTCATTCTCCATCATCGTTCTCTACTTTTTCTCTCCATTCTATATTTTATTCTCTTCAGTGTCAACCGACCTGAACCAGACCCTATAAGGTGTGGGTATGGTGATAAATAATAACACCCAGGTCTGGACTCAGAGGTCTGATAAATACATGGACCCGAGTATAGTTTGTGAAATTTTATACGATAAAAAATATGGTTTTACCCGGTATGATCTGGTCTGGTTCATGTAGTTCTTATCAGGTTCGGGTATGGTTTTTCTTATAGTGGACCCGATTAGACCTTAGTTTGGATCTGATACCATACCACAAAACCTGATCCAAGTCTGATTCCACCTAACCAAACCTGACCCGTTGACACCCCTACCTCTAGTAGGGTTCGAAAACCATTCACACGGCTTCCAAAAGACAAGGGTTTTGGATTCATTTTTCAGCCATCCATTCTGTGGGTTCTAGATACTCTTCATGTAGAGCATCAATGGCTCTCAAAAAAAAAAAATTGGGATCCGTCTGAAATACAAACAATACATTCATAGCATTTGGGAGGCCGTTCATCATATTATGAACGTATCAGAGGGACTTCCTCCCACCTAGGGGTGTCAATGGGTTAGGTTTGACCCATACCTGACCTGTATCAAACCCTTTAGGGTGGAGGTTTGACCCATACCAAGCCAGGCTGTTCGCGAACTGCCAGTTGCCAGCCCATAAGGGCCAGGATGGAGTCGATGGACTAGGATTTTATACCCCAGCCTGGTCTCGGCTGGCATGTCCGTTGATGGGGAGCACCCATCAGGTCAGAGTGGGCTCTAGTGGATTACCGTCAGAGCTCATGCTGAAGCCGTTCATCCATGAGATGAACGGCATCCAAAATGCCATGAATGAACCTATGTTTTCAGTGGTTCATTTTGCAAACTCTAGATGCTGTTCATCTAAGGCATCAACGGCTCTGAAAAAAAAAATTGTGAAACCCATTCAAGAGGTGCAGAGTCCATTCATTGCATTTTGGATGCCGTTAATCACATGGATGAATGGCGTAAGGGTGAGCTCTGACAGTAAGCCGGCATAGCCCACTTCTGACAGGCAGATCAACCAGCATGCAGCCCATCAACAGGCTGGGCAGTCCGCCAAATTCTAACTTATACCAGGACGGCCCGATCCATCCCACGGTCTGCCCATCGCAGACTCCAGTGGGCTTGAAACAGGCCAGACCTAATCTTGGCTTTTGAGCCCAGCCCAACCTAAACTCCAATCCATAGCAGCGAGGAATAATCAAAAAATGAAAAAAAAAAATAAACATGCAACTGGATAGGATAGCCCAGCCTTTTTCCCACATGACTAGAGAGTGATGATACAGTAGACTTGCTGGAGCTAGACGAAACTCAAGTAGCTTGTAACTCTACCGACCAATTGAACTTGCATTTGATTGGCTTGCAAGAAAAGAAGGATTTGAGACAAGAAGATTGACAAGGATAATAATAATAATGATAATGTTTATTTACAACCAGATACATAAATCTCCCTATTTGTTTCTCAAGGAAAGATCAATTAAGCAAATGTCAAAGCTAAGTACAGGTAGTAACCAGGGCCACTTGCAAGATTGACGAGGTGTCAAATCTGCATGACGAGAAAGAGACCCGAGGATGAATCTCCTTTTATTAGAGATAAAATACAAACAAGAGACCGAAACAACAGACTTGGACAAGCCAAATACTTGCACTGAAAATCAACTAGCCACCATCGGGACTCCGGTTACAACGGATCGACATATTGATTTTATTGGAAACTGATCGATACCATATTTGACCGGAAATCAATCAAAGGTTGCTACTGACTGTGGCTATGCAGTCTTCTCCGGTGGACCTTGCAAGCCGCAAACCAAATTTGCAGGTACGGCGATGCCCATCATTTTTGGATATGGCAGCTTCAAGTCTGTAAAGGGCAACGAAGTCAGTTGGGCATCACAATCATGGCCAAGTTTAAGTCATGATGAGCAGTAAAATTATATTCAGACACTTACTTTCCATGATCTCCTTGAATGTTTCCTGCACAATATGAAAATGGGTGAATCGGCAAGAATGTCAAAGCTAAGCAATATTTAGGCATAATTATAATAAAATATCCCTGAGTTATTCATTCTCATCAAGAAAGCATTGCAATGGTTAAAGAAATAATGCCCAACAGATGTATATATGCTTATCAAAAGGAAACAGACTGGATACCTAGAAAAGGAACATCCCCGGGTCCAACATACTAGACGAACCAATGAAGATGATTCAAGGAAAAATCAATATACCAATCTGTCCCCCCTCTATGCATGTAGGGAATCAAGGTGATTTACAAAATCATACACACTGCAAGGTAACGGGCGCAGTAACTGGTTAAACTTACCCACTTATGCATTTTGTTTATTAATTACTGGCCAGAGGGGGGCTTGCTTATAGGCACATCCAGGTGAGGTTCTAGAAGGCACTACCAAGAAACTTAAATGTCTTCCTAAAAGACATTGTACATGTTTAGATATGAGGACAATTTGGCAGAGGGAATTGAACTAGGTCCTTGACATTTCTGTTTTATACTGATCCTTTTTATCGGTATTGTGTTGGATACAGGAGGGGTTAACTCCTAATATCATATCCAAACAAAGACTTAATTATTGAAAAGCCATGCCCTAATTATGATGTTGAGGATTCAACAATAGTTGTTCTCTTTTCTTTCTCCGTCGTGTTATGCTTAGGCCATAATGGTGACCAATTAGAACTACAACATAACTGACACAAATAGAGATAATATTACATTTCATTTACAATACATATAAATCACATAAATTATAGGGGGAAAAAATCCACTTATAATTAGTGGAGGTTTCAAGGTCATCCAGTTATGCTTATTGTTTCACTGTTTTGAGGAAGTGGATGTGACATCAACAACCTATCGACCTGTATCACATGATATTTCGCTGGAATGAATAGGGCCAAGGGATTAGTTATGAGCATATTTTAATTTCTGAAACTGCTTTAAAACAAAAACAAACAAACAAACAAAGGGCAGCTTAATGTTTGAGAGAAAAAGAAAATAATCAATTTGCTGTTCACCTTATCTTTTGACAACCGAGGGTTGTAGAGGACCTCTTCTCCCACTGTCGTCACCTGAAAGTAGAAATTCAACAAGATTCAGTCACAAGCAACTAATAATATTCTAAAGAACTACATTCTACTCATGGAAACATCGCTTACAGTGAAGCCTTTGTAGTCATGACCAGGATAAAGCAATGTGTCCTTTGGCAACGTGAAAATCTGAATGCACGATGACTTTAAAGTGAGAATGGCAGATAATACTCCAACAAATCAAAAGCAAGGCAAAAAGCAAATAAATCTCATAACCAGATGATGCACTCACCTGAGAATGCACAGACTTGTAAAGTTGACTTGAACTTCCTCCCTGCACACAGAAGGAAGAAAAGATTAAAGGAATCAAAACAAAAGACATGAATATTGTTAAAAACATGGAAACTCCAAGTGGACAAGCCTTGGGCTGGGTGGGTCGATATTGATAGATGCACTGAATACCAGACCTAGACTTGGATTCATTGCAAGTAACAAAAATGAAAATAACAAAAGGATACCAGTATGGGTATTGTAAGTTCTTAAAGGAAGTCAATATCGCCTTATTTCCTAGTTATTTCACTGTTAATAAATACATATAAACAAATATATAGTTTCAACGCTATTGGGTTCAGCCACTCCAATAGATTGCATGTAACCCCTGAAGCTTGCCCAATAGCCAAAATCTCTAGCTGTTGGAACCCTGTATTTAACAATACAAAATTCAATGTTAACAGGGGTTGAAAATTTACCTTGCAGGTCGAGATTACAGTTTTTATAACACATTTGACAAAGGATATGAGTTCATACTGAAGGGTGCCACCTAACAAGGTCAGTTCATGCAAAGGAATATGGGATCTGATGCACACATAGTTCTTACCAAACCTTCAGTTTGTCATTAAGAATCAAATAAAAAAAAAGCACTATAACACATGGAAATTTAATTTTGGTTAGAAAAAGTTTGACCGAGCTTGGGATTGTTTGGAATGAACTGTATGCCCTATTGAAGCAGAAATTTTGGTTTACTATAAAAGATTTCACAAGGTTTTAAAGATGTTATCCTTCTGTCACCACTGTGAACAGCAATTAGTTTTTGATGAAAATGAGGCTTTAGATGCATTTCTAGGATTTGATTGTTTGCCATGCCAATCATCTTATGGTTTTTGAAATTGGGCATTTCGTCCTATTTTTTAGTTCTCTATTCCAACTTCTTACTTGGAATGAGCACCTAAAAACTGCATAGAAGAGAGGTAAAAGTGTCCTATATCCCCATAGATGTGACCTGACATGAAACAACCTGGATGCAGCTGGGTCTGCTTAAATGTCAAGATCTGAGTTGGCTGTCAGAAAGCCACTGAGGGCAGCTGAGAGGTGAGTCAGCTTGTATCATGCAAGCCTGGGTAAAGCCAATCTCCAACTCGACAAGGCTGATTCAAAGACTTGTGCATTGTAAAAGATAGAAGAAAAATTTACACCAAATATTAATCTATCACAAAAATAATCTAGGTATAATGACTTCAACTACTTGAGATCCATTTGCTTGTGACCTTAAACAGTCACTTTTTTTTTCTTGAATACTATTATACCCAACATAGAACATACCAAACCTAACCTGACCTGAAATAAAACACCCTGAACGATGTTTACAACATATATTTTACACTTGAGGTCCAAACTTTAAAGGGTAACATCCCCATCACTGAGAATTTCGGCTGATTTGTGTTTCTGTTCAAACCTTTTTGGCAGAAAACATCTTGGAAAAATCTATGAGAGTAAAAGGTAAAAAAATTAAGAAAATGAAATTTGTAGGTTTTGCAATTTCCACGAGTATATTAGCACTAACATTGTATATTATTTTGATAATTTTGCAAATTCAGTGATATTTTAACAGAATTATAGTATTTCTGGCTTTATTTATTTCCAAAGTCCTGTCAGAAAACTTTGAGATACCTTCAGTACTTGATTGATGTTTATAACGACAGGGGAAGACAACAGGAGTGGCAAATTACAACTGAAACTGAAAGTTACATTCAAGCACCCTAATGTTGACTTTAATTTTACCATCTTTAGAAATTGAGCTTTATAACCCCAGCCATAATGGCATGGTTCACAATTCCATATTCTAAAGCATCTTTTGAAACAAATAGAACAATTGGCTCCAGAAATTGAAAAAAATTTGTCGTCTTCAATCGAAAAGGTAGTATCTTACCTGAAAATCTGTCCTTCCACAGCCTCGTATTAGAAGGGTATCACCTGTAAAAGCCATCCTAGGTTTAGGTTGATCAGGCCCATCTCCTGTTACATACGTGATACAGCCTAAGGTATGCCCTGGAGTTGCACGAGTCTGCACAATACACAACACTAAGATGATATATGCTGCTGAATTTCCATATGTTTGAGGACTTCAAACAAAAAAGAAGGGATAAGACCTAAGAAGGCCCATCTTTATAGGAAGCCATTTCATAGTTTCCAGTGGATATTTTACATAATCACATAAGGAAAGACAAAATGAGGCTATCGAGCTTATAATAAGCAAATTTTCTAGTGTGCACTTAACACAATTGACAAGGTAGATTATGATTCAACAGTAGTACAACCCTGAAACAGGAGAAAGGCTAAATTCATGGATCCAGAAATAGAAATATGCAGCAAATGTGATGAAGGAAACATGGGAAGCATGACTCTAGAATTTGGGGAATGCTTCTACAAAACTGCTTGCAGATGTTCATGGCCCATAATATTGAACACTAACAAAAATATGCTGGAACATAGGGGATGGACATGGAAGATACCCAAAAGAAATGAGCTTTGCACGGGATTTCTTGTGATCATAACGCAAGATTATTAATTTCCCGAATGCATTTACTGGAAAAACTGGATAATGTCTCAAGCAAATTCACCTATAAAATCCCTGCACCCTCACATGTGAGACTAACAGAATTACAACCTCTAGCTTCAGCTTAATGATATCATGTTTTCCATATGCAATGACCACTCAGTTAATGAATTGGCAAGGGACATCAAATAAAAAATCATGCCACACGTCCTTATTGGTAAAATAAAAAGAAAATGCCAAGCAAGTAGAAAGTGACCAAGAGATATGCAGAGAATAAAGTATCCCCTTATTTTCTAATCACTTTGGCACTGTTCTATTAAATTCAACTTGTTTGACAACTTAAGGAAATTACTAAAAAAGCATACGCTTACCTCCAGAAACAAATTACCAAAATGTATTATATCACCAGGACTGATCAAAATATCTGCCTTAGCTTTGCTGTCTTTTGAGATAACAGATTTCACACCAGGCATCTTAGTCTGGAAAAAAATCAACAGGGCTGCGTCATGAAACCCTATATTTGCTCAAGGAACATATAAAAATTTATCATGGACAAGTTCCAGATATATGGTCTATAGTTTTCTCAATTTTTGTTTACAAAACAAGCAACAAAAATAGGAGAACTCACTCACCTTTATTAAGCCAGTTCCAGTGACATGATCAGCATGGCAATGGGTATTCATAGCATAAATCAGCTTTAAACCTAATTCCTTGATAAGGTTAAGGTCTCTGTCCACCGTCTTGTCAACTGGATCGATCAGCTGGGCAAACAAATGATTTAAGTCATATGCTACCAAGTAATAGGTATATAAAGGGTAACACAATCAAGATAAACAAGATAAGAAAAGAATCCAATATGCAGATAAAATGGGAAAAAAGATGTTAACCTGAGAGATTACATGATAAGCTATCACAAAGAATAAAAGGAAATATTTGAAATAAACTGGTTTGTAAGCCTCTTGGTCTAAGAAATCAGTTGCTGGTAGTTGAAAACGAAAAATTTTCTATGCAGTAATAGAAACATCCAAGAAGAGACATAGGAGGAGGTAGTTAAATGTGTGGTGGAGGATTGTTGAATGACTTGATGTTCAGCTCTATAAATGACCAGGGGAAATCAGTGCGTGTTCAACAATCCTGAGTCATATTATACCACTTATTATCTTCTCTTAATGACCCAAATAAAAACTGAGACATCGAAAAATGCCAAGGAATTTGAAACTAAATAACCTAATCAAGGGACACAAACCACAGGCAGTATTGGAATCGAATGCAAAACCATCATACTCGTTATAATTCACTAAATTAAATTGAAACAGATTATTAACATAATAATTAACAAAACTCATTTGACAAAAAAAATCAGTTCGAGTAAAGAAGATACTTTGGGCCAAAAAACGGGAAAAAGAAAGACAAATTTATCCAAAACAGAAGAAGAAAAAGAAGAAAAAGAAGAAGAAAGATGATGATGATGATGAGATCCTCACCACGGCGGGTTTCTCCGGGTGGCCGACGTCCGAGAGCAAGTACGTGTAGGTGCAGGTCTCGCCCTCGAAGAGCTGCCTGAAGAGAAGGTTCGAGCCATCGGAAGAGTTCGCCATCACCGAGAGCGCTGTCACTCTGAAGCCTTTGAGGAGACAGAAAGTATCGGAAGGCGCGGTGCGAGAGAAAGAAGAAGAAGAAGAAGCAGGAGGAGGAGGGAGGAGGAGAAGGACGCATTTATAGAGGAGGAGAGGTGGCGGAGGCGATAATTTTTTCTAACAGTGAGGTCGACAGCAGTCGGATGGGGCGCCCGCAATGCCTATAAAACCGGGGGCTCGAGATGATCCGATCCGAATAGTAAAACAGATCGGTTTCTGATCAAGATGATTCATCTTGTGTGATGTGGTATGCGCCGGTAATTCAATTAATGATTAGAAAATGTTATTTTCATTATAAAAAAAGAAAAAATCGCCGTATTACCCTGTAAAATAATGGTATTTCATTGAATATCCAAAAGATATCACAATATTTTTCTCATACTCACCCACCTAATTTTTGTTGTTTGGGAGAATTTTTTATAATTTTTACCCTTTCATTACAAAGGATCCAAAACTTATATTATTGGTAAACTCTACTTAGCCAGCCAAACATAGATTCACCTATACATTGAGGTAACTGAACTACTATCATCACCACGATTGTCATAGTCACCATTCACCACCATTAATGATCCATTAAAACTAACAAGCCTTTAAAATTTTAACCAAACTCAATTGCAATAGAATAACAAACTTAGTTGTGAAACTCGATTACAATATATAATAACAAAACTAATTTGTGTGAAACCTAATTGCTATAGGATTAGAGAAACTCAATGGTGATGATAATAGTGAGGTGACAGTGGATGGAGATGGTGTATGAAGGTAGTGGCAATGGTGATAAGAGTGATAGCAATAATAGTGATGTTGGTAATGGTAGCAGTGATAGATGGTGGTGACCAACCGGGGCTTCTCTTGTTTGGTAGGAACTGTTGGTGCGTTACCTTGTGTTGGAACAAATCTCAATGGTATGACGTATAAAGGGAGGGCCGGAGTCTGCCTAACCTCAGCTTGCCTATATATATATATATATATATATATATATATATATATATATATATATATATATATATATATATATATATATATATATATATAAAAAAAAAAATTTTATGATGCTGGTGATGATAATGGTGGCAGTGATGATGGCGGTGATGTGGATGATAAGAATGTGGTAGAAGAAAATTACTTGTAAAAAAAAAAAAGTCTCATATTTAAGATTGGTTTGTTTTGTGGTGATCACGTTTCACAATTGAGTTTTGTTATTTCTAAGTATAAGCAAATCCTAGTTTTATTAGCAAAAGTTGAATTTCATTGAAATTGTGAGTTTTTAGCAAAAGTGGAAAGGGTAAAATCAGTAAAATAATCTTAAATTCAGCAAAAATCGGGTGGGTAAGTATGCCAGAAATATTGTAATATTTTATGGATTTTTTTATAAAATTAGCATTATTTTGAAAGGCAGTATAAACAAGCGCCATATGATAAAATATTCATTTACAGTAATGCGCTGTCCCTTTGCTCAAAAGACTAATATGCACCGATTAGCACTGTTAAATGGGTCGAATATCAGTCCCATATTGGTGTATTTGAGCTTGATAAGACAAGATATAGTTCCAATGGAGTTCGATTAATGTTATGGGTTAAGAAAATGAGTTCTCAAATCCAACCCGCATAACTTAAAAGCATTTAAATGCATAACATGACTATAAATTACGAGGCGTTCGAGCCTAGCACTTTGCTATTGACATGAGGGAATGTGGGCTTGAGTCCCAAGTAGTCTAACATCAAGTCCTGGATCTGCTCTTATAAATCACAGTTCAAACTTGGCCAAGGAATATTTTGGTATATCCTGACCCGAATGATACCCGAATGCGCCTTGGCTATTTTCGGGTCCAATATCCGAAGTATAACGGATCCATGGACAGCAGTAATTTGTTAATTAGCAACTAAAAACGCAAAGGGTAAAAAGGTCATTACGTGACATCATAACACCGAGACGAGACTCCACGCAAATCATGGGTTAATTAAGCGCTTAATGACGTCATTGCTTTCGCCAAAAGCGTTATTATGATAATTAACTGAAAAGAGATGCGCGAGGCAACCACGCGATCAGTGGGCCCCCGCCGAAATGGGGGCGCCCACAGACTTGAGCAGCGTGGCTGAGCTAAGCGTTACGTCCGACCATGAACGTGTCGGTGATTGACCTCCCTGCTCTTCTGCCTTCGGATAAGCTTCTTCTAACATGGAAATCAAGCCCAGCTGCTCGTGGCTCCGCTCATCTTCAGCTAAGAGCTCGCTCGTAAATAGGGGTGGGCAACCACCCCGATGTGCCAAGCCGACCCGTTCGTCATGGCTCCGGTTTAGATCATGATTTTAGGTTCGAGCCGGTTAGGTACCAGGACGAAACTCGGACGGCCCAGCCCCGCCCGATGGCCCTGAGTTATTTATTAAAATTTTTAATAGTATATTTTTTTTTTATAAATTAACTATTAATTATTTCATTTTTTGTTAATTTTAAGAATGGATAACTATTACTAGTTATTAATTTTATGTTTTTTTATTTAATTATTTTTTTTATATTCTAAGAATTAATGTATTAATTTTATTAAAAATAACTTACAAATGGGTTTGGACCAGGCCAGACCAAACCCAACTCGCTTCACATTGGCCCCTTAGGCTAATGGGCCGGGCCACATGCTTCTCTTCAAACCTGAGCCCATTAAAAACCAAGCCAAAACCCGGCCCGATCAACAACCTGATCAGCCCGGTCCATTAGCGGGCCGGCCCGATGCCCACCCCTATTGGTAAAATAAGCTCCACATGTGTAAGCTTGTTAAGTATTTAAAAAATTTATTTTTACATGTATTATTTTATAATCTTTTTGGTTTTAGCTCTACCCCAATTAATGTATTTTTTCATATAAACAAGCAAGCTCGAAGACTTAACTCAGGCTCAACATCATGAGGTCGGACTCAGCTCAGTATAAGAATGACTTAAGCTCGTCTCATTCAGCTCGTTTACCAACTTAACCATGATTAACTAAATTAGGGCCATGATATCTCTCTCAAACAGTAGTATATATAGCACGAACGCATTACTGGTTATAATTATGGCAAGAATCCAAACCAGAGTTAAAATATGGGTCCGATGATCTTTTAGATGATTCTCGCAAACTAGTGCAAGAGAAACGGTAAGGAAGCGAAAGAAAATTGATTTTGAAAGCAAGGTTTTAGTAACTGAGTTAGACACCACAGAGGTGAGCGGGGTCCTGTGTCAAGCTGAAGGCCCAGGATGAAATCCCTCGGCCACATGGGGCAGCTGCTGTTCTTGTAGGGGTCTTGCCTAACCCCAGCTTGCCTATTAAAAAAATTAATATATATATATATATATATGAGTTGGATAAGAGTGATTTTTTGAGAAGTTTCTTTACATGAATGAACCAAAAAGACAATAATTCACTAGTTTCCGGCGATTCATCGGCCAAATCGCGATCCAACCCATGAACGAGTTGCCGGGACCGGCAACTCGCTGATAAACGATGCGATTTAAAGGCAATTTGTTGCCTCTTGTCAATGATTTGTGCGTTGAGAGAGAGAGAGAGAGAGAGACAGTGTCGCGACTCTCGATTGTCCAATTAAGAGGAAAAAAAAAACGTATTAAAGACAGCCAATGCAAAAAAAGAAAAAAAAATAGAAGTGCCAATAAAAATTACTAAATACAACATTACCTTATGATATAAAACAAATTTAAAGAAATTAAAATTCTTTAAATTTATCAATAAAATATTAATATAGACATAACAGTTAAACAATGTACATTTATACAAAATGAAATCATTTTACCTTTTTTATAAATTAATATAATGTAATACAATAACAGTTTTTTAAAATCATGTAGATCACATATTTGTCTAAAACTTGATTAATTTCAGCATAATTTTGACAAATTTTACCGTATAATTAAAATGTTAACATGTCATCAATTCTAGAAGCACAATTAAAAATGTTTATATCTTCACATTTTTTTAAAATTAGCTGTTTATTGTTATTAACGTGAAATTTTTAATTTTGCTGACTAATCAAGGCTTATGATTTTACCTATTAATCATGATATTTGACAAAAATTTTGCATGCCGATGGTGACCGATTTTTGTGCCGATTAATCGTGATTTGCAGAGGAAGGCAACCCACGATGATTTGCCGAGGACAAGTTTGTCTACTATGTAATTCACTCACTAATTTTTCTGGTGTTGGTTCAAATTCATAATCAATAATGGAGTTTGGTTGGCGGTTGCATACCTGAACCATTTTCCAACCCAAGGTCCGATACCTATATCTTTCAACTAGGGCTGCGAATGGATCAAATATTGTTCGATATTTGATCCGAGTCCGACATGTTATTTCTGGATTTGGACCCATTAAGTAAAATCCAAATGTTGGCAGATAACTTCTGGATTTCGGTTGGTTCAGATTGGTATTGTAAGTCGGATCTAGAATACGAATGAAAATCCCATCAGGTTGCAATTTTTATATGTAAATAGCTTGTTTTTGTTCTATTTTTCTGGATTCTATATTAGAATATGTATTTTAAATTCAGATTCAACATTAACTGGTTGGATTTGATTCAAATTTGGACCCAGATTTAGATCTACTGTTTGTATTTCAGATTCAGATTCGGATCCAACCAGAATGCACCTCTACTTTCAACGTTTATAGCATCATTATGTGGGCCATCTTTGTGCACGTAATTAGGGTAGGAATCCAACCCGAACCTAGCAAGCTCTCAGTCATGGAGCTAGTTCAGCAGTTTCGAACCCTGGCCTTAGTCCAAGCCAATGTCAGGACAAACAGGTTGTAGTACACTCTAGAGCTTTCCCTACCACCCGGCAGTTTCACTTTGTCATAATATTTATTGCTTAATTAATTGTTTTAGAGATTAATTAAAAATAATCAAAATGATTCATTGGATTACTCATGTAATTATAATGTTTATAAGCTGATAATTTCTTTTATACTGACAAATTCTAATATTGTATATTATCTTCTCCATTTCAAAATAATTTTATTTTTTTGAGAATACTGATCATAACTTAAAAAAAACTAACTCGTCCAATTCACAAAGTTGACTGATCCAATTCCAATTAAAATATGATCTTTCCAATTCGGAACACCAGATTCGCCAACTATGTGTGGTCCACCAATGAGCTAGCACTAGCCGAGTCAACCAAATTGGTTGAGATGTGAACCTGGTAAGTGACTGGGCAGGATCCAAATTAATTCCCACTTGTATCTGTTTAAACTCATGGAAAAAAATGTATTAGGAGAAAAAAATAATTAAATAAGCGCTGCCAAGACAACGATCGTAAGTACGACAGGCAAAGCGAGCACCGCAAGGTCTCGATCCTGGAGTGGGTTTATCTGTGTGGCTCTATAATAACTTATCTTCATATCTTAAATCTTAAGACCAACTGGGTTCAGCTTGTCTGGTAGGAGCAGTTAGTGCACGTCACCTTGTGTTGAGATGGGTTGCAAGTTCTATCGTTGTATAGTCTGCCTAACCCCAGCTTGCCTTCCAAAAAAGAGAGTAATTATTGCTAAGATGCTTTCACATACTAGAAATCATGGTTGTAGGTTGTACTCATCATAGTTTATTTGATAGGAGTCATGATTTGGATAATGTTTTTTGACATAAAAAAAGATTTTTTAAATCATAAAATTTTGATAGATTGTGAGCTTATTGTTGATTTTTAAAGGTCCGAATACATGTATGCTTTAAACACAAGATCCAAAACTTATTTTCTACTAAATAATGCTTATATCGTATCAATAGGGTGATCAACAAAAAAAGTTTAAGAAATTTAAAACTTCTATTAGGTGGGAGCACCTTATCATTACCAAAAAATATATTTTTTTTAAATCTTAAGATATGGTTGCTTCCTTTGCATAGTGGAGGGAGTTATTCCATAATCTAATTTGCCTGTGCCATTACAGCTTTTTTTTTTAGTTAGATATCAACTAAACATTGGGAAAACCTAACCCCCCTGTTGAGTATTGTATCTTCAGATGTAGATGTGTTACAATTCATATTTAGATTTTGGATACAATAAATAAACAAACTTCCCTGTTGAATATGGTAACCCTAAATATGATATGGTTACTGATAGTTCACACTCAATCTGAGATGCAGCTAAGTATATTAGACTAATTAATACTTAAAAGAAGGGGATTTGAAGTATGATTTTGTATATTAGGCTAAGTAATACTTAAAAGAAGGGGATTTGAAGTATGATTTGGTTTATCAACATTAGGTGTGTTCTCAACCCGGAATTTTATGCGCAGGGAGGCGGACCAATTAAGTGACCCGATTCTCGGTGAGGGTTTTCCTTCCATCAAGAAAAAAAATAAACATTAGGGGTGTTAGCAGCTTTCACCAGAAATAGGTGGCTGCGGACCTAGATCTGACTAGAAGTTGCTGGTGCTGGGTCCAGACCTGGGTGATTTTCTATAAGAAAAAGCAAACCCAGGTCCATGGATTACAGAGTTGGTTTTACAGAGTAAAATAATATTTTAAATATTTTTTACATTTAAAAATTACAAATCTTAATGGTAACTCGGGCTTCCCCTGAGTTTCAGTATAAAATTTCATAAACCATACCCAGGTCCATATGCTAACTGGACTTCACAGATTCAACCTCAAGAGTTAATTGGACCCCTTCCTTTGTTACCAAACCCTGACCCAACTCATTGACACCCCTAGTTGATATTTATCAATAGGTTGGTATGATCCAATGTTCTCAACAATTCCAACTGTTTTTATATTTGTTGAAAAAGTAAACGAGCAAAAGAATATGAGTGGGGCTCGGCCTGTCTGGTAGGAGCAGTTAGTGTAGGTCACCTTGTGTCGCAGGTTCAAAACCCAATGGTATAGTTGTAGAACTGGTAGGGGTCTGCCTAACCCCAGCTTGCCTTAAAAAAAAAAAAAAAGAATGTGAGTTTAAGCTCCAAGGGGTTTGGGTTTTGGATGAAGGGGGCCTTGACCACATAGATGGGTGGTTATGACTTGATTCCCATATGAGTCAAACCTCTTACATTAATGAGGACAAGGGATAAAAGTCAAAGGATTAGCCCTTACTTATCCCTTGCTCAACAGAAATCGGGTGACTCCTGAGGCGCAAGTAGGGATGGCAGTGGACCGGGGCGGGGGACAAGGTCTCTACCCCCGCCCCATTTCAAAATCTAAACCTTCATCCCCGCCTCCATCCTTGCACGGGGATGGATTTTAATTTCCACCCCCGTTTCATGTCCTCCATCCCCGGGCCAAACGAGGGTGAGGCGGGGCGGGCCCCCCATTTCCCCTCGGTCTATAGTCATTCCTTAAAGGATTGGGGACGGGGCGGGACGGGGAAATTAAGGCGAGGATTGAGACGAGGATGGGGAGGGGCGGGGCGGGGCTGGGGAAAGGGTAAGTCCATCCCCGCCTCCTTCCCTGCACGGGGATAGATTTTAACCTTCATTCCCGTTTCATGCCCTTCATCCTCGGTCCAAACTGGGCGAGGCTGGGGCGGGGCTCTGTTGTCCCAGGTCCACTGCCATCCCCAGGGGCAAGGGGTACTCCGCAGATTTACACAGTTAGAAAAGCGATTGTAAGTACGACAGGCTTAGCTGGCTCAATCAGGTGTCTGATCCCGAATAGGGATGGCAGTGGACCGGGGGAAAGCGGGGCCCCGCCCCGCCTCGCCCCGTTTGGACCGGGGATGAAGGGTATGAAACGGGGATGGAGGCGGGGGTGGAGGATAAAATCCATCCCCGCCGCGGAGGCGGGGCGGGGGTGGACGTGCACTTTTCCCCGCCCCGCCCCGTCACGGCCCCGATCCCCGCCCCAACCCCGCCCCGACCACTTTTCCCCGCAATATCCCCGCCCCGCCCCGCCCCGCCTCATCCCCATTTGGACCGGGGATGAAGGGTATGAAACGGGGATGGAGGCGGGGGTGGAGGATAAAATCCATCCCCGCCGCGGAGGCGGGGCGGGGGTGGAGGATAAATTTTTGAGGCGGGGCGGGGGTGGAAACCTTGTCCCCCGCCCCGCCCCGCCCCACTGCCATCCCTAATCCCGAAGGTGGTTTACCATCCTTCAAAAAAAAAAAAAAAAGAGAGTTTATTCCATAAGAGCTCTTCTTTCATTATCAAACGATTTTATGTGTGATAGGAATAAGAACGTGACCAAATCAATTTGCAAGAGCAAATGGAGACTCCCCAAGTAACACAAAAGTTAGAACTCTACACCAATGTTTGTCAGTATCAGTGTGGATCCGCCTAAATCAACTGATTCGTATAGTATCAACCATAAATTGATACGGTAAAGGACTGATTGGGCTTATTTTTAAATGTTTAAAAATGGTTAAAATATTTTTAATGCTATTTTAATATTTTTATGGCACATGTCATTTTCTGGTTAAAAGTGAACCGATTCAGCTCCAAATCGGAATCGAGAATCGTTTTCAAAACGATTCAAGGCCCGATACGATATTGACAACATTGCTCTACACAAGCCACACATGTTCAATGCCGCTTTCATACACATTTTTGACATGAATCTCAAAGTTCTTTGGTAGGCTTTAGGGTGAACAGGGCCCCCCCTTATTCTAGTCCTATGAAAAAATTGACTTTTGCTTTTGCGAACAAAGTCCGAGTTTTTTTAGTTGGTTTTTTGGTTGTCATTGGTGGGTCCTAGTCAGATGTGGATTTTGAGCTGGATGCAAGCCAAACCGATCCAAGATATAACATGTAAAGCTATGTGGGTTATTTGGTTGGGGGTACAAGTAGGACCAAAGTAAAACCTATTTGGCTCAAGATTGGAATCGAGATGGTCTGATCTAGATTTGACCTAGGCGCAAGTCAAACAGGTTAAATCAAAGTTGGTTTACTAGAATTTATATATATCAGGATAGACCAAATAAAGTCAAACCTATGTTACTTAGAGTTGGTAGCCTAATTTAAAATGACTTTGTTCATGATTATGAACCAAACTGTTATCCCCTTGTAATGTTTATAAATTTATATCTAGAAAAGGTCCAAACGTATTTAAGGATTTTTTTTTTTTTCAGATTAATCTGTTTTTATGATGAGAAACCCTCACCCAAGCGAGGAAAACCCCAGATGGAGCCCCATGACCACCCTGCTTTATTTGGTGCACGAGCAGGGCTTGATGTGGTGCTTTCATCACATCACCTTCACAACCACCCTGCTGGCCAGATTAATCTTAGATTCAAGTTTGGGCCAGAATGGGTTATTTATCTTTTGGACCCATATGGTTCAATTGTTACGGGTTTTATATCAGTTTTGATACAAGTAGTTGGTGTGGACATTGGTTCATACCTTGTAACAAGTTAGGTTAGGTTCAGTTTTGATATTCTGGCATGAGTCCCTAACTAGTTACATCTATAACAGATTTGAGTTTCAAGTTGAGCCATTTGTGAATTTTGTGGGCATAAGAGAGTTTAGTTTGCCTTGTTATGGGTGTGGATATAAATAGTTTAGATAAAAATGAGGCTGGGCGCAAACTTAGTTCGTTTTTGCACAAAGTCAAAAAAATATTGTAAGAACCAATTGGGTCAAGTACAAATTGGCTGGGTTTTTATAATTGCATGCCTAAGAATTGACCAATTTTTTTTATGGGTCTAGATAACGGATCATCCAAGTAGATCCATGAAAATCTTCTTGGGTCATGCCTAATTGGTTTGATTCTAGAATTTGGGTTAGGTTTAATTACCCGACCCACATCATGAGAACTCATCTCTCTCTCAAACCAGTTTACATCCTATCATTAAATTAGTGAGTTAGAATAAGACAAGAGACAGTAAAGTCATGGTGTTGTATGAACAATGGAGTCTTTGACAAGGAAATACCATGGCCATGCTGAATAAATTAAGGCGCCCATGGTTTGATCTATGTTTGGCTAAGGACATATGCCGATCCTTAGCGGACATAGTCATAACTACATCAACATCTTGCTGGATAAACTTGGAATATTTTCTATAATGAAGTATTTGATATTCTATGTAGAAACCAAATCAAGTATGTATGCATGGGCGCTCTTAAAACCATAATGGGGGAATCTTGATAAGGTAAATCTCATGATATTTTCAAACCACTACAAGAAAAATGCGGATTAGTGATGGACACTATCTATCCCTAATCCATCGTAAATCTATCACAAATCCGTTTAGCAACGGATTAGCGATGGATAGCGTCCGTCGTAATTTCTTGGTCGTTAATTACCGACAGAATTGATCTGTCGCTAATTTGCGATAGATTAGCAAATGCCATGATTCATCGTGAGTCCGTCGCTAAATTTGGTTTTACAACAGATAAATAACAATCCCTAATTCATAGCTAAATTGGAGACAGATATTAGCGATAGATATTATCTGTCACTAATCCATCACAAAATTAAAAAAAAAAAATCCTTGCTCTTTTCTTTCTCTGTTTCAGTAAAATCTCGAATTTGATCGGGCATCTTGGTCTTCTTCTTGTTCACCGCAAGAACTAAAGGCAGATCGACGATAGGAATCGCGCCCTCCAAATCTCAATTGTAGAGTCCCTCCCATGTACTCCCTTAGCTAAGGGTAATAGAAACCATCTATCTAAAAAAATCGAAATGTACTCCCTTACATTTAAATGGATCACAGAAAAATCTGCCATTTCTATACACCAAAACTCTCTCTAATCAGTACAGTAATTACAAACTTGAGAAGGAAAAGGGAAAATAAAAAAATCAAAGTGGGGGTTTGAAAGAGGGGACACACTGTCGAAGAAACATCGGGCTGGAATCTTCCTGTTTCAAGCGTCAACACTAAATTCCGACGAGTAGGCACTGGGGGGATTGGAGTTGGCCGAAGAGTTGGGGGTGGAGCTTTTGGCGATAGTCGAGACGGCCTTAGTTGCTACATCAGCAACCGATTGAGCGATTGATAAAAAAATCTTGGCCTTTACCTAGCCTCTCCTTGGCGGAGGGTTTCAGATTTTCTTCCTCCTCTCCTCATTGGAAACAAGACGAGGATATGACTCCTCTTCTAGCTCCATTTAGAAGCGGACATCCTCTTCTGGTTGTCCCCATCCTTGCACCTTCGACCTCTTGCAGTTCCTTCCCTCCATTCCATTCGCCTCCACCACCAGATAAACATGCTCCCCGAGCTTCAACACCAGAAGACCACCACCCTCCGCCTCCACCTCCTCCATCTCCTCCTCAGCCAGAACTCGGTGTCGCTTCTCCGCCTCACCCTTACCCTCATCTGAAGATGGCGATGTACTTATAACGTTGTCGCACACGAATTGCCAACGTGGCAACCAATATGAATTTTTGACTACAAATTAGCGACGGAAAAAATTTCATCCCTAATTAGCGGCAGATTTCGAGACAGAAAAATTCCTTCGCTAATCCATCGCAAATTAGCGATGGATTTTGAGTCAGAAAATTTCGTCGCTAATTAGCGATGGATTCATGATAGAATTTTTCCATCGCTAATTCCGCAACTAATTCTATTTTTAGCAACAACACTGCCTTTCATAATGATCATCACCACTAAACCTGTCTACGCGCACGTTAAAACCAAAAAATATCAGTGAATCCAAACAAAAGCTGACCAAAATCACATGGTTTCCCTTATTCGTAATTTCAGCGTAGTTGAACACTTTCTTGATATATGCTACGCGCCCCTACAAAGAGAGGGCATGTTGTCCATTTTGCAAGTCACACTTTTTCTTGATACACGTTTTTATGTGCCAATGGTCCTTTCTTTGCCATGTATGGTGTAGGAGTAATTGTCAACAAACCCACCAGTTTTACCATACCCATGCTGCTTTTGTTACACTTCCACTTTTATCTTGACATGCACCAAACCCTAATTGTTGTTTTTCTGAAATGGACGCCTTCTTATGAAAGCCACTTGTATCTACCACGTAACTCTGGTAATGATAGTTCACCTCTATTTAACCATGTTCTGTGTGATTTGTAAGTTTAGGGTTTTGGTCTTGTTCTTGGTAGGGATTAAGGGTTTGGGGGACTGTGTTTGGTGTGTACAGATTGCACCACATCTAGGGTTTGAATCCTTCATTGTGGTGTTGATGGTCTAGGGCTTGTACTGATGCCTAGGTTTGTGGGTTGTGTCGGTAGTCTAGGAATATTGGATGGCAAGGATGGTGTTTTCGAGGTCTAGGATATTCACTGCTTCAAGTGGTGCAGTGAATGTATTTGAGGTGCAGAGATTCTAAGTTTTGTGGACTTGTATTTGAGATGTTGGAATTTCATGGCTGCTAGGGCTTTTGGTATAATTGTGTTTCAGGTCTAGGGATTACTTTCTCTCTGGGGTCTTGCCTTGAGGAATTGGGATTGCAAGGGTTTTAAGTTCTGAATCTGCATTTCTGGTATAGGGCTTGTATGGGTCATGTACTTAGGATTCTATTTGCAGTATAATGAGTACATGGCTTTTAGGGTTTTGGGTTTGTGCTTCAATGGTGGAAGATTCCAAAATTGGCGACCTATATTTTTGATGTGCAAACCGACACCGATATGTATTCATGCATCTTACTGTCATCACCCATCTTCTTTTCTCTGTACCTGCATTGCCTACTACTAATAATAATGTTACTTCATTTCCTTAAAAAGAAAAAAGATGTTAATTTTCATGCTGTTGTGGATGTGGAAATCTCAAAATCATGAGTATCCTTCTATATAGGTGACAGCTATATGGTCACTAGACTCAGCCTGAACCAGTCCTAGAATGGTGGAGAACTAGGTGGATCCTCGCCTGGGTGTTGACATATCCTACATGAGGAAGAAGAGAACTAGCATGTTTTTACAGTGTGGCTTTCCATAGGTGGACCTAAATATAACATGAATCTCTAGTGGGGAACTAATTCCATCAACATATACGCCGTGGGGTTTCTATGTAAACCACAAACACAGAAAATCGTTACATGCGTTGCGATTTTCCGTGTTTTATGTGGCCCGAGTACTTTGTAAAGTACTCAGAGACCGATCACTGGATCTGCTCCACATCAAAAGGCTGATTTAGTAGATGACAACAATCGACCCTCATTATAGTTGAAGACAACAAGGGAAACTTTTACAACTTTTGAGAAGGTGACAGTTTTTTTTTTTTGGCTAGGCCAAGGAACCTCCATTACCGACCACACATTGGCTGCCCTCCGGTTGGTAAAACCCCTGAGACCTCACGTGCCCACAGGAAATTATACCCAGCTTCGACCCTGCGACAAGGGAATGATCAGAAGCTAAAGTTGAGATGCAGAAAACTTTTAATCCAACTAAAAGGGAGGCTATGTTCCTCACTAAAAGAACTTTAAAACTGCCTTTCACACATTTCCACGTTCTTTTAACAAAAGATATGTTTGTGGCTTGTATTTGTGTTTGTGATCAGTAGATTAACTTGTGCCATCTTTAAAGGAGAGTGGCTTTCTAAGCCATATTAAAAGTAACTTAATGCCAGGTTGTGGCTCGACAAGCAATTTTTGATAGCGATATATGGGCACCTCTAGCTTGATGGTGAAAACTAGAGGGGATTAAGGACACAAAATACACACACATAATAAAAAATATTAAAGAAAAGGAAGACAAGTCCCACAACCTGTTGCTGGCATTTGCACAGGTGTGGCAACTTTAATCCATTGATTATCATCTTTTCATTCTTAAGTTAATTCCCTGATTTCCCGAAACATTTTAACCTATGAACTTCATAAAGTTAGCTTGAGTTTTAGATTTTATATGAAGTCACTATATCACCAATTCCTCACTCATATAAAGTTCAAAAATCAACAGGCTGAGAGCAACCCAGTTCAGCATCCAGCCATAACAGCTCAACATCATGTTATGCTGCCAACTGCACAAAACGATGCAATTTTGGAATAAACAGAAAATATGGTGGATATTCTGGAGGGGAACTGACACAAATCTTACAGGTGGCAGCAGACTGGTTAACTGATTCGTTTCAAAATCATAGAGCCATTTTTCATTACTACAAAAAAACTTCTTACATTGGAGGTTGCAAACAGGTTAGATGTGTTGGGTCCAGCCCTATCCCTCATTATTGGTATGGGGAAGTGGATTAGCCACATACTTGTCATTAATGTAGAAGAAGTTGAAGGGTTAGCCCTATCCCCTCATTAATGACGTGGGGAAGTGGAATAGTCACCTAACTCCCATTAATGTAAGAAGTTGAAGGGTTAAAACCCCTTCGGTTTCTGGAATAAGTCTAAAAGGCTCACTTCTAGAAGGTTCATATCTAGAAGACTCTATGCCATCTATAAATATGGGTGCAGAGGTTGTGTGCTAGTGGAAGAAGGGTAGAGTGGCTGTGTGCAGTGTGCAGAGAGATAAGAAGTAAGAGAGAGAGAGTAGAAAGAAGAAAATGAAGGAAGAAGGTTTGTCACCACGCATTGATCCTCAAAGAGAGGTGTTGGTTGTGGTGTGGGCTTTGACTCGAGTTGTGCACCCGAGAAGTAATCTTGTATTCATTTCTTCCTGTGATTTCTTTGTTATTATCTTTAGCTTTAGGCAAGCTATTGGACGTTGTACTCTCTACTTTCATTATAGTGGATTATTCTCTCCGTGCCCCATGGATGTAGGTCGTGTTGACCGAACCACGTAAACCCTTGTGTTGTGATTTGATTGTGCCTTTGTTAGATCCTATATTGTTTCCGCATATTTTTTTTGTTATCTTAATTTCTCTACAAGTGGTATCAGAGCTGGTTCGTGAGAAATCATGTCTTCTAAGTCAGACATCTCTAAGTTTGAGGTGGAGAGGTTTGATGGCAAAAGAAACTTTTCCTTATGGCAAAGAAGGGTGAAAGCTCTACTTGCACAACAAGGGTTGCACAAGGCTCTTGTCGGGAAGACGAATAAGCCAGAAAGCATGACCGATGATGAATGAGATGATCTTGACTTGAGGGCTGCTAGTGTGATTGAGTTGTGTCTATCAGATGAAGTCATGTGTAACATGATGGAAGAGAGGACAGCAACGGAATTGTGATTGCGGTTAGAGAGCCTCTATATGACCAAGAACTTGTCCAACAAATTACACCTCAAAAAACAACTTTATAGTCTTCGTATGAAGGAAGGTACTCCCATTCTTGACCATCTTAGTGTGTTTAATAAGATTATTGCTGGTATGTTTAGTTTGGATGTTAAACTTGAAGATGAGGATAAAGCTTTGTTGTTACTAACCTCATTGTCACCATCTTATGAGCATCTTGTGACAACCATAATTTATGGAAAAGAAACATTGGATATGGAAAAGGTCACAGGTACGCTCATTTCCAATGAAATTAGGAGAAGACCATCACCGAATGAGGATTCTGGTGAAGGATTGATGGTGAGTTCATCCAAAGGCAAAGGTCGGTCAAAGAACAGAAAAAATCACTGCAGATATAGGAGCAAGTCCAGATCAAGGAAGGACATCACTTGCTACAATTGTGGAAAGAAAGGGCACTTCCAGAATCAGTGCAAAGAGCCAAAGAAAAATCAGAAAAAAGGAAAAGAGACAGAATCATCAGAAACCAAAGAAGATACCACAACCACAGTTGAAGGTGAGCTTGTGATTTTGTCTACTACTAATGATCCATGTATTTGTGTATGTCAAGATACAGATTGGGTCATAGACACAGGAGCCTCGTACCATGCCACACCACGGAGAGAATATTTCAGTATATACAGGATCGGTAATTTTGGTGTTGTCCGAATGGGAAACACAGGAACGTCAGAAATTGTAGGTATTGGAGATATTCATCTTCAGACCAGTCTTGGGTACATGTTGGTGCTCAAGGATGTCAGACATGTTCCAGACTTGAGGTTGAATTTGCTTTCAGTAGGAAAGCTTGATGAAGAGGGCAGAAGCAATATTTTTAGCCAAGGACAGTGGAAACTCAGCAGCGGGTCATTGGTTCAGGCCAGAGGAAAGAGATGTACTCTTTACAAGATGCAAGGCAAGGTATGTAAGGGACAGTTGAATACAACTGATGACTCTTCTATTGATTTGTGGCACAGTCGATTAGGCCACATGAGTGAGAAGAACTTGCAGATTCTTGCTAAGAGGGAGCAACTCCCAGAGTTAAAAGGTACACGTCTAAACCCGTGTGTTCATTGCTTAGCTGGTAAGCAACATAGAGTATCCTTTGTTAGAAATGCCTTTCATAGAAAATCTCACATTCTGGAGCGAGTTTATACTGATGTTTGTGGTCCTCTGAGAACAAAAACTATTAATGGTTTTACTGATGTGAAAACTTTCAATGGTGCACTTTATTTTGTTACTTTTATAGATGACTTCTCCAGGAAGGTTTGGGCATACCCTCTAAAAATCAAGGATCAGGTTCTTGATGTATTCAAGCAATTCCATGCTATGGTTGAGAGAGAAACAGGAAAACAACTAAAATGCATCAGGTCAGATAATGGTGGTGACTACACAGGTTCATTCTATGAATATTGTAAAATTCATGGAATTCGCCATGAGTTGACAGTTTCAGGTACCCCACAACACAATGCAATTGCAGAAAGGATGAATCATACAATTGCAGAAAGAATCAAGTGTATGCTTGCACAGTCCAAGCTGCCAAAGAAATTATGGGGCGAGGCCTTAAGGACAACAGTTGATATGATCAACTTGTCTCTTACTCATGCCTTAGCAAATGATGTTGCAGATAGGGTATGGTCAGGAAAGGATGTGTCTTACAAGCACCTCAGGGTATTTGGATGCAGGGCATTTGCACATATCCCCAAGGAGGAGAGGTCCAAGCTTGATGATAATATGAGGCAATGCCTTTTTCTGAGATATGGTGATGCCAAATTCGGCTACAGGCTATGGGATCCAAAGAAGCAAAATGTATTCAGATCCAAAGATATCAAGAAAGAGGTGTCAATTCAGACTTCTGCAGGTGGATCTATTCACTTAGATCCAGTTACTCCTCCAGTGACACAAGTTGGTGGAAGAACAGTGCAGGAAGATGATGCAGAGGCGGATGTTGATTTACCCGCAGGCCATATTGAGTAGGAAGAAGTTAGAGAACAACCTCTTCCAGAACCCCAATTAAGAAGATCTTCCAGAGAGTCACAACCTTCCAGAAGGTATTCTCCACATGAGTATGTGATGCTTACTGATGCAGGTGAACCAGAGAGTTATCAGAAAGCACAAGAGTGTGAGCAGAAAGAGCAATGGCTAATAGCTATGCACAATGAGATGAATGCATTATAGAAGAACCACACTTATGATTTGGTGGAACTACCAGAAGGCAGAAAAGCCTTGTAGAACAAGTGGGTTTTCAGGTTGAAGGCTCAAGAATAATGTTCTCAACCAAAGTACAAAGCTAGATTGGTTGTGAAAGGCTTTGGTCAAAAGCAATGTATTGACTTTGATGAGATTTTCTCTCCTATTGTTAAAATGTCTTCTATTCGTGTTGCTCTAGGTATTGTTGCTAGCCTGGACTTGGAGATTGAGCAGCTAGATGTGAAGACTGCTTTCCTCCATGGTGATTTGGAGAAAGAGATATACATGGAGCAACCAAAAGGCTTTAAAATCAAAGGTAAAAAAAATCTTGTATGCAGGTTGAAAAAGAGCTTGTATGGGCTAAAGCAAGCTCCAAGACAGTTGTACACGAAATTTGATTCATTTATGGTTGAAAATGGATACAATAGATCAGTTGCAGATCATTGTGTCTACATAAAATGGTTCAGTGAGAATTTTATTATTCTCTTGTTATATGTTGATGATATACTTATCCTTGGAAAAGATATGTCTATAATTGACAGGCTTAAGAAGGAACTGAGTAAGACCTTTGCAATGAAGGACATGGGGCCAACAAAGAAAATATTGGGCATGCAGATCTCTCGTGATAGAAAAACCAAGAAGATATGGTTATCACAGGAGAAATACATCGAAAAGGTGTTGGACAGGTTCAGTATGAACAATGCAAAGCCAGTTGGTTCTCCTTTTGCAGGTCACTTTAAGCTGAACTCGGAGCAGAGTCCATCAAGTGACGAGGAGAAGGAGAAAATGAAGAAAGTTCCTTATGCTTCAGCAGTCGAAAACTTGATGTACGCGATGGTATGTACGAGACCAGACATCGCATATGCAGTAGGTGTTGCTAGTAGATTCCTTGCAAATCCAGGAAAAGAGCATTGGGCAGCAGTAAAGTGGATCTTTAGATATCTCAGAGGGAGCTCCAAAGTTTGTTTAGGCTTTGGTGGTGGATCACCTGTCTTGACAGGTTACACAGATGCAGATATGGCTGAAGATATTGATACGAGGAAGTCCACATCTGGTTTTGTACTCACTTTTGCAGGGGGAGCTATATCATGACAGTCAAAATTGCAAAGGTTTATTGCTTTGTCTACTACTGAGGCAGAGTGCATTGCTCTTATAGAAGCTTGCAAAGAGATGTTGTGGATGAAAAGATTCTTGATAGAGTTGGGTTTTGAGCAAGACAAGTACTTGGTGTACTGCGACAGTAATGTGTCATTCATCTCGCCAAGAATCTGAGTTTTCACTCAAAGTCAAAGCATATAGATATCAGGTATCATTAGATCTGAGATGTGTTTGAGAAAAATTTGCTTCATCTTGCAAAGATCTCCACAAATGATAATGGTGCAGATATGCTGACAAAAGCCTTACCGATGGAGAAACAAAATACATGTCGGCAACTGGCCGACATGAACTTCAGTTGATTAGTTGAATTGGAGTATCCCCTAGGGCTGGAGGGAGAGATTGTTAGGTCCATTCCTATCCCTCATTATTGGTATGGGGAAGTGGATTAGCCACCCACTTGTCATTAATGCAGAAGAAGTTGAAGGGTTAGACCTATCCTCTCATTAATGACGTGGGGAAGTGGAATAGCCACCTAACTCCCATTAATGCAGGAAGTTAAAGGGTTAAAACCCCTTCGGTTTCTCGAATGAGTCTAGAAAACTCACTTCTAGAAGGTTCATATCTAGAAGACTCTATGCCATCTATAAATATGGGTGCAGAGGCTATGTGCTAGTGAGAGAAGGGTAGAGTGGCTGTGTGCAGTGTGCAGAGAGAGAAGAAGTAAGAGAGAGAGAGTAGAAAGAAGAAAATGAAGGAAGAAGGTTTGTCACCACGCATTGATCCTCAGAGAGAGGTGTTGGTTGTGGTGTGGGCTTTGACTCGGGTTGTGCACCCGAGAGGTAATCTTGTATTCATTTCTTCCTATGATTTCTTTGTTATTATCTTTAGCTTTGGGCAAGCTATTGGATGTTGTACTCTCTACTTTCATTATAGTGGATTATTCTCTATGTGCCTCGTGGATGTAGGTCGTGTTGACCGAACCACGTAAACCCTTGTGTTGTGATTTGATTGTACCTTTGTTAGATCCTATATTGCTTCCACATATTTTTTTTGTTATCTTAATTTCTCTACAAGCTGAAGGCCAGATCATGGTAGATCTGAATCTAGATCCCAATTTTAAGCAGTGGTTCTGAACCCGATTCTGAATTCGAAGTAGATCCCAATGTACAGTATGGTTAAATTTGTCTACAGGTTATCACCCACACAATTTATTTAGTTAATCTTGATCTAAAGACTGATAACAAGCAAAGGACGTATGACTGCATCAACCTGAATACTCTTCAGATTCTGATGACTTAGTCATCTCGTTTGATCTGAAGACTCTGACAAGTACCAGATCTCTTTACGATCTAATGACTTTAATAATCATGGTGTATCGACCTGAACAACTTTCCTCACAAAGCAGGCATTTCCCTGTGGGAGAGGGCATGCCTAGTTATTTTACATTACATGAAAAAAAACTAAATCAATGTTGAGCACACATTTGTCTGCCCCAGGCCCCCAGATTAGAAGCGGGGAAACATGCCTCTTATTTCTTTTGTGCCCATATGTTTGCATGAGAGAGAGAGAGAGAGAGGAACACCCATTTTATTTCCCACCTTTATCTAAACACTTGTTAGGAAAAGAGAATGTTCACTCCTCAACTCTATTGTCCTACAAGATTCTTTGCTGTGTTAAATAAATACTTTGCTTGTAAGCAGACAGTCTCTGCTGCAAGATTTTGCATCACCATGCACAAAAACTGTACATAAAATCAGCATAGAAATAGTAATGTTCTAGTAAGGGCCTAGGCCTTGTGATCTATATCAAGGAAATCATCCATCAAAATGATCGCTTTCTCTAGGTATGGATTCATCAGTTAGCAACTTATACATGATTTTTCATTGTAATCACTTATGTGTGCTTTTCCCTTTAAGAATGGGTTGTACTTGAAATCTCCGACTGAAGCCCTGATTGAACAGACGCCTAGTTTGGAAGTCAGATACTGCTGGAATGAATGTTAGTATTGCTATTGGTGCAAAAGGCAGGAGCCCCATTCCATATTCATAAGCATGAGTAACAAACTGAATCGAGTCCCATAGGCCAGCTTCCTCTACCAGAGGTCTCAAAGCTTGTGCAACCTGAACAGAAACAGCAACTTCATTATTGTCATCAAAGTCATACTAAATGAACATGAAAATCTGTCAGAAAGACGGGCTAGAATGCCTGAATCAGCTTGGCTGAAGACCATGTCTTAGATGGCAGGGACTTGAGCTCAGTCGCATCAGACTGGAGATAAATGTTAATCTGAGTCATAGGCTTGTAAAAATCATTGTTACAGTTCTAGATTTGAGCTCAGGTCTCTAGTTGCATGAACTGCTTACCAACAATAATCCCCATCCAGTAGGCAAGAACGCTAGACAACATATAAATAGGTCTTTCCCTGACAATCCACACAACGAAAGAAGAACAACCAACATGGACAAGAAGCACAAGAAGAGCAAGGCTTTGAGTAGCCTGTAAAGGCCATGGGAATTTGCACTCAGCCACCGTTGCCCTTCAATTGAAAGCTGTATGTGAAAAATCAAATAAAAAATATGAATACTTTCACAATATTTAAAAAGAATAATGAACTTTATAAGATAGCAGGCAACTGCCATAATCATACACATATCATGCTCTCTCACATGGATATGGCTTATAGGATAAGCGACGGTTATTTTTGTTGAGTTGACATAATATATTTGGGGAATAAGGTGTACATGGATATAGTATAGAAGTAAAAATGACTGTGTAGCTAGTATGCCTTAGCCTATATGATACCACGCCATAGTCTATATGCTATATGTATGGTATCATGCAAACGTTAATATATCACATTTGCCCGAAGTACAAAACCATGAGCCCTATTTACAACGTACTCACTCAGATGGTAAGAGGAGTAGGGAGCCAAGACCTAGTTGCAAGTGTTTGGGCCTATATTTGTCTAACTAATTGATATCCAGAAAAGCTGAACTAATTTTGGCTTTTAATTAAAAGCATATATGAAAGAGAAAAAATGGTATTTGGTATCTTAAAAAAAATATTTAAATTGTAGGTCGTTGATTTTTTAAACCTTATAAAAACCTATCCATGCATTTGAATCAAATGCTTCAAGAAGTGATTCTTATAAAAATATGCTTATAGATCACATCTGTACGGTCAGACTTTTGAAAAAAGACCAGAAATCCAATTCATTTAGCACAATGGTCATTTTGTAGGTTTTTGTTTTCATATATATATATATATATATATATATATATATATATATATATATATATATATATATATATATATATATATATACTTCTCAATTCTAGTGATATATTCTTTCACATATGTGGCGTATAAAGTAGTTGTAATCCTGCATCTTTTGAAAACATACCCATTATAACAGCTGTACCATCTTATAACATGTATATGTGCTTGCATCCATGTGGCACACTATTTGAGTCACTACTAAATGCATCTCAAAAGAAAAGAAACATGGTTCACTCAATCAGGGTGGACCTGGACATGACTGGTATGATCTTGAACCAGGCCAAGATCTGAGGTACAAGGTTAGATGGGATCCAGAGAAGATGATAAAGGAACCTTGTTCTGATCAAGATAAGGCTCAATGTTGTCCAACCTGACCGCAGGCCTAGTTCATATGCATAAACTGTAATATTTTTGCATTTCAAAAACCAAAGTAGGGAACTTAACCTTGTCTAACACAAAAATAGTTATAATCACAAGCCATGAGATCTCGTAGACCTGCAAAAAGTTCAAAAGGAACAAAATAAGAGAAAAAAGAGAGTAATTACAGAGATTCATAGTTTTTTGAGATTGGATGGGTACTATCAACAATTTGTAGAAGGATTTTTTATTCTGGCAGCTCCAATGACCAAACTCACTAAGGAAAACATAAAGTTCTAGTAGAATGACAAGTGTGAGCGGAGTTTTCAAAAGATAAAGAATTGTTTGACAATTGTTCCAGTTTTGGTCTTACCTTTTGGAACTGGGGCTTCACTATTTACAATGATGTTTCTCATAAGAGATTGGGTTGTGTTCTGATGCAGTATGGTAAGGTGACAACTTGTACATCTTGCCAACTGAAAATACATGAAGTTAATTACCCAACACACACTACAACAAACCAACGGATTAGCGACGACCTAAATTCGGCGCTAATCTGTCGTTAATCTGTTGCTAAACAGCTTAGCGATGGATTAGCATCGTATTAGTGACAGATATCTTCCATCATAAATTTTTTGACGCTAATAAGCGATGAAATATATTTGTTGCCAATTTCGTCGCTAAGTAGCAACAGACTGTACCTATCGCTAGTTCCGTCGCTAAATTGCGACAGAATAACGAATGACAAAATCAGTTTGGCGACAGATTTATAGTCGTCGCTAAATTTAACGTAAATAGTGATTAACGACGGATATATCAGTCGCTAATCCGTCACAAACAAGGAAAAACATTCAAAAAAATATTTAAAAATTAAATATCGAGAAAAAATTTCTCGTGATACAATTTATATTTCCTGTGAATAAAAAAAAAAGTACACATCAAAATACATATAAAAGAAAACTGAAACAATTAATCAATCAACTATAAAATTTGCAAGTTCTAATTATTTACAATTTAACATTTATATTTTTGAAACAAAAAGAAGGTAGAACAAATTCATGACATAAATCTAATCATCGCCAAGATTTTGTGCATCCTCTTGTTGAGTGTCTCGATCTGTCCCTTCAGCTCCACTACGCTGATTATCGCCAGCAACCTACACAAGAAAAGAAATGTCAGTATTGATAAAAAAAATATATTGAAATATAGCCTACTCTATATGTGATTCTATCATGCACATATGTGTTCTAAGGCAGTAAAACAAATTTATACATGATTCTATCATGCTCATATGTGTTATAAAGCAGTAAAAAAAACTTTATATGTGATTCTATCGTGCTCATATGTGTTCAAAGGCAGTAAAAAAATTGTATATGTGATTCTATCATGCTCATATGTGCTCTAAGACAATCAAAAAGTTGTATATGTGATTCTACTATGCTCATATGTGTTCTAAGAGAGCAAAAAAACTTTATATGTGATTCTATCATATTTATATATGTTCTAAGGCTGTAAAAAAACTGCATATGTGCTCTAAGGCAGTCAAAAAGTTGTATATGTGATTCTACCATGCTCATATGTGTTCTAAGGCAGGCAAAAAATTGTATATGTGATTTTATCATACTCATATGTGCTCTATGGCAGTAAAAAAACTGTATATGTGCTCTAAGGCAGTAAAAAATTATATATGTGATTCTATCATGCTTATATGTGTTATAAGGCAGTAAAAAAACTTTATATGTGATTCTATCATGCTCATATGTGCTCTAAGGTAGTAAAAAAACTTTATATGTGATTCTATCATGCTCATATGTGTTCTAAGGCAGTAAAAAAACTTTATACGCGATTCTATCATGCTCATATATGTTATAAAGCAATAAAAAAACTTCATACGTGATTCTATCATGCTCATATGTGTTCTAAGACAACAAAAAAACTTTATATGTGATTATATCATACTCATATGTGTTCTAAGGCAGTAAAAAAACTGTATATGTGATTCTACCATGCTCATATGTGCTCTAAGGCAATCAAAAAGCTACATATGTGATTCTACCATGCTTATATGTGTTCTAAGGCAGGCAAAAAATTGTATATATGATTTTATCATGCTCATATGTGCTCTAAGGCAGTAAAAAAACTATATATGTGATTCTACTATGCTCATATGTGCTCTAACGCAATAAAACATTGTATTTGTGATTCTATCATGCTTATATGTGTTATAAGGAAGTAAAAAAACTTTATATGCGATTCTATCATGCTCATATGTGCTCTAAGGGAGTAAAAAAACTTTATATGTAATTCTATCATGCTCATATGTGTTCTAAGGCAGTAAAAAAACTTTATACATGATTTTATCATGCTCATATATGTTATAAAGCAATAAAAAAATTTCATACATGATTTTATCATGCTCATATGTGTTTTAAGGCAGTAAAAAAACTTTATATATGATTCTATCATGCTCATATGTGTTTCAAGGCAGTAAAAAAACTTTATACGTGATTCTATCATGCTCATATGTATCTTAAGGCAGTAAAAAAACTTTATATGTGATTCTATCATGCCAATATGTGTTCTAAGGTAGTAAAATAACTTTATACATGATTCTATCATGCTCATATATGTTATAAATCAGTAAAAAAACTTTATATGTGATTCTATCATGCTCATATGTGTTCTAAGGCAGTAAAAAAAATGTATACCTGACGGGCACCGAAGCTCATGTTGAATGCAGACGAAGTTCCTTTGTCCTGAAAAAAGTTACACAACTCATTACAGACAATGTTGAAAATGGCTTTATTTTAAAAAGTACTATATTTTTTTCCTCAAAACGCTGACAGACACCATCTCAAGACATAGCAGGGTCATTAAGACATTGAGAGTTGATGCTGGCGGGAGAACTTTGTGGGCTCGAGCTGCAGGAGGCAATGATTTGTGTGGTATTCATGTTACTCCCTAACTCAAATACACGACCCTTTTTGGGTTCACCGGTTGCAGTCACCCATGCTGAAGGATCAAAAGGAGGATGCTGAGTGGAGTCATTGCCATATCGTTGTACCATTTGTTGCTCGTATGGCTCCTATAATGTAATGATTAGAATATGAATTAAGAATTAAGAATTAAGAATTACAATATTTGTGATAACATAATTCATAGTAACTTGTCTATTATAATATTTATTAATAAAATAAATACATATTGTTGTCTCTCTCGCCTTATCTGATACGAACTCTCCCGTGGTCTTACGTTTATGTATTTCAACAAACACATCCTTGTATGGCACAATGTCTACTTTTTCTACTTCCTACGAAGTGAAATGATAAAAGATTTAGTTAACAGGTTTGCAATAATACTTATAAAATTGATTTTATATATATATATATATATATTGATGAGTTACTATTTTCTTCTGATGGCTCCCAAAAGTCCTAGATCCACCTGTGTATAGATGGACTTCAGACATTTTTGCTTGATTTTGTGCAGTCTTCGCTGAGCGGTTTCAAAATGCATCCCCAACCCACTTGTCGCACATTGCATCCCAAACATCTGACCTGATAGTAGAAGGTTCATGGCCCTTCCACTACAGTGGATCATCTGTCAAGCGCAAATGTTTTTCTTGCTGCAGTCTTCATATTGTGCAGCATGTCTGCAAATCGATTGGTAGCCACCTTTTGTCATACCTTCCTTGCATCATGGCACAATGTCTACTATATTTGCGAAGCGATTCGAAGCCTATAAATATTTTCAAAAAGTTAGTAGACATGACTATAAAAAAAAATTTAATATGAAACACATTAACTATGACAAACAACTGTATACCGTGAATGAGGTCCACAATCTGTCTATCACCTCTTTTGGATACTCTTTCCATTAAGCGACCAGTCCTCGTAGATGTTGAAGTTGTGAATTCATAATTTTGCGTACTACTTCTTGTGGCTCGAACCTCATGTTGCACATGAATTGGTATATAGTAAATATCAATATACAATATTTATAAGATATGCAATAAATGAAAATAAAATACTTATGGTCGATTATCAATATACACTATTCGAATGAGTCTTCTTGTGCCAGACTGAGAAGACTCTGCATCCTGTGTTGGCTCCTGACTTGTATGATCAACTGGTGTAGGTGGGTCATGTACAGGTGAAACATCATCTGTAAAAAAATATGTTAGAAATTCTCAGAATGCACATTTCAACTAATCAAGTATCCAATTAGTTAAATGATATACCTATCAAAGGGTCCCGTGAAGATGAAGGTTGAGCTTGGCTACCACTAGATGAACGACCATTGTAACCTCCACAAACCATATTCTAACAAATAAAAAATGTCATGCAATACATTCAAATTCTTTCAAATCATTCACATCAGGTATTTCAATACATTCAAATAATTCAAATCAAGTATTGCAATACATTCAAATCATTCAAATCATTCATATCAAGTATTGCAATAATACATTCAAATCATTCAAATCATTCACATCAAGTATTGCAATAATACATTCAAAACATTCAAATCATTGCAATATATTTCTATACATGCAATAATACATCAAAGTATTGCAATAATACATTCAAATCATTCACATCAAGTATTGCAATAATACATTCAAATCATTGCAATACATTTCTATACATTTGAATCATTCAAATCATGCACATCAAGTATTGCAATAATACATTCAAAACATTCACATCAAGTATTGGAATAATACATTCAAAACATTCAAATCATTGCAGTACATTTCTATACATTCAAATCATTCACATCAAGTATTGCAATAATACATTCAAAACATTTAAATAATTCCAACACAATTCTATACATTCAAATCATTCAAATCATTCACATCAAGTATTGTAATACTTTAAAAACATTGTAATACATTCAAATAGAGGTTTGTATTACAAGATTTTGCTCACTAGCTCGAGAATTCTTCTTCATCACTTGTTTGACTTTCATATTCTTCTTCTTCTTCTTCTTCTTCTTCTTCTTATTATTATTATTATTATTATTATTTTTCATCATCTTCTTCTTCTTCATTATTTGCCCATCCACTTGGTATATCATTTGGATCACATTATTCTATGAATGCTTTATTGACCAATGGTGATATGACATGCATATCATGTGCAACATCATGACCATAAGAGAAGTTATAGATATCATCTGATTGATAGTAATCACTCTCTTTAGTTAACTTGTCTTCTTGTAACTGATCATACTCAGGGTATAGTTTGGACTTCACCTTGAAAACTGCTCCCCATTCATTTCTATCTGACTTTTTTATACTCGGATATGAAGTATAATAAACTTGTTGAGCTTGCGAGGCTAACATGAATGGTTCACATGTTCCAAACCTTGATTTATGATTCACTTCCACAATGTCTGAGGCTTTGTCGACTCTTGTTGCAGTTGGATCAAACCAATGACACTTGAATAAAGTTATCCTATTATTTATGCCTAAGTAAGTCAACTCCATTATTTTCTCTATTACACCATAGTAATCATGTTCATTTTCACCGTAGCTACTACCCTTGACACACATGCCACTATTCATCGTTGATTTGTTTATACCGTAGTCTTTTGTATAGAATCAATAATCATTTATGATGTACCCGTTGTAACATTGCACAACTTTGGTTGGACTAATTTGTAAATTACATATTCTTTGATCTTTAACATCACCATGGCGGACCTACACACAAACATAAACAATGATTGTGATCACGACCAATTAAGTAACTTAGTGTTGTTTACAAGTACACAATTTATGTGAGCGTCCTTACCAACTCTTTCAACCACTTCACAAACTTAGTTTCACGTTCTTTTTATACTTCTGCATCAGTGAGATGTGAAACTTCTCTTCGCAACTCCATATCAAATCGTCTGCAAACCACAAATACTTATATTACCGAACCATGTATGCACGTATAGCACACAAAAAGATTTAGAATTGTGTTGTGTCTACATATACTTACTCGATGTATGGGTCGATCGCTGAGTAATTAAAAAGAATACAGATGTGTGCTGCGTCTTGCTCTCGTTTTGTCAAGAGTCTTGGTCGGCAACTACCAAATGCATGCCCAAGTGGTTGAAATATCGACAATTTGTCAACTACAGTTACTTGTTCTCTATCATCGTTACGAGGCGGGCATGTGTAACGTGTTGGAATGTGAGGTTCAAAGTACATAGATAAGAAATTTAAAATCTCTTCTAAAGAGTATGCTTCACAAATAGAGCCTTCTATTCTTGCTTTATTACGAACCTTTTTTTTTTAGGTTAAACATGCATCTGTCAAAAATATATATTTCAAATTTAAAATATCTATCATTGAAGAGACAAATATAAGAAAACATATACCTTTCAAATGGGTACATCCACCGATATTGCATAGGACCACCAACCCTTAGTTCATATGGCAAATGTATAATTAAATGTTCCATAACATCGAAAAATGATGGCAGAAAAATCTTTTCTAGCAGACAAACAATAGTGATGATAGAGTCATCGATATTCTTTACATCAGATGCTATGACTTCCGATGTGCACAATGTTCTAAAAAATCCACTCAACTCAGACAATACCCCCCATATAGGTTTGTCTAACATATCATGGAATGCTATGGGTATCAACCGTTGCATAAAGATATGACAATCATGGCTCTTCAACCATATAACTGTCCATCGTCAATCTTCACAGCCCGAGCAATGTTAGAGACATATCCATCTGAAAATATCAACTGCCTCAACCATTGACATATCTGCTTCAATTGATCAGGTTCAAGCACGTACCTTGCCTTTGGTTTCAGTACTTTGCCATTATACTCTTTGAGTTCCAATTCTGGTCTTTTACATATTACTTTTAAATCCATACGGGCCTTCACATTATTCTTTATTTTTCCTTTAACATTCATTATTGTATTGAACACATTATCAAACACATTTTTCTCTACATGCATCACATTCAAATTATGTTGTATCAATAGAGTTGGCCAATATGGTAGTTCACAAAAAATAGATTTCTTTGTCCAATTGTGATCCTTCTTAAATCCAAGAAATGGCGTCAGACTACGAGCATTTGTTAATACATCTGGAAAGTATCACAATCTTCTTAAAATTTCCATGTCAGTCAATCTTGTGGGTGGACCTTCTATTTCAGTTATGCCTCTTTGAAACACATTTCTTTGTCGTCGTAATGGATGGTCGCTGGGTAGAAATCGATGATGACACTCAAACCAGCAAGGCTTTCTTTCATGTGTCAATCTAAAAGTTTTTGTATCCTCTATGCAGTACAGACATGTCAACCTCCTATGTGTGTTTCAACCAGATAACATACCATATGCAGAGAAGTCATTGATTGTATATAGAATAGTAACCTTTATATTGAAATTTTGTTTTTTGTGGGCATCATACATGGTAACACCGACATCCCACAATACTTTTAGTTCATCAATCAATGACCTTAAATATACATCAAGATTTTAGCCAGATGAGGTCAAACCAAAAATCAATAGAGACAAGAAAAGATTTGGATGCTTCATACACAAGCTTGGTGGAAGGTTGTATGGAGCTACAAATACTGGACAACATGAGAATGGAGTTGATCTACCCCCAAATAGATTAAATCCATCTGTACATAGACCGAGTCTAACATTTCTCACTTTCATTACGAAGTTTTGATAAGTACGATCAAAGTGCTTCCAAGCTTCAACGTCAACATGATACGTGATCTTGTCTTTATTATGTCGAACTTTATTTGCATGTCATCTCATGTGTTTAGTTGTTCTTAAAGACATATACAATCGTTGCAATCTAGGAGTGATAGGAAAGTAGCGGAGCGACTTATATGAAACTTCTTTTGATCTTGTGCTACCATTGTCTCTTGTCTTTGACTTGAACCGAAGATGCCCACATAACAGGCATGATAAGTTATTTTCCTGATCCTTAAAATACAACATGCACTGATTTGGACAAGCATCTATCTTTTTATACCCCATACCTAGAGCGTTGGCCATAACTTTTGCACGATAGAAAATTTATGGCAATTTTTCATCTTTGGGCAACATACTCTTCACAATCATGCACAAATGATCAAAACATGATTGACTCAAATTATACTCAGACTTCAAATTCATTAGTTAAAGAACTGCAGACAAGATAGTGTGACTCTCGCAACCATTCCAATGTGTCTCATCAGCATCTTTAAGTAAATCATAAAATCTACTAGTTGCATCGTTTGCTGATTCTTCATCTACTACAGTTCTTATATCACTAGAACCCATAGTAGAACCGAGTTTTGTTTCTGCGACATCAAATATCAAATCCATATATGGATTATCGTGCACCACATTCATCCGTGCGTCAAAATTATTTCTAAATTCTTCTCCATGAAACATCCAATTTTGATAATCACTCACAAAACCCTTCTTGTATAGGTGATGTCTAACGCTATGAGGTTCTACAAATCAATTATTCTTATAAATCTTGCAGGGATACCTAATCTGACTTGTGGGATCCACTGTACTGACACTTGCCATTGTAAATTCAATAAAACTTTCAACACCATCCATATATTCATGTGATAACTCATTGTCAACTATCCTACGATACATTCATTCACAGTTTGCAGTCATTTTGTCGTATGATGTTACGAAATGTATCCTAACCAGTTAAAAGAGAACCATCAGAATGCTATGATGAAGAAAATATCAAATTTATCATGCAATATATGATGTCATACAATCACAAGAATTATGATACATGCATTGATAACTTAATATTTTTATGTGCAAACTATTTATAACATGATACATTAATTTAAAGCATACTTTCATTATACAATTTTACATGGAAGTTATAATTAAATTGAAAGTAATTATTTGCAAGCATGGATACAATCACATCAAACATTGCAATACATAGAAATCATTCATATAAAAAAAATGTCAAACATGTACCTACAGCAAACACACTTCAATATCTCGCTAACTACTACCATGCCTAGCATGAAATCCATACTCCAAAAATAAGAACACTTCTATTCTCGTACATTAAAATCATGCCCAGCATGATCTCCAAACTTCAACAAAGCAGTCCTAGATATCAACAACTAAGTGCGTGTGTGAACAGTAAAGTGTTGCATCCAATAAATTAAATAACATCTGATGTGCTTGCATCACTTACTCACAACGGGTATTTACCCGATTTGCATTATTTTTGTCACTTACTTAATACGGGTAGCGGGGCACAAGCGGGTTCCCTTGAGAAATCTGCAAGAGACACTGTGTTAAAATGAAGTCCCTCCCTGCCGAAAAAAAAATGAGGCAAGGTCGCCCTTCTGCCAGAAAAACAGCGAGGCGACCCCCTGCCCAAATAAAAAACGACAAGAGGGCGACCCCCTGCCTAAATAAAAAAATGACAGGGGGGGACCCCTACCCGAATAAAAAAATGAGGCATGGGGGCGACCCTTGTCGAAAAAAACAAATGAGGCAAGGGTCGCCCCCCTGTCGGAAAAAAAAAGAGGCAGGGGGCGACCCCCTGCCTGAATAAAAAAATGAGGCACAGGAGCGACCCTCTACCAAAAAAAAAACCATGCAGGGGTCGCCTCCCCTACTGGAGAAAAAAGAAGTGACAACGAGGCAGAGGGGTTGACCCCCTACCGGAAAAAACAAAATGCGGCAGGGGGTCGCCCCCCTGCCAGAAAGAACAAATGAGGCAGGGGCGACCCCCTGCCCGAATAAAAAAATGAGGCACGGGGGCGACCCTTTGCCGAAAAAAAAAACCATGCAAGGGTCGTCCTCCCTGCCGAAAAAAAAAAGTGGCAGGAGGGCGACCCCCTGCCTAAATAAAACAACGAGGCAGGGGAGTCGACCCCCTGCCTCAATAATTAAACAATGAGGCAGGGGGTTGACCCCCTGCCAGAATAATTACATAATGAGGTAGGAGGGGGGGGGGGGGGGGGGAGGACCCCCTGCCGAAAAAAATAAAACGCGGTAGGGGGTCGACCCCAGCCAGAAAAAAAAATGAGGCAGGGGTCCCCCCCCCCCAGCCAGAAAAAACAAACTAGACAAGGGGGTCAACCCCCTGTCGAAAAAAACAAACTAGGCAGGGGGGTCGACCCCCTGCCGGAAAAAACAAAACGCAGGGCAGGCGCCCCTTCTGCCGCAGGTAAAAAAAATGGGATTTACCTGCCGCGAGCGGGGGGCAATGGACAACGGACTGGGAGGTGATGGGTCGGGCGGAGGACCAAGGAGCGATGATCGGTGGGCCGGGGAGTGCGTCGTGTGGTGGAATGGGGGAAGACGGGCTAGGCGGAACGAGGGGCGACGGGCGACAGACCAAGGAGCGACGGGCGGCGGCCGACAGGCCAGAGAGTGCACCGGGCGGTGGAGGATGGTGTCAGGAGACAAAGGGTTGCATCGGCCAGACAGGAGAGATGAAACATGAAACAGGAAAAGGGGCTTTGATTAGGGATTTACGCAAAAATTAGCAACAGATTTGGCGACGGCTTAATTCTGTCGCAACTCCGTCGTAAATTTATATAACCCCTTAGCGACAAAATATTTCCTTCGCTAACATCGTCACTAAGTAGCGAAAAAAAACTATCTGTCTTTCAATCAGTCGCTAATCGTCATGTGTATTGCGACAAAAATGGGTCATCATTAATCTGCCGCTACTTAGCGACGGATGTTTTTTTGTAGCTACATCCATCAATATTACAAATCTTAGCGATGAATAAGTTTCTGTCACTACATCCGTCGCAAAGTGGTGACAAAAAAAATCTGTCGCTAATATCCATCGCTAATTGGCATTTTTCTTGTGGTGACATGACTTGGAGCTAGCAGCGATTGTATTCTTCTTTAAAATATGAAGACACTACCTATATGATGAATAATTCAAAATATTTACTGACCATCAAAGTCTCAAGTACCTATTTTCGCAGAGTTGAGACAGAGGAGATGAGGGCTTCACTATGTTTCTTATAAAAGATTGAGTTGTGTTTTGATGCAGCATGTTAAGGTGACAACTTGTGCATCTCACCAACTAAAAATACATAAACTTTATTATCTAATGCATGAGTTGGATCTAGTAGTGGTTGTATTCACCCTTAAGATATGAAGACACTACCTATACGACAAACAATTCAAAATATTTACTGACCATCAAAGCAAGTACCTATTTTCACAGAGTTAAGACAGAGGAGATGTCTTGAATATCTAAAAGAATATAACTTTAAACTAAAATATCACCCACGAAAGACAAATGTAGTCATTGATGCTCTTAACAAAAAGTTAAGAGCATTGGCCATACTCGCAGATTGGGATTTGTTTTTCTCAGTCCTCATCAGAAAGTAGAAGCTCAGTGATTAACAGGTCGATTATTGTTCATGTAAACCACATTGAAGTCAGAATTATGAGAAAAACATATTAACTAAAAGCAACCCTCAGACCTGGAGTTGGTCAAAGTTAGAAATAGAATTTTTGAAGGTAAGGAGTCAGACTTCAAGGTGGATGATCAGGGTCTTCTCAAATTCCATCATAAAGTGTGCTTTTTTAAGGATTATCAACTCATGAATTAGTTGTTGGATAAGTCACACCATTCGAGATATCCCATCCACCCAAGCCATACCAAAATATATTGATATCTTAAGCATACATTTTGGTGAAGCTGAATAAAGAGAGACATTGATGAGTTTGTAAGCAAGTGTATGGTGTGTCAGCAAATGAAGATTGAGCAACAACGACCTGAAGGACTACTGCAATCATTTTTCATACCTGAGTGAAAATTGGTGGATGTTATTGTAGACTTTGTCTCAAGACTTTCAAAGACCAGAAATTGTATGGATTCAATATTGGTGATTGTAAATATGCTAACTAAGTCAGCTCACTTATGCCCAGTTGGCCCAACTCTTTATCAGAGAAATAGTCAGACTTCATGAAGTATCAGATTCGATTGTTTCAGATAGGGACTCAAAGTTTGCTTCATGATTCGAATAGAGTTTTCAGAAGATAATGAAGACAGTTAAAAATAAGCACAACATTCTACCATCAGATAGACGAATAGTCATAGCGAACCATTAAGACCTTGAAAGACATGTTGCGAGCATGTACCTTGGAGTATAGTGACAAGTGAAATGACGTCTTGCCTCTGATGGAGTTTGCCTACAATAATAGCTTTCAGGCAAGCATAAGAATGACTCCTTTTGAAGCATTGTATGGTTGACAGTGTCGAACACCGTTGACTTGGGATAAGGTTAGAGAGAGAATATTGTTAGGGGCTGAATTGGTGCAGCATATGGCAGACCAAGTCAGATTCGTTCGAGAGCATCTACTAACAGCGCAAAGTCAACAGAAAAGTTATACATACTAAAGATGTCATGAATTAGAAATTAAGGTAATCATGTATTCTTGAAGATATTTTTCTTTAAGGGAGTGATGCATTTTGGGCGGAAGAAAAAATTGAATCCAAAATATATTGGACCCTTTGAAATACTCAAGAGAGTTGGTCAGAGAGTGTATCGATTAACTTTGCTACTTTGTTTGTCCATAATTTATAATGTATTTCATGTCTTTATGTTGAGAAAATATGTATATGATCCCTCCCATGTATTGAATGCAGTCGAGTCATTATTGAAAATCTAGAATAACCTGAGTATAAAAAAAAAACTATACAAATTTTAGATACAAAAGAGCAAAAGTTGTGACACAAAGATATATCTCTGGTATTGGACAAATGGAGTCATCAAAATAAAAATGAGGCCACATGGACGAATGAATTTGACATCCGTGCATAATTTTCATGATTATTTCTAGGTAAGATTTGAAACAAATCATCTTTTAAGGTAGGTAAAATTGTGAAACCTGTCTGACAAAATCAGGTGAGGAAAGGTAAAAAAAATGATTTGAGAATAGGGGGAAGACAGTTTCCCCAATTTTGAAACTGTCTTTCCCCCACGATTGCCAGGTGGGGCAAGATTATCCTCACCCATCATGAGAACCCTATAAGTGGTTTTGATGGTGCACCCCTTGCCCACTCAACATAAAGAGAGAGAGAGAGAGAGAGAGTTACACAAAGTGAGAGAAACATACCTTGAGAGTGACAAAGAAGGAGGAAGGCAGTCACTGAAGCACCAATGATGACCCCTACAGGTAATCACCTATTTTCCTTTCCTCTATTTTCCTTCCTTTTTTATTTTCTTTAAGATACAGAGCAACGATGACTGTTGACATCATAACAGAAAGTGAGAGAGAGATTTTAGAGGAGAGAGAGAGAGAAAGAGAGAGGAGAGCTCTGGTTGCCGGAAACCTCTATGGTAAGAAGAGGGAGGTCGGGAAGGGGTACCCCTTCCACCTTAAGACCCTAGCCAAAGTCGACAGAACTGATTCAGCCTAAAGGGTAAACTAGACTGAGTTGGGTCTACCGAGTCTCGGTCCAGTCTGGGTGCGACCCAGACCAAACCAGGTAATTAAAAAAAAGGGGGGTTCAGCCAACCGAACCGGTCCAGATCAAGCCAGTCTGGGTGTGAACCCAAACTAGGTCGGGTCTGATCAAGACCAACTCAGTTTGGGTCAGTCTATATCATATGGTCAACATTCTCGAACTTGACTCGGTTGTTTGAACCAGTTCTGACTAAACCGAACTGAGTCGGGTCTGACAGGGTCTCAGTTCTCTATTTGGATCTGGTTTGAACTAGACCAAATTAGTTCTTGATCCAGTTGGTCTAGACTGATCCAAGTTAAATCGGTTCTAGACAAATTTGGGTCTGGTATGGAGTAGATGAAACACTACTAGATCCAAATTAGAATTAAATCTAGATCCAGTTAAAGACCGTTCAGATTAGTTTTTGATCCAATATGTCGCTAGATCTGAATCCAATATCTAGCTGGATGGATCAGATCTAGATCTAGATTAAAACTTTGTCTGTTTTGATTTATATCTAACCTGGTACCAAAGAAAGGTCAAAAACTATAATCAATGATAATCGGATGACTCCCATTCTCTAATGTTTAAGTGTTTCATCGACTGACCTCATATATTTGTTTTTTATAATTTATTTATTAAGAAATATGTTTTATGCAAAGACATTATATCCTCTAGACATGTTTTCCAAAACTTTAAAAATCAATGGCTCATGATGCATTTAAAACTTTATAATACAAAGTATCATGGGTCATTAATTTTTAGCGCCTTTAAAAAACACATCTAAGTATAAAAAATTCATAATCTAAAACATGTCACTAAATAAATGATAAAAATCCAATATGTAAAGTCCAATCGATAAAAAACTCAACCATTAGAGAAGCAACATTGTCAATCATCATAGGTTGTAGATTTTGGACGTTCATTTGGTTGGGTGGTCCCTTTCTCCCCTTCTCTCTTTTACACTTTCTCTTTCTCTTTCTATCTATATATATAAAGCATATATAAAATGGTAGTTGCCTACCACCCGTAAGTAAATATGTGTTACCAGGTTGTTTTGAGCTTGGAGATGTCTTGGGCATGGTTGATTTGCTAGGAAATGATACTTGGATCATTTTTTTTTTTGAAAAACATGATTTTTTAAGCATTAAATATTTTTGAGAATTGTATTTGCTTTTTAAATATTATAAAAATCTACCTGTGTTTTGGAATCAAGCTATCCAAGAGTCAATTATTTTAAATTCAAGCACGTAGATCACAACTAGATGGACAAATCTTAAAAAAAAAAACTTCCAAAGCTTGATAGAATGGCGGTAGACTAGAAAAGTGATAGGCTGCTACCACGTAATATATATGAGCAATGCATTCCTTAGGTCCCTTTTTTTGTTAGGCCTTGTTAAGCCCCCTTTAAAAATCATAATTTTAAGTATTTTTTCTCCGTCTAACACCATAGATGTGATTTATAGGATTTTTTTAGTGGGAACAAACTTTTGGATCACCATAATCTGATTTTTTTATAGGTTTTTTCTGTGTTCCAAAATCAATCGTTATGAAGGTACTAATTTTTAATTCCCTGCTCATAAAAAATATGTTTGATCAAAAAACATGATCCAAGTGTCGATTCCCACTAAATCAAGGATGCTCAACACATCTAATGGTTCAAATCTATCATAAAACACTTAAAACCCATGGGGCAGAATGGAGAAGAATGAGAAATGAGGCCAAATATGTTCGGTTTTGTATGTGTGTATGTATGTATATATATATAAAGTAATGTGTTCCTTAATCCCCCCTTTTCATTAGATCTCGTTAGGCCCTTTCAAAATTTGTAGTTTTAAGCATTTTTTCTCACGTCTAACACTTAAGATGTGATCTATAGGCTTTGTTTAGTGGGAACCGGCTTTTGGATCGCCAAAATTTGACCTGTATATAGGTTTTTTCGGTTATCCAAAATCAATGGCTGTGAAGGTACGAGTTTTTCCTGGCTCAAAAAAATATATTTTTTCGTCGAAAAGAAATTATCAAAGAGTCAATTCCCACTAAATTCGACCATGCCAAACGCATCTAACTGTTTAGATCTATCATAAAACACATAAAAACCTATGGGGCTGAAAGAAATGGAGCCTATATATGTGTGTTTGATTTTATTAAAATAAAATATCATTTGCATAAATAAACCGATTTAATTCTTCAATTTCGGTTCAGAGTTTTCTTTCAAAAATCGATTGGATTCAGAAACCGACTGGCAAATTCAGACCATGGCCATCTTCCAACCATAACTTGCCAAGAACATGCATCCCTGCAAAAGAAAGCCATAATGTTGGTGATAAATATCATGACATTTTTGGGGCCACTCTTGTGTCACCACAAAGTCAGAACCAACATTTGTAGGACACTGCATGTGCATTTAATGTGAATATACAATGGGATGTGTTCATGCATGCATGCATATATGGCCAATCAATCAACCAATAGCAGCAGCCAGGGTGGCCCTCCTTTTCCTTGTCATCATCTCGTAGTCGGCAAAAGACCTACAATGATTATGATGGAATACAGAAGCCCTACAATGCTGATAATGGAATGCCAATAATTGTTTGCATTTTGCGTCATTGATCACAAAGAGGTGACGAGGGAGTGGGAATAATTGATTGCTTATGCATCATTCTTCACAAAAGTGTTATCTTGAAACCAAGCCAACTGCATTAAGTATCTTAGGGCACCAAAGAGGCCCACAAGGAAACAGTGCTTTTGATGGGTCGGATCCATGTGGTTCCATATCCATGAGGGTCCCAATTTGTGATAATATCAAACAGATATGGATCAGTTTAGCTTTAATCAGATATGACATCCTCTCATGTGTGTGGGTCAGTTCTCTCTGTCATAATTATGGTTGGCATCTTTAATTTGCCATGAGAAATCCATGAAAACAGGAAATTCTTGATAAGATTGCAATGGTTTCAAAACATCACCTTTTTTCGCATATCTTGCGATTTTTTCAAGATTTAAACATTTTATCTCATTTATATTTACATATATAGCAAATTCTTTTATTTTAAATTTTGCATATATGGAGTCGAATGGGGGGGGGGGGGGGGCACCCCACCAGCTCATCCCATTTGGACAGGAGATGAAGGACATGAAATGGGGATGGAGGCGGGGATGAGATGAAGGTTAAAATCAAAACCCGTGTGGGGATGGACTTACACTTTCTCCCACCCCGCCCCGTCCCCGTCCTGATCCTCGCCCTATCCCCAATCCTTCTAAGGGATGACAATGAACCGAGGGAAAACGGGACCTCGCACTGCCTCGACCGGGGATGGAGGACATGAAATAGAAATGGAGGCCCGGGGGGGGCGGGCTGGAGGTTAAAATCCAAACTCGTGCAGGAATGGAGGTTCGGATTTTGAGACGGGGCAGGAGTGGAGACCTTGTCCCCTGCCCACACCCCGGTCCACTGCCATCCCTAATAATAGTGGATATCCAATTATAGAACGAGCATCAAAAGTCGCTTGTTTGTTCGAATTTGTGCCCAAAAGCACACTTAGCAGTCTTCACCGCAGCTAAATGTGCTTTTTTTACACAAAAAATGTTTGTCGCTGATCGTGCGAGTCTCATTACAGTGGACAATTTGTCCTGTCACGCCCTACTCATTTTAGTAATGTGATGTATTTAACGTATCGATGTTATGAATTTATCCTGTTCTTTTGAAGAATAATTGTGTTTCATAATTCATCTTACCTGCTTTTTTAGAGACCCACAAGATTTCAATACTCTTGAAAAAAACAATTTGCTTTCAATAACACAATATATTCCCTAGCTGATTATATCGCGATATATTTGACATAAATCCACGTGGTTTCTGGCATTCTATTGTATATGTTGAACCTTAATTATTGCATCTAGGGAGTTGTACACTACGATCGAATCTCACTTTTTAGGTCCCGACCTGCCTGCTTCTACTCCAATCCATAGATCTGGTCTCATAATTGGATAGGAGACCAAGGATCGATCCACAGGCAAGTTGGGACATGATTCATTCACTTACCTATAGGCAAAGATAGTAAATGAACTGAGATGTTCAAGCTGGGTTCATTCTTGTGGCAAACCAAGCTGAGCTCAAGCTCACGGCAATTAGAGTTAAATGAGGCGAGTACAAGCTGGCTGATTTAATTAACCAAAAAAAATATGTTTTTTAAGAGTAAAAATAATAGAATTCAGACTCTAAACACATTGAACCAAGCTCAAACCAGTTAATTACAAAAAACAAATACATATCTCAAAGATGTAAGCAATAAGATTTGAACTCTAAACAAATTGATTGCAATCACACAGTTCCGCCATCTACACTCTATGAAATAAAGTATATTGAAAATATATTTACTATTAGCTAACGAGCCCAGCTGAGTCGAACTGAACCTAACTCCCGTTTTTTGTATTCAGCGTGCTGATTTTTTTTTTTTTTTATATTTACATGGAGAAACCGCCCCCAGGAACATAGACCTGACTGTCCTATAGCATAAAACTCCGTGTGCTTTACCCCTTGCACCCAAGGAGTCGCCATGCTTCAGCTTGCGCAAAGAGCGACACTCATGAGATTTGAACCTAGACCACCTGCCTATCAGCCTAGGCCCCATCCGATTATGCCAAACCCTTTAGGGCAACTGAGCTTATATCACAAGTTCAATTGGGTTCTTTATGCGCTCAACAAAACCGAGTCATGAGGGGTTCATTTCATTTCCCAGCCCTAACCGAAAGGAAATAAATTTTTTTTTTTTATTTATAACTCAAAGAAACTGCACCCAGCATGAAGACCTGGTCATGCTGGCTTAGCCTGCCATACCTAGGGTGGTCGTGGTCGTGCCGGTAGCATAAAACTCCGAGGCTAGACCCCTGCCTCCGAAGCCTATGCTACGCATTGGATTATGCAGAGGGGTGATGCTCATGAAAATCGAACCTTGACTGCCCGTGCCAACCCCCTTGAGCCGAAAGGAAACAATTGCGTACGTTATTTTCTCGTACGGCAACACCCTACAATTGAAGGTAATACTTTAAAATAGGGTGCAGCTACAGGAGCCTTATCTTTATGAGAGCATGGACAATTGCACTCTCTAATGGGCACCTGTAAGCCTGTGGTCCTTATAAGTTGAAGGGTCCATTTCTAGATATTTCTCAGTTTTTTCCACAACTACACACACCGTATTTTTACTTTTTTCAATTATCCAACCTCATCATGTGTGGCGTAGTGCCTTAACTCATGGGATAACTCTGTTATTCTACTTTTTCAGATATTCCACATGATCATATTTAATGCATTGACTTGAATTTTGAGTTCATGATAACTTTTTTTTCCTTTTCTCGTTTGTGGGGGTGATGTTTCTCAAAATTGACCTATAGCGATTTAGAAAATGGATGGCTCATATTTCGTTTAACATAGGGTCATCACATGTGGGACGTGAGTAGGATAATCCTAGATATTCCACAAAAAAGTAAAGGTGGTTGAGTTGTTTGTTCAAACTCACATTTTCTAAAATCGTGAGCATCTACACCGACCAATAGGCCTTGTTTTTGTTTTTAACCAGACATTGGAGGGAATGGACCCATGTCCTTTCCCGGATTTCAGAAGTCTTCATTTTTTTCATTGCCAAACATCCATTTGATGCACCCTATGAGGTTGCCCAATCGCATAGCATCAAAATGTTTTTCTTTTCTTCTGAATATTTCAAGGAAAAAACCCCAATCACCGACCACACATTGGTTGGCCTCCAGTTGGTAAAACCCTTGAGGTTCCTCTGCGTGGGCCAACTATCAGGATGCCCCAAACATCATGAGTACCCCGGACATAATGAGTTGTGGAGCCTGATTCAGAGTTTTTCGTCCTTACAAAAAAGGGGGTTCAGGGGCTCCCTCAACGCGGGTCCTGCTGAATGTCAGGCCGGACATTGGCCTCAGTCGTTGACAGTCTCATGTATGTCATGGTGTCCATCAGACCAAACATTGCTCATGCAGTGGAAGTTGTGAGCTGTTATATGACGGATCCCAGACTAGAGGATTGGGAAGCTGTGAAATGGATATTGAGATATCTGAAAGGGACATCAGGTATGACATTTTGTTTCAATAAGAGAAGTGCAAACTTTCAAGGTTTTGTAGATGCAAACCTTGGTGGAGACGTGGACAGACGAAAGAGCATTTTCAGATATGTGTTTACACTTGGTAACACTGCGATCAACTGGATGTCAAGACTTCAAAAATGCGTTGCCCTCTCAACCACAGAAGTTGAATATATTGTTATTTCTGAGGTCGGAAAGAAGATGGTGTGGTTGAAGAATTTTCTAAAGGAGATTGGCAAGGAACATGAAAGAAGTGTTCTCTTCAGTGACAATCAAAGTGTTTTGTGTCTTGCAAAGAATTCAATATTTCATTCAAGGACAAAGCACATTCAATTGAAGTATTATTACATTCGAGAAATGATAAATGATGGAACATTGTCATTAGAGAAGATCATTGCTGCCAAGAATCCAACAGACATGTTGACAAAAGGTGTGACCACTGAGAAACTGAAATTGTGCATTGCCTCAGTTGGACTCTTTCATTGAGCATGAGGGAGGATTGTCGTTCCAGAGATACAGAGAAGAGATTAGGAAGACAAGATAGATGGAGAAACTTTTTTGTATCAGTCTCCAAGTGGGAGATTGATGAGTTGTGGAGCCTGATTCAGAGTTTTTTGTCATTGCAGAAAGGGAGTCCGGGGGCTCCCCCTGCCGTGGGTCCAGGGGGGGCGTCCCTGGGGGGGGTTCTTGGGGAGGTCTTAGGGGGGCAGTGCCCCTCTGAAGAATTTTTTTTTTTTGCTTATGTTTGTGACCCGGTGTTTTATGAATCAAACTCGATTTGTTTAAGTTTAGGGATGTTGTCCTTGCCTTGTATAAATTCTTTCTTTTCTTTCTCTTTTGTATCTGTCGAGAAAAAACAATAAAGTTTTTTCTCTGGGCGGCCGCAATTTTTACTCCCTCTCGAATTTGAGGGAAGGTTTTTCCACATAAATCTGTGTTCTTGTTGTGTTTTATTTTCTTAGGTTATTTTTTGCTCGCAGTTTTTGTAACAGGACAGGTATCGAGTGACACTATAGGGTTCTTCCACTCTCCTAGGGTTTACCACTGCAGGGTGGAGCATATTAGTGGGCTTGATCTTGGTGGGTTCCTTGTCATCATAAAAGAAAAAAAAAAAGATAGCCGGTTACAACCAGATCCTTAGTCATGGTAGGAAATTCGAAAAGTTCAGGAAATGTTCATTGTTTGAGAGTATCAAGGTGCATTTTGAACATGTTTGGCACAATTTGAAAAGTAACAAACTTCATGAAATTGAGTACCTAGAAGAATAATTATGGATATTTCACGAACTTGGTCATGCTTCACATGGCGTACTGTGGACAATCGGATGATTATCGTCACTTCCCAGATTTGATAGTGGGGATTACGAAGACCAGGCCATGTTGGGTATACCCCATTTATCTTAGGCAACACATATTTAACTCAATCTACATCCTTTGGTCTGAATCAACAGGTTCATCATAGCAAACCTTTCTTCAACCATTCTAAGATGACTAAATAAATTTTGTTGGAGTCATCAGATTTTAAGACATAGTGAAAGAAAATATACAATTTTCTTTTCCTTTTCCTTTTCCTTTTCCTTTTTTCAATGAAAATCTGAGCCGTACTGCTCACAAAGGCTATGCACCTGGCTAGGTAGGGTCGGCTTAAGTCTTTTAAGTTGAATCAAGAGTTCAATACCATAGTATGTCCTTTGCCGTAAGGCCTAAGCCAAACGGGAAACTATCTCTCACCGGCAGGGGAAGTGCTGATGGAATTTTACATTGTGATCGATGTGACACCTCTCTCTCGATAATAAATCCTCCAAACAATAACGGCGGTTTCTCCATGCTAAAAAAAACAAACCTTATTGTTCCATGATTAGTGATTTCAAAAGACTCTCTCTCTCTCTCTCTCTCTCTCTGAGTTAGAAAGTAGGACCTTCATGGTTCTAAGGGAGCATTGGGAAATCTGCTAAATCATAGAACATATGTTTTTCATGAGGGATATGCAAAAATTAGAAGAAATTAAATGGGTGAATTTGTGGGCTTTGGCAATGCGCATTCTATCTCCAGTGTAGAACAAACAAAAACTTTTCATTATACTTTTTCTTACAGAATAGTGATTTTTCTAGATTTACATTATCATATCTTTGCCCCTTTGGAGATGCTGCGAAATATATAGTTTCTTCCACATTTCAATATCCCTCAAACTTGCTCAAAAGCAAGTGGAAAAAGATAAGATAGAAAAACATGCAAATGCAGGACTAAATCTAAATGCATAGTGGTACTCTCTGTCTCTCTCGTGGTTTTCTTCCACTGCATAAGTTGCTATCAAATATGAGACAAACTTCTAGTGCCACATTTGTTCTTCCCACAGTGGGATAAACTCATGCTCCATGGGAGCCTCTGCATAATAGAAAGTGTGGTCTCTAAGGCCATCATCATAATTCACATGATCCGCAAATTGGGTCACAAGCCCAATCTCATCCATACTTGAATCCAAATACCATTGGTTCATCTCATTAGAGACCATCTCCATGTCCACCCAATCAAAGGGATCATCAACATGGTATGTGGACTCCTTTGAGTGCTGATAGCCATCTGCCGCTCCATGCTCTTCAGTGCTGTTGGGTATGATGAACTCCTCTCTCCCTGAGGTGCTGCTGCTTCTGCTGCCAGACTCAATCTCAGCCTCAAAGGATTGAATCACACAACTCAGCCTCTCATCCTCTGCACCATCAGCTTGGGCTTCTTCCAAGAAGTCCATTAGAGCACCATCAATCTCTAGTTCATGTCCCAACTTTGGTTCATCCTCAAAAGCACTCTCCCAATGGGTAGGCATAGAAGTTGCAGAGGCCATTTGGGTTTAGAACAAAGGGGAACTTTAGGCAAAGGAGATGAAAGAAGGGTGGGTTTGTGCAAGGGCTAAAGGGAAAACCAACAATAACACCAAAAGAGAATTGGTTGGATTGGATGGCTGAGGTCTCAAGGCCCTCCCCCTTTAAGTAGCCTCACTACCTTTCGGAAAAAGGATAACTTCACATAAACTGAAAATTCATGTGCACCTAATAGCTGAAGAATGGTAGTGAAACACTTGAAACTTCAAATGTGGCCACAATCAATTGAAAAATGACTCAAGGAACTCCAAATTTATTTTATAAAAGGACCAATAACCCCCCCCCCCCCCCACACACACACACACACAACAAATGAAGAACAATGATTACACAGTAAATTGCATACTCTAAAAAAAAAAGGATACACATAGTTAATTTTTTCTTTTTTCCTTAGAAAAAAAAAAGTGATATTATCATTCAGTCGGTTTATCCTTCCATATTTTGTCACAATCAAGAAAACAAAGTGATATTATCAAAATCTAGTAGTCTTATCATGAAATATTCACCAACCATAAAATTTTGATAGCATACAACGAGATTTTCAAAATCTCACTTGTTTTCTATATAATTTTATTTTAAACTTTATAAATTCATTCTCTCTTTTTTTATATATCATATACTTGTAATTTTTTTGATATGCTTTAAAAACAAAAATTCCAATTTATCACGAGATTTTCCCATTGAAAATGAGAATTTTGAGAATCAAGATTTATGTGGGTGATGCAACAATTTGTCATTTTCCAAAAAGATGAGGGGCAAGACGGACAATATGAAAGGAAAGATTCAAAGGGCATTGGAGAGGAAAGCGCCCTTGGTTGCTCCAATAAGGGGGAGTAGCTAGGGATGTGGGCCCCAAGAAAACCAGATACACAAGGAAGACCCTCAGTGTGGCCCCCACTCCAAAAAAAATAAAGGATTTGGGAATACGTGGGTTAGTTGCCCATGACCCAGTCCGGGCTTTACAGGTAGGCTGTGCCAATGTTGGTGCGCTCGTGACACTCAAACACGGCAAGGGGACCAGCGGGGACACCCACCACCAGGCCATGTCCTTTTCACCAACTTGCTGATATAATACACCACCTCTTTCTTTTTCTTTTTTTTATTCGTAAATTCTTTTGGATTTGGGTCAGACACAGCTGGCTCTACTCGGTTTGTTCGACTACGCCTTAAGTGGTTCGGATCCTGGTGCATATACATAAATCTTGATCCGTACCATAGTCACAAATATTGCCGATACTTTGAAAACATCCTGATTTTTTATGGCAAGACTCTCAGAGCCCCATATAATGCCAAAAATATGATATTTTTCAAACAAATGCAATGTTTTGAGAATATCACATTCTTCTTAAAGGAAAAAAAAACATTTTTTCTGGTGTTTTTTGTGTTTTTACTAGGGGTCTCAACCGGTCGGGTTCGACCCGAACCAAACCCTATAGGGTCTGGGTACGGTGATAAATAAAAATACCTGATTAAGACCTGGGTCTGGACCCAAAGGTCCGATTAATACATGGAACCGGGTATAGATTATGAAATTTTATACCAGACCCGGACCCGACCCAAGTTCTGATTAAGACCCGTAATTTTTCAATGTAAAAAATGAAAAAAATATGGTTTTACCGGGTATGGTTCGAGTCCGGTTCATGTAATTCTTATCAGGTCTGGGTATGGTTTTTCTTATAGTGGACCAGATTAAACCCTGGTCCAGACCCGATACCATACCCGAAAATCGGGTCACAGTCTGGTTTTACCTGAGTCCGAATCAAACCCGACCCGATGACACTCCTAGTTTTTACATAAAACTTGTATATTTTATGTATGCTGGTATCTTTCCCGAGATTATTTCGAGAAAAACCAGGCATTTCAAAATTTCATGAGATTTTAGCTAGCTAATATTTTCTCAAGAATGAATTTTGCGACTATGATCATCATCGTGGCAACAAACTTCACAAACCACACTAATTTTGAATTTCTTGTAGTTTTATTGCTAGAAATTAATTCAACTGACAAAACACAAGAACTTAAAAAGCCTCTCCCGCAGAATGTAATGTGATATTATCTAGATATTCTATGTTTTTTGTTTCCAAATTTTAGATGTTCTTTAGTTTTCTGTGTTTTTGTTATGAGCCTAATGACATTTTCCTGTTGTTTTTTTTGTATAAAAACACAAATTTTCAATTTACGAAGATTTTCCTTGCTGATAAAATCCTTAGAATGGGATGTGTTTCTTTAAATTGATCCAGGCATGAACCTGGATCCGATTAATACAATTCATATCTAGTGGAATAGGTCCGCATGTATTTGCCACAAGATCAGATCAAGATGTTTATATATGCATTTGTGTAGTAAATACGGGTAGGGTAAAGGATATGAAGTGCATACTCTCGAATTGGATCTGGATCTGGATCCAGTTTTGCCTTCCAGATAAGTTCTCTAATTGATCCTAATTCTCAAATCCAGGATGGCTCAGTATCCAACCCTACTTGTCAAGTGGGCAAACATGCTGGACATACTTTGTACCCAACTAGAGTATCCAGATACTTGATTATATGGGTTGAGGGCCCGTATTTATACGCAATCCGCTGAACTTAGATAGGGTTGGATCCTGCTATGGTGATTCATGGAATGGACAACTTGAATGGGTCCAAAATTAGTTTGTTATTTTGTGTCCAAGATATGGCTTCAATTATTGTTGTCTTAGTTGGTTAGGGTTGTAAATCCTTTGGATGGGGATGGATCGGGCTTCATACTCAAATGTGGACCACTATCCAGCTCAAAATACACTAAATAGGTCTAGGTCTCATACTTTTGGATCCATATCCAATAAAATTTACCATCTTTACGCTTTCATGGCCTAGAATCAGCCGGATCCAATTTAAATAGATTCAATTTTCTGCAGTTTAATTTGGTTCTGCAAAAGATCTGATTGCCTAGCCCGGCTCTGATGAAAAAAAGAGGTCATGAAAGGACAGAGATCAATACTCAGCAATGTGGATCTTGGATGTGATCAGGTCCAACTATTGACAATCCTAGATAGATAATCCTACATACCCTAGGTTCCATGTTCACCCCAGACCAAAGTTTCCCTAATCTGATCCGGTCTGGTTCCTGCCAGATCTGGGTTGGATTTAGTCGGATCTGTTTTGGATACAAATAAGTTCTTATACGAATCCAATTCATTAGCAGGATAACAGCCCCAAGCATAGTCACCGGTTGCCACAATGACAATTCAACATCAATTGGAAATAACGGAATTAGAATATTTATTTTTTTGCAATGTAAATAAGACAGAAATAACTGCTAAACAAAAAACTAGAAAGGCATTCATAAACAAATATATAAATTTACAAAAAAGTTTTATGAAGGTATTTATTTTAAATGCTTTTATCACCATGTTAAAAAAAAATAGTGGATTAATAATGCATAGGGCAACATCATCTTGCACTAAGTCATAAATGATAAAAAGTTAGTGTTTTTGCTAAATATAACTCCTAGATAGTGACAATAGTGAAAAAGAATTGCAACTTATCAGCCACACATTTATTATGTTTTTCCCAACTTGTCAAACCAAATAAATTAGATAATATAATAAAAACAACATTAACATTCTAAAATAAAAAAAAATAAAAACTGTTTTTTCACAATAATTCTAACGACAAAAAATAAAATTATCGTGTTTTTTCGGCTCACGACTTTTTGTTTTTAATGATAAAAATCACAACATTTTCAATACATTTTCATTTAATTGTGATTTTTAACTTTTTTGTTGGAACCATAATATTTTTCCATGATATTTTCAAAAACATTTCTAATATTTGGGAGTTGTGACACTGCTCCTGATACGCCTGGCCTATAAGCCCAACTTGACCCGGGTCCCAAACTCAAAACCGGGTCAAGTCCCAATCCTAGAGTCATCATCATGCATGAGATATATAGAGTGCAGAACTTGCTCATCTTTTCTGGTCAATCAAGTCATGCCAATGTGTGCACATGGTGCATGAGATGGAGTAAAGAAGTTGGTAACTATTTCTAACCACTCAAAAGTCATGCCAATGTGTGGACATATTTTATTTTACAAAAATAAACAAAAGAAAAACTGATCGTGTAGGTATGCATCATCATCATGGTCATGATCATGTGATGTGCCCTCATGCCTCAACTACATTGAAGGAAACCTTTTTCATTGGCGTCCAAGGAAGGATTACCCCAATTGACATCAAACTTTGCTTCATGAATGGCTAAAAAATGAGGAAGATGGCATTATTATTGCCACATTCCTTCCTCTGCTCCTCCCTTTTAGTGACGTATAACAACAACAATGTCCACAAGAGTCTTGTTTGGAAGTTTCAAAAGGAAGAAAGATGACTTTATTTTCTTATACCAAATCAAAAGGGGGAAGATTTTGTATTCTTTCCTTTTCATGGATGTTTTGCCAAGCTGTCCATGATTCCATTTTGCAATTGAAGGAGCACCTCTCTCTCTCTCTCTCTCTCTCTCTCTCTCTCTCTCTCTCTCTCTCTCTCTCTCTCTCATGTGCCCACAAGGGCTTTACTCATCTGGTAGGGGCGACTTATCAATATCACCAAGTTGACGGGAGGTCACAAGTTTGAAACTATTGGGTAGCATCCCTTGCCACAATGTCAAAGTTGGATGTACTACCAGAAGGCAGAAAGACCTTAAAGGTTTTACCAACCAAAGACCAGCCGAGGCCGTAACTTCAGACGACCTTAGCACCGAACAACGTCAGATTTATGCAAAATCAATGCATTAGAAGCATGACGACAACCGCTAATGCATTGGGCAGAAAAATGAGCATTAGCCGCAGTTGTGACTGCCACTAATACCTGTTTAAAACTCCAACACTGATCCACACAATCAGCAGCGGAAACGTGTCCTGGGCTTCTCATCCAAAAAGAACTTATACGGAAATATGTTTTGCACAATCGATACTACATGCTATTAAAACCTTATAGATGTGTTCAAGGTAGTTTGTTTGCAAAGTTGGCATCTTGGATTGTGTATTTTCTTCAAAGAAAATATGATTATTGTTCAACTATGAATTATTGGTACATTGTGGACTGTTGATGATTTTTGAAGCCGATGGAAAACCTGCAAACACGTCACAACCTATCCAAAAACTTTTTAATCAGCAGACCACGTGTGTAAGATGAGATCCTTTAAAAAAAAAACTATTTTAAAGAGTAATTACATATAGACACCTAACGTATGGTAAATACATGTTTAAACACCTCCAGTTTCAAATATTTAAAATAGTACCTAATTTAAAAAAAATTATTTACATGACTGTTTTATTTACTTTTTTATTCATCCAACTGTCGCTAACTTTAGTAAATGACAATTTAAGTAACTTTTCCTTGACTGAATATTAGGGATGGCAGTCTCCACCCCCGCCCCACCTCAAGATTAGAACCTTCATCCCCGCCTCCATCCCCGGCGGGGATGAATTTTAACCTCCACCCCCACCTTCATCCCCGTTTCATGTCCTCCATCCCCGGTTCAAACGGGGATGAAGGTGGGGCAGTTTAAAGGGTACTTCCATCCCCGCCTCCATTCCCGAACAGGGATGGATTTTAACCTTCATCCCCACCTCCATTTTGTTTCATACCCTTCTTCCCCGGTCCAAACGGGGCGAGGCAGGGCGGGGCCCCGCTTTCCCCACTGAATATCACTTTTTTAGCTATACTTAGTGGTAGATAAGTAATATACTTAGTGAGAGAACAGCAACCTGACAGACTGTCTTAAATATTCGAAACTAGGGCTGTCAAAATAGTTGGAATGGGCTTTGGCTGTTAGACGGGCAGTCCAGGTTCGATTCCCACGGGCTGCTATCCCCTGTGCTCGAAGTACCTGTCCCACTTCTATTGGAAGAGAAAGGGGTTATGGTCGGAGCTGGTGCGCGCTAGAATCTGCAAGGATGTGAGGTTGCCAAAACTGTCTGTTCGTCTCCACACGTTTTTCTCTCCTCGCCTCTTATTTGTGGATGTGAATTTCTTCAAATGCTTCAATTTCATAAGTTTACTTTTATTAAAAATACATATAAAACACTCGGATCGGGTTGGATATTGAGAGATAAAGCCAGGTTAGCAAGGGTACTGCTCTGCAAAAAAAAATCATAACCCAAACTGGGCGCGCATATTTCTTGGGTTGATGCGAATATTATTTGGGTCGACACTTTTTATGCTCATTCACAAAAATTGAGTTCGGTCAGTTGGGTATCCCAATACAAGCCCGACCCTGCGACCCATTAACAACACTAAACCTAAGGCAGCTAAATATAAATATGTCATGAGTTGGGTACCTAAGTTTAAATTACCCTTTTTTCAATTCTACAGCTGAATGTGAAAAAAATATATATCCTACGTATGTTTATGTGGTTGGATGTCATCATCCAAGTTTAATCTGATTCAATGAGGTATCAATTATGTTTAACACAATGAAACCAACTTGGAACTAAACCAACTATGGGAATTTAAGCCATGATGATAGTGGCCAAACATCGTTTTATGATGATGAATAAATAATAGTCCGATGGTGCTGCATGACATGCCTAAATGTTATTAATTATAATGTTCATGATGATTGATATGCAGTAAGACGCATAATCTTCTATGATATGATGTTGCTAGTGTTAGGTCAATCATATAATTTTGGCATAATTGACGCCTCTTTCCAATAATAATGAGCAAGACAAGCAATAATCTAACCTAGTCATTGTCAAGACAAATTATATCCAAATAATCAGCTAATTCTTATATTTTTTTACCTTTTTTTAGTGCCAATCATTTGTTTGAAAATATTTCATCATTGTTACAAAATTTTCATAAAGCTTTATTTAAAAAAATTAATTTAAAACTACTTATCACAAAATTATTAAGAAATTTTTCAAGTAAAATAAAATATTTT